>NC_133158.1:15238409-15888181 GCF_040802235.1 Manis javanica
ATTTATTTTTGTATTTGTTTTATTGAAGTATAGTTGGTATGCAATTTTATATTGGCTTCAAGTATACAACATAGAGATTCAACAGTTATATACATTATTAAATCCTCACTCCAACTAGTATAGTTACTATCTGTGAACATAGAAAGGTATTATAGAACTATTGACTATATTCTCATACACTATGTTGACTTTAAGAATATAACAGATCAATTTCTTAAGTGTTTTTCTGAGCATCTGACCATTGCACTTTCCAGAGACACTCCTTAACAATCTTACCTCATAATTCCTTTACATGGAGGGACTGAGGTATCACAGGAAACATTAAAAAAAAGATCAGGAGTTAGGAGACCCAAGAACTAGGAGTCCAGTTCCATTCTTGTTGTTTACAAGTCAGACAACTCTAAGCAAGTTGTTATATTAACTTCTTTGTTTTTGCCCCATCATCATCCATTCAACAGTTATTCATGAGCACCTTCAATATTCTTGGCACTGTGCTCCTTTCCTCAATTTCAATAGCAAATAAGAACAGGTCTTATCCCTCTTGGAACATGTGTCATTCTGAAAAAGGATTTGAGATACTACCAGAGTCTCAGTTTCCCTGTTTGTTAAAAAGCAGGCATTTGTGAGTTATGTTTGGAATGGGTATTAGGGGAGATAATAAGTATTGAAATTATAAGTAGAAGGATTTTGATACAATGCTGTGCTAATATGATCTGTTATAAAACACAGACCATCCCCGCTAAGCAATTTGGGCTGTTTTCTGAGTTCCCAAGTGTGACTTATGATTGAATGGTCAGCTCTCCCCTCTCTTGTTTGAATCCTATACTTCCTGTAAGACTGAGACCAAACTCGATCTATTTCAATTGATTCTTTTTCTGGAATCTGTAAAACTTTATCAAGATGAGGATGGTGATTCTAAGAGGTGCTCATCTTTATGGAGCATTTACAATATACTGGATGCAATGATAACACTTAATTTGCATCAGCTTGTTTAGTTTAACCTTTACAATCACCCAGTGAGATAAGGTACATTTTATAGGTGAGGACACTAAAGCTGAGAGAGGAGTAATAAATTATTCAGTATCACCGAGATGCTAATCAAGAGCCAGGATTCAACCCATATTTTGCATGGTTCTAAAGCCTAGGCTCTTAAAGACTGTTGTGCAAACCACCTATTTAGTATTTCTATTATTATATAAACATGTATATGTATTTATATTACATACAAACGTTAGGTTTAACTTACTATTGCAGATTGCTATAGTTTCACTTATCTAGTACTTAATTTACGTTATTACATATTGATTTAGAACATATGTCTTGTGTTAGCTTCCAAGCTCCTAGAGGAAGCTGTGTATTAGACTTAATGTCTTCTGAAGCATTTGAAATTTTGTCTTTCATGGTTTACATACTAAAATATATCAACTAATTAGAATCATACTGTAAAATACACAATAATACCTAATCTCAGGTCAAGTAAAAATACCTACAAAGTAGTATATATGAGCATGATTTCTCTTGGTTTGGCATAAATTCTTTGTGGTCCAACCTTCTAGAATTTTATTTAGAAAAATAGATTAGTTTAAGGCCAAGGAAGAAGGAGTTAATGTCATTGAGCATTTTTTTTCACATCCCAAGTATTGTCTAAGTGCTCTACCTACCATAAGCCATTTGATCTTCATAAGTGTAGTGGATGTTTGCCCATGCCTGTCTGACTTATCCTTGAGCATTTATATTTCCTCCTTGTAGCACCAGTGCCTCAGGGGAAATGGGCCTGTCTCCAGCACCTGAATGAGTCTGATTTGTCTCGTATCTCTGATAGTTACTGGTATAGGAACTCAGGTCTAAGACAACTAACCGTTAAGAAATGGCATATGACTCAGTGCAAGTAAAGAAGACAGGAGGGTATGTTTCTGGGGCATTTGGAAAAGTGAAAGCCATGGAAAAAGATGGCATTGCTTGGCTGTGGACATTGTCTTAGTAGACTATGGTTAAAGTCAACAGAGAGGAAAAGGGAGAAACAAGAGAATCATGAATCCTGATTAGCCTGCCATATATGTAGAACTTTTCAGATATGTTAACCAATAAATTCCTCTTGTCATTTAAGCTGGGTTGAAATGGGTTTTCTATTCCTTGTCTCCAAAACCATCCTAATTCTCACAAGGATACTGGTTTTTATTTTGTGTACCAGTATTAATATGAGAGGATACATGAAGAATCAAAATATTACAATAATGAAAATGTGTATGACATTTGCAGAGTACTTGATATTTTTTAAAGTGCCTATTATGCATTTTAATCTCACTGAGCTCCTATAGGGCTAATAAGTTGCAAAGATATGATTACAGTGGAGTTATATCTTACTTGGGAGACGGGTTCTTAATAAACAGGGAGAAAATTGTGTACAATTAGAATTAACTTTGGGAATCATATTCTTTAATAATTATACCAGCCAGTTTTCCCTTTCTATCTCTTGTTCCACAATTCATTCTGTCAGTCAAAAATATTGAGCACCTTGTATACACCACATACTGGACACAG
Organism: Manis javanica; assembly: GCF_040802235.1. NCBI lineage: Eukaryota > Metazoa > Chordata > Mammalia > Pholidota > Manidae > Manis > Manis javanica. The sequence continues at coordinate 15,240,951 of NC_133158.1, forward strand.
TGATGACAAGGTCCTTGATATGAAAGGTACTTTCTAGCAGATGAAAAAAATTCTGAAATAGTTAAACAAGATAATTATATACTGAAGTAGTTTCTAGGAAGATTGGGTTTACTGAGATCAACAAGAAGAAAGAGACTTTTAGAGAAGGTTGTCAGGGATCATTTTTCTGAGGAGGTGATGGAGCCCTTAAGGATGAGAATAAGCTAATGGGTTGATAAATGACCAGGGAAGCATTCTAGGCAGAAGGAAGAACCATAATGGTAAAGATCTCAGTTGGGACAGTGTTTGAGGTATTTTAGGAATAGAAGAATAGTCTTTCTTCACAGTAGTGGATGATAGGAAAGGGTAAGAGATGAAGTCATGAAAGTAGGGAATCATTAGAGTATGCAAAATCTTTCTGTAGGGAATGGAAGAAATTTTAATTTTATACTATAGGAAATTGAAGAAAACCATCAAAATGCTTTGAGCAAGGTAGTGGCATATGCTTGATGCTGGGGTTCTTGTTTGTGGAGTTGAAGAATGAATTTTGCAAACACCCAAAGTAGGAGAGCCAGGGAGAGGCTTTTATTGAGAGATACAGTGAGAGGACAGAGCTCCTGGCTCGAGCCAGGAGGGGACAAGAGAGTCTGTAGTTGTGTGTTGTCTAGGGGTTTTATAGGCAGTTGAGGATTTTTGGGAACCGGATAAAGACTTAAGGGTGTGGACTCATTAAGTGGTCCCTGAATATTTAGAATTAACCTAATAGGAGAAATTTACTGCTTTGATTTCTCCCTGGGATACCTGCATCTTGGTCTGGGAGCATATCAAACAAGGCTGCCTGCCCAGCCCCCAAGGTGGGCAGAGTTATTGTCTGTTTGCTAAAGAGTAAGTTAAGAATCTTACTTAACTTCCTGGTTGTTAAAATGCAATCTTATCTTTAAGGTGGATTCCTTCCTGCCTTTTACTATGTTGTTTATGGCTGGGCCTGCATGCTAAATTAGTTGCCCAGTTTGCAGATCACCTCCTCAGGTCTGAAGGAGTCAAGACAGCACATAGGCCTGGGCCTTTTAGCATGCTAGTGAATCTTACACACAAATGATTAGCATAATAAAAACATGTGCTTCTCTTCTTTATCTGGGAAATATTAACTGATCTCACTGAAGAATGAATCTAGAGCTTAATGTTGAACACAGAGTTTTGGTAGGGAGGTTTCCTTGCATGTAGTTACACTGCTCTAACTGTAAATATCCTGCCTGCTTTTTCCGGAGGCCCTCACCCTACTCTGACAACACCCACGGTCCCTGTCTCATGCTGATTTAAAGTTTAAAAATAATCATTATGACAGGACTATGAGGAAAATAAACCAGTTGGGAGCTATTGAAGTTAAAAAAAAGTTAATAGTGGTATGTGGCAGGGTGCTAGTCGGGGAGAATAAGAGGAGTGGCTAGAAATGAAATGTATTTTGGAGGAAGAACCTACAGAACTTTGTGAAGTTTGAGTATTGGGAATCGGTAAAGGGAAGAAAGGTCCCAGTCATGACTCCTAGTGTTTGTCTCAGTCCCCTGAGGGTACAGGGATGCCATATAATTGGACAGGACTACATCATGAGCATTAGGGTGAGAATTTAAGAGCTCTACTTAGGACCTATAAAATTTGAGTTGCATGGTGCACCTGTTTTTTTTTTTTGTTTTTTTTTTTACAGTTGAGAAAGAGGGCACCAAGAGGGTAAATGACCTGCCCAAAGTCATACAACAAATAAGTAGAATACCTGAACTTGACCTTAGGTCTGCCTGAAGACACAGGCGGCTCCCTTAACCATTAGCCCACCTTATTTTAGCAGTGACTGACCAATTGAGCTATCATTAGATTATAAAACACCTCACAAATAGTAATGAATACAGCTAACAAGCTTAACAATGGTAGCAACAGCTTTTAATTGTTTGTGAGCATCTCTATTGACAAACTTCACAGACCAAGATGGGAAAGTCAATAGTGCTACAATACTAAATTGTTGATGGAATGAGTAGCAGATATTACCTTTCTTGGCTAATTTTCCTGTCTTTTGGATTCATCATCTCCAGGAGTTCAACTGTAGAAATTCCTTTTGTCAGATAACTACAGAAACTGTATGCAGTTGTTGCTTTATGTAACAGAGTTCATTATAAGACAATATATTAGTAGGTGAAGTCAGATAATAATACACATTATTTTCACCTGGCATTTGCATACTACAATGTTACTATGCAGAATACCATTCTATATTTTAGTCTTACTGAGTTCCTAAGTGAGCTTAGTGAGTTAGGTTATGCAAGTATTGTCACAATTGTCATTTTAGTAGAGTCGCATCTTCCTTGGCTGTTGGGTTCTAAAGTACCTAAGCAGAAAATCATGTATAGTCAAAATCACCCCTGAGAATTCTATCTTTCAAAAAGTTCAATGCAGCTAGTTTTCCCACAAATAATAATTATTGCTATGTCTTCTTCTCATTCCTGGTAAAGCAGATGGCTTCTCTTTGAGGTCATGCTATACCAAAAAATTGACACACTCAGTTCAACAAGATGCTTACTATTTCTTCCTTTTTCTCTTCCTCCCCTTTCCCTTCTATTCCTTCCTTCCACAAATGTTATGACCTCCTACATGTCAGGCATTTTTCTAGACCCTGGAAATACCTTGATGAACTGGAGAGATAAGTTTTTGGTATCATGGGACTTTCAGTCAAGTACACATTGTGAGAGGCACACAGGATGCAGGGACAATGGTACAGTCCACTTGGGGCACTCAACCATTGCCATTAATGACTAGCACAGCTCTTGCACAATTAAATTTCTCCCTCACTCTCTCTGCTGACCACTTGTGTTTGAATTTACAAAAAATAAGCTAACAGCTGCTATTTTGTATTTCCATAATACATATGAGAAAACAGGATTCCGGAGATGACTTCCCAATAGTCTTAGTGTAGTAGAATTAGGTTTTGATCCAAGTTTTTAAATGTAAAGTCCTAAGTTTCCTCTCCTCTACCTTCATAAGCATCTTTTTCTCTCCTCTGACTTGGTCAATCTTTTGGGCCTAAAGTCCGTACTTTACCTTTTCCACCTTCAATCTGACCTCTTGTGTCCTTGTTTTTGCCTTTTGTTTACTAATTTTTCTCTAACATATATGAATTTCTACATTTCTATTCTGGTTTTAGACATACTGAAAAAGAAAGTAAGAAAAAAGAGAAAAGAAGAAAAGAAAAGAAAAGAAAAAAAGGAAGAATGGAAAAACGAAAAAATAGGCTCCAAATGTCTCCATTGCTTAATCTTTTGCTTTTGAGATCTTTGACTCTTGGTTAAGATTAGGGTAGGCATGGCTAGTCTGTAGGAAGAATCTGAAATCAATTTACTGACGTTTCACCTTTCTAGCTTCCCTGAAGATCCCATTATATTTCCACAATCCAGGTGGGGGATTGTCACTGTTAGTGAGGATAAACCTATTTAGGTAAAGCTCCCTCTGCAGAATCATTTATCTTCCATTCCAATTTATGCTGTAGACAAGACTCTAGTCCAAAACATAGTGATTTATTAAGGTTTCTATTTAGTGTTTGAAGACACTATGCCCTACATTGTGGGATTGTTAAGGTAAGAAATTCCCATATAATTAAATTTAGAGCAGAACAATTGGTGTGGGAGGGGGGGAGAGTTGTCTGGTGTCCATAATATTTTTACTGTGAGATATGGAACTCTTTGTGTCATGTCAGTTTGCCCTCTCTTATTACAGGGTAAAAGTAGAAAGTTGAAGCAATGTTACTTCATTTATCTGAATGTGCTGTACTGTAGAGCTGCTTTGAATGTTTTTGAGTAGTTGCCACTGTAATTTTATGTTATAATGACTTGGTTTAATATCATGGTAATTTAGTGAAGTTTTTACATGACCCTGGATAAGCTATGAAAGGAAACAAATGATTACTTGCAAACAGGGACCTTTTACAATTGGTTTTACAAAATAGAAGAAATGAAAGGATGAAGTCTCTTGTATAAAAAGCAGTGTCTTTAGGTAGAAAGAGTACAGGATTTCTATGCCCTTCATTCACATGGAATCTCAGGCAAATACTGTCATATTTTTGGACCTCAGGTTCTCTCAGGGTCAGTGATACTAGCTGCAATAACGTCAGAGTCTTGGTGGTTTAATGCAATAAAAATTTCTTCCCTCCATCTAAGGAGTGTATTTGCAGAGTGGGTTGTGGCCTTTCCATATTGTAGCTCTACCATGCTTAGCACATAGTCTCAAATTAATACTGTTTGAAAGTTTATTAATGATTAATGGTTAATGCCATTGCCCTTATGAAGAAACCATCTTTAACATTAACCTTATTCTTTCTTGTAGGGATTTTTTTCTTAACCTAGTGGATCACTGTAACTGTAACATGGATAATAGTGAATGAATCTTAACTCTTTGATACTAAATTATTACCTTCCAAGAAAATGCTTAGGCTATAACCTACCACTAATTATGTAACATTTTAGACTTCTTGATTCTTAAGTTTTAAAGTAATAAATGTGTTAACTTTTTAGTTCAATGATCCAGAAATTTTCTTCACAAAACCTCAACCATAAAAAATAAAGGTATTGACATTTGGTGATTCAAGATGGCTGTGTGAGAGGTAAGATGGAGAACTCCTCCCCAAACCACAAATAGTACAAAAATATACTTAATTAATACAACCAACCCTAAAACAGCAACAAGAAAGAAGGCTGAACCAGACTGTGTGCAGACCTCACAATAAGAGCAGACCTCATGAAACAGGGTAACGTACGAAAACCTTAATCTGGAGGGACACAAGCCCTTCTCCCACCCCAGCTCACCAGCATGAGGAAGAGAAACAGAGTAGGGAGGGAGTGGAAGCTTGGGACTAATGAACACCTAGCCCTGAAGATCTGCTTTGTGAGCAGAAACCTGTATTGTGTGGTTCTCTGGACATTGGGGAGCTTGGACAGGTGGAGTGTTTGAGAGACCGACATTCCGGCTGTTTGTAGAGGAGGGGATCTACATCTGGCTGCTTTGTGTCAGAGGAAAGGCAGGCTGTCTGAGAGGCTTTCTAGCAATGAGAGGGCTGCTGAAGGGAAAGGGTTTGCACGGAGCTTGCTGCACTGGGGAGGGGAGAGCTGGACAAGGTTGTCTGGGTGCATTCTTCCCAGCTGGTTGGAAACTTTGAGAAGCTTCAGGTGCTCCATACCCCTGGCTGCCTGCTCAGCTCTGAGGCACCCCCATGGTGATATGCAGCCTGCTGTGCCTCCCTCCTAGCCTGCTGGCACCAGTTTGCAAACTGGCAGTCACTGTGCTGGCATCAGGTCAGCCACAGGGAGGCCCTGCCTGTAATAGCTAGAGTCACAAAGCACAGAGACTTACACCTGTGTACTCAGCCCACTGGCTCTGACACTGGAGACAGGCACCGCAGATGGGATCAGGAAACAGATCTTTCCTCCCCCCAGGCACCAGCTCTGCTCCCCTATGACCCCCAACCTCACTCTAGGGGCTGAGCAGCTCCCGAGAATGGAGCCTCTGGACACTAGTGGGCACTACACAGAAATATAAAATCTCAAAAGAACATGGTTCAGACCAAAATCTTACAAACCCCAGAAAAATGGCCAAATGAACCTGAACTCACCAATCTTCTTGAAAGAGAGTTCAAAATAAAAACTATAAACATGCTTATGGAGGTGTTCCTCCAGAAAATTATTCAAGAACTCAGGAATGAATTTAAGTCAGAGATTCAATCATTAAGAGATTCCATATCTGAAATGAAGCATACAATGGAGGGATTTAAAAACAGATTAGATGTAGTAAAGAGATGGTATATGGAATAGAACTTAGAGAAGAGGAGTGCAAAGAAGCTGAGGCACAGAGAGAAAAAAGGATCTCTAAGAATGAAAGAATATTGAGAGAACTGTGTGATCAATCCAAACAGAACAATATTCACATTATAGGGATACCAGAAGAAGAAGAGAGAGAGAAAGGGATAGAAAGTGTCTTTGAGGAGGTAGTTGCTGAAAACTTCCCCAATCTGGGGAAGGAGATAGTCTCTTAGGCCATGGAGGTGCACTCCCAACACAAGGGACCCAAGGAAGACAACACCAAGACATATAATAATAAAATTGGCAAAGATCAAGGATAAGGACAGACTATTAAAAGCAGCTAGAGAGAGAAAAAAGATCACATACAAAGGAAAACCCATCAGGATATCATCTACTCAACAGAAACCTTACAGGCCAGAAGGGAGTGGCATGATATATTTAATTCAATGAAGCAGAAGGGCCTTGAATCAAGAATGCTCTACCCAGCAAGGTTATTATTTAAATTTGATGGAGGGATTAAACAAATTTCAGATAAGCAAAAGCTGAGAGAATTTAACTCCCACAAACCACCTCTACAGTGCATTTTGGAGGGACTCCTACAGATGGAAGTATTCCCAAGGTTAAATAGATGTTACCCAAGGGATAGACAAAGGGTACAGAATATGATTCATAACATACAAAGAATGGAGGAGGAAGAAAAAGAAGGAAAAAAAAAAGAACCTTTAGGTTGTGCTTGTAATAGCATATGAGTTAAGTTAAATTAGACTGTTAGATAGTAAGGGAATTACCCTTGAACCTTTGGTAACCATGAATCTAAAGCCTGCAATGGCAGTAAGTACATACCTACCGATAATCACCCTAAATGTAAATGGTCTGAATGCACCAATCAAAAGATGTAGAGGTACAGAATGGATAAAAATGCAAGATCCATCTATATGCTGCCTACAAGAGACTCACTTCAAACCCAAAGACATGCACAGACTAAAAGTGAAGAGATAGAAAAGATATTTCATGCAACTAATAGGGAGAAAAGAGCAGAGTTGCAGTACTTGTATCAGACAAAATAGACTTCAAAACAAAGAAAGTAACAAGAGACGAAGAAGGACATTACATAATGATAAAGGGGCCAGTCCAATAAGAGGATATAACCATTATAAATATATGCACCCAGGACAGGAGCACCAGCATATGTGAAACAAATACTGACAGAATTAAAGGAGGAAATAGAATGCAATGCATTCATTTTAGGAGACTTCAACACACCACTCACTCAAAAGGATAGATCCACCAGACAGAAAATAAGTAAGTATACAGAGGCGCTGAACAATGCACTAGAACAGATGGACCTAATAGACATCTACAGAACTCTACATCCAAAAGCAACAGGATACACATTCTTCTCAAGTGCACATGGAACATTTTCAAAAATAGATCATGTACTAGGCTACAAAAAGAACCTCAGTAAATTAAAAAAGATTAAAATTGTACCAACCAGCTTCTCAGACCACAAAGGTATGAAACTAGAAATAAATTACACAAAGAAAATGAAAAAGATCACAAACACATGGAGGCTTAATAACATGCTCCTAAATAATCAGTGGATAAATGACCAAAAAAAAAAAAAAAACCAGAGATCGAGCAATATATGGAGACAAATGACAACAATAATTCAACAACACAAAAATCTGTGGGACACAGTGAAGGCTGTGCTAAGAGGGAAATATATTGCAATACGGGTGTATCTCAGGAAAGAAGAACAATCCCAAATGGACAGTGTAAACTCACAATTAATGAAACTAGAAAAGGCCGAACAAATGAGACCCAAAGTCAGTAGAAGGAGGGACATAATAAAGATTAAAGCAGAAATTTAAATAATTGAGAGAATAAAACAATAGAAAGAATCAATGAAAGCAGGACCTGGTTCTTTGAGAAAATCAACAAAATAGGCAAACTGCTAGCCAGACTAGTCAAGAAAAAAAGAGAGTCTATACACATAAACAGAATCAGAAATGAGAAAAGAAAAATCACTATAGACACCACAGAAATACAAAGAATTAAGAGAGAGTACTATGAAAAATTATATGCTAACAAACTGGATAACCTAGAATAAATGGACAACTTTCTAGAAAATACAACCTTCCAAGGCTGACACAGGAAGAAACAGAAAATCTGAATAGACCAGTTACCAGCAAGGAAATTGAACTGGTAATCCAAAAACTACCTAAAAACATAACCCCTGGTGCAGATGGTTTTACTGCTGAATTTTATCAAACATTTAGTGAAGACTTAATACCCATCCTCTTTAAAGTTTTCCAAAAAGTAGAAGAAGAGGGAATACTCCCAAACACATTCTATGAGGCCAACATCACTCTAATACCAAAACCAGGCAAAGACACCACAAAAAAAAAAAAGAAAATTACAGACCAATATTCCTGATTAACATAGATGCAAAAATACTCAAAAAAATATTAGCAAACTGAATTCAAAAATACATCAAAAAGGTCATCCATCATTATCAAGTGGGATTCATCCCAGGGATTGAAGGATGGTACAACATTAGAAAATCCATCAACATCATCCACTACATTGACAAAACCCAAATGATCATCTGCATAGATGCTGAAAAAGCATTAGGCAGAATTCAACATCCATTCATGATAAAAACTCTCAACAAAATGGGTATAGAGGGAAAGTACCTCAACATAATAAAGGCCATATATGACAAACCCGCAGCCAACATTATACTTAACAGAAAGTGAAAACTTTTCCTTTAAGACTGGGAAAAAGACAAGGATGCCCACTTTTATTCAACATAGTTCTGGAGGTCCTAGCCACAACAATCAGACAACACAAAGAAATAAAAGGCATCCAGATTGGCAAGGAAGAAGTCAACCTGTCCCCATTTGCAGGTGACATGGTATTGTACATAAAAAACCCGAGAGACTCACTCCAAAACTACTGGATCTAAAATCTGAGTTCACCAAAGTTGCAGGATACAAAATTAATACACGGAAATGTTTTGCATTCCTATACTCTAATGATGAACTAGCATAAAAAGAAATCAGGAAAACAATTCCATTCACAATTGCATCAAAAAGAATAAAATACCTAGGAATAAACCTAACCAAGGAAGTGAAATACCCATACCCTGGAAACTACAAGACACTCATGAGAGAAAAATAAAGAAGATACCAGTACATGGAAATACATCCAATGCTCATGGATAGAAAGAATTAATATTGTCAAAGTGGCCATCCTGCCTTAAGCAGTCTACAAATTCAGTGCAATCCCTATCAAAATACCTACAGCATTCTTCAATGAACTAGAGAAAATAGTTCTAAATTCATATGGAATGACAAAAGACCCCAAATAGCCAAAGCAATACTGAGATGGAAGAATAAAGCAGGGGCAATTACTCTCCCTCACATTAAGCTCTACTGCAAAGCCACAGCAATCAAGACAATTTGGTACTGGCACAAAAACAGACCCATAGACCCATGGAACAGAATAGAAAGCCCAGATATAAACCCAAGCATATATGGTAAATTAATATAAGATAAAGGAGCCATGGATATTCAGTGGGGAAATGACAGCCTCTTCAACAGCTGGTGTTGGCAAAACTGTACAGCTACATGTAAGAGAATGAAACTGGATTATTGTCTAACCCCATACACAAAAGTAAATTCAGAATGGATCAAAGACCTGAATGTAAGTCATGAAACCATAAAACTCTTAGAGAAAAATATAGGCAAAAATCTCTTGGATGTAAACATGAGCAACTTCTTTATGAACATATCTCCCCAGGCAAGGGAAACAAAAGCAAAAATGAATAAGTGGAACGATATCAAACTAAAAAGCTTCTGTACAGCAAAGGACACTATCAGTACAACATAAAGACATCCTACAGTATGGGAGAATATATTCATAAATGACATATCTGATAAAGGGTTGACATCCAAATTATATAAAGAGCTCACGCACCTCAACAAACAAAAAGCAAATAAGCCAATTAAAAAATGGGCAGAGGAACTGAACAGACACTTCTTCAAAGAAGAAATTCACATGGCCAACAGGCACATGAAAAGATGCTCCACATCACTAATAATCAGAGAAATGCAAATTAAACCACAATGAGATATCACCTCACCCCAGTTAGGATGACCAACATCGAAAAGACAAACAGCAACAAATGTTGGTGAGGAAGTGGAAAAAGGGGAATCCTCCTACACTGCTGGTGGGAGTGTAAACTAGTTCAACCTTTGTGGAAGTAATATGGGGGTTCCTCAAAAAACTTAAAATAGAAATACTATTCAACCCAGGAATTCCACTCATAGGAATTTACCCTAAGAATGCAGGAGCCCAGTTTGAAAAAGATATATGCACCCCTATGTTTATCTCAGCACTATTTACAATAGCCAAGAAATGGAAGCAACCTAAGTGTCCATCAGTAGATGAATGGATAAAGAAGATGTGGTACATATACACAATGGAATATTATTCAGCCCTAAGAAGAAAACAAATGCTACCATTTGCAACAACATGGATGGAGCTAGAGGGTATTATGCTCAGTGAAATAAGCCAGGTGGAGAAAGACAAGTATGAAATGATTTCACTCATCTGTGGAATATAAGAACAAAGGAAAAACTGAAGGAAAAATAAAGCAGCAGACTCACAGAATCCAAGAATGGACTAACAGTTGCCAAAGGGAAAGGGACTGGGGAGGATGGGTGGGAAGGGAGGGATATGGGGAAATAAGGGGCATTATTATTAGCACACGTAATGTAGCATGGAGGGGACACGGGAAATGCAGTATATACAGAGAAGATAAGTAATGATTCTATAGCATCTTACTACACTGATGGACAGTGACTGTAATGGGGTATGTGGGGGGGACTTGATAGTAGGGGGAGTCTAGTAACTATAATGTTGTTTAAGTAATTGTACATTAATGGTACCAAAATAAAAATATAAAATAAAAAAAAATTGCCAAAAAAACAAAACAAAACTATCTACCTTTTTGAGAAGAAAATTTATTTTTCCAAAAAGTGTTTTCCTAAAGCAATTACTTTATGGAATTAGAGTGTTTTCTTATTATCCAAGTTCTTCTCCCTTTTCTTTTCCTCCAATAAAAGAAAACTGAAATATCAACTTAAAAATTTTTTGTTTTTCTTAAAACAGAACATCTACTAACATGTCATGGAACACATTTTGGATAATGTCATTGTAGGTAATAGGGAGAATTAGAAGATTGTAAAACATGGCAAAGAAATGAAGAAAATGTATTGGGGTAGATTAATTTGACGAATGTGTGGGACAGATTGGAGAATGATGAGAGGCATGCAAATGTGTTTGGAGTCTTTAATTAAAAAAATAGCCAAACCAAACAAAAAAAAAGTAACTGAAAATTAAGGGACTGTTGTATATGCTATTTCAAAAGAAAAAAAGGCAGAGTGAGAGATGATGAAGAGTGCGCAAAGGAGGAAACAGTATATAATCTATAGCAGGAAGGAGAGCAGAATGGTTAAAGAAAATGGTGTTAAACATATTTATTTCTTGGCTCGGTCCTATCACCTCTGGGACACAGGGAAAGTCACTTCACCTCTCTGACCCTAAATTTAGTCAACTGCATACACAAGCATAATTATGGCATCCACTGCATGTAGTTGTTGGGAGGATTAAAAAGAACATTTTCAGTGCACATGAAAAGTCTTTTTTTATTTTTCTCACTGAATCTGGATTACTTTGGGGAAATTTGGAATAAAAAGGAAGTTTTTGTTATAAAGAGGACATTTAATTATTTTAAAACTTAAGAATCATGGAACCCTATTTTTCAAATTATGGTAAGTGATCAATATGTCATGACTAATACAGCGTTGGTGTGGTTGAACAGAGAGACCCATCCACTTGCTCCTATTCCTTTCCCATCTTGAGGTATTGCTCATAGAACTGGTATAAATGCCAAAAGATTTACAGGTGTTTTGTGAAAACCACTGTACAAAACTAAACCTCCAGTGACAATTTTTAAGATTCACTGAGAGGAGCTCATGGTGTAAGTAGAAGGTGTGCTTCCCTTTGACTGTATCTAAGTAGAGGTAAATGAATATATCCTAACCAATGTAAAGCATCTGGAACCTCCAGAAAATATGAGTTCCTGTTCTAGAGAGGTAAAAAGCAAATGAGTAATACATCTGACTATTGATATTAGAATTTAAGTTTTTTCATTATGCCTATGAAAATTTAGTTCCATACTATTTACTGTAACTTTGCAGAACAGATACTGGGTCTTATTCACTGTCCTATCTTCAGTGCCTCACTCAACATTTGCTGCTTAATGATGCTTGATAAATGTCAAAGGACTAAATGCATGATCGAGTAAGTTGATAAAGGAACGAATGTTTGCATGAAGGAGGGGGCAGTACAGAATGAAGAAGAAAAAATACAATTTGACTACAAATAAATACACAAAATGAAGGAATAAAACTTCTTTATTTGTAAGAAACAAGACAGTTGAACTATATGACCATCTTCTGGCTTAAAAGGCCAGACTTCTAATGTTTGTGTTTCAACCTTCTCTAAATCTTTATGCTTGGTTTCAGAGTGCATTAATAGTAGTGCATTTGATAGAAAATTGGAGCTCAGAAATGAAAAGCCATTTAGAAGGAAAGATAAAATAATATTTTGGCGTCTATGGTGTTTGAAGATTGGACATTGATGCAGAGCTATATCTTGTAGACAGCAGGAGATGGGGGTAAACATGAATAGGTAAAGATTAAATAATTCTCAAGTCCCTTTCCTTAAGGGGAGGCAGTATTGTGGCAAGGGGTGATCTGATAGCCGAGCCTTTCTGTATGCCCTGAGCATCAGTTATTGTGATACAGAAGGCATGGAAAACACTGGTTAATTGGGTGAATTGATTACATTGAGATCAGTGAATAGGGATCCTAAAATAATGATAATAATAATAGCTCACATTTAGTAAGCATTTACAGTGCCAGGTATGTTAGTGTTTTCTTCTCATGTAATATTATGTTTAATCCTTCCAGCGTTTCTATGATGTAGATCAGGGATTGGCAAACTTCTACCCTAAGGAACAGATAGTAAATATTTTAGTATTTTTGGCATATAATTCCTGTAAAAACTACTCAACTCTGCCATTGTAGCAGAAAACAGTCATTGACAATATGTAAATGAATGGAAGTGTCTTTGTTACAATAAAACTTTTTAAACAAACAGGCAGTAGGCCAGATTTTCTAACCCTGGATATATATCATCAGTCCTATTTAATATCCTTTAATTTATGGAGCCAAGACTCCAGCTCATGTCTGTTTGTGCCTGATCCAGGACTCTTAATCACTCCATTACAATACTTAAAATCAGTCTTCAGAGAGCTAACCCCAGCAGAGAAATGATGACTGGATTGAAAAGGAAAAAGCTGGTGGTGAAAGACAGTGAGACAAGATGGCAAAAATATGATCCATCAACAGCCCAAATTAGGGAGGTGAAAGTAATAGTGTATTAAAGAGAATAGGTAGAGGTCTCCATGGTTTTGCAACTGATTGATACTGGGATTACATATATGAGTTGCCAAAGCATTATATGAAACCAGCTCCTGACATCCTGCTTGTAAATTATAAACTATGGCTATTGAAAAAGAGAAAACATCTCCCTGCTTAGATGAGTCAGACCCCCCTTTGTGCGTCAAAAAGTTGCTTCTTCCCAAGCATGGAGAAAATACATGGGATGTGACCATCCTTGCAAATGTCCGGAACAAATTCCATGTTTTGCCAGTACCTCAACATTATGTCAAGTACATAACTATCAGTGCAGTTGTCAGAAGAGCTCCCTGTAAATCCATGAGAAACGGTGACACTCCCATTAGTGCTAACACAGCTACAGATTGTTCTCAGGGCCTGAAAGTACTTTTTGCATATTTTCAGATTAGTGCTTATGCTTTTTTGCTGGCCGCGTTGTCTCTCTCCGAGATGCTACAGAGTCCGTAAATGGCTAAATGCCCAAGTGTTTCTATTCTCTCATTGGAAACAAAGCCTTCCTTTTACCAGTTTCCTGACTTTTGTACCTACATTATAGTATCAGTCAGGGCCCAACCTGAATAGGGCTATTTATGCACACGACTGTCTCCTTAACTGGATTGCAGGCAAGTTGAGGGCTAAAGGCAGTATCTCCTTTTTCTTCTGTTCTCCTAGTTAGCACAAATTGGGTCACTGGCCCAATCTAACATTAGATAAAAAAGGACCCGGCAATCTCATGAGGGTACAAGATGGAGATGAGGGACTATGAGAGTTCATAACCAGATTTTTAAATCCACAGAGGTAGAGATAAAGATGGTGTTTAACTTTTTCAACATTATTTTCATGCCAAAGGAATATGAAGCTAGGTGTACTTTCTTCTGTGGATTAAAAAAAAAAATACTGAGTAGCAGGCATTTATTAATTTTTTAGTATTTGTATCAAAAAGTTTTCAGCTCCTCAAGAGAATACAGAAAATAAGTAGCTACCAAGGCATAGGGGACATGATTAGTCCCACTACAGAAGCTGGAAATGCCAGGTACTCAGGTTTCCAGTCTGCCTTAGAGATAGGACCAGGGCTAACGATAGGCTAGAGAAATCAGGCACACCCACTGTGGACTTTGTGTGGCTTCCTAGTTTGGGATCTCCCAAGAACACACCTTGAGACATGTCTTTTGGTATATTTGTTTATTTGGGAAGAAACTCCCTTGAAGCTCAAGCACAGGAGTGAGGAAAGTGAGAGACAGGATGGAGAAAAAGCTACTAAAAGGAGTTGATGATTTGGTTATAGTTATAAACAGCTGAGTCTCAATTTTCCTGACACCATATGAGGAATTTTCTAGAAAGCAGGTTAGCAGTGCCTCAATAAGAAACTGGGTTATTTATCCACCAACTTTTATACATTATTGGTTGAGGTTTTTATCAGTTTGTGGGCTCAATGAGGTCCTGGGACACCAACGAAAGTCTCAGGCAGCAAAGTAAAAAGATGTGAGAGTTGGGAGGTGACCAGCTTGCTGGGAATTAGCCACAGTAGTGGCCAGTCCACTCAGCTGGGCTGAGGGGATGGGGGGCAGGGAGGGGCAGCAGCAGCAGCTGCTCCATGTCGGGAGCTAAATGCAAAAAGAACAAAACAGTAGGAGAATTTTCTGTGACAAAGAAGCCCTGGTTGAAGCGCTCCGATCTCAGGACAGCCTTGGTACCTGTGACAGAGTGCTAAAGTAGTTGGCATTCTGAAATTATTTCATTTAATCCTCACAACATCTCCTTCATAGGAGGTGGAGAGGAAAGAGATCCTTAAGGAGGCGAACATAACTAGTCCAAGATCATACAACTACTATTATGAGAAAAATGTTTTCATTCACAGAGTGCTTAATAGTCAACAAATGGTAGCTGTTCTTAATATTTAGAGGAGATTAAGGTTATAGAAATTGCAACAAAAATGACAATTCTTTGTCTTTCTCAAAAAACTTATCTTGTTTCATTCATGGGAGGTATTTCTATTCTCTTTTTTTATATGGGGAAACTGAGGCTCCAACATGCAATAATTTGCCTAAGAAGCCATGGAATTCATTGGCATTCAAGGGCAAGTTATTTGAATCTCAGCTTTCCTCCCTGACTCCCTGTAGGCAGCGAAAGATGAATGTGCTATGCAAACAGTGCATTTCATTTCCCTCATAGGTATATGCCTCTCCGTAGTCAATTCCCATGAAACATTTCATGAGGTTAAAGTATCTGTTTGCAAAAGTTTTAGAAAACCCCACTGTTGCAAAGGTAAACATATAATCGTAATGCATATTCTAGTCTTCCTAGCTGCAGGCTGGAATTAGCAAACAGTTGGTTTAACCACCTGCCATTTTCTGGAGAGAAAGAAGATTTAGAGGGGATATGAAATCTGGAGAAATGTTTCCATAGAGAATTAAGACCCTTTGAAAAGAAGTCTCTGGCTGTTACAACTGGGTATGTCAAGTTTCTCCTCAGGGTTTAAAAGGACAAAATTTGATTTTACAAAATATTTATGTAGCAACAGTTTGCTTATCTATACATTTGGATTTTGCATGTTTTCTGTCATCTTGGAAAGACAAGTGGTAGAAATGAATGGCATTACAGATAAAATGTTAGAAATTTTGATTCTTCATAGTTGTCCCCATTACCCACAGAAATATATAGTTCCACCATGGCAGGTAACACAAAGCTGGAGTAAAGAATTGATTACTTTGGAGACAGTTTTTGTCATTAGACCCCAGATGCACTAAGGTGCATTAAATTTTAAATGTACATGAAATCATTGGGTTAGTTAGGTCATCACATTTGTATATTTGACCAGTTTTTTCCAGATGCTCCTATGATAAAATGAATGTGAGAAGTAATTTTTAAAAAATGCCAGGCCTAGAGACTGCCAGAATTAGATAAAAACAAAACCAAAAATTACTCTTAGGTTTCTTCCTAATAATAGAATAAACAATCACAAAACAGAACAGAACAATAAAAGAAAAACTGTTATTAGATACTGGTGTCACATAACATCTACATAATTGCTCATTTGGAACTGTATGTCTTACAAGGCATCAGAAAGTGAGTGTGGGCTGGTTAAGGCTCCACCAAGATGAATTTTTACACAGGACACACATGTTGAGCAGCACTGGGCTATTCTTTGAGTTAGCTCATTCAGTTACCTGTTGCTGCTTGTGTAAGTGTGTAATTATTATAAGGAAATACACTAGACTCAGCAGCTTAAACAAAAAGTTTTATTTATTTGTTCCCAAATCACAGCCGGGCTCTTGGCTGCGACTGCCGACTCTACTTCCAAGGCGGCCTTAGTACGTGGCTGGCAAGTTGGTGCGAGCTGTGGTCTAGAGGCTTGACTACAAGCACTGAGGCTGGGGCCTCGGTTCTCTTCCACATGCACCTTTCCAGGTGACTAGTTTGGACTTCTCACAGCATGGCAGTTTTTTTTTTTTTTTGAGAGGGCATCTCTCATATTTATTGATCAAATGGTTGTTAACAACAATAAAATTCAGTATAGGGGGGTCAACGCTCAATGTACAATCATTAATCCATCTCAAGCCTAATTCTCGTCAGTCTCCAATCAAGCATAACGAACAAGTTCTTACATGGTGAACGAATTCTTACATAGTGAATAAATTCTTACATGGTGAACAGTACAAGGGCATTCATCACAGAAACTTTCGGTTTTGATCACGCATTATGACCTATAAACAATCAGGTCAAATATGAATATTCGTTTGATTTTGTACTTTTATATGTGGATCCCACATTTCTCCCTTTATTATTATTATTATTATTTTTATTTTTAATAAAATGCTGAAGTGGTAGGTAGATGCAAGATAAAGGTAGAAAACATAGTTTAGTGCTGTAAGAGGGCAAATGTAGATGATCAGATGATCAGGTGTGTGCCTATGGACTAAGTATTAATCCAGGCTAGACAAGGGCAGCAAAACATCCACGGATGCAGAAGATTTCTCTCAAAGCAGGGGGGGTGAGGTTCTGAGCCTCACCTCTGTTGATCCCCAAATTCTCACCTGATGGCCCCCCTGCGACTGTGCCTGTCTTAGGTTGTTCCTCCCTTGAGGAATCTTACCCGTCTCTGGCTAACCAGTCATCTTCCGGGGCCATACAGGGAAATGTAAAGTTGGTAAGTGAGAGAGAAGCCATATTGTTTGCAAAGGTTAGCTTTTTACTTCTTTGCAGATTTATGCCCTGTGGCTTCTATGCCCAGCACTTGTCTCGAGGTATCTTTACCACCTGGAGGAATTATGATACTCAGTAAATTCGATATGAGGCCCGAATTCTATTTAAGGGTTGTAATTAGGAAGAAAGAAGAAAAGCTACAGATGTAGCATATGGAAGGAAACATGGGAGGATTGATTATTTCTTTGACATATCTTCTTGTAGAGTACCTTAAGTATGTATAGGTTTTAAACTACTAACTAATTTGCACACACATATTAACATAATAGGAATATGGTGACATAAACAAAGCAAATCTATAATTACCATCCATCTCCAGTGAAGCCAAGAAAACCATTTAGGCACCCTAGGCATTTGTGAAAATTTGTCTATGATATGATGGATATTGTCCAACTGTACTTGAACAGTCTGAGAGAAATCAGACAAATTAAAGCAGCCCATTTCTGGGATCTGTTCACATCCCATATGTTCTTTTAACCGTAGATAGTCTATAGTCATAAGATTTTGGAGCGCTACACCTTGCACCCCTCCCACCTCCTGGTTGAGTTCCAACAGTACAGATCCGGTCAAATTTGTTGTCTCACTGTATGCACATGCCAACCTAGACATCTCCCTCCTCATTCCTATGGCAAGTCCAGGAGACGGTGGGCTGGATGCAGCCACAACCGCAGCATCGTCCAGATCCCTGTGGAGGCTTTTTGGTGATCATCCCCTGGCACAAGTCCTCCAGAGAGTGCTGGTGCCGGAAGCTCCTCCTCATATCGTATCTTAGTTCATTTTCTGGGTATCCAAGCTAGGCCTAGATCTTCTGCATAGAAACAAACTGACCCTTTGCCCACACTTTGACATGCCCTCTATACCACTGTGCAGAACTCATTGGAGGTCAGCACACAGTAACTGCTTTTTTTTTTTTTTTTTTATTAAGAGAAAGGGATATTATCAGAAAAGAGTACCTCCATAGCTGATCATGTGACACCCTTTAAGTGATCAACATTAAGGATATTTAAAGCATGCATTGATCTTTGATTTACCAATAGTTTTATCCTATCAAGGAGTAATCCCCCTTTTCTTTCTTTCTTTTTTTTTTTAATTTTTAATCTACACTTACATGAAGAATACTATGTTTACTATGCTCTCCCCTATATCAGGTCCCCCCTAACAACCACATTACGGTGACTGTCCATCAGCTTAGCAAAATGTTGTAGAGTCACTACTTGTCCTCTCTGTGTTGTGCAGCCCACCCTCCCCTTTCTCCCTCCCCCCCATGCATGCTAATCTTAATACCCCCCTTCTTCTTCCCCCCCCCCCTCCCTGCCCACCCATCCTCCCCAGTTCCTTTCCCTTTGGTACCTGTTAGTCCATTTTTGGGTTCTGTAATTCCTCTGCTGTTTTGTTCCTTCAGTTTTTCCTTTGTTCCTATACTCCTCAGATGAGTGAAATCATTTGGTATTTCTCTTTCTCCGCTTGGCTTATTTCACTGAGCATAATACTCTCCAGCTCCATCCATGTTGCTGCAAATGGTTGGATTTTTCCACTTCTTATGGCTGAGTAGTATTGCATTGTGTATATGTACCACATCTTCTTTATCCATTCATCTACCGATGGACATTTAGGTTGCTTCCAATTCTAGGCTATTGTAAATAGTGCTGCGATAAACATAGGGGTGCATCTGTCTTTCTCAAACTTGATTGCTGCGTTCTTAGGGTAAATTCCTAGGAGTGGAATTCCTGGGTCAAATGGTAGGTCTGTTTTGAGCATTTTGATGAACCTCCATACTGCTTTCCACAATGGTTGAACTAATTTACATTCCCACCAGCAGTGTAGGAGGGTTCCCCTTTCTCCACAGCCTCGCCAACATTTGTTGTTTGTCTTTTGGATGGCAGCTATCCTTACTGGTGTGAGGTGATACCTCATTGTAGTTTTAATTTGCATTTCTCTGATAATTAGCAATGTGGAGCATCTTTTTATGTGTCTCCTGGCCATCTGTATTTCTTTTTTAGAGAACTGTCTGTTCAGTTCCTCTGCCCATTTTTTAATTGGGTTATTTGTTTTTTGTTTGTTGAGGCGTGTGAGCTCTTTATATATTCTGGACGTCAAGCCTTTATCGGATCTGTCATTTTCAAATATATTCTCCCATACTGTAGGGTTCCTTTTTGTTCTATTGATGGTGTCTTTCGCTGTACAGAAGCATTTCAGCTTAATGTAGTCCCACTTGCTCATTTTTGCTGTTGTTTTCCTTGCCTGGGGAGATATGTTCAAGAAGAGGTCACTCATGTTTATGTCTAAGAGGTTTTTGCCTATGTTTTTTTCCAAGAGTTTAATGGTTTCATGACTTACATTTAGGTCTTTGATCCATTTTGAGTTTACCTTTGTATATGGGGTTAGACAATGGTCCAGTTTCATTCTCCTACATGTAGCTGTCTAGTTTTGCCAGCACCATCTGTTGAAGAGACTGTCATTTTGCCATTGTATGTCCATGGCTCCTTTATCAAATATTAATTGACCATATATGTTTGGGTTAATATCTGGAGTCTCTAATCTGTTCCACTGGTCTGTGGCTCTGTTCTTGTGCCAGTACCAAATTGTCTTGATTACTATGGCTTTGTAGTAGAGCTTGAAGTTGGGGAGTGAGATCCCTCCTACTTTATTCTTCTTTTTTAGGATTGCTTTGGCTATTCGGGGTCTTTGGTGTTTCCATATGAATTTTTGAATTATTTGTTCCAATTCATTGAAGAATGTTGCTGGTAATTTGAGAGGGATTGCATCAAATCTGTATATTGCTTTGGGCAGGATGGCCATTTTAACGATATTAATTCTTCCTAGCCATGAGCATGGGATGAGTTTCCATTTGTTAGTGTCCCCTTTAAATTCTCTTAAGAGTGACTTGTAGTTTTCAGAGTATAAGTCTTTCACTTCTTCGGTTAGGTTTATTCCTAAGTATTTTATTCTTTTTGATGCAATGGTGAATGGAATTGTTTTCCTGATTTCTCTTTCTATTGATTCATTGTTAGTGTATAGGAAAGCTACAGATTTCTGTGTGTTAATTTTGTGTCCTGCAACTTTGTTGTATTCCGATATCAGTTCTAGTAGTTTTGGAGTGGAGTCTTTAGGATTTTTTATGTACAGTATCATGTCATCTGCAAATAGTGACAGTTTAACTTCTTCTTTACCAATCTGGATTCCTTGTATTTCTTTGTTTTGTCTGATTGCTGTGGCTAGGACCTCCAGTACTATGTTAAATAACAGTGGGGAGAGTGGGCATCCCTATCTGGTTCCCGATCTCAGAGGAAATGCTTTCAGCTTCTCGCTGTTCAGTATAATGCTGGCTGTGGGTTTATCATATATGTTCTTTATTATGTTGAGTTACTTGCCTTCTATTCCCATTTTGCTGAGAGTTTTTATCATGAATGGATGTTGAATTTTGTCAAATGCTTTTTCAGCATCTATGGAGATGATCATGTGGTTTTTGTCTTTGTTTTTGTTGATGTGGTGGATGATGTTGATGGATTTTCGAATGTTGTACCATCCTTGCGTCCCTGGGATGAACCCCACTTGGTCATGGTGTATGATCCTTTTGATATACTGTTGAATTCTGTTTGCTAATATTTTATTGAGTATTTTTGCATCTACATTCATCAGGGATATTGGTCTGTAATTTTCTTTTTGGTTTCGTTGATTTTTGCCTTTGTTTTATTCTTCTCAATTTTGTTTATTTCTTCTCTGATCTTTATTATGTCCCTCTTTCTGCTGACTTTAGGCCTCATTTGTTCTTCTTTTTCCAGTTTCGATAATTGTGATGTTAGACTATTCATTTGGGATTGTTCTTCCTTCTTCAAGTGTGCCTGGATTGCTATATACTTTCCTCTTAAGACTGCTTTCGCTGCGTCCCACAAAAGTTGGGGCTTAGTGTTGTTGTTGTCATTTGTTTCTATATATTCCTTGATCTCTATTTTGATTTGTTCATTGATCCATTGATTATTTAGTAGCATGTTGTTAAGCCTCCATGTGTTTGTGAGCCTTTTTGTTTTCTTTGTAGAATTTATTTCTACTTTTATACCTTTGTGGTCTGAAAAATTGGTTGGTAGAATTTCAATATTTTGGAGTTTACTGAGGCTCTTTTTGTGAGCTAGTATGTGGTCAATTCTGGAGAATGTTCCATGTGCACTTGAGAAGAATGTATATCCTGTGTTGCTTTTGGATGTAGAGTTCTATAGATGTCTATTAGGTCCATCTGTTCTAGGGTGTTGTTCAGTGCCTCTGTGTCCTTACTTATTTTCTGCCCGGTGGATCTATCCTTCGGGGTGAGTGGTGTGTTGAAGTCTCCCGGAATGAATGCATTGCAGTCTATTTCCCTCTTTAGTTCTGTTAGTATTTGCTTCACATATGCTGGTGCTTCTGTATTGTGTGCATATATATTTAGAATGGTTATATCCTCTTGTTTGACTGAGCCCTTTATCATTATGTAATGTCCTTCTTTATCTCTTGTTACTTTCTTTATCTCTTGTTACTGTTTTGAAGTCTATTTTGTCTGATATTAGTACTGCAACCCCTGCTTTCTTCTCACTGTTGTTTGCCTGAAGTATGTTTTTCCATCCCTTGACTTTTGGTCTATGCTTGTCTTTGGGTTTAAGGTGAGTTTCTTGTAAGCAGCATATAGATGGGTCTTGCTTTTTTATCCATTCTATTACTCTGTGTCTTTTGATTGGTGCATTAAGTCCATTTACATTTAGGGTGACTATTGAGAGATATGTACTTATTACCATTGCAGGCTTTAGATTCGTGGTTACCAAAGGTTCAAGGTTAGCTTCTTTAGTATCTTACTGCCTAACTTAGCTCGCTTATTGAGCTGTTATATACACTGTCTGGAGATTCTTTTCTTCTCTCCCTTCTTATTCCTCCTCCTCCATTCTTCATATGTTGTGTGTTTTGTTCTGTGCTCTTTTTAGGGGTGCTCCCATTTAGAGCAGTCCCTGTAGGATGCCCTGTAGAGGTGGTTTGTGGGAAGCAAATTCCCTCAGCTTTTGCTTGTCTGGGAATTGTTTAATCCTGCCATCATATTTAAATGATAGTCGTGCTGGATACAGTATCCTTGGTTCAAGGCCCTTCTGTTTCATTGCATTAAGTATATCATGCCATTCTGTTCTGGCTTGTAGGGTTTCTGTCGAGAAGTCTGCTGTTAGCCTGATGGGTTTTCCTTTATAGGTGACCTTTTTCTCTCTAGCTAAAACTCTTTCCTTGTCCTTGATCCTTGCCATTTTAATTACTATGTGTCTTGGTGTTGTTCTCCTTGGATCCTTTCTTTTGGAGGTTCTGTGTAATTCCATGGTCTGTTCAATTATTTCCTCCTCCAGTTTGGGGAAGTTTTCAGCAATTATTTCTTCAAAGAGACTTTCTATCCCTTTTCCTCTTTCTTCTTCTTCTGGTATCCCTATAATACAAATAGTATTCCTTTTGGCTTGGTCACATAGTTCTCTTAGTGTTGTTTCATTCCTGGAGATCCTTTTATCTCTCTCTATGTCAGCCTCTATACGTTCCTGTTCTCTGGCTTCTATTCCTTCAATGGCCTCTTGCATCTTATCCATTCTGCTTATAAATCCTTCCAGGGATTTTTTCACTTCTGTTATCTCCTTCCTGACATCTGTGATCTCTCTCCGGACTTCATCCCACTGCTCTTGCATTTTTCTCTGCATCTCTGTCAGCATGTTCATGATTTTTAGTTTGAATTCTGTTTCAGGAGGACTGGTTAGGTCTGTCTCCTTCTCAGGTGTTGTCTCTGTGATCTTTGTCTGCCTGTAGTTTTGTCTTTTCATGGTGATAG
Source organism: Manis javanica (assembly GCF_040802235.1). NCBI lineage: Eukaryota > Metazoa > Chordata > Mammalia > Pholidota > Manidae > Manis > Manis javanica. The sequence goes on from NC_133158.1 coordinate 15,264,314, forward strand.
AGATAGTGTGGAGAGCTGGTACAAGTGACCGCTGGAAGAGCTTCCCTTCTTGTTGGTTTGTGGCCTTCCTCACCTGGGAGAATAGCGACCTCTAGTGGCTTGTGCTGGGCAGCTGTGTGCAGACAGGGCTTCTGCTTCCTGCCCCGGTTGCTATGGGGTTTATCTCCGCTGTTGCTGTGGGTGTGGCCTTGCTGGGGCTGCTTCTCCAAAATGGTGGAGCTCCGTTGGAGGGGGAGCGGCTGGGAGGCTATTTATCTCCGTAAGGGGCCTCTGTGCTCCCTGTTGCCCAGGGGGTTAGAGTACCCAGAGATCTCCAGATTCCCTGCCTCTGGTCTAAGTGACCTGTCCTGCCCCTTTAAGACTTCCAAAAAGCACTCTCCAAACCAAAACAACAACAGAAACAATGAGAGAGGGAACAGAAAAAAAAAAAAAAAAAAGAAAAAAGAAAAAACACGTAATTTTTTTTTTTTTCCTCAGGTGCCAGTTCCAGGCACCTGCTCACTGGTCCTGCTGCCCTGCCTCCCTAGCACCAGGGTCCCTGTCCCTTCAAGGCTTCCAAAAAGTATCCACCCACTGGTCCCGCAGGGAAAAACGCACGATATTCTTTGTCCTAAGGCGCCGGTCCCAGGCACCCGCTCACCAGTCCTGCCGCCCTGCGTCCCTAGCACCGGGGTCCCTGTCCCTTTAAGGCTTCCAAAAAGCACTCACCAACAAGAGAAAAAAAAAAGGGGAAAAACGCGGGATATTCTTTGTCCTCAGGCTCCGGTCCCAGGCACCCGCTCACCAGTCCCGCCGCCCTGCCTCCCTAGCACTGGGGTCCCTGTCCCTTTAAGGCTTCCAAAAAGCACTCGCCTAAAAGAGAAAAAAAAAAGGGAAAAATGCGCGATTTCCTCCGTCCTCAAGTGCCAGTCCCATGCACCCACTCACCGGTCCCGCCACCCTGCCTCCCTAGCAACGGGGTTCCTGTCCCTTTAAGGCTTCCAAAAAGCACTCGCCAAAAAAAAAAAAAAAAACTGCTCTGGTTTCTTTCCACCCGCCGGGAGCCGGGGGGAGTGGCGCTCAGGTCCCGCTGGGCTGGGGCTTGTATCTTACCCCCTTCGCAGGGCGCTGGGTTCTTGCAGGTGTGGATGTGGTCTGGATGTTGTCCTGTGTCCTGTGGTCTCTATTTTAGGAAGATTTTTCTTTGTTATATTTTCATAGCTCTATGTGTTTTTGGGAGGAGATTTCCACTGCTCTACTCACGCCGCCATCTTGGCTCCCACCAGCATGGCAGTTTTAAGGTAGTCAGATCTGACTTGAGAGAACACTTCCCTCAGAGATCAAAAGTGGAAGCCATAAGCTTTCTTAAGACTTGAGCACAAAATAGGCACATTATCATTTCTGCTACATTCTGCTGGTCACATAGCCATCTCAGATTCAAGGGGAGGGGGCTACAAGTAGGCATAAACACCTCAAGTGTCATTCCTTAGGGGCCAGTGAAATCTACATTAACTCTGTGTGTTCTAATTTGGGGCCAGTTTCTTGGGAATTTGATTCGTGTGCAGAAGATATGAAATAATTGCCCGGACATAGTGACCTGGGATGGGGTGCACACCCATCCTTATATGCTCAGGAAGGAGTTGGGAAGGGGGTGGGATTGGACATTAAGGAGATTGTAAAGTAGCACCATCTGACACACTTAAAAACTCCATAGCATTACCTTTTCATGTGCAGAAAGTGCCAGGGACAACATGAAGCCTATTAATTGCTTGAAATGAATGTTTAGCATAAATTATTTGAGTAATTCTCCCACTATATGTCTTTGAAGGGGCAAGCAATGGAGATTTTAGGTGATTTGATTTAAACACATACTACTAAGTTCTCCATTTCCCTGGAGAAATGTGGAAGAGTTATGGAAACTTGGATAGAAATTTCAGCATGCCATTATCATTTAGCACTTACACCTTTCTTCTAGGTAGGAAACAAGTATAATTTAGGAATGGAGGCAAATCCCTTGCCTTAAAATTCAGACTTGAGTACTACTGAATATACCTCCATCAAACATAGTTATCCTGACTAGCATCATTAAAATTTGATAATATGTTACTTAACTCTTTGGAAATGTATCAAAGTTAGGGTCTCTACCCTTGTTAATGGGACTTTTAAAGCAAGTCTTGAAAATTCATGTCCTAAAGCAATATATCCACTGATCAAAATTTCAGGACCTACAAGTTTCATGATCATTCTCCTAATTAAGATTTCTGCCTGATGTTAATTTCCTCAGGGACTGACCAACTTCTTAGAAGGGATATTTCCTAATTTATGAAACCTTGTTAGTGAGGGCTCTCTAGCATCAAGGAAGATTGCTAAGCATGTGTGGCCTAAGTCATGACAAAATGAGGGTAGTCAGCAATTACTGAGTAGTCTCTACCATACATGGTGTAAAATTATTACCATCATCCCCATTTTTTCAAAAGAAAAAACGGAAATACAAAAGCAGTAATCTTGTAAATTAGCAGAGCCAGGATTCAAACCTGTACAGCTTTACTTCTGAGTTTGAGTATTTTCCTCCAGTAGGACTGTGTAATGGCATGCCTTCTAGATGGGGGATTCTCAAATGTGGTCAAGTGTAGACCAGGACTTGTGAAAGTGCAGAATCTTGATCCCATTCCAGATATACTGTATCAGAAACTCCAGCAGTGTGTGTTTTCTTCATCATGATGATTCTGATACATGCTCAAGTTTGAGAATCACTTATTTTGACTTTCAGTTCAAGAAAAATGCTATAAATCACAGAGTTCACTGATTAATGCTCTGATACTGTGGGCTTCTCAAGGCATCTACTACTCAACAGAGATTAACATACTTGAGAGAAGTTATCCACATCCAGAGAACATTCCAGCTGTAGCTTGACTTAATGATCATGTCTTTCACATTTGGCTTGGAATCTGAATTTGGTCTATTTCCTGAGTCTCCTGTTGATTCTGTGCTTCAGTTTTCTCATTAAAATATAGATAATGATGCTTGCTTTCTTCCCTCATAGAAATAGTATAAGAATAAATGAGCTATATTAAAACTCAATTCCTGGAAGAAAGGCAAGTATATAAACACTATATTAATATTTTAAACAGGTTAACTTTTTTATGTGAATAAGAGTATTTTTTATTTTGGTGATCAAACATGTTGCCTTTTGCCAAATAATTTTTTAAAAAAATTTCTCCTTTAAAGGCACCAACCAGATTTCTCTTTCAACAACAAGGGAAGAATATTAAGATGAGATATCACTATTTCTGAAAAGAGCTGAAGTTTTAAAATTCCTGGTTTTGCTAGTGATAAGAGGTAGTGTGGTCTTGTGCCAGAAATACTGGGTGAGAAATCCAGTAATGTCAAGTTTAAGCTCTCTATTTTACCTTTTAACTGTGCAAATTAAGGTGGCCTCTTCCTTTTTCTTGGCTTTAGTTTACTGAACTCTGAAAAATGACAGTATATATAGCATCGAATTAAAAAGTATAGGCCCTGGATTCAACAAACTGGGTTTGAATTCTGACTTACCCACTCACCAGCTGTGTGACCTTAGGTTAGTTATTCCCTTTTTGATCTTTCATTTCCTCATGTGTACAGTGCGATAGTGATAGGATTAAATGAGGCAATAAATCTTTAGTGCTAAGCTCAGTGCCTGGCACTCAAATAAATGCTGGCTATTGTGATCATTAATAAAAAGAGGCCCTGCTGTTTTGGAATTTTAGGATACCTTCTAGAAGTTTCTCCCAGAATCTTCTATTGCTTACTTTACTAAATATTCAACATTCATCATATATTTATTGAGCATCTGCTATGTACCAGGACTGTTTGAAGCACTAGGACTGCATTGAGCATACTTAAAAATCTTTGTTCTTAAGGAGCTTACATGTGAGGGGAAGCTGGCTTTTCTTGAATTGTTCTAGGTACATAGAACTCAATACATCTTGATTCCATTGAATGGAATTCCTTTTCTGGACTGAGACACAGATAGGACACTTTATTTCTTAGCTTTCACCTATTGAAAAAAACAGGTTTCCCTCTAAGGAGTACTTTTCTTATTTATTTATTCATTTATTTTTATGAAGTGATGTCTTCTCAATGAATATGCAAAGAATTATGAGAGGGAGGTGGGTGTCTCTGCTTCATCTTGCCTGGATTATTGGATGACTTGACAAATTAGGGTAGGTTGGGAAGGAGGTCATGGCAACCTCATTAATGGGAAGCAAAAGGCATTTTGAAATCCATGCCACAAATTGCCAATCCCTCTTTGTGGGTTAAGAAGAAAAGGGTTTTGAAATTCGGCTACTTTCTGCATGAGGGGTATTAATCTAGCTAGAGGTTTTGGGGAAATCTGAAATGATGCTTCTCCATTCTGTTGTGGGGAGGATATTTTTAAACTATTCTGATTTCAGATAGAAAAACTTCATCCTGATGCTTTGTTTTCCTGGCACAGGAACAACAATGCCAGATCTCAGCTGATGTAATAAACATCTTAAGCAGGAAGGGAGTGCACTTCTTTTATTTCTTACAGCATAAATTAAACATCGCAGGAGACATAAGGCTGGAAAATGTTACAAGAACCTAAGGTACTTCCAGCACTTTATTAATGCAGTCTGCCCAGTGGGTTCTGAGGGGCAGTGAGGTCACCAGCAGGTACAGAGCCCTGGATGATTCCCAGGCAGCACCACAGACACAGACTGGGGCTCAGGAGGACTATTGTTCTGGCTCCAGATGCTGTATCATATCCAATCTACTTAGGTCTAGAGACAGGAATTGGAAACATAGGCAGAGAGAAAGGATCAAAGAGCCTTATCAGCAACTCGCAGCAGTACCAATCCATGGTCAGGACGAGATGGGAAGCGTCAAGACCAGAGACCAAGCAAGGCTAGTGAAGGAAGTGGCCAAAACAGTGCCCAGGATAGAGCAGAGGCTGTGCTAGTATGCTTGTCTACATGGAAAAGGGTGTACAATTTTGATGAGACTTGCTGGCCAAATAAGGGCAAGTCCAGATTGTTGGGTTAAACTGGAGAGCACTTCAATGTCCAAGGATCAGACTGTGGTGAATGTGTTTATTTTCTAGGGAAGCCGTAACAAATTACCATGAACTGGATGGCTTATAATAGATACTGGATCACTTGCAGTTCTGGAGTCTGGAAGTCTGAAATCAAGGTGTTGGCAGGGGTGATTCCCTCTGGAGGCTCTAAGAGAGAATCCATTCCATGCCTCTCTCCTAGATTCCTATGGCTATATGGCAATCATTAGTGTTCCTTGGCCTGTAGATGCATCACTCCAATCTTTGTCCCCCTGTTCACATTTCTTCTCCTATTCTGGTAAGTTCACCTGTCTTTGGATTTGGAGCCCATCCTACCTTCAGGATGATCTCATCTTGAGTTTCTTAATTATATCTCATCTACAAAGACCCTTGTACCAAATAAGGTCACCATTACAGGTCTAGGGGTTAGGAATTGCTCATATCTTTTGGGGGTCACTATTCTACCCACTATAGTAGATATAAAGTCAGAAAATGTGGTTTTTTTAATCCCAATTAGTAATATGATAACAGCTACATTTAAAATGTTTGCCATTTGTCAGGCATTCATTCATGATTTACAAATATTTATTTTGTTACTCTATCTAGACGTTTTAGGAAATCTAGAATGGGAAATGCAATAAATATCTACTATAGCCAGGGGCTAGTCTAGATTCTGGGACTTTAGTAATAAAGTAACGAAAGTAGAAGAAATATCTGTCCTCATGGAGGCTCTACTCTAGTGGGGGCAGATGGGGCTAGACAAACGAATAATAAATTGAGGTGTATTTATGCATGATGGTGGTGAGCACTATGGAGAATGTGAAATAGGGGAAGTAGATTGGAAGTCCTAGGAGTATAGAAAGGGTTGCAGTTTTAAATAAGATGATCCAGGAAAGCCTCAGTAAAAGCTACCATTTGAAGAAGTCTTCAAGGAGGGGAAGGAATGATCCTGGTAGACACCTGGAGAAGAAGTCTTCTAGGTAGAGGGAACAGCAAGTGCAAAGGCTCTGAGGCTAGAGGATGAGGCTAGAGGATGAGGCCAGTCAGGCAGAAGGGGCAGGAGCAAGAGGGAAAGGTTGAAGTAGATGAGGTGGGAGAGATAACAGAGGCCAGAGGGTGCACATACAGTCCACCCTAAGAACTTTGGCATTTGTTTGGAATAGAATGAGGAGCCATTATGGATTTTGAGAACAGGCGTGACATGATGTGATTCATGATTGCAGAGTCACTTCTGCATTTGTATCGGAAGCAGATTCATGTGGAGGCAAGGGTAGAGCAGGAGGCCCACTGAAACTATTGCCCTAATCCAGTGGAGGGATAACCAGGGTCTTGGCCAGTTGAGACTGGGAGGAATGGTGGGGCTCCACATGTATCCTGTGGGTGGAACTACTAGAAAATTCTAATGTTGAGTGTGAGGGACAAAGGAAAGGAGTCAAGGATACCTTCAAGGTTTTGGGGCCTGTTAATTGGAAACGTTCACTGAGATGTGGTAGTGCTAATTAATTCACATGCATTACACAATCCACTGCTTGCCCAGGCCAGTCCTGTAAGGCTGGAAATATTGCTTATCTATTTTATGGATGAGGAAACTGAGTCTTTCAAAAATTAAGTAAGCTGTTTAGATCATAAGTACTTGAAATAGAATTTATACCGTGGCCTCTGATATTTACTATCCCAGACTCCTAACTCCCAAAGCTCCAGTTTTTTCCTCTCTAAAAATGATCTTACTATCTTACCTATACCCACAGATTATAAGAGTTGTATGAGACTGAATGTAGAAATGCTTTATAATATACAATTCTGTATGTTATCTCTTGTTATATAATAAAATATCCCCAGCTTTGTGATGTAAAATAATAGTAATTTATTGTTATGTTCCATGGTTCTGGAGGTTGATAGGACTCAGTTCTTATTTGGATCTCTGTAGTTGCAGCCAGATAGTGCTGGGTCCCGCAGTCACCTCAGAGACTTTGTCATTCACATCTGGTGGGTGAAGCTGGCTATTGCCGGTTAGGAACTCAATTGGGATTGTCAGCTAGAACACCAAAACATAGCCTCTTCATGGGACCTGGTTTCTTCACAGGAAAGTGGCTGGGTTTCAAGAACAAGCTTCCTTAAGAGACAGAAACAAGAAGAAGCTGTATTGTGTTTTATGATCAAGCCTGGGAAGTCACATAGGTCACTTCTGCCATATTCTATTGATTGAGGCAATCCCAGAGTTCTACCAGGTTCAAGGAAAAAGATGTAGGTATCACGCCTTGATGGGGGAGTCACAGAGTCCCATATAAGACACATATTAGGAAAAGTATTTGGGATGAGAGATATTGTTAGAACCATCTTTGGAAAATATGACCTACAACAAAATGGAAGGCAGTACAAGAGAAGTTAACCAAGGCAAGAAGTTTTGACAAAATTAGACAGTTTGGGCTCTAGGTTTAAGAAAGGCACAAGTAAACAGAGAGAGAAAATCAGAGCAGGTAACTAGACACAGCTCCTAGGGTTGCAGCAATAAGCAGACAGCATCAAAACAGCCAGATGATGATGAATGTCTGGGCCCAGATCTGGAAAATCTGCTAATTGTTGCATTTTTATTTCCTGTTTTTTAAAAATAATTTAGCCACATGTAACAATGTTATAGAAAAAATGAAAGTTATAGGGAAACATAACAGGAAAACAAGTGTGCATCATCTTATCTTACAAACAGAATCAGTATTGATGTGCTGGTGTTGGGTCCTGTTGTCTGCCTGGATGGAGGCCCAGTGCAGAGCATAAGGTTTGAATTCTTATCCCACAGACCTGGGTTTGAATTCTCTTTTAGTTGGATGATCTTGCGCAAGTTATTTAACTTCTCTGTACCCCAACTTTGCAATCTGAACAATGCTGATAATTATAAAATAATTCTATAATGTGGCCCAGAGGCTGAAAAATAGTTAAGTTCTCAATGCATGTTAGGTCATAAAATCACTGTTAAGCAAATATTCTTTTTACAAAAGTGGTCTCATTTACAAAAACAGCATGCATGCTGATTTGTATCTTCTTTTTTTCACAAAACAATTTCATCTTGGGTATTTTTCAGTATGACTCTGGAAATAGACACCTTATACCAATTGTTAGATATTTAACATTTTTTTAAAAAAAATTAGTTTTTACCTACTACATATAATACTGCAAAATCAGCTTAAATACTTGCCTAATTATTTTCTTACTGTTGGCATATTTGTTCAATAAACAAATAAATATTGACAAATTTCTAGAAGTGGATTTGCTGGGCCTAAATTGTCCCATTCAAGTTTTTTTTTCTTAATTTATTTTTTATGATGAAAAATTTCAAACCAACAGAAAATTAAAAAGGATTATATAAAGAATACCAGTAAGGCTAGCATCTGTATTTAGCCTGTTAACATTTTCCCGTATTTGTTTTCTTAAGTATTTAAAAATAAAACACATTCATCATGTTTTTGCCTAAGACCATAGTATGTGTCTCATAGCAATGAGGTCATTTTCCTACATAACCATCATGCCATTACCGTACATAACAAAGTTAAGCATAATTCCCTAATATCATCTAATACATGGTTTATTTAAAAATTTCCTAATTGTTAAAAATGCCTTTTACATCTTTCAAAGTATTTTGTTGTTGTGATTGTTTCTTAAGTGTCTTTTTAATCTAAAGCAATCCCTATCACCTTCGTCCTCCCCTTAACACTGACTTGCTGTAGAGCCCAAGCTAGCTGACCTTTTCCCCTTCTTACCATTAAAGACCCCCATGTCAAAGAAAATTCTCAAAAGTGAAACTGTTGGACCAAAAGGCCATACCAATTGTAGATAGCCTTCCTGATGTGAGTACTTAACAGCCTGTCCCAAGGGCTGCTCCAAAATGAGGCCCTACTTGGTAGGCAGATGCTCTTAAAGGTGAAGATTGGCTTTTTCAGGCTCTGGTCAGGCTCCACCCCTTCCAGCAGGCATTTAGGGCTCTGCTGTTCGGTACACAGTTTTCTCAGGGGAAGGGGGCTATTCTAAAACCCATGCCAGAAATGACATTCTGGTTTCATGGCAAAGGTGCCCTGAAATCCAACATGAGAGAAGTTGTTTAGAGAAATTTCATTCCACTCCATCTTCAGAGGTAGGTGACCCTCCTGGGTACATATCTGTCTCTGCTAGTGTGGTAGCTGTGAGCAAACCTTTACACAGATGTGTGTTGAAACAGGTTCTGCCTCTTAGTAAGGTAACTTGTTACCTTGGAAAAAGCAAATAAAATCCCATCCCAATGGCATTCTGATATTCTGATATGTGCAAGGGACTATGTCCTCCCCGGGGGACCCAGCTGTCCTACACCCTGCTGGGCCATGAAGATAGTGCCATTGAGAAGTGGGCAGGTCTCTTATCCTCCAAGACAGGGCTTCTCAAACTTGTATTTACGTAAGAAAATCCTGGAGAACCAGGAGGGCTTGTAATAACCAGAAGGTCTCCTGAGATTCTGATTCTGTAGATGAGAGCCAGAAATCTACTTTTCTTAACAGCCATCCTAAGAGATTTCTGACTTGAATGGTTCAGGGACCGTATGTGAGAAAATCCAGTTGGGGAACCTCAGTGTACTTGTCAGTAATAGATAGCACTGCATAGCATTTACTGTGTGCCAGCCACCCTTCTAACTGCTTTACGCACATTTACTATCAATCCTCAGAGCTACCTTATGAGTTATTCTTTTGTACCCTTATTTCATATGTGAGGAAATTGAGGTTCAGAGAGGTTAAGTAACTTGCCAAAGGTTCACCCTGCTAGTGGACAGCAAAGCCAAGATATGCTAATACATGTGGAATGTGGTGGTGAAAAACTCAAATTCATTTGAAAAATTCAAAAATTCTGAGAGCGAAGTTACTACTACTTGGCAGAGTACAAGGAGTATTTCCCCTTTGTGGTCAAAGAGGTACGTCTGCAATACTCTTTATTTGTCATTCTGCTGAAACTGAGCTTGACTGTTTAGAGAGTGATGAATGCTTGGCAAATAGCACTCAATGCATGCTTGTTAAATGAATGAATAAATATACACCAATATATTTCAATACTTTGCAAATATTAGTCCTTGATCCCTTGCTCTGGTGATACGCTTCTATGTGTCCTTCCATGATTTTTCTTCGTGGTCCAGTTCTGCAATGTCCATACAGTACTACCAGCTGGAGGTCCAGATGATCAGCCATGGCTACCTAGGAGCTACCATGGATTGCCAAGTGACCTGCTGCCTTTGTTTCTGTCCTGTCCATCTGTCATGTTGCCATGGTGGGAAAATCTTGGCAATGGTGCTCTTCAGGCAGAGTCCTAGTACTGACTGAGTTACTGGTCACTGGGAGACTGTACTCTGGTTCCTTAGACACTTAAGCCTTCCAATTTGCTCCCATAAAGGATGGTGTTTAAAAGGACAAGTTTGGATTTGGATTTCAGCTCTGACATCAGGGAAATGGGTTAAATTATTTATGAGTTGCTTCTTCTGTGATGTGAGACAGTATTAGTATTTAGCAGAATGAAGGCTTTGGAGGTATTCTGCCTGTGTTTGAGTCTCAGCTGAATTGTTTTATCATCCCTGTGAATCTTGGGAAAATAACTTGCCTCATCTGTAAAATGGGGCAAATAATAATACCTACTTTAGAGGATTAGTGTGAGGATATAATGAGTCACATAATAAAGCACATTAACACAGTGTGCAGTGTATAATAAGTAATCACTAACATTAGCCAAGTTATTGCTATGAAAATGAGATAAAAATACCTACTTTTTGGGGGGTTTGAAAGAATATTTGTAATTTATTCTGATGTTTGTAACTGTTCTCCAAGTAGTCATTGTTATGATTGCTATCAATGTAACATGAAGTTGAACTCAGAGACTTATAAGAATTTTTCTAATCTAATAATCTGTGATATTTAAAAAATAAATGACCTGCCATTTTAACTTGGAGAGACATGGCACCACCACCAGCAATAACCACGTAATGTTTCTGAGGAAGTTTGGGGGATGAGGAGCTCTGAACTCAGGGCTCCCTTCCAGGAAGCAAGCTGTTGGCCTTAAAGGTGAGGATTTACATAGACGTCTCCAGTGAGAAATTCCACTACCTTGAGATTAAACAAGATCATTAAGGTTTGCTATTATTCCGACTAATGGAAATGTCAGTCCTTTTGACTATTGTTATATCATTCAATTGGGGATAAAACACGCAATTCTCAAGGGTGCTTTTAGAAACCAAGGTTGAGTCTTTGACAATCTTGTCCTAAGATCATTCTAGTAAACCTGGCAAGATCCCCCTGCACCCTAGGAGAGACTGCTGTGGTAGGGTTGCTAGATAAAATACAGGATACCTAGGTAAACTTGAATTTCAGGTAAACAATGAATATTTTTTAGCATAAATATGTCTATTGATAGATATATGTATAGATAAGAATGTCCCAAATATTGCAAATATTTATTGGCTAAATATGGTAAGCCTAGAGTGTAGTGCCAGGCAGTGCATCCCAAACTTTACTATGCATATCAATCACATGGGGATTCTGTTAAAAGGCAGACCTTGTTCTGTGGTTGTGATGTTGAAGCTGCTGTTTTGAGGATCATATCTGAATGGAAAGGGTGAACAGTAGAGTTCCACAAACATGTGGGAGTAGAAGAATCACTGTGGTGATGACTGAGTGCATATACTTTGCCCTAATAGCATACCACAGACAACAGAAAGACCAGAAATGCAAGATCAAGGTTCCGGCAGGGTTTGGTTTCTTCTGAGGCCTTTCCTCTTGGCCTGCAGAGGGCTGCCCACTTGCTGCCTCTTCACATGCTCTTTTCTTCGTGCCTGTGTGCCCCTCCTGTCTGTGTGTCCTACTCTCCTCCCCTTATGGAAAACCTGAAAACCTCGACTGGATTGCTGATGGAAGAACCAAGTGGCACTTGGAGGTCTTGGAGAGTTGATGTTTATTTCACACTGGTGGGCTCATAGGAGAGTAATCTCCAAAGGTCTGAGCCCTGAGCACAAGCAAGGGGAGCAATTTATACTTTGATATGTGTCATTTCGGCATTCGGCAAGTAGGGCGAAAGAGGAGCCCGGAGGAGTGAGGGGACGGGGCTGGGACTGTTCTGCTGACCTTGATGGCTGTGTTGAATATTTTCCTTATCACTCCCCCCCTCTGATGCTCCTTTAAACAGCATCATCATCTTGGTTCATGATAGGGTCATAATGGCTTGTGTTCATCCTTTGAACCGCTTCAAGCTGGGATTTTTTTTTTCCTTGTGACTTTTCTTGTTAAAGTCCGGAGTACTTTGTGAAGAACACAAATGATTATGTTTTTATGCATCTGTCTGTATGGGCCTTGTATGTACAAGTTGAAATAAGTCCTTCAGACTCTTGATAATCCTGCACTTAACAAAAAATACCCAGTTTTCCTCAGCCCTACTTTATTCTTATGTGTCTGAGCATTACACTCAGGTTGGCTTATTTGAGTGTGAGAGGATAGGTGCTAAGGGTAGAGGGCCACAGGAGGCAGCTCCCTTGGGTGATGACCATGCAGTTTACAACTTTTGTACAGTTAACTTCAGGGAGGTAACATTATAGAGAGGTACTGGGCAGATGCAGGCTGAGGCTTGAGTTTAGTTAGGAGAGACAGGTAAGCACAGCAGAACAACCTAAGATTACCCAATAGACAATAGAAAGGGCAACTTTTTGAGGAACAGTCCAGTCAGTGGGGGTAGCAGCAGAGTCTAATGCCCAGGATGAAAGATTCCAGTCCTGCTAGAGTCAGGATCCACGGCACGTTGGTGTTCATTAGTCAGAGGGTAATCGTCGGCTATGGAGGTGGAGAGGATTCTGGAGGTCTGGCTGTGACTTCCACTGATGTATTTCTTTGTCCAGATTATGGGCCCTTTTCACTCTGAAATAATGGACCCATGGAGTGATGCCTGCAACTTTGAGGGCAATAGGAGTGGTTAGAGCAACAATGTGGGGGCCTGTCCGCTGAGGTTTGAGGGGGTCCCTTTTTCAATTTTTGACTCAGACTGAGTCCCCAACCTGGAAGGAATGTACTGAGGTTCCTAAGGAACTCTTTCTGTGGTATATTGTTGTAGCTTATTTAGGGTGGCTCCTAAGCCTTGGAGCTGTTTCCTCACTCCCTTATCTCCTATTTGGTGTAGGTTTCCTGGGAGGCTTCCTAGACACGGGGGGAGGTGGGGAGGCATCCATATACTAGTTATTTCTTGCGCAAGTCATGCACTGCTCACTTATTGCTCGACATAATGCTAGCAACTGGCTGATGTAGTATTGCTTTCTGAGGAGAGCTTCCAGTGCACTTTTTCCTAGGTGGGTGGGCTGATGGTACTCGCTGACTAGATGCCTTCTGATTGCAGTTGGGACAAAGATGGGTCTGTCAGGCAGCATCCACCACCCTTTTTCAGTTAGGGTGGCTCATTCAGCCATGGCCCAATCCTTCCCTTTTTCAGTGTACTTGGGTGGAGGGTCCTCCACTGGGGGTGTTAGGCTCATGGTGAGGGAATAAGCTTTACCTGTTTCTTTACTGGCTGCTGCTTTAGCTGCTTCATCTGCCAGGCGATTCCCCTGTGTTATAGGGTCGTTTCTGTTTTGATGTCCTTTGCAATGCAGAATCTACTTCTTTTGGGAGCCAGACAGCCTTGAGGAGTTTTAGTATTTCTTCCTTGTTCTTGATTGCTTTTCCTGCTGCAGTGAGACCTCTTTCCTTGTAGATTGCCCCATGTATGTGTACAGCGGCAAAGGCATATCGGGAGTCGGTGTAGATGTTGGCTCGCTTGCTCTTGCTGATGGTGAGGGCTTGAATCAAGGCATGTAGGTCAGCCTGTGGCAGTAGTTATTGCATAACCTGCTCTATGGATACCCTCTTGTAGGTAACTGCTGCCATCACTGCATAGTGTGAGATCTGGATTTTGTATTGCTTGATCCTGCAAATCTGGATGACTTGCGTAGACTTCGTCAGTTATTTCAATGTTGAAAACTGATACAGGAAAAGATGTACAATTCACTGCTGTTAACTTAGGAGCATAACTTCCACCTGATTGATTCGTAGATCCCTTTGTCTGTTCAATAATAGTCTTTGACTGTTGAGTCCATTAATAATTATGCCAGAGATTTATCAATTTTATACCTTATAATTCTTGGTTAACTGGTAAAGTATGGCAGAAAAGTAGACTAAGTCTCCCATTGAAAACTGAGATGTGATATTCAAAAAACCTAGATTAGCCTGGAGCCTGGGTGTTAGTCTGCTGAAATTCGGGGTAGCTGGGGTAGAAGGTGGATATTTGGGAGCTTAGGGCAGTGGCTATTTATTAACTAATGACTGTTAAAATATTTAACCACTGATACAACTATATCAGTGTGAGTAAGGTGGATATCTATCCAGGTTGAAAGCCTGGATTCCTAAGTATCTCCACGTGTTTGGATAGTCAGTGACAATTGATGCTCGTGGTACAAAGACAAATTTACAGCACCAAGATTTTTTATTTTCCAGACTATTAAGTAATGTAAAGGTTAAAATTAGGGTTTCTAAACTAAAAACTCCAGCTGTTCTTAATCACAGGTATGCATCATAACTGTTTATGCAGTATTCCCAGAGTTCATGTGTCCATGAATTTTGCTATGATTCTGACTCACTAAAATTGGGATGTGGCCTTAGAATCTGTGTTTTTATATCTTGTTTCATTGGATATTATTCCTTTTATATTGTATATCTTCTGTTATACCTTCCAGATATACACTCACCCCTTTTTATTCAAACATGCTCTGTTCTCAGGAGGCCAACCGCTGAGACTGCCTTGGTGAACTCCCTTGCTCTCTGGCTTCCTACAGAAAGCAACCAATGGGAAGTCCTGGTAGGATATGGAAGGAGGGAATGAGAGGGAGGCTGGGGCATTCTATTCCCTGGGCTCCCTCCTTAAGGGATCATTTTGGACTGGCTTTCACTTTGATCAAGGATCACAGCTCCTTGGAGAGTGGCCCTTTCCATATGTCTCTTTCTTCCCAAGTTCTAATAACTGTTACTTCTCCTTGCCCCTTCCAGCCAAAGTGTGGTAAGAGCTCTGCTGATACCATCAGGGCACTGTTCTATTTTTTTGTGGTTTTCTTACAACCTTCATAAACAATTCCTTTATTAATGCCCTCCTTCTTATTCTTTTGAGTGTGCCATAAATTTCCTGCTAGAACCCTGCGTAATAGACTTCCCCAACCTTTTGTTGGACTTAGCTGATTTTTAAGGACCTCCTGTTACCAGTATTTCTATTTTATCCATAGCAAAGATAAGTGAGGGGGAGCTTTGCCATCACTGATCTCTCCAAGGTACAGGGAGAGATTTGGAGAACCAGTTGGAGTTCTACCACTTACCTTCTAACATTCTGCCTCCTTTGTGTGAAATCTGTGAAGAAATTCCTGTCAATACCATATGAAAAAGAACAAATTAATTGAGGATGATGCTAGGGACAAAAAGCTTAGTTGGACTTTGTAAGTTTTATTCAATTACACAATATGATAAAAATATAAAGGAGTTTTCTCCCAAGGAGAAATACTTTAAGAGGCCTTAACTAGGTCTCTGTTTGACAGCAGAATTTAATGCCTCTCAGTATTTGCATGGTCAATTAATTCCTTAAAGTGATGACTAGTAGGCAATTTATTTAGGTGGTACAAGAGGCTAATTGGTAATATTGTTACACAAAATCTTGTGGGCAAAAATTATCCCTGTCTTTTAAAAAATGTGCCTTTGGTATTTGAAGGGAGAGCTCTAGTGCCTTGGGCCTCAGAGGAATTCAGTCTGTTGATGTCAGAATTAATGAAGAATATGGAAACTTAAGTGTAGGATGGCTAGAGTGAAAAATGCATTAAAGATGAATGCATTAGACTAGTGGGAGAGCCACATTTTCTGGTGATCAAAGACTCTGAAGCTTTCATCTGCAAGTGCCTGCGAGAATATTGAACATCTTGGAATTTGTCATTTCACCTTTGGTTAGTTTTATCAGTCTTTTATTCAGCAAGATGCTGCAAAGAAAATTCCCCTACACTCCAGTTCTGATCTGTTCATTCAACAGTTTTTTATGTACCTACTCTGTGCCAACCACCTTTAAAAATACTGAAAATGATGATGAGTCAAACACATACATTGCCTTCTCTCATGCAGAGCACAATGTTGTGAAATGGAAGAAGTTTTCTTAAATAATAAATAAGCACACATTTACTTTCTGAGGTAGAGTAATTGCATGTCTTATAATAGTATGTATTAGAATGACAAGAAATCACCCACTTTCAAAATACTCCAAACAGTGGATGACACATAACAAGAAACATTTTGAATGTGGAGCTGAACCCTTCCAAAATACAGGGAAATTCTCTGAGGCCAGAAAATGAAATAGAGCAAAAACTGAAAATGAGATAGGGGAGTACTGTGCTAAAGTTCTGGTTGCTTTATTTGTGGAACAAGAAGGGCATGTTCTCAAAGATAGCACATAAAAGGGGTTCACCATGAGAGTGAATCAGCAGACACACTGGATAGTGGGATTTAAACTCCCAACTAAGGTAATGTTCTGAAGGAAAGCAAGATTGCCCTCTGAGCACACTGAACCCAATAATCTTGCCTAAAGTTGGCCAGGCATGTGTTGTGGAAGCTCCCCTGAAGTCATGATGCTTCGGAGAGCACTCTGAGGGGTGAGCTGGATGGGCATAGTTGAGGCCAGTGGTGGGCAGACCTAACAGGCAGGTGACTGTGTGAAAAGTTATTCAGGCTAGAAGGGCCATGATGTGTTGGGAAGACTGAAAGGCTACTAAGCTGGAGAGAGAGTGAGAAGGAAACAGTGCCAGGAGACTTGGTAGGTAAGCCCATACAGGTTTAATCTTTATGGGCAGTATTTTCACACACATCTGAAAAGTAGTATGCAACAACAAAGGGCTTTAAACTGTGTGGTGACAACAGAAATGCTATTTTAAAATCTCCTTCTTGCCACTTTTTCTAGTAAGGAATGCAGCATGATAAGAGTAGAGGGTGCAACAGGTCAGAGAACATGTGGCTTACACCCTGGTAGGAACCTGAAAGTGTCAAATAGAAAGAACATCATGAAATGCAGGCAGGAGAAACAGCCCCAGAGAAGGATATAGGGCTTTGTCCACTACTTCGGTTGTTATCTCTGGGCTTTAAAAGGAGTAGACAGAATACTCCAATATAAGCAAAAACCTGCCCTATGCAGTACACATTTTTCTAGTTGGAGCATTTAAAAATAAATGTGAAATACCACCACCAATAGTAAAAATGTGTTTTTAAGGAATGAAGAAGAAAAATCCAGTTGCATGAAGTTGTGGAGCAGAAGTGGATATATAATATAGCTGTAAATCTATTTCAGGACTAATACATGGCAAAATATTTTCAGTTTCTCTGTCCTGACCTGATTTCTTACCACTGTACCTCCATGTTCTGTGTTTCCTCTGGCTCCATCTCTTCCTCTAATAACCCAGTTCATTCCCCCCACTTATTTTCAAGTCTTCATTTGACTAATTTTTATTTCTTTCAAATATCCAATTGATAACAAAAGCTAAGATCATTGAGAGCTTATGTCTTTTGGCTGTGCTAAACACTTCTACATGGACAGTTTTTTAATTCATACAATGATTCTGGGAGGTATCGCATTTACAGATGAGAAAACTGAAGCTCAGGTAAGCCAGGTTACATAGTCAGCGGTCCAACAGTTAGTAATTGTAGAACCAGGATTTAAATGGAAGCATCTCATTAAAGGAAAAATCAACAGTAGTTCATTTGGTCACCCACATACCTCTATACCTGAGGTTCTTTAACTTTAACTTTAAGGTGAGTATGTCAACTGGGGTTTTGTTAAATTATGCATTCTGGTTTGTGGGCCTTTGATGGGGCCCAGTTTTGTGCTTTGTGAACTTGAGTTTGAGTAGTACTAGTGCATGATAGGCATGCAGTAAATATTTATTAAATGAAGCAATTTATGAAATAATGGAAGGGAAGAAAATGCTAACATGTTAATAATTTCTTCCTTTGGAGATCCTGTTTTTTTCTTGCACTTATGGTTGTCTGAGTAGTACTTTTGCTGTTAAATATTAATTCAACATATCCTATTGATAAGGTGCCATGGAAGATGCAGGAATGAATGAGGTATGAGATACGAGACCTCTTCTGGGCTGGAAGCCTGAGATGGCATTGCCAGGCGGGGAAGGACTCTAGCTCAGCACTAGTTCCTAGGGGATAGTTGCTCCCCGTCCTGATTTCCCTACCACTAGTCATCATGGGAGTGACTACCAGTGCTGATCTTTGTGCTAAGTGCTTTATATGTGCCCCTTCAGTTGTTGCCTTTAATCTCCCTACTCTCTAAGATACTACTGTGTTCTGCCTTTTATACACAGGAGAATTGGGGCAGAAAGCAGTTAAGTAGCAAGGCTGACATTGAAATCAAAGTGGTTCTATTTCCAGAGCCCCATTTCTTTACCACTACGCTTTTCTACCAGTTTGGAACCATGAAGTAGCAAGCATAGAAAGTTTTTTTTTTTTTTAGAAATACAGAAAAAAAATTATATAACAAACTGGGATTTTCACACTGATAAAGATTTGCTTTTGTCACTCATTTCATGTGTCTCAATGGAAAAGAAACAAAACATAACAGATAATGTTGAAATTTCCTTTATTCCTCCCTTTTTCAATTTGTTCTCTACCCACCTCTGAAGTAGGGAGGTATGCTTTAGGTCATGGTTTTCTATTTCAAGAAAATATTTTTATTTATATTTTATTTACTATTAAATAGTTACTTATTTTGGTATATATATACATACCAAATATATATTTATATAATTCATATTTATTTATTATTACATTTTGTTTATTGTAAATATGTACACATATACAGTTTGAATATTTAACATATTCATAAATTATAATATGCTGGTTTTAACAATATGCAATGTACCTTTTTTTTTACTTGGCCTTGGTATTTTTTTAAATCTGTCCATGTTGAATCACACAGACATATTTTTTCATTTTAAATTTTACTGCATTCCATCTTCATTATCTGTTCTACCACTGGTGGATGTTTAGGTTGTTTATGATACAACTTCATGAATGCTGCTATAAACATTCTCAAACAGTCTTCTGGGATACAAGTGCAAGAATTTCTTTAGGGGGTATATATATATATATATATATATATATATATATATATATATATACATACACACACACTTAGAAATGGAATTGTTGTGTTATAGGTTATGTCCTTTTAAAAAATTACAGATATGTTGCAAATTTGTTCTCAATCGTGGTTACAGCAACTCACTTCCTTCCAGAAGAATACACTGATGCCAACACTTTGTGAAGTGGGACATATTCACCCCCATTTGAATAGTGTGAAATAGTACCCTCTCATAATTTGCAGCACTTTGGTTGCTAGTTGAAGTTGAAGGCTTATTTTTCCCCCTGCCCTTGACTTTTTAATTTGCTTATTCATATCTTTGGCATATTTTTTTAACTCAGTTGCTGAAGTTCTTATTTGTTCTGGCTATGGTCTCCTGTTTGTGCATTCATTATCAATAACTGTTTGTATTCTCTTGCTTTCCTTTGTTATCCGTATGTTGATACTCTTTATTTGGGCAAATTTCATTTTTCCTATTGTGAGTTTTTCCTAGTTTTCCTTTATTAAGGTTTCTTTGTGAGTGGCAGCATAACAGAGAGATTAGGAGCTTTGTCTCAGCAGCCAGACTGCCTCAGATGGAGGCTAGGTTGCCACTTAGCTATCTGATTCCATCCTTTCCTTTCTTGTCACCCTGCATCCGTGAAGATCTTAGGTACAGTGCCCCACAGTGGAGATGGTTGGAAGAGGTGGGGTCAGCAGAATTCCTAGTGAGGTAGCAGCATTGTCTCGATGGGGGATTCTAAAATTTTTATTTTATTTTAGAATGACACTGAGGTAAAGAGAGCTTGTGTTTCTGGTGTCTCATCTTTGTAGGGGTTTATGTCAAGCAGTTGCTTGCAGGGAGTAGTTAGTTATACTGTATGTGAGGCTAGCTGACTCAAGTCAGAAAGGCTGAAAACCACAGATGTGCTGTTTGACTTCATGTGTTTTACAGTTGTCATTTTATTGATTGCTGTCCTTCACTAGACCCATGAGGATAATGCCCAGGTCAATATTATTGCTCCAAAGCCTAAAATAGTGTCTGGCATATTACAGGTAGATTTTACTGAATTATTAAATTAATTACTCACTTTACCTCTGTTTAATGTTATCTGTAAAATGGGGTCATTGGATCTTGTTCTACCTCCTACAATGAGTTGGGAAGATTAAATCAGACAATGTGCTTTGAAAAGCTACCATGGCAAGGGAGTACAAGTACATGGTACATTTGTCTGTCTCCCACATTAGAGTGTGAATTCCATGAGAACAGAAATGTTGTCTGACCTGTTAGTTGCCGTGACCCAAGGAACTCAGATATTTGTTGGATAAATGGATTAGAATAGAATTTAGTTGGTATCTTTATTTGACTCAGAGAAAATAAAGGAGACTGTAAAGTTGGGTTCATGGGTCTACTGTGGGAACATATATTTGAGTGAGGATGTATATAAGAAAAGTGAAAAAGAAGAAAGTGGAAGGAAAAAAATGGATACAAAAACTGTAATTGAGAATGAAAGAGACATTATTTAGGACTTAAAATATACTAGACTGAAAAGGTCAATTTGATGTTTGGGATTGTCTTTCTGACTGAATAGGATCAATTGAATGACCAGTCTGATTACATAAAACTGGTCATTAAAATGGCAAGGAAACCACAATTTAACAGTAAATGCTTGATTTAGTATTTTTAAGTCTATGAAGAGAAATGAGAGACAAGAGTCTGCAGATCTTTGACCTTGTGGATTCTGTGGAAATACTTTAAGAGTTGGACATTTGCCTGTGCTCTGAAAACACATGATAATGTATCCTGAAGTACTTTGAATTTATCCTTGGGTTTGGTGCATCCTAACATTCTCTGTATTCTTGTAAAAGTTATTTTAGTAGGCATCTGTTGTTTTTGCTTGTCCTCCATGTATTTTCCTTTTTTTATCCTAACAGCATCCCTGTTTGTTTTGGGAGAATAACCTCACAGACTCATTCATTTGATTTGTGTGAGGTTGGACTAATCTTCCATCTCCAGGAGTGACCATGTGACTCAGGCCAGGGCAATCAACATAGACCATATTTCTGGTCACAAGGCTTGACTCAGAGATGGAGTACAAGTCCCAAGATAGGCAGGAATACTCAATCTTGGGACTTTGGGTTAAATTGTGAAAGGGAAGCCATCCTTTAATGAGGGTTGCTGCATTTACTGTTACCCAAAGAAGAGAACCTGCCCAAGAAAAGCCATCTCAAAGGAAATGAAGGTAATAGAGAGAAACTGAGTACTATGGGGCTGTCTGAGCATGTGAATTGTTTCTTGCTCAAAGCTTTTCTGTTGTAGTCATTTCAGTTAGGTCAGCCAGTAAATTCTCTACTCCATTCAACTGGACTGGGGGTTCACTTGCAATTCAAAAGTCTTGATGAACACACTTTGATTTGCTTTAAAACTTTTCAGTGGAATTGATTGGTGAGAGCAAAGCTATCAGACCTAAGCTGGTGAAAGTAGGGAGTATATATCACACACCTTACTCTAGGTAATTAGTTATTGAAATCCCATCTTTTGAAACTTAACCTCTCATAAGTTGTTTGCATATCTATAGATGGAAGTGGTTTGCATATCATAGCTAGGATTAAATGAACTAAAGGTTATTTTCAGGTCAGAAATATAAAATTTTGAGACAACTTTTCTTGTAATGACCTCATGATCTCTCTTATATTTGCTGGTAGCTTCTAATGACTAAGGCTAACTCTTACCAGGTTCCAGAGTGCACCCTGCCATTCACATCCCCTTTCTTATTTCTGCTCATGTTTCTTAATGCCCCAATAAAACAAGGAGGCACAGCGGCTGTGATAATGATGATGAAAATAGCTATTACTTTGAATACTCAAAATACCAAGAGCTGCATCTAAGTTATTTCCCTTAATATTCCCAAGAACTGGGTGAGGTAGGAATTAATATAAAATATTCAGCCACTGATTCAGCATGGGAATCTTTATTCAGTTTAACGTAAATTAACTTAACCCCACTTATCCCCCAAACACTGATAACCTTTCCTGTATCACCCTATTAATGTCCAGAGTCTCATTACTATTTGAGGTTCCCAAAGAAGCGGAGAGTTATATTCATGGGGTGTTACTGGGCCAAATCAGGTGAAATCTACCAAATTTTGTTCCATAAATGCATGTCTAGAGGTAATATTCTGTTCTTTTGCCTTTCAAGGGAAAATCAGCTGACAAGGTTTTCTTTCACTGATGGCTGGGCCACTAGGGCAGCTACTACTCCATGGCCCACTGGTCTGTGTGAACAGTGCCACTCCAAGTGATCCTTCCATGAGTTTGCACACCTGGATCCTCCTGGGTAGATGGTCTTCAATCTTTTAAGGCTGTAGTCCTTAGGATCAGATTCTAACCTCCCAGAGCTTCTTAATAATTTTAAGTAATTCTTCCACTTCCCTTTGATCCCTCGGCTGTTTCATCTTTCTTGTCCTTCTTATTCCTTTTGCAAAAGTTTTCTCTGTTTTTCACATTTGATAAGGAGTCAAACTCAAATTATTAACAACCAAAATTTTTTAAATAGGTGCCTTTTTTTCAAAATCAAGAAATTCAGGTGGAAAGTATGCCAGGAAATGAAGGGAAATTCTTAGAATTATTCTTCTAATTTCATAAAGAAAAAAGAAAAAGGAGTCAACTTTCTATATTAAATAACATTGTGGATGTTCTTATTCTAAAACCATTTCAATCCTCATTTTAGGAATTTGGAAACTGAGGCATAAAGAATTTAAGTAATGAGTCAAAGGTCACAGAGTTACCTTGTGAGTTTTGGGTCAAAGTATTTGGGACTGAGAATAAAGCCCTGCTGTTATCCATTAAGCTGAGAGGAGGTGGGCAAGATGTGGCCTATGATGCATTAGGAAAGTGATCCTAGAAAAATGTCACAAATAATAGCTATTAGAGAAAAATACATACAAGTCAAGATTTGCCTTTTGTTCTCTTTTTCTACAGGTTGTTATGGAAATAAGCCAATAAAATATTTAGAAGTCCATGTAAATCTCTTAAAAACATAAACACATAATAGTCCTTGATGGTGAACATTCTTCTCTGAAATTCATAGCTTATAAACAAATTCCCAGGCATTGTTTTTGCTGTAAGTTTAAAAAAGAACTTTGATATGTTCTGTATGTAACTACTTATTAAATTTTGTAACCAAAACCATTTATAACCCATTTATAGCTTTATTTATCAATATTTGTGGGCTATATATGGTTAAATATTTTACATAATTTTTAGTCCTGATATAAAAGCTATGAACATAGTACTTTGTAATCCTGTAGAAAATGGAAATGATTCTTCCCATATAAACAGCTATTGGCCTTTCACATTTCATATGAAAATTTGTGATGAATAAAAAGTTTCTTCTCATCAGCTCTTGGTTTATCTTCCTGCTTCATTTCTTCTGTCAGGATATAGAAAACAAAGGGATAGGTATTTTAATATTGTAAGAGAATCTGGCCACATCCAAAGTAGAACAGTTAATTATGAAAGGTTCAATTTGCACAGATGTTACTTAGAAACCTGACTGTGAAATCTGCTTTTGATTAGTTATTTCTAGCTGCAGAACCTGAACAGCACTTTGTATAAAAAGTTAGACTTCCAAATAAGGGAATGCCTCATCACTTGTTGCTCTATAGCTACATGTCTTTGAAAGCTGGTATT
Organism: Manis javanica; assembly: GCF_040802235.1. NCBI lineage: Eukaryota > Metazoa > Chordata > Mammalia > Pholidota > Manidae > Manis > Manis javanica. The sequence goes on from NC_133158.1 coordinate 15,288,195, forward strand.
TATTGTCTCTTACAAGTTACTAATATTTCTTCTGTTGTATATTTTCTTTCCTGGCTGAGAATTTAGGCACTGGGTGGATGGAGGTACAAATGTTTCATACTGCAGGTTCATGTAGACAGTATGTCAGTTGCTCTGCACTGGCTAATGTTGGAAATCATGGACTGGGTATGTCAGTGGCTGGACTTGAAGTAACACTAGAAATGTTTCTCCATGTTTTTTATACAAGAGTGAAGAGGTATTTATTTTACTTGGGTTATAGCCCATCATGAAAGATTCCTTACAGTATAGCAGTTGTATCAAAGTTGGGAGGGAGAGCCAATGTGAAAAATGTCAAAGTGAAAATGAAAATCTAAGGTGACAAGCCAAAAAGGTGGATAATTCCTTTAAGATTAATTCTGATAACAATAAAGGTTGAGAGGCATCAAAAATCCAAGAAAGATATCAGGGTGATCTGGATTAAAGGCTAGTTGTGAGGGGAAACAAATAGAGGTCTTAGATGACAGCAAACACTGCTTTTATAATGTAGCTGCTTAAAAAGATGTGACGTTAGGTGAAGAACTTGAGCCACTCCATAGAAATTGTCAGGTTGTATATAGAATGTGAACTCCTTTCTTAAGGTAGTTATTGACACTGGAGAAAAAATCTTAAATTCTAAGATGGCTTTATTTCAGGAGGACCTGGGGATATTGCTCAGAGATGTGAAGACCAAGCTGGGGACCATGTTTTCTCCAATGGCCTGCTGTGTTTTCTCTCTCAGAATGTTAGATATGGAGTTGAATATCATTCTCCCACAAATTTGCTTCTTCTTCATTATTCTCTATAAAGTGGTAAAGGGAAACACCCCTGTTAGGATTATAGGAGATAATGTATTGTTTAGCTATGAGCTTGGTCATAGTCAGCTCTCAATAAATGGTAAGCTTTAGAGTTATAATGATTACTATATGTCATTTCATCTAATCCTTCTCAGAACTTTATGAGGCAAATACTAATAGATGAGAATACTGAATATCACAGAAGTTAGGTGGCTAAGCCAAGATAACAGTTTGTAGGTTTCAGAGTAGGAGGCCCACTGAGGTCCCTCTGACCTCAGAGAGAGCTTATGCTGTTGACCAATAGTCTACTGCCTCTCAGGGGTGTCTAATATGATTGGATAATGACGACGAAGTGGGAAGAGCTTATGATTTCCACATTCCTTTTAACTTGTTCTGTAAGGCTTGCTACTTTTTTTTAGTCTTGAAAGCTTCCAGCACCACTCCTTTATACTTTGAATGTTTTCAACTAGAGAGTAAAGTGCATTAGCTATTAAATTGGATACATGGTCATATACTATTTTCTGACTGAACTTTTTAGCACTTCAAAGACTGCAAGTACAGTTTAATGGTGTTTTTGCTGTCACTGGAATTAAAAGTCAAGTGCTATTGTGTGCTGTGTTTTGTACCCCCTTTGGCTGATATTTAGAGAAGTAATTATTCTACTTGAGGCTTGCAAGGATGTGTGTACCATGAAACAAACAATAAAAACAGATCTCTTGAGGTATGCCATGGGTTATTTATTTCCCCTTAGTATTCCTCACTGAGAATAACTTACTGCCTACATTTTTGACTCACTGTAACTTTTCCTTAATAGAAAGGTAAAGAGACCTGAGATCTAACTCTCCCAAATTTATATCATCATGAAATCACATAGTAAACAACAAAAGAAATCTAGTCCTTACAGATGTTAACACAGGGGAGCAAAACCAGAGTTAGCTGTTGCTAGGCACTGATTAAACACACCCAAACTGGTTGTTCTCCAAAGAGGCTCATGGGGTAGACTGAGCAGACTCACAATTGCCCAGGGAGAAATTTATATCCATCCATGTTTCTTCCTTTGACTATATCAAGGGGTAGGCATCTTTCCCCTGTTTAAATTTACTGAATGTTCATTGTTCATATTTTGCTATTTATTTGTTGCTGTTGACCTCATTTCTCAGTTAGAAGAACATATCTGTAGCTTTCTTCCCTTTTATCATGAGTGCTGAGTGGTCATTATGTGTTTGGTTCATGCAGGGGAATGGGATGAAGAAGAGGCATAGATCCTGGCTTTGAGGAATGGACAACGAGGGTTCTATCTTATGTATTATTCAACGCACCTCCTGGTTTGAGACATTCTGGAGGTGCTTAATAGATACCTGTTTACTTGATATGCTTAAGAATGAGACAAGAAGATGATAAAGCCCTGATTTCCTCCCAATAATAACCATAAGAAGCTTTCTGAATCAACCCTACCTTGGCATATAGAACAGGATCTTTGGCAGTTGTAACTCATTCAAAGTCAGAATATTGTGTTTTGGGAGCCATGGGCCAGATGGGAAGAGACGGGAGAGAGGAAACTGAGCTTTATGACAGGATGGAATTGTGGGGTTTGTGGGAACCAAAGAGTTCATGCTGTGTCTTACAGTATCCAAACTCAAATCCCTGAAAACAGAACAAAACATAAAGGGCCCACAGACCTGTAGGCTGCTACTTGATGGGCTCTGATGAAAGAGAAACTAGGGCAGATTCAGAAGAAAACATCATGGACATCAGGGGTTCAGGGGTTCAATCATGTCTTATGGAAAATAGTTGAGGATGGAGAATTTAACCTGTATAAGAGAGAATCCAAATGGAAGATAACATTTTCTTCAAATCTCTGAAGGACTGATGAGGCTGGGATAGGGCTTACTTGGTGTCTGAGGTCAGTATTTAGAATTCAAAGGGAGAGAGATTTTGCCTGAATAAATTTACTCAAGCTTTTGAGTGAATTCTTATGAGTAATGAGTTTCTGTCACTGAAAGTGCTCAGGTTTAGCTTAAAGAACTATAGCTGGCATGTTGAAGAGGGGTTGAATTTGAGAATATTTATGATCTTTTACCAATTTTGCTACTTTATGGCTCCTTGAAGGCCAAGCTTCCAGAGAGATTCTGGGTCCATGCATAGGTGTGAGTTTTTTTTTCACAAACATTTCCTTGCAGATTGGGTAGAGTCCTCGCAGTGGACTGTTTGTCCACTATGCCAACACTTCCTGAAACTCAGTATGTACTGATTGAAGGTACAAATGCCTTCAGGCTTAGGAGTTTGTCAAATTCCAAGTTTGAGATGCATAGACAAATGAAAGAATATTAAGGGTTTCATATCTTAACAGTAATCAGCACTGATGAATATTTAGAAAAACATTCATTCTACCATTAAATAAATAATAGCTTTACAGTCTAAAGAATAAAGAAATGAATAGGTTACCTGCTTAGCACAGTAGTTATATATCATAGCATAACAAATTATCCCAAACCATGTAGGTTGAAACAACAATAAGTATTTATTATTTCATGGCTTCTCTGACTCTGGATTCCAGGAGTGGCTTAGCTGGGTAGTTATGGCTCTGGGTGTCTCACAAGGTCCTAAGTAAGATGTTGGCAAGGACTGCAGCCATCCATAGACTTGATTAAGCCTGGATTAATCATCTGTTTCCAATATGGTTCACTCACATGGCTGGCAAGGTGGTCTTAGGTATTGGTGGGAAGCCTCAGTTCTTTCCTACCTCATCTTTTCCAGAGGCAGCTTAGAGTGACCTCGTGCTATGGCAATTGGCTTTCCCCAGAGTGACTGATCCAAGAGAAAGCAAGGCAGAAGCAACAACATCTTTACTGATCTTGGAAGTCACACTCCATTTTTGCAATGTCCTATTGGCTTCACAGGCCAGCCTTATTCATTATGAGAAGCGACTACACAAGGGCATAAATAACAGGAAGCAAGAATCACCGGGAACTGTCTTGAAGGCTGGTTACCTCACCTTATCAACCCTATCCTTGTGGATTACGTGTCTCAAATATTCTGCCATGGTTGAGCTATCTTACTCAAGGAGAGAGTCATCATAATTCTGTTTTAGGGTTTTTCTCCATATTTTTCTTTCTTTTTCATTCTGAAGTCACAATTTGTAAGGATATTTTAAAGGACAACTTGGCAACATTCCATCCTGAATCTCTCTTGGAGTGCAATTCCTGATAAAACTGTATTTTTCTACCAAAGAGCAGATGGGTTGGCAAAAATTCCTAAGACCTGTTATTAACCAGTGTAATATTATTGTTGTTTGTTTAAAGTTTTTAAGTGCTGAAAATTTTCAGTTCTTATAATTTCTGGCATATAATTAATACATATATACATACATATGTATTTTCTCAGTAAGTGAATCATAGAAGAAGGTTTTATTGAGTCCATTCCATCAGCTTTTTGATGGGTTTACTAAACCTATCAAAGAATTGCTGTATCAGAATATACCCCTTTTTAAAAATGGTACTTGGATGAGATATTTTTGTTTTCTTGGTTACAACTTTGCAGCACTGTCAGTTGCTAAATTTTTTCCCCTTCTACCACAGATTGTTATAGTATTTAGCGTTTATGTGTTCTCTCTCAGCACCAACTGGGGCCATGGCCAAAATTCTGATTGGGAGTGGGTGGTGGGGTTGGAAACTATATATATGAAGGCTGAACAGCTGTGATAATCTATGTTTTTGAGGCAATAATAATGAATAATGCAAATTGAGCTATTAAAATAGAATGAGGGGATGCGATCTTACTGGGTGGGAATTTTAAGGAAAAATTACAGTTTTAGGTGATGATAATACCTCTGGCTAGGTGTCAGCATTATTACTCACTGTGCAATCAGTTTGAAGATGAAATGTAACATCCGTAGCCCCTGAAGAATAGGTGATAGGGCATCATATGTCTTTCCCCGTGACTCCCCCACGTTGGGTTAGTGTTCTTCCTGATCGCTCCTGTAGTTCCCTGTATTTACCCACTGTTCCCAGTTATTACGACTCACTGTCTCATGGACCTCTCTCGTAAGAATGTTGGCTCCGTGATGCAGAGTCACTATTAAATTGCTAGCCCTGAGCATACTGTAGGTATGTTAGTCAGTAGACTTTCAGCAGCAAGTGAGGGAAGGGTAACTCAAGCAGGCTGACTGTCTTAAGATAATTTATTCCTTAATATAACTAAAAAGTCTATTGGTTCATGGCCTCAGACATGACTGGATCCAAGTACTCACAGGCATATATGACTTCATCTCCTGAAAATTTTTTCCTCGGTGCTGGTGTTAAATTCAGGTAACTTCTTCCATTTGGTAGTCAATATGTCCACCAGAAAGCCCCGGACTTACTGAGAAGAGAGCTTCTCTTTCCTTGTGTTTCCAGCACAAGTGGTAGGCATTAAAGCACTTTGCTTTGCTGAGAACACCTGTAATCACACGTACTCCTAAGCAGTTTGTTGTCACTGGAGAGAGAGAAATATAGCTGACATGAACAATCTACATAAAAGGGATCTGCTGAGGATGTAGAATTTGAGGGCTTTAACTAATGAATTGGCTTAGGTAAGAGGAGAGGAAATGGGAAGGCATTCTGGCCAGGCAAATTGTAGGAGCAAAGATGAAGAAAGAAGTCATGGGTATGTATGGAGAAATTAAAGAGACAAGTAACTGGTGGAAGTAGGATTTGAACCCCCGTTTTCTGAATGTGAATGACACAACTAACCATTATGCACTTTGCTCTCTTATAAATGCTATTTTATGCCATTCTTTATACCTTTCTATACTAAGGCAATTTCAAGCACTGGCTAGGGTAAGATATCTCCAAACCATCTGCAGAAGGCAGAAGGAGTTGATGTTTTTAGCACTCTATATATTGGTTGAACAGATTTTATCTACCTGGGTGATAAAGTGAGGTATAACTCTAAAGCCGCTAAAGCAACAAAAGAAAGATAACAAGGGACTCAATGTGATTTCTGAAAATAGAAAGCAGATTTATTAATTTATAAAGACAATGATTTTCCTAAAATGAATCTGAAAGCAGAAATTAACTTAGGGTCCTTATACAAAGGATATTGAGACAAAGAAGTATGGCATTGCTTAATCCACAGTTGTTCAAAGATTCAAAGGTTACTGACTCCCTGGCTACACAGTGTCCACAAAGGAGATAAGTAACAAGCATTTCATAAGCCTTCCAACCTCTCATCTCCATGGTTGCTGGTGTTCTTTCTGTCCTCTCCAAAAATACCCACATAATGTTCATACAAGTGCAGAAGCAGAACATCTGATCTCCTCAGAACATGTGAAATATTACATGATGCCTAATGTGTTTACAAAGAGCACTGGATGTTGGTGTCTTTGCAGTGAGGTCATCTTTTCTGTTGGAATTTTAAATGCATGTAGCATATCATTAAGCAGTTCAGAATATGATTCATTATTCATTGCCACTAAGATTTACTGGAAGCCTTACTATGTGTCAGGCTCTGGTGCCAAGCACTTTACAAGTGTAATCTAATATAATTGACTGGTATTTGTTTAGATTAATAGTGGTCTGGATTGAGTAGAGGCAATTTATTTAGCTTCTCCCTTGGAAATCACCTTAGGAGCAAGGTTATTACTTCTTATCTCTCTCTTAAATTAAAATAAGTGTCCAGAACTTTGGTGTGTGTTTCTTCCCCAGACCCCTTTCACTCAGGATCTGTCTGTAACTGTGAGCAAGGTGACTGTGAGTTTCCATCCCAGCCAGGTGCTTCAGGCCACACCAAAGGCAGGCAAAAGTGCCCAGTGGAGCAGTCACCCCTAGTAGTGGTGACCTTGCTTTTGGCAGACCAAAATAGCCTCAATGAGCAGTTAGGAGATGCCTGGGCTGTTCTCTGTTTGGGGTAGCGGGTAGGAATCCTCTTTTAAAACATTGGTTTAAAAAAAATCAACAAATAAATTTTGTTCATGTGTTAGTCCTAAGATTAAAAAAAAAACGAATCCTCAAAGTATCTAAATCAAAATACTTAGGTGATAAATGGTAAGTGAATTCCCTGATATGACTAGAAACTGTGGTCAAACTTGGAACACTAAGTTTACACTTAGTGAATAATTCTTATACTACAGCACAAGTTATGCTTTTTCCAGCTGCGAGTGAGACCTCAGAACCATAACCATCTGGAATTTGTATATTTTTCTGTGGGCTCATTGCAGTTGATACTGCAGGTTTTGTCGTAATGTTGACAGTATAGCCTCAATTGAAATAATTTTCATCATCCTATTTGGTCAAATGTATTTCTACTTATGTTACATAAATGCTAGACATTTGAGTATAGAGTGATGGTGTACAACATGTTCATCACATGAAAGAAGTTTTAAAAAGCCCAAAGAATTACCAATCTGGGATTTTTCACCTAGAAACATAATGATCCAGTTCTATGACTTGGCTTGCTCCAGAGGAAGGGTGAATCACTTCTGGCCAGCTGTTGCTTGAAACATTTTGGCTATCTCTGGCAGGTGGCAATGCTTTTCCTTCCCTCAGGCAGAAAAGAATTTAGAGTTTAGAGAAGCATTGAGGGAAAGGTCAAGTCTGATGGACAAGGCCATATGAAATACCTTTACTCTTGTGCATCACTGGCTATTTCATAGTCTAGAAAGGATCTGTAAAAATCTCTGAAGTTTGCATAGAAGTAGTGGCCTTTGTTATTCAAAAATTCAGATTTTAAGCTATGCACTGGTAACCTCAAATGTTCTTAAGAGGTAATAATTTTCAGCCTTCTCAGATAAGATGAAAGAATGAGTCACTTGGCTAGTGAGGGAACCTAGCTAACTGCCCAGCACCAAGATCTCAATGAGGCTTTGGTACCTTTGACGATTTCCTATATTTAGTAACATTTATCAATTGACTAAAATAGTAACATCAACTTTCTTTCCTTGGGAAAATGACTACCAAGTTCAGGTGAATTTGAGTATAAGTTGACAGGTGGATTTTTGGTGGGGTAAGGTCAGGAAGCATGTGTTAATGTGATTGAAAGGGAAGCAGTCAATGTGTATTTATCAGCTTGAGCATTTGTGATGGCCCTATTATGTATTTCTTCTCAATGTCAGGACATGTCACTTAAAATGGCTAGTGGATAATCAACATTTGAGATAGGATAAAATGAAAAGAAAGTGATTAGCCTTCAATGATTCTCTTCTTCAAAACACTTACCAAATCTGATACTGGTATTTTTACTCAATTCTGGCACTTTGTTTTTTTCCAGAAGTAAAATAAGGGGAAAATTAAAAATAAAGGAGGGAAGAATCAGCAAAGTGCAGGTTAGAAACAAACCTTGCATTTACATATGAAGAAAGGACAGAACTGACATCACTGAACATGATGGAGTAAGGACTTCCAAAAGTTCTGTCTCCCTTTTTAAAAATTTTTATTAAGGTGTCATTGATATACACTCTTATGAAGGTTTCTCAGGAAAAACAGCATGGTTACTACATTCACCCTTGTTGAGTCACCCCCATACCCCATTGTGCATTAATCATGATACCCCACAATCCCCTTCTGCCTCCCTCCCCATCTGCGCTCCCCTGCCTCTCCCTTTTGTTAACTGCTAGTCCCTTCTTGGAGTCTGTGAGTCTGCTGCTATTTTGTTCCTTCAGTTTTGCTTCATTATTATAGTCCACAAATGAAGTTCTCTCTTTCTTAAATGCAGTGAGAAAACTGGAAAACATCAACCAAATCAACTTTTTCAGAAAATTTGAAATTAACAAAGGCAGCAATCTGGGAAATGTTCATGCAAGTCAATATTTGTAAGAGTGAGCTTTGTTGCATTTTCAACTTGTACTTTTTCCGTATCTCTCTCTATATCTCTCACAGTAGCACTGAACACCAATATACCACAACAACTGTGAAAGAATGAGGGGACAGTGTTCTTGGAGCTACTTCAAAGCTACATTCCCAGAGATTGTCATATTTGACTTATTTGGTGGTTCTTCAGAAGACCCCACTTGCAGAGTTGTCTTCATTTGACCTGCCTTACAGCTTACCCAGTGAAGAAAGCCTTAGTGAAGAAAACGTTTTCCCTGCATACATTTGTCAAAAACGTATAGAGGCAAATATTTTACTTTGTGGTTGCCTGAGGCAATGGACAACAGTTGGAATGAACAGTGTGCTAACCAGACAAGATTAAAAGAAAAAGCTGGGGAATGAGAGGTCCATACAGGTCCATACATGTTAGAAAGCCATGCACATGTGGAGGGCTATGCACATACCCAGGACTGCATGAATGCTCAAGACCCAAGATATTTGCACTAAGATTTCACCTCTGGCTGATGATGAGGTTCTGTGCAACCATGTGCTGAAGTATGCCCCAATATGCATAGTCTTTGTAGCTCAGCAAAAACTAGGACACCTGTGGTTTCAAGTGTTTAAAATTCCTTTCTAGTAATCAAAAACCACTAAGCTGAGCAGACACTTTATTGACCAAATGTGGCAAAGAATGCAGATCTTTACAGAATTAGTTCAGAAGTCATTAAACAAACTGCAATGGGCATGAACAAGCCCTGAGAGGAAGAGGAAATATAATTTTCAGAGTTTCTGTCATATGTTATTTAAATGTACAGTTTTCAGCAAAAATTAGGAGACATGAAAAGAAACAAGAATGTATGGCCTAAATGCTGGAAATAAGCAACTGATAAAAAACTGTCCCTGAAGAAGCCCAGGCATTGGACTAAGTAGATGAAGATATTAGATCAGTACTTTAAATATGTTCAAAAAACTGAAGGAAATGATGTTTATAAAACTAAAGGAACTATGAGGAGAATTTCTCACCAAATAGAGACTACCAATAAAGACTAGTGGAACTAGTGGATACCAAAGGGGAAGTGTTGGGGAGGGTGGGGAAGGCTGGAGAAGGGGATTTAGGAATGTTATAATTCTCAATTACAACAGGTAGGTCACTGGGATGGTGGTACAGCGTGGAGAATACCATTATGACTCTAAAAAATCTTACTGTGTTGATAGGCCGTGACCTCAGTGGAGGGGGTGAGGTCTTGGGAATATGGGTGAATGTTGAACCACTGTTTTGTGTATGTAAAATCATTGTAAGATTGTGTATCAATGATACTTTATTAACAATAAAAAAAGAATAGGTCATTTGAGAATATCCAATCTGAGGAACAGAAAGGAAAAAGAAGGAAGAAAATTAGAGCCTTAGAGACCTATGGGCCACGGGGGGAATCCAGGGGAAAGAAGAGAGCAAAAGGAGTAGTAGAAAGACTATCTGAAGAAATAATGGCTAATGGCTGAAAATTCCCCAAATTTGATGAGAAACATTTACCTACACATCCAAGAAATTCAGTGAGCTGCAGGATGTCCTCAAAGCGATTCACACCAAGACAAAACATGGAACCATTGAAAGGCAAACATAAAGATAGAATCTTGAAAGCAGCAAGAGAGAAGTGACTAATTGCTTAACAAGGGATCATCAATAAGATTAATCACTGATTTCTCATCAGAAACCACAGAGGCCAGAGGTAGTGGGATGATATTTTCAATGTGTTCAGAGAAAAACTGTCAACTAATAAATCCAAAAAAACTATCCTTCAAAAATAAGGGAGAAATTAAGACATTCTAAATTAAGCAAAAATTGAGAGAATGCTATATATTAAAATGCACTAAAAAATGGATCAAAGATGTAAATGTAAGAGCAAAAACTAAAACACAGAAGAAAACACAGGTCTAAAGCTTCATGACCTTGTATTAGGGAATCTTTTCTTTTTATTGAAGTATCATTGATATACAATCTTTTATTGGTTTCAAATATACAACACAGTGGTTCAACAGTTACCCATATTATTAAATCTTCACTTCCTCTAGTGCAGTTACTATCTGTCAACATAGGAAGATGTTAGAGTCATTGACTAGATTCTCCATGATGTGCTACTATCCCCATGACCAACTTACATTATGATTGAGAATTTTTGTGCCCCTTTGTCCCTCTCGCCCTTCCCACCCACCCACCCAGCCCCTCCCCTGTGGTTACTACTAGTCACTTCTCAGTGTCTGTGAGTTTACTACTTGTTTGTTCACTCTGTTTTAGGGAACAATTCCTTAACTATAACACTTAAAGCACAAGCAACCAAAATAAAAAAAGATCAAAGGACACCATCAAGAAAGTAAAAAGATAACCCCAAGAATCAAATAAAATAATTTTACACATACACATACACACATTCACACACACTGGATAATATACCCTTTTCTGATATGTGATGAGTTAATTTTTGTATATGATATGAAGTGGTGCCCAATGGCATTCTTTTGCATGTGGATATCCAGTTACTCCAGTATTTTTTGTTGAAAAGACTCTGCTCTCCCAATTGAATTACCTTGGCACCTTGTTGAAAAGCAATTGCCCATATATAGATGGGTTCATTTCTGGACTCCTAATTCTATCACATTGATCTAAATATATATCCTTATGCCATTACCACACACTCTTGATTATTGTAGCTTATGGTAAGATTTGAAATTGAGCTTCAGAGGTATTTAAGATACGGATTTAAGAGAAGTCAGCATCAGTTTAGCAGGCAGCTGACACAAAGGCCATGTTTCAATCTTTGTGTTCAGTACTCCAACTGAGGAATTTCCCAAACTGAATTTTGCAAATTGGGTCCTTTTCAACACATACAGCCAGGAATGCTAGTTTGTTTGATTAAGTGAACAAAGAAACATCATGTGGGAGTGTGGCATTTTTGAAACATGACTCACCCGAGTACCACTGCCATATTGTTCTGCTATAGTCATTTACCAACTCTTTTCTCATTTTTGCCTATGAATTGATTCACTTTAAATGCCTAATTAATTTAAATGACAAAGCTATATTAAGTGCAACATAAGAAGTGGGTTTTAAGTTTCTGGTAATATTTCTTCTAATAAACATTGAAATAAATCATAATTATTGAAAACAGAGATTGTACACTTAACACCTAAAATTTTTTCAGGAGTCTTAATGTATATGAATAACCTGTTTTGGGAGAAACTGCTGTTTGGAGAAAGTCTTCTTCCTTTGAAGAGTCATTTGTCCAGATTTCTAGTTCCTATTACATTAGTTTTGTGATCCTTGGTTAGCCAGGCAAATTCAGTGACCTTATATGAAAAATATGAGCAAAATAATGTCACCCTGTATTAGCCGTTAGGCCTTCTGAAAGTGATGATCTTGGGATGGACTACCAAAAATTACATGGCCAGGCTGTCCATTACCTACTATTGTGGACTGAAATTTGTGTCCCCCCAAAAGATGTGTCAGAGTCCTAAATGCTGATGTCTGTTAATGTGACCTTACTTGGAAATAGTCCTTTCAGCTTTAGTCTTCTCAGTAAGTGAAGATAAGGCTATACTGGGTTGTGGTGGACCGTAAATCAAATGGCTGCTGTCCTTATAAGATAAGAGACATTTGGACACACAGACACACTCTAAGAATGCCGTGTGACAATAGGGGCAGACATCAGAGTGATGGATCTACAAGCCAAGGAACACTGAGGATTGTTGTTTACCACCAGCAAGTAGGAGAGGCAAGGAAGGATCCTTCCCCAGAGCCTTTGGTGGGGCAGGACGCTATAGCCATCTTGATTTAAGTCTTCTAGCCTCCATACCATGAGATAAGCCACCCAGTTTCTGGTTATTTGTTATAGAGTCCTAGGGAAATAATGCACCTACACTTTCTATGAAAGTTACAGGAGGGCAGGTGTCTCTCATTTTGTTCACTGATGATCTTCTGATGCTGGAACAGTTTCCCATATTTAGTAAATACCCAACTCACATTTTTTTTGAGTGAATGAATTAGTAAGGCCTCTTAACAATCCTGAGAATTATACACTCATTATACTACTGAATAAGCCTAAGAGGTTTTGAGAAACATATCCAAGGTTCATTTCTTTTATTTGATATTTAGGAAACACTTACTATATTCCAGAACCCAAACATATTTTACTTGATAGATCAATTCATATACTTCCATAATATCCTTGCCAAGTTGAAATGCTTATCATTTCCTTTTTACATATGAAGAAAAAGTGAAAGTCATAGAACTTGCTGAACTGTCACAGCTAGAAAGTAACCATCCCTAGATCAATCCAGGTTTTGATTTGTAATCAGATTTGTAAATTCAAAGTAGACTTTGAAATTACAATCTCAGTTACCTGAAATGCATGTACCTCTTCTTAAATGTTCTTTCCACCCTTTGTACAAGTCCTAATTCAGCATTTTACAGCACAGGAAGCCTTCCTTTCATGTTATACGTCTGTGATATATGCTTAATGTGTAGAAATAATCTGATACTTCTCTCTATTTTGGCAGATACCTGTTGCACCTCGAGAGCTACACTCTGCCTCCCATGCTTACACACCACAGATACATAACTGACATGGGTTAAGTTGCTGATGTAAATGGAGCCAAGGAAGATGTTAAATGGATACCCAAGGCACATTTTCCCAATTTTCCTGGATGACAACATAATGAACTGGTTCAAATACCATGTTGCCTCTGACCTTCTCAAAGTCTTTAATCACTTGCATTTGAATCTCTTGGGATGCTTGTTAAAAATACATTTTCCTGAGCTGCACTTCAGATTTATTGAATCAGAATTCGAAGATGGGATCATCCCAAACTCAGCATATGTTGCTCATGATGTCTTTAGTGTCTTCTCTCAGTTCAGGGACTTGATTGGAAAAATTTTCTGTGTTTAGGGTGTTTGCAGATGTCTTAGTCTCTAAGAATATTTCTTTTAACCCCAGGCTAACAGTGAGATGCTTCCCCTTTGTGTTCCTGTTCAGCTCTTTGGTATTTAGCACTTTGCATGCTCCACGATGCTTGCATCTTTACTTTCAAGTTTCCTTTTGCATCCCTGTGAGCTCCTCTGGGCTTATGTCTTTCACTGTCATACCCCAAGTGCCTATCACAGTCCCTGGCATATAGCAGGTGGTGAATAATAAAAAAGAGGAATGCACAAATAAAAACAGGTAATAAAATTAATGAATAATTAAAAACATTTCGTTTCTTCCAAAAACACAAAATGGACAGAAGATGTCTTTAGTGTGAACATGGAGATCATATTTTCCCCCCACATTCAGCCATTTTCTTAGTTGTAGGATCAAGTTAGAATTAAATAGGCATAGAAAAGCAGAAGGAAACTATAAGAGTTGATGGGATTGTTTGTCTTACTCATCTAGTTTGAGAAGAACACAAATGCAGTAAATTTAGAAGTTAATGGGACGATAGCCCTAGCCTCCTAAATAGTTCTGGGCAAGCTTGGCATGGCTTCTGTTGAAATGCATGAAGAAATCAGTAATGACAAACACATAATTTTGCAAATCACAGTATTTCAACAAAACACACCCTTTTGGTAATCCAGACTAACTGCATATTAAGGGAGCCAACATCCCTTTCTCTTAAAATCTAGGATGTTTTCGTTTCCTGATAACATATAGCAGGTGCTCAATTCATTGTGTCAGCACTTAATAAATACTTTGGGTTGGATTTTTGCTAGTAGCCTTCACACTTAGGTATGTGGGAAATAAAAAAATGCCTTTGGGATTCCTTTCCTTTGTGGTCCACATGTTTACACAAATCTGCCTTTGGAGAGGAAGAAAAATCCACTTTGATTACTCAGTCCATGAGCTGGTGGTTTGTGGAAAGATGGTTGGATTATGATAGAAAATATTCTTAGGTTTGGTTTTGACTTTGTCTCTCAACTAGCCAGGTGGCCTTAGATCAGACATTTGATTTCTCTTATTTTTTTTTATGTCTTTACTTGTCAGAGGAGGAAAATTCTAGATCCTTTGTTAGATCATATTTTTATTCTGAGGATTTAGTAAGAATGTGCTCATGGAAGTTTATCTTTATTTACAATAAACAGTCACTTACTAAATTTCAAGAATAAGTAAATAAGTAAATGAACCAATGTGCATTAAGAAGTTTTAGAGGTATAGAACTAACCAAGAATGTGAAGCCTGCCAAAAGATCAGAAAATTCCAAAGAAAATTGTTTCTGAAGGATTCAGGCTCCCTCCTACTTAGCCAGGATCAGTTAATGTCACCATTTGAGCACTGTGCTTGGTCAGAGTAGGTCTAGAGGGAAAAGAGCCACAGATTGGTTAAGTTTTGAGAGGGAGAAACAGTAAGGACTTACAAAGGAAGGAATGATTGAAGCTCAGGTGGAATGTTCTGGGATGGGACGATGGATTGCCATACCTAGGGATCTCCGCCACTAAAAGATGGTGGAGGGGAGGGAGAGCAAAGAGGAACCTAAATTGAAAAGCCAGTTTCTTGTACTACTATCAAGAAAGTTTCCAACTTAAATATATAGGTCTGTGCATTAGGCTTTGGGGTTCTAACCAGCACTGGTATACTGGTAAATATTTAACAATCAATTCTTCAGAAAAAAAAAAAGAAAAAAAAAGAGCTTTGATTGTAGCATTAGCTGATTTCCATAGTATAAATAAATTATTTCCTATGGCTATCTCCAGCCATCAATGGATTAATCATAAAGTTTTCAAAATTCAATAATGCTGTTCATGAACCAGTATGAATCAACTCCAGCAAAACACTGGATAAATTAACTATGAAGTTTTACAAACTTTTTGCAGAATATTCCCTAGTGTAGAGACAGAGAAAAAATTAGCTAACAGACTCCCATGTTACCATTACCTAGTTTCAGTAATTATCAAACCATACAATTTCTCATTTCATTTGTACTCCACCTACTTGTTCCACCCTCAAATGGATTATTTTGAAGGCTGTACTTCAATACATGTCCCTAAAAGATAAGGACTCTTAAAAAATTTAACCACAAAAGATTCAATTCCTTAAAACCACCACCTATCCACTCAGAGTTCAAATTTGCCCGATTGCATGTATATTCTTTGGAGAGGAGGGGTGTGCAGTTCCTTTATTCAAATCAGTATCTGAGCAAGATCCATGCATTGCATTTAGTTGACATAGCTCTTAAGTCTCTTTTAATCTATAGGTTCCCTCCTCGTTTCACCATCCCCTTTATTTTCTTTGCAATTTGTTGGAGAAATCAAGTCACTTGTCTTGTAGTTTTTCAGTGTGGATTTTGCTGATTGCACTTCCATAGTGTTACTAATGTGTTCTCCTGTCCCATTTTTTTTTCTATAGAGTGCAATTAGATCTAAAGATTTGATGTGATTTTGGTATTTCTGTGTGTGTGTGTATACATGCACAAGGGTCTTTCCCAGGAAGGGACATAACTTTCTAGTTACCTCATATTAAGGGATATCTGGTTATCTCTCTTTTAGTGATATTAAGATTGACCAGTGGGTTCAGCCTGAAATCAGTGACATTCATTGTTGCTAAAAAGACACCCAAGATATGAGATAAATATTTTCTTAGTCTTACAGATGCCTTTTTACCACAAACACATAAATCACTATTCAAGTACGAACAGTTACTAAATCAACCCATCTATTTTATTCATGATCACTTCACATTTGAAAGCTCTCGCTGTGTTCATGTTTTTGAACTGAATTTGGGGCTTTGACTAGGATGCCATAAATTCAGTTTTGACAAACTGTGGCTTCGCCATTAGTGCCTGATAGGAAAGCATTCCTTGCTATTTTTTTCTTCTTTACTTTGGTATGGTAAGTAGTGAGCATTCAGTTTCATTCCTTTCAGGTTAACACACCACAGATTAGGCTTCAACTTTCTAGAAACTTTTTTTCCTTCAAGTTTAATTTTTGATGGACACCGCATTACCAGGGACATTCACATCTGCCCAGCTGTACAGGGAGAATTTGATGTGTGCCTCAGGTGTGGGCAGATGAACAAGTGCAGTCACCTGGAGTTTGTCTGTTTCTTCTAACTTTGTCTAGCTACTGGTTAGGTCTTAGTACACTTAGAAGGTTGCTCTTCGAATCTGAACTGTATGAGACTTTGGCTGGAGGGTAGTTCTGTGTCCCAGTGATAAAGGAACAGAAAAAACCCAGTGCTGATCATTCTCCCTGGCTGTCAGTGAATCATGTCTAATAGCATCTCCATGCAGTTTGCACCAATTTGCTTGCAATGGCATCCTTTTCCGTGGGCTTGCTGCTCAGCAGGCCCTGAAGCAATCTATGAATAACTTCCCAACAGATGCTGTTTATGAATTGAAGCAAATGGCTTCCCTGTTTCTCTTTTTTCTCACTTCAATAATTTTCAGTTACATTATGATGAATATTTATAGTCCTGTAGCAGTGCATAAAAATGGAGAACAAGCAGGCCTGGGCATTGTTTCATACGTGAGTGCTGTTCTAATGGGTTTTGGCTGACTGGTTTTAATAATGTTCTGTTGATGGACTGAAAAGAGGATGCAAATTGTGGATCAGTCATTTTCATTCACTGCTAGAGCAGGGTGGTTCTGGTGGAGCACTGGCTGTAGCCATCACACCCATATGACCCTTAACTCACCAAACAACCCATTGTGTATGTCTGCCTTTTTATCCTTGTTTTCCTTCTTTATCTTTGTTTGCAGTAATTTCAAATATTTGACTTCAACAGAGACTCTGACACTAATCTAAAGGCTCATTAGGTTTATTTTACCACTCTACAGGTATTATCATTTGTGAATCAAGTGACTAACTGCATTAGAAGCTGCAGCCCAAATGACATAATATTCCTATGAATTAAAATGTAAAATCACAAGGAATATGTTGGTTTTGATTTGCTGGCTTCTTTTATAGAAAGGTACTGGGCCACATTTTTACTCTAAAATGGCTTTTTCAGAATGTTCCATAATTCCATGTTCTCTTAAATATTATAAAAATGAGAGAACTTATGTCTAATCATAGCTCCTGAATTTGGTTCTGAAGGAACTATTCTTTCTTCAAGGCTTATGTTTCAAATAGCTGATATACCTTACTTGCATTTTCTATTTACAATAATGAGTTAGTTAACTAGCCTATATTTTCCAAACCATTGACTGTGTCATATTGGCCCACATGCAAATAATTGCCTGTTTGGCTATTTGCTTATAAATAAGAGTATTGAAAATTATATGTAAATATGTATATGCATGCACAGTGAGTATATAAGTATATATTGAAGCCTCCCAAAATATTCAAATTGTCCCATTTTCTACTCTTGCATTATGAAATACTCACCAACTACTGAAATGAAACCATATTTGTTATGCATGCAAACCCACAATATCTTTACCACCTATCATTTGTATGCTGTACACAGAAGGTTGTGCTGTAACACAACAATAAAAAATGAAAAAGGCAATTCTGAAGAGTATGTTTTTGCTTTAACTGCAAAAATGCAGAGTGATTTTCCTTTGTAAATGGGAAGCATAACCCACAGTCCTGAAATATTCTAAAAATTAATGAAAAACTGAAGAATTTAATATTTGATAGAAAAATGTTGTTTTTTAAGAAATGACTATACAGTGTAATGTCTCAGAATGATTATATTGCCACAAAGATTCTAAATAAGAAACTGTGGAAAGATTTCCAGGCCTGCAGCAAAAGGGCTAACAATAGACTAAGGTCCCTTACTTTTTATTTTATTTTATTTTATTTTTTGAGAGGGCATCTCTCATATTTATTGATCAAATGGTTGTTAACAACAATAAAATTCTGTATAGGGGACTCAATGCACAATCATTAATCAACCCCAAGCCTAATTCTCAACAGTCTCTAATCTTCTGAAGCATAACGAACAAGTTCTTAACATGGTAAACAAGTTCTTACATAGTGAATAAGTTCTTACATGGTGAACAGTGCAAGGGCAGTCATCACAGAAACTTTCGGTTTTGATCACACATTATGAACTATAAACAATCAGGTCAAAAATGAATATTCGTTTGATTTTTATACTTGATTTATATGTGAATCCCACTTACTTTTATAACTTAATATGATACTTTTTGATTTATTTAAAATAATAGTGATATATTATTAAAAAGCACATATAAACAGTCCATGAAGCTAATGTGAAAATTGTTCCTACACTAGGATAACTAGAGCTAGTGATTTATATATAATTCATAGTATTATATTGACTATTTAGCATTCACATAGGATTGCTTTTCATTTTGCACAGTATTTTCTCTTTCACTGTTGGAAATTTCTAGATCTTTACTTATTTTTGCTTCTCATTCTGTGATCAACAATTGTTCTAATTTCTATATAGACAAGCCTTTTATTCAATTTGTTTTCTGCTGTATTATTTTTCACACTATCATAACTTAAGAGTTTCCTTTATAGTATGAATTTTAAAAAGCAGGAAGAGGATTTGGGGAAAATTTTCAGTTGCTGATAATCTTTTCTGTAGTGGCCACAACATCATCAAGGAAGGAGTCCTCTTCCCAATGCAGGGATGCTCCAAAATTAGATGTCCAAAATTAGTTAGATGGCTATGGAGAATTGTGTGTGAGAAACTGAGGTTTAGAACGTTCCTTTGATTCTATGTCTGTGTGAGACCAAAGACCATCCTCTTGACCAGTGTGCTCCACCAGCCTGTCATAGGAACACCCTAGAAGCTGGCGGTGGGAAGAGCTCATTGATAGAGGAGACCATTCCCTATCGGCAGATGCTCCAGATGAATGAGACATACCAGATCAACCTGTTGTCAACTAATTCCTCCCTTTCCCTAACATAAAAGGCTCCCTGTCACCACATCAAGTGGAAACTGGTATAGCAGGAACTTTGAAAGTCATTTGCATAATGTTTATGTCTATGGGTGTCCAAAATATCTAGAAATATAAGCAAATAATATTACCGTTATTTATCGTTAAAGAAATCTTCAGATTATAGAAAATAAAATATTATCTGTGTTTCCGCATCTTATGGACATTCTGTAGAGATAACTTGAAGAAACAGATAACTTTTTCTCCTTTAAAGTATGTTTTGATACACTGTGGTATTAAATATATTATTCTTTGATATCCATATCCACAATGATTACATTGCTTCGGTATTTTTTCATGTCTATCCTGTTTATCCTTTCCCATCTGTCCTATCATATCTCCCACTCCAGTAATTCACTCCCACTTCATTGTCTTGACAAATAATATTTGTTGAAGAATTACTGGCAGACAGTGTAGTAAGCACAAGGGATTCCCTAATAAATAAAATAGAGCTTGAGCCTACCCTAAGGGAACATTATGTCTACCGGGGTTTCTAGAAAAGCACAATGCTTATTATGAAACAATGAGATAAATGCTTGAACAAGTAAGGGGAATAATACGTAAATAGGCCTGGGTAGGTGGGTTTGGGGCCAGGGAGGGTGGTATATAAACAGAGGCCTGAAGGATAAATAAGAGTTAGCAGTGAAAAGTGTAGGAACTGTATCAAAATATTTCATGCAGAAGGAACAGGATAGGTGAAGTCCAAGTGGAAACAAAGATCATGGCCTTGTG
Source organism: Manis javanica (assembly GCF_040802235.1). Classification (NCBI taxonomy): domain Eukaryota; kingdom Metazoa; phylum Chordata; class Mammalia; order Pholidota; family Manidae; genus Manis; species Manis javanica. The sequence continues at coordinate 15,308,401 of NC_133158.1, forward strand.
AAGAAATCAAAGAAGAACTATGTGTCTGGGGTTAAGAGTGTATGGGTGAGTGGGAAGCCTGGGTGGAGATGAAGACAGAGGAAATCCATCATTTGAAATAAAGACTGGGGAAGTAAGGAGATATGATTAATTTTAAAAGGCCAAGGAATCTATGGTAAGTATATTGGGTTCCATTTTTCTGAGGGCAGTGAGAAGTAAAGATGGGTTTTAAGCGAAGTAATGACATGAAACTTTAATTTTGGAAAGATCACTGTGAACACAGCATGGCAGGAACATTGAGAAAACAAGACGGAAGGTAGCAAGGCCACTTCAAATGCTTTTGTGGTCTAATTGAGAGGTGGCAGTGGTCTGAACTGAGGGTGTCCAGAGAAGTAGTTGGACCAACATTCTTTGTCACAAGCCACTATATTACTTACCACCATTTTCCTCAACTTGTCATTCAAGATGCTTCCCAATATAGCTTGTTCTCTCAGGTAAAACTTAAACCCTGACAGGAACCTGCAGTTGGGGTCAGTAGGAATTTTTTACAGTCTCCTGAAAAAAATTCCTTTCTGTTTCTCAAGTCTTTCATGTTGTTCTTGTCTCCTTTGCTCATCTTTTCTTTATTCCCTGTGAATATTTCAAATAAATCTGAAAAATAATCTTTCAGATAAATTTATATAAATTTATAAATTTCATATAAATTTGGTCTATCTTAGAGCACTTTGGGGAAGGTATAGGTTTTGGTGTTGGACACATATGGATTTAAGTCTAGGCCTGCTATTAAATATCTAAGTGACCAGAGCAACTGTCCTGGTCTCCCAAGCCTCAGTTTCCTTACTTTTAAAATGGAACATTATCATCAGCAGCAGCATCTTTATCTTTCAGCTTTAAAACCAAACACTAATCCACCACAGTAATCTTCATAGTGCCTGGTTCCTTAGGCCCAGACAAGGGCCCCTGATTTATAAAAAACACATCAAGGGAATTTTGAACCATGCACTTAGTCCATGTTTCTTCTTCATTTGATATAAATATAAAATTAAAATTTTGAGATAGCATAAACTAAAAATTCCATTGTTGAGAAAATCAGTTAGACTTTGTAAAACATTAACACCAATTGGCAAGTATATATTCTAAACTATTTTAGAAATTCCATATAAATCTTATATTATTTTACTCATGTAACCCAATAACTAGAGGCTGGATGTAGTTAAAAATAATTGTTGCCCCAGTCACCATAAAAGCATGCATTTTTAAAAAGCATATTTAGACAGCACAGGAAGTAACTCATGGCAATTTTTCATGGAAATTACTTTTTTGTCCCTGGACCGAGTTCAGAGCCAATCAAAAACCAATCAATATAAACGTTAATGTAAATCATAATTAAGGATGACAAATAGTTTCTTGTATTATGTTAAGTAACATATTTATAAATATAAAAATCCAAAGTAACACTTAAAAAACAAATCATCAATGTCTAGAGGATGGATGTTGGTGCATTCCTGCTGGTTTCTGTACAAATTTTTGTGGATATCAGCAACTGACTATAAATGTCTTAAAAGTCTTGCAAATGCTAGAAGTGTGAGTTCTTTGTTGTTTTAAAGGTAGTTTAGGTTTTCATGTACAGATAGATGATTCATTGTAGCCAACTCTTGATATTCAGTTGCTGTACTGATAGGATCACACAAGTCTGAGATTTTCCTGTGGGATGGGCAAGGATGTATACTTTTAGAACTTGAAGGTTCAGTGGCAAGATCATCTGATCAGTCTAGCTGGTTCTGTGCATTCAATACTCAGGTTAAGATTGCTTTGCTTTTTGCATTACTTGGGTTAGAAAATGCTTATTAGATAAGCTGTGATTTAAATTGTGGACTGTTAGGTGTACTGGTAACCCTTGGAAGTGTATGCTTCTCATTTGCTTGATAGATACACCTGGAAAAAACAACAGTGTTTGAAGATCTAAATTTCTTTCACTTTCTTTCTTTTTTTACTGTATATGCAGACATAGCTTAATACAGTGAACTGGCAGTGTGGGTTCTACTTTTTTCCCCACCTCTACTCAAGCTGATAATAAGAACTATTGCATATCTACTATAAGTTGTGCATGTGCTCTGGCAGTTTAAATCTGATTTATTCTATACAAAGACCCTGCAAGAGAACTCTAATGTTTTCCTCTGTTTATAGATGAATAAACTGAAGTTCAGTATGATTAAATATTTTTCTTAAGGCCACAAATCAATGCTTAAGTCTAGCTAAGTTGGACCTTAAAAATTTTCTATAATGTATGACCCCGTCTGCTAATCATGTGGACTTGGCAGATAGTTTCAATTCTGTGCATGTGTTTTTATTATCTATATAATGAAAGTTTCACAGTAAGTTACTTCTAGAGCTTCTTGCAGCAATACAAAATCTGATTCCATTAATTCAATATTCTTCTATAGAATGTAATTCAGTGTAATGAGTATCTTTTTGTTCTCATCCTTATTCAAGGGATTCGGTTAAAGAAATACAGACACCTTATTAGGACCTGTCATAGAGGGGGTTTTGCCTATTAGTTAACTTTTTTCTTCATATGAACCTGGAAAACAGCATTGTCAAGTGTTTTTGATGTGCTATCCTCCTTTCCAGAGGTTAAACAAAAATGTCCTTCCAGAAACTTAAAGTCAGAGACAGAGTCATTAATTACAAGACTTTGAGTGCTCATATTTTACTCCAAGAATTGTCAGGCAAAATTTTTTCTTTTCAAAATAAGTTGCAGGGACTAATTCACAGTGAAGTATAACAATTAGCTAAAAATTTATTTTTAAATTGATACCTGTTGCCTCTCTAGGGCCTACCCTGGGAAGATAAAAAAAGAGCCCTTTCTTAACTCAATTAAGAACACCACAAGTGATATCTCCATTTGCCTGGTTTTCTCCCAGTGTGAGATGACTCAGCCAGAAATAGTGTGATAATATCGCAGATGTTCCTTTGCTCAGAGAGCTGGTTATTGCTTATCTCAATGATATTTTAATAAAAACACACAACTGTTCACCCTGTTTTATGGCTGTCAGAATTTTGCTTCATATTTAACAAATGGAAGTTTATGAGCAGATGTATCATTGACTCAGATTTACTTTTTCCCTCATTATGTTGCACAGAAAAGCTAAATGCTGGAGAGGATATCGACCACATCTGCATTGATACACTATTGGATTCAGGTCATTCATTTGGTCTATGTGTTCCCACCAGCTCAGTAACACTGTTAGCCTTTCTCCATTGCTCAGACCAAAAGGTTGGTTGTAGGATCCTCAGAAAAAATGTCCTCCATTCTTGACAAAGAACTATGTGTAATGGCAGCACTTTCTTCCTTTGCTCCAGGTACTTTATAGAAATAGCAAAACAGTTACCTCAGCCATAATCATCTTCAAGTGATTTTTTATTTTATTTTATACTATTTTGTAATCTCACTCAGTGCACTGAGCCAGGCTTTGGAACCAAGCACACATGCTTTGATTTTGACTCCCTATTGACTAAGCCATATGACCTTGATCGATTCACTTACACTTCAGTCTGGATCCTGTCTGTCCTCCAGCCTCACCTTGAGTTTCCCTTTCATCTCACTTTAGTTGCACTGGTCTTTTGTCTTAGTGAAACAAGTTGCAGGGTTTCTCTTCTAGTGGGCCGGAAGCTTCAGCCTGCCAGAGGGGTGATATACCCAGGAAATTCATCTTGAGTGGCAATGAGCAACCTGCTGCACTGTTGGCAGTTACTTACACCTACTGGAAAGTCAGACTCCAAAACCACTAAGATGAGACAGAAGGTTATTCAAACAAACAAACAAACAAAAAAGTAAACCTGGAAAACAGAGACCCTTCCAAATGACCTGTTGCTATTCTTACTCTCATTACAGTATGATCAGCAGCTGGGAAAGTTCATGGGGACAATTTAGGCCAAAAAAATTTATAACTTGGACTGAATGTTGAGGAGTCTGGATCGAGGTCAAAATTCTTTGGATGATCTTTGAGGCTCATCCATAGGCAATTACAAGGCTTTGTCCAGCAGGCCTCTTTGTGGGTAGCTACACTCCCTATACCAGATGTGGCACACAGGCAGTGCATTGCAGTTTCTGGAGGGAGTTGAAGTCAAGGGCTCAGGCCCTGTATCAGCCATGCTCCTGTGCATATCTGCATTCCTGTCCCAGCCTCTGAGACTTCCTTATCAGGGCCACGGCTGAGGCACTTTTCTCTCCTTTGACCCAGTACCTTTCCACTGAACCCCCTTTTCCTCCTCCTCCTCTGGACTGTGGGTCCATAAGGATTCAGGAGCCTTTTGATCAGGGCTCCTCAGCTGTGAGGCAATTCCTGGCATCTGCACTGCATCCTCCTTTCCCTTGCCAGTAAGGTTCCATGGGCAAAAATGGAACCAGCACCTCTGTTGCATCTTAACATTGCCACAATAAGTGCATGAAGGCTTGATTGTTACTGTTATTTTAGCTCATTTCCCTTTGACACCCATGACTCAACAGAAATGCCACTGTGTTTCCTGTTCTATGTACTTTAATAACAGTAATAAGAAGAAACGCTAAAACATGCTGAACGTGAGTTCAATACTAGGCACTTATAAGTGCTTTACAAAAATTAACTAAGTCAACAAAATTCTAAGGTAGGTATCATTTCTATTTCCTTTTTTGTAATGGAGATAACTAAGACAAGTTAAATCAATTGCCTGATCTTGAACAGATAGTAAAAACAGGATTTATTTATTTTTTATTTTTTATTTAGGTATCACTGATATACAGTATTATGAAGGTTTCACATGAGCAACATTGTGGTTACTACATTCACCCCCATTATCAAGTCCCCACCCATACCCCCTTACAGTTACTATCCATCAATGTAGTAAGGTGCTATAGATTCACTACTTGTCTTCTCTGTGTTATAGTGCCTTCCCCGTGCCCCCCCAATACATTATATATGCTAATCATAATGCCCCTTAATCCCCTTCTCCCTCCCTCCCTGCTCTTCCTACCCCTTTCCCCTTTGGTAACTGCTTGACCCTTCTTGGAGTCTGTGAGTCTGCTGCTGTTGTGTTCCTTCAGTTTTTGTTTTGTTGTTGTACTCCACAAATGAGTCAAATTATTTGGTACTTGTCTTTCTCTGCCTGGCATATTTCACTGAGCATAATACCCTCTACGTCCATTCATGTTGTTGCGAATGGTAGGATTTGTTTTCTTCTTAGGGCTGAATAATATTCCTTTGTGTATATGTACCACATCTTCTTTATCCATTCTTCTACTGATGGACACTTAGGTTGCTTCCATGTCTTGGCTATTGTAAATAGTGCTGCGATAAACATAGGGGTGCATATGTCTTTGAATTTGTGATCTTGTTTTCTTTGGGTAAATTCCCAGGAGTGAAATTCCCAGGTTGAATGATATTTTTAGTTTTAGTTTTTTTGAGGAAGCTGCATATTGCTTTCTACAATGATTGAACTAGCTTACATTCCCACCAGCAGTGTAAGAGGGTTCCCCTTTCTCTGCATCCTCGCTAGCATTTGTTGTTCTTAGCCTTTTTGATACTGGCCATCCTAAGTGGTGTGGAGTGATACCTCATTGTGGTTTTAATTTGCATTTTCCTGATGATTAACAACGTGGAGCATCTTTTCATGTGCCTATTGGCCATCTTAATTTCTTCTTTGGAGAAGTATCTGTTCATATCCTCCACCCATTTTTTAATCGGGTTATTTGCTTTTTGGGTATTGAGGCATGTGAGTTCTTTATATATTTTGGATGTTAACCCCTTGTACGATATATCATTTTCTAATATATTCTCCCATTCTGTAGGATGCCTTTTTGTTCTGCTGATGTTGTCCTTTGCTGTACAGAAGCTTTTTAGCTTGATGTAGTCCCATTTGTTCATTTTTGCTTTTGTTTCCCTTGCCCCAGGAAAGTGTTCAGGAAAAAGTTGCTCATGTTTATATTCAAGAGATTTTTGTCTATGTTTTCTTCTAAGAGTTTTATGGTTTCATGACTTACATTCAGGTCTTTTATCCATTTCGAGTTTACTTTTGTGTATGGAGTTAGACAATAATCCAGTTTCATTCTCTTACATGTAACTGTTCAGTAAAAACAGGATTTGAATCCAGCCAATGTGGGTTCAGAGCCAATGCTCCTAAACCCAAAGGCTATATGGCTTCTCCTCTCTGTCCCTTGAAAGAACTTTTGTCTTCTGCTTGTTACTTCTCATATATTCCCATCAATCACCTGACTGTACTGATAAGGAATTGGGACTGTGTCATTTCCCTCTTCAGGCCTTTTACACAGAAGGTCCACCCACACATTCATTCTGCTACCTTCTATTATTCATCCATCATATCTCAGCTGAAAGATCATTTTCTCAGAGAAACTTTCTGTGGCTCCTCTCTGCATTTATTCACAGAGCATCCTGCATCTCTTTTATGAGCACTTATCTCAATTGCAATCAAACAATTATTGTTAAGTAGTCTCCTCTGCTAATTTCAGGTTCCCTCCAGGCAAAGGTTATGACTCTCCTTGTCATCATTGTACCTCCACAGTGAGGTGCACTACACAGCTCATTACTGAGCTGAATGCAAGAATTGGGTCTGAATAAATCAAATATTCTGTGTATAGGTTTCCTCACTTATAGAGAAGGAACAAAAAGAACTCTTCTCCTGGAATTTTGCAGTATAATGGTTGGCATACAGTAGTTACTCAATAAATCCTAGTTAGTATTAAGTATGATAGTAATAGCACCCCTGGTCCTTTGAAGTCAGGCCAGGCCTTGTGAAATGATTTGGCAAATGAAATGCAATAGGAAATAACATGTGTCACCTTCAAGCCTCTAAAACTTTAAAGCCATTGAGTGGTTTCTTGATGCTCCCTTTTTTCCCTGCCAGGAAGCCAGCCAAGTCCCAGGCATGGGCTCCTCCTTCCAAGATGAAGCATGCACGATATGGTATATAGCCTATCTTCAGTTGTACTGACACAGAAGTATGAGCATAATCCAGAAATAAAACTTTGCAAGCCAATGAGATTTTAGGGTTGTTTTGCACAATAGTAAAAATTAGCATAGCTTACTGCTATGTTAGCCCAGTGTCAGTGCCAATATGCTTGTGTGTATATAGTGATTCTCTTACTAAGTCATTTTTTGAGGGTACTTTTTTCAATATCAAGTGCTCTCCCAACAATCTGAGAGATTCATTTGACTGTATATACACAGAGGATACTAAGGTATGGAGCCATTGGATTATATGCTCCAAGGCCATGCAACTAATAAGTTACAGAGGCAGAATTTGAGCCCAGTGTTCTGTTCTGATTTTTAAGCCTATATTTAACCACTGTCGTTCAATTGTGTCATATATATAAATGTAGAAATGTGCAGACACATGTAAAAGTGAAAACACCTATAAAATGCTAAGAAGAATGTATATAATTGATTAAATATGATTTAGTTTCATTCTATGGAAAATGAAAAGATGGGCTATATTGAGGTTCTTTCCAGAGCTCAAGTTCTGTCACTTAACTTTATTTTCCTTTGCTCCATAAGATTATTGTGAATTAGCCAAGAAAATGATCAGTTTTGTTCATTGGAATCTTTTACCTGCTGCCCTACTGTAGACTGTGGTGAACCAATGGTTCAAATTCATGGGTACTTGGAAAACACACCTTCATGGGAGTTTTTCTCAAAGAAATTATTCAACACTCTTCCTTCACTTACTGATTTAACAAAGATTCTAGGGTGTCCACAGTCAACATCTGAACCACTGCTTTGAAACTTAGAGGGCCCAGAGTTTTCAGAGTCAACCCCCAACTGAGATTACTGAGTTCAGTATGGTAACTCATAGAAAGATTCATGGCTTTGTTCTGTTGAAAATGTAAACGATGAATGTAAAACATTTGGAATCACTTAGTAGGTACCTGGAAAGGTGAGGAAAAGCCAAACAGTGGAGTTTATGGAAGCAATGAATTTTGAATCATCCAGATCTGGTTTCACACCCTAGCTCTGCCTCTCTGTGGTGCTGAAGCATTTGCTTACAGTCCCCACATGTCTGTTTCCTTACCTATAAATTAAGCATGAATACTTCCTAAATTACAGTGTTTAGTATGAAAACTAAATTTGTCTTTAGCATATACTAAATGCCTGAGTAGTTATTATTTATAATTAACTAATAATTAAGGAACAAATCTCTTAAAATAATAATTCTTTGTTGTAATATGCTACCTAGGTACCCATTAACCCAGATATTTCCCAAAGGACTTTTCCATTTATTGATAATATGAAAGTTACTACAGACAAACTAGCTTCTTTTTATAGATATTAATGCTATTTGGTAAACAGCTGAAGCCCAGCATGCCCAAGCTATGATTCACACATTTTCTAAAAAGGGTCTAGATAAATGGATATCTCAAAGAAAAAACTGTTTTAGCATAACAACAAAAACAGGTAAAGCACAGACAATAAAATAGAGCAAAACAAATAGATTTTATAAATATAAAGTGAAAACCAAATCACTCTGGCAATTATAGCTTTCATATGATTTATGCCTTTAATTTGTCTAAATCAGTGACCCATGGAGTATTGGCATAAAAATTTCAAGTTCAGCAAAAACCTACATTACTATAAGGAAACACTGAATTTTTATTAGTTATCCTTCTTTCATTGACTTCTCCCAAACAAAATGAATTTTTCCGAGTGAGGCGAAATGAAGTATTATACTTTACTAAGATATTATTGATCTGTGATTCTTAGCATCCAATGCGTCACAGAAACACAACTTGCCTCTGAAATAACAGTGCAGAATTACTATTCAAAACCTTTTTCCCTTTGGTACTGTTTAACATTAACACTAGGTACCGTATTTATTTGGTAGAAAGCAACAAAAATGGACTCTGGCTAATGTGATTTAAAAAAAAAAAACTTATTTGAAAGATAAAGTACAGTTCAAAGAATCAAGAGAATAGGTGAATATCCAGGCTTCAGAAAGGACAGAAATGAATGCCATGCATCTATAAGGCATGGGCAAATGACCAGTCATGAGCTCCCCTCAGATGTGGTGAAATAGCTCCAGTGGATTGCAGTCTTGAATAACTCCACTTAACATTCAGATACTTAGGGAAAACTGTCTGATTGTCTTTCAGTAGCCAGACAGGGCAAGGCACCTTGATTTATAGTGTGCACAATGAGGAGATGTACCCCATATTGAGATCCATGCCAGGCTCCAGAAATGACCTCAGTCTGTCTTGTCAACCAAAATCATGATTTTAATCCATTGAGACTCATGTTGGATCCCTAACCTACAGAACTGCAAAGTAGTAAATTTATGTTGTGTTTAGTCACTGTAATTGTGTTAATTTGTTATGCATCAGTAGAAAACTAGTATAATAACATTTTGGTATAAATATTCCCAATTATTGCATGTGACATACTTATATTAAAAAAAGACAATAGATGCTAATTATATTAATATCATAAAGCACTAGATTACCAAAGCATGATATGCGTAAGGGATGATTGTTCTCACTGTGTTTTCTTATATTCTGTATTTGTCTATTTGGAATCCATTTGTCACAGGTCCATTTAAATTAGCTATATTTCCTTGTTTTCTGATTCTTGATGCTCTGGCATCTGGAGGCCTGACAGACCTGGGGAGAGACACCCTCCCAGAGCTAACCAATTCTTAGAGATGGCAAAGGACTGAACCAGGAACACATCTCTCCTATGCAAGCCAACCAATCCCAGGTCTAAAAACTCAGCCAGTTCCTCTCTCTAGCTCTCACACACCAAGCCAGTATTTCCCTCCCTAAGTTATCCTAGGGCCAAGTACCTGACAACAAGGGACAACCACTTTGCTCCGACTCGCCTGAATTGTTCAGAGTAACCGTCCTAAACTGTTGACTCTTTGCTGCCTGACTTTCCCACAGAAACCCCAACAAAGTCTGTGGCTTAGAGTTGCCCCTTGCTCCTGTCTTCTGCCTCCTGATCATCCTGATGCTTCCCTTCTGGTCCTGCATGGCATGGTGTGTCCCCTTCTCTTGGGAAATATATGTAATAAATTCCAATCCACGCCCTTGGTCTCTCCATGTTGTCACTCAGACTACTATAAAGTAAGTCCTGGATATAATAATGTAGTAACAACAAACCTTATTCTGCCAGGTTTTAAGACTACCCACCTATGGCTTTATATAGGCAGTTATGGGTGGAGAGAAGTATGAGTGGTGTGGTACATTCCTTTGTTCTCACACCATACCCCAATGGGGGAGGGAAGGCCGAGGTGATCTTCTACTTCTACCCAACTGAGATGTGATATGAGGGGAGCTCTCGGGGATGTGGACAGGTATCCCTTCTTGTTGTGGCCTGTGGTGATAGGGGAAAGAATGACAAATGGTATATGGTTTCACAGAGCCATTGTGAGTTCCACCCAAGAGAACTTTTACAAGGAGCCAAGTGATGCAAGAGAGGCAAGAGGAGCACTAAGTGCAGAATAGGAGGAAGGTTGCAGATGGTGAGCTGGAATGAGGCATTGCTGACACCATGGCATCTGGAGCTAGAAGCTCTCAATGGGAGTAAGTGTCCCAGGCTCAGCCACTAAACCCTATCTTCCTGGGTTAGATTCTTCACACCTCAGACCCATCTGGTGAGGAAACTGTAGAAGGATGGGCATGGGAACAAGAGAAGTCAGCCACATCCCCTGTGCTCACTATAGACTTCTCTATTTAAAGTGGGTCTGACCTGGGGAAGGAGAATTATTTAACATAGGGAGTTAGAATGTACTTTAGATTGCAGTGAGACAATTCATGTGACTTGATAAAGATGAGAAAAGCTATGGGCCTTGTCCAGATTTTCAGGTAAGAACTGGAAAGGATTAGCACACAGTCCAGGTCAGTAAGGTAAGTGGGAAGGAAGAGGTCAACTTTTCTTTATGACTGTATTTCTTGAGTCTAGCATCTTCTCATCTTTCAGTTATACAAACAATAGAGTAATTTGCAGACCCAAGAAAACAAGTTTAGTACTAAAGCAATGTCATTACAGAATAGTTACAATAATTATAAATACTAAGAAAGAGAATCAACATTGAAAATTGAATTATTTACATAGAGGGAAGACTACACATATTATAAGTGAATCCTCTTGAGATTAAAGCAATAAGAATGCTAACAGATAAGTAAGACTAAGACAAGAGCGTACAGGTAACTAATATCTCTGAGGTAAATATTTCTCGAAAAACAAAAACAAAAACAAAGATACATTCAAAGATAGAACACAAAAGACATTCCCTGAAATGAAGAGCTACAGCTGCACATCAACAAGCATACACAGTTCCAGGAGCACATTCAATGCTTCCGAATTCTAAACAGAAAAAGGAAAGTATGTACTGGGGGAAGAAACCTGGCTGATTTCAGACTTTTCCATAGTAACATCCATGCCAAAAATCAGAAAACAGTGTCTATAGCATTTTGATGGAGAGAGAGTAGCACCCAAAGGATTAATACCTGACCACGTTGCCTTTATTTCTAATGGTACAGAGAGACATTAGAAGAAATAAAATAAATCAGGGAATGTAGAGTGTATGAGCCCTTTTTGGGAGAAAAATATCTTGCAAATCAAAGCCAGCCAGGCATTTGGGGGACCAATCAGACTACAAATTCAGGAATGACAATGCCAGGAATAGTAAAATGTCTAGTGGGTAGCAAAGATTGGATTTAAATATAAATGTAAATGTAGATAATAGGAGAGTAACTGATCAACATCCATTGTACCTCCTTTTATAATGCAGGTTGTGCAAGTAAAGCCTTCTTTCCCCAGCATTCCTTGGTTTAAATTATGCCAACTGGATGTTCCAGAGGAAGGCTCAGAGAGCAGAAATAAAGTGTTGGTGCACTTCGACTTCTGCTCTCTCTGCTTACGTGCTTCTGAAGGGAAGCTTGAGTTTTCTGTTGATGTGTGCCATTGATTAGTCATGAAATTATGGTTTCAGGCTATGGTGAAGGGCATCTTTTCTCTTCTTGGTAACATGGATCTAGAAAGCAAGATGCGACTTTGGAACTAGTAGTTGTGATAGCAGTGGTTTTCTGATATCTGGGTTAGTCCCTGCTTGGAGTTGGCCCTTCCAAGTGACTTCCCAATGCTCCACCTTTCTGACACTGGCAGAGACCATAACTCTCATTTTGGACCTGCTCTTTTGTATTGTAAGGTAGATTTCTCAACCTCAGTAATGTTGACATTTTGAGTCAAATAATTCTATTCTGTGAGCTGCACTGTATACAGTGTACAATGTGGAGCCTCTATCCGTGACATGCCCATTGCACCTGTCTCCCTCTCCAGTTAACAACAAAAAGGGGACTCCAGATATGGCTGAATGTTCCCTGGTTGTAAAGATCACCTCCTATTATGAACCACTCATTTTAAATCATACAACCTATTCTATAGCTCTTGTGATCCTCTTGTTTTGTGCTATGTAAGATTTGAAACAAGGGAGAAAGTTTCAAATAGTTTCCAGGAGCAAGAATTTGGAACAAGGATCACAGTGTGACTTTGTACCCCAGAATAGCAGGGCTCTGCTTAGGGAGGCTGAGTGTGTAGTTACTGTCTACCTGAGTGTGTAGCATGAGCAGTGGCTGGATATACTATTGCCCTACATCCTGATTCTATGATTCTTTGTTGAGTCTCTTCTGTCCCCACCAATCTTGTGGTACTAGAGTTGGGATGTGAGAAAACCATGCAGCAGAAGCATATTCTAAGCAGAGATTTTTCTCTGTCTCAGCCTGATGTCCAGCACCTTATTTTATAATGCTTATTATTATGAATAGTGCCTTCTTATATCTTGCTAAATTATAAAAAGACTATTGCTTATTTTTACTTCACTCTCCTCTTTCAACTACTGAATTTTTGGTAGAATCTTTTAACATCACTTTTCAAATTATAAATTATAATACATCTTCACTTCAGAAAATCTGAAAAATATAAACAGTACAACAAAAATTCCCTATAATTCAGTTGGATGCATATATGTATTGTGTATGTTTTGCTGCATTTCCTTTGTTTTCCTTTACCCATCTTTGCATGTATATATGCATATGTTTATGATTATATGCATTTTAAAACAAAATTTCCATGTTAGCATGTTTCAGTTGTGTGGAGGCAGGTCCAAGAATCTTCTTGCTTACTTAGTTGTATTTTATATAATATTCAACCTACCATTATAAAGAAAATAAACCCATGATATTTCTCCCCCCTATTGTAAGTTTGTGTTTTTTAGGGCAAATCTTCTTCATCTTGTCTATGTCATTCATTTATTCAAGAGAGATATTTACTGGGTAGATCCAATATGGCATATTTGGGCTTAAGTACTGAGTGAGGATATAAAGCTAAGCAAGCAATAGTTATTACCTTTGAGGAGCTTTTCAATCGAGACTCTTGAAGAAACTAATCATTTCAATGCCAATTTCATTGTTGCCACTGCCACCAAAGCTGCTTCTTTGCCATTACTTAAACTTAGGTACTAAGCTTCTGATTGCACAAAGATCTGAGTTAGACAGGAAGCAAGAAATCCCAGGCAGACATGCTGATGCAGAAACGCACATCTAAGTCACTGAGCTGTTCACAGCAAGGACAAGGACATTTTTTCATTATTGTACAATCACATGAGCAACATTGTGGTTACTAGATTCCCCCATTATCAAGTCCCCACCACATGCCCCATTACAACCACTTTCCATCAGTGTAGTAAGATGCTATAGAGTCACTCCTGGACAAGGACATTTTCACAGAAGAAGGAAGGGATGAGTATCTCATTGGGAGGAGAGCTGGGAAAGTGATCAGAGGCACAGCACAGTCAGTTACATACCCATCCAGACCCTGGGAAAGCTTAGAAGCAGGAAAGTTGTGAGAGAGAATGACTGACTAGGGGAACCAGCTGTGGAACATATTTTATGCAGAATATTACCCATTGCTTTAAATTTCAATATCTGCAACAATTCTTTAAAATGCAAGAGAAGTCATTTGCATCCATTTGCTGCTTCCAAGCAGCCATGCCCTTCAGCCTTCACACACACATGCTTGACTTGGGCTCAGCAGTTGTGTGGAAGGCAGTCCAAGGATCAGAAACCCTGAAAGTCAAGAAGACTGTGAAAATCTTACTGCAGTTCTCTGTATCTACTGTTTAAATTGGCTAAACAGTAGTAACAGTAGTGCAGTTGGTTCTTGCTGCCATATAATCATGAAATTCTGTTGCTTAAGATACCTCACAAAGAATCCTTGATTGGAGTCTTCCATCTGGGAGAAAGAACCATGTATTCTTTTTTTTTTTGAGAGGGCATCTCTCATATTTATTGATCAAATGGTTGTTAACAACAATAAAATTCTGTATAGGGGAGTCATTGCTCAATGCACAATCATTAATCCACCCTCAGCCTAATTCTCGTCAGTCTCCAATCTTCTGAAGCATAATGAACAAGTTCTTACATGGTGACCAAATTCTTGCATAGTGAGTAAGTTCTTACATGGTGAACACTACAAGGGCAGTCATCACAAAAACTTTCGATTTTGATCACTCATTATAAACTATAAACAATCAGGTCAAATATGAATATTTGTTTGATTTTTATACTTGATTTATATGTGAATCCCACATTTCTCCCTTTATTAATATTATTACTATTTTTTTAAATAAAATGCTGAAGTGGTAGGTAGATGCAAGATAAAAATAGAAAACATAGTTTACTGTTGTAAGAGAGCAAATGTAGATGATCGGGTGTGTGCCTGTAGACTATGTGTTAATCCAAGCTAGGCAAGGGAAATAATACATCCACAGATGCAGAAGATTTCTCTCAAAACAGGGGGGGTGAGGTTCTGAGCCTCACCTCTTTTGATCCCCAATTTCTCACCTGATGGCCCCACTGCAACTGTGCCTGTCTTAGGTTGTTCCTCCCTTGAGGAATCTTACCCGTCTCTGGCTAACCAGTCATCTTCTGGGGCCATACAGGGAAATATAAAGTTGGTAAGTAAGAGAGAAGCCATATTGTTTGAGAGGTTAGCCTTTTACTTCTTTGCATATTTATGCCCTGTGGCTTCTATGCACAGCATTTGTCTTGAGGTATCTTTACCACTTGAAAGAATTGTGGTACTCGGTAAATTCGATATGAGGCACGAATTCTATTTAAGGGTTGTAATTAGGAAGGAAGAAAAGCTATAGAGGTAGCAGATGGAAGAATACATGGGAAGATTGATTATTTCCTTGACATATCTTCTTGTAGAGTAACTTAAGCATGTATAGGTTTTAAACTACTAATTAAATTGCACACACACATTAACATAATAGGAATACAGTTACATAACCAAAGCAGATCTATAATTACCAGCCATCTCCAGTGAAGCCAAGAAAACCAGTTAGGCACCCTAGGCATTTGTGAAAATTTGTCTATGATATGGTGGATATTGTCCAACTGAACTTGAACAGTCTGAGAGAAATCAGACAAATTAAACCAACCCACTCCTGGGAACTGTTCACATCCCATATGTTCTTTTAACAGTAGATAGTCTGTAGTTGTAAGATTTTGGAGCGCAACAACTTGCACTTCTCCTAATTCTTGGTTGAGATCCAACAGTATAGATCCAGTCAAATTTGTTGTTTTACTGTATGCATAGGCCAGCTTAGATATCTCCTTCTTCATTCCAATGGCAAGTCCAGGAACCGGTGGGATGAATGCAGCTACAACGGCAGCATCGCCTGGATCTTTGTTGAGGATTTTGATGATCATCTTCTGGTATGACTCTTCTAGAGAGTGCTGATGTTGGAAGTTCTTCTTCATATTGTATCTTAGTTCATTTTCTGGGTAGCCAAATTAGGCTTTGATCCTCTGTATAAACACAAAAAGACCCTTTGCCCACACTTTGATATGCCCTTTATACCATTGTGTAGAACTCATTGGAGGTCACCACACAGGAACTGCCTTTTTTTTTTTAAGAAAAAGGAATATTATCAGAAAAGTGTACATCCATAGCTGATCATCTGACACTCTTTAAGTGGTCAAAATTAAGGATATTTAAAGCATGCATTAATCGTTGATTTACAGTTAGTTTTATCCTATCAGGGAGTAATCCCCCTTCTCTTTCTTTCTTTCTTTTTTTTGTTATCTTTAATCTACACTTACATGAAGAATATTATGTTTACTAGGCTCTCCCCTATACCAGGTCCCCCCTATAAACCCCTTTACAGTCACTGTCCATCAGCATAGCAAAATGTTGTAGAATCACCACTTGTCATCTCTGTATTGTACAGCCCTTCCCTTTCTCCCCCCCATGCATACTAATCTTAATACCCATCTTCTTCTCCCCCCCCCCCCTTATTCCTCCCTACCCACCCATCCTCCCCAGTCCCTTTCCCTTTGGTGCCTGTTAGTCCATTCTTGGGTTCTGTGATTCCGCTGCTGTTTTGTTCCTTCAGTTTTTCCTTTGTTCTTATACTCCACAGATGAGTGAAATCATTTGGTATTTCTCTTTCTCTGCTTGGCTTATTTCACTGAGCATAATACCCTCCAGCTCCATCCATGTTGCTGCAAATGGTTGGATTTTCCCTCTTCTTATGGCTGAGTAGTATTGCATTGTGTATATGTACCACATCTTCTTTATCCATTCATCTACCAATGGACATTTAGGTTGTTTCCAATTCTTGGCTATTGTAAATAGTGCTGCGATAAACATAGGGGTGCATCTGTCTTTCTCAAACTTGATTGCTGCATTCTTAGGGTAAATTCCTAGGAGTGGAGTTCCTGGATCAAATGGTAAGTCTGTTTTGAGCATTTTGAGGAACCTCCATACTGCTTTCCACAATGGTTGAACTAATTTACATTCCCACCAGCAGTGTAGGAGGGTTCCCCTTTCTCCACAGCCTCACCAACATTTGTTGTTGTTTGTCTTTTGGATGGCAGCCATCCTTACTGGTGTGAGGTGATACCTCATTGTAGTTTTAATTTGCATTTCTCTGATAATTAGTGATGTGGAGCATCTTTTCATGTGTCTGTTGGCCATCTGTATTTCTTTTTTGGAGAACTGTTCAGTTCCTCTGCCCATTTTTTAATTGGATTATTTGTTTTCTGTTTGTTGAGGCATGTGAGCTCTTTATATATTTTGGACGTCAAGCCTTTATCGGATCTGTCATTAACAAATATATTCTCCCATACTGTAGGGTTCCTTTTTGTACTATTGATGGTGTCTTTTGCTGTACAGAAGCTTTTCAGCTTAATATAGTCCCACTTGTTCATTTTTGCTGTTGTTTTCCTTGCCCGGGGAGATATGTTCAAGAAGAGGTCACTCATGTTTATGTCTAAGAGGTTTTTGCCTATGTTTTTTTCCAAGAGTTTAATGGTTTCATGACTTACATTCAGGTCTTTGATCTCTTTTGAATTTACTTTTGTATATGGGGTTAGACAATCATCCAGTTTAATTCTCCTACATGTAACTGTCCAGTTTTGCCAGCACCATCTGTTGAAGAGACTGTCATTTCGCCATTGTATGTCCATGCCTCCTTTATCAAATATTAATTGACCATATATGTTTGGGTTAATGTTTGGAGTCTCTAGTCTGTTCCACTGGTCTGTGGCTCTGTTCTTGTGCCAGTACCAAATTGTCTTGATTACTATGGCTTTATAGTAGAGCTTGAAGTTGGGGAGTGAGATCCCCCCTACTTTATTCTTCTTTCTCAGGATTGCTTTGGCTATTCGGGGCCTTTGGTGTTTCCATATGAATTTTTGAATTATTTGTTCCAATTCATTGAAGAATGTTGCTGGTAATTTGATAGGGATTGCATGAAATCTGTATATTGCTTTGGGCAGGATGGCCATTTTGACGATATTGATTCTTCCTAGCCATGAGCATGGGATGAGTTTCCATTTTTTAGTGTCCTCTTTAATTTCTCTTAAGAGTGACTTGTAGTTTTCAGAGTATAGGTCATTCACTTCTTTGGTTAGATTTATTCCTAGGTATTTTATTCTTTTTGATGCAATTGTGAATGTAATTGTTTTCCTGATTTCTCTTTCTATTGGTTCATTGTTAGTGTATAGGAAAGCTACAGATTTCTGTGTGTTAATTTTGTATCCTGCAACCTTGCTGTATTCTGATATCAGTTCTAGTAGTTTTGGGGTGGAGTCTTTAGGGTTTTTTCTTTGCCAATCTGGATTCCTTGTATTTCTTTGTTTTGTCTGATTGCCATGGCTAGGACCTCCAGTACTATGTTAAATAGCAGTGGGGAGAGTGGGCATCCCTGTCTAGTTCCCGATCGCAGAGGAAAAGCTTTCAGCCTCTTGCTGTTCAGTATAATGTTGGCTGTGGGTTTATGATATCCAGCCTTTATTATGTTGAGGTACTTGCCCTCTATTCCCATTTTGCTGAGAGTTTTTTATCATGAATGGATATTGAACTTTGTCAAATGCTTTTTCAGCATCTATGGAGATGTTCATGTGGTTTTTGTCTTTCTTTTTGTTAATGTGGTGGATGATGTTGATGGATTTTCGAATGTTGTACCATCCTTGCATCCCTGAGATGAATCCCACTTAGTCATGGTTTATGGTCCTTTTGATATACTTTTGAATTCGGTTTGCTAATATTTTGTTGAGTATTTTTGCATCTACATTCATCAGGGATATTGGTCTGTCATTTTCTTTTTTGGTGGGGTCTTTGCCTGGTGTTGGTATTAGGGTGATGTTGGCTTCATAGAATGAGATTGGGAGTATTCCCTCCTCTTCTATTTTTTGGAAAACTTTAAGGAGAATGGGTATTATGTCTTCTCTGTGTGTATGATAAAATTCCGAGGTAAATCCGTCCGGCCCGGGTGTTTTGTTCTTGGGTAGTTTTTTGATTACCTTTTCAATTTCTTTGCTTGTGATTGGTTTGTTTAACTTTTGTGTTTCTTCCTTGGTCAGTCTTGGAAGGTTGTATTTTTGTAGGAAGTTGTCCATTTCTTCTAGGTTTTCCAGCTTGTTGGCATATAGGTTTTCTTAGTAGTCTGTAATAATTCTTTGTATTTCTGTGGAGTCTGTCGTGATTTTTCCGTTCTCATTTCTGATTCTGTTGATTTGTGTTGATTCTCTTTTTCTCTTAATAAGTTTGGCTAGAGGCTTATCTATTTTGTTTATTTTCTCAAAGAACCAGCTCTTGGTTTCGTTGATTTTTGCTATTGTTTTATTCTTCTCAATTTTGTTTATTTCTTCTCTGATCTTTATTATGTCCCTCCTTCTACTGACTTTAGGCCTCATTTGTTCTTTTTTTTCCAGTTTTGATAATTTTGATGTTAGACTATTCATTTGGGATTGTTCTTCCTTCTTCAAGTGTGCCTGGATAGCTATATACTTTCCTCTTAGGATTGCTTTTGCTGCGTCCCACAGAAGTTGGGGCTTTGTGTTGTTGTTGTCATTTGTTTCTATATATTCCTTGATCTCTATTTAAATTTGTTCGTTGATTCATTGATTATTTAGGAGCATGTTGTTAAGCCTCCATGTGTTTGTTAGCCTTTTTGTTTTCTTTGTAGAATTTATTTCTACTTTTATAGTAGAAATTGGTTGGTAGAATTTCAATATTTTGGATTTTGCTGAGGCTCTTTTGATGGGCTAGTATGTGGTCTCTTCTGGAGAATGTTTCATGTGCACTTGAGAAGAATGTATATCCTGTTGCTTTTGGATGTAGAGTTCTATAGATGTCTATTAGGTCCATCTGCTCTACTGTGTTGTTCAGTGCTTCCATGTCCTTACTTATTTTCTGCCCGGTGGATCTATCCTTTGGGGTGAGTGGTGTGTTGAAGTCTCCTAAAATGAATGCATTGCAGTCTATTTCCCTCTTTAGTTCTGTTAGTATTTGTTTCACATATGCTGGTGCTCCTGTGTTGGGTGCATATGTATTTAGAATGGTTATGTCCTCTTATTGGACTGCGCCCTTTATCATTATGTAGTGTCCTTCTTTATCTCTTGTTACTTTCTTTGTTTTGAAGTCTATTTTGTCTGATATTAGTACTGCAACCCCTGCTTTCTTCTCACTGTTGTTTGCCTGAAATATGTTTTTCCATCCCTTGACTTTTAGTCTGTGCTTGTCTTTGGGTTTGAGGTGAGTTTCCTGTAAGCAGCGTATAGATGGGTCTTGCTTTTTTATCCATTCCATTACTGTGTGTCTTTTGATTGGTGCATTCAGTCCATTTACATGTAGGGTGACTATTGAAGGATATGTACTTATTGCCATTGCAGGATTTAAATTCGTGGTTACCAAAGGTTCAAGGTTATCCTCTTTATTATCTTACCGCCTACCTTAGCTCGCTTATTGAGCTGTTATATACACTGTCTGGAGATTCTTTTCTTCTCTCCCTTCTTTTTCCTCGTCCTCCATTCTTCATATGTTGAGTGTTTTGTTCTGTGCTCTTTCTAGGAGTGCTCCCATCTAGAGCAGTCACTGTAAGATGCCCTGTAGAGGTGGTTTGTGGGAAGCAAATTCCCTCAGCTTTTGCTTGTCTGGGAATTGTTTAATCCCGCCATCATATTTAAATGATAGTCGTGCTGGATACAGTATCCTTGGTTCAAGGCCCTTCTGTTTCATTGCATTAAATATATCATGCCATTCTCTTCTGGCCTGTAGGGTTTCTTTAGAGAAATCTGATGTTAGCCTGATGGGTTTTCCTTTATAGGTGACCTTTTTCTCTCTAGCTGCCTTTAAAACTCTTTCCTTCTCCTTGATCTTTGCCATTTTAATTACTATGTGTCTTGGTGTTGTCCTCCTTGGATCCTTTCTGTTGGGGGTTCTGTGTATTTCTGTGGTCTGTTCGATTATTTCCTCCCCCAGTTTGGGGAAGTTTTCAGCAATTATTTCTTCAAAGATACTTTCTGTCCCTTTTCCTCTCTCTTCTTCTTCTGGTACCCCTATAATATGGATATTGTTCCTTTTGTATTGGTCACACAGTTCTCTTAATATTGTTTCATTCCTGGAGATCCTTTTATCTCTCTCTATGTCAGCTTCTATATGTTCCTGTTCTCTGGTTTCAATTCCATCAATGGCCTCTTGCATCTTATCCATTCTGCTTATAAATCCTTCTAGAGTTTGTTTCATTTCTGTGATGTCCTTTCTGGCATCTGTGATCTCCCTCTGGACTTCATCCCATTTCTCTTGTGTATTTCTCTGCATCTCTGTCAGCATGTTTATGACTTTTATTTTGAATTCTTTGTCAGGAAAACTGGTTAGGTCTGTCTCCTTTTCTGGTGTCTCTGTGATCTTGGTTTGCCTTTAATTTTGTCTGTTCATGGTGATAGGAATAGTTTGCAGAGCTGGGACTATTGATGGCTGGAAGAACTTCCCTTCTTGTTGGTTTTTGGCCTTCCTATCCTGGGAGAATAGCGCCTTAGTTTCTTGTGCTGGGTAGCTATGTGCAGATAGGGCCTCTGCTTCCTGCGCGGCTGCTATGGAGTTTATCTATGCTGTTGCTCTGGGTGTGACCTGGCTCGGGCTGCTGCTCCAACGTGGTGGAGTTGCGTTGGAGGGGGAGCAGCTGAGAGGCTATTTATCTCTGTAAGGGGCCTCCATGCTCCCTGCAGCCCAGGGGATTAGAGTGCCCAGAGATCCCCGGATTCCCTACCTCTGGACTAAGTGTCCTGCCCTGCCCCTTTAAAACTTCCAAAAAGCACCTGCCAAAACAAAACAACCACCACAAAGAAACAAAAAAAAAATGGCCACTTGTTTTTCTTTATTCTCCGGCACCAGCCTCGTGCACCCGCTCACCATTCTTGGTGCCCTGTTTTCCTAGTATCCAGGGCCCCGCGCATGCACTGTGTCTGCGCTGGGTGTTCAGCAGTCCTGGGCTCCTTCTCCCTCCTGCTCTGACCTCTCTTCTCCTGCTGGAGACTGGGGGGAGGGGCGCTCGGTACGCGCCGGGCTGGGGTTTGTATCTTACCCCCTTTGGGAGGCGCTGGGTTCTCGCAGGTGTTGATGTGGTCTGGATGTTGTCCTGTGTCCTCTGGTCTTTATTCTAGGAAGAGTTGTCTTTGTTATATTTTCATAGATATATGTGTTTTTGGAAGGAGATTTCCGCTGCTCTACTCGCGCCGCCATCCTGGCTCCACCCCCCAGAACCGTATATTATTTACATGGCTCTATTAAGGGTGGGTATGAGATCCAGGTTCCATGCCTCATAGCTGCTCAGCCTACCTGTACTTTCACTGTGGGCATCAGTTACTTACGTAGGTTCCTGTTAGAATGACCCAAGTGGAGGCTCCTGTTCTTATGGTTCTAAAGGTTTTATGGATTTCCCTGGTCTGGGGACGAAAGGCATATTACTATGGAGCTCCTCTGTATGCGCTGTGGTATGGAGCTCTGTTGTGTGAGCTGTGGTAGAAATTACAGTAGTCCGAGACCCAGGTCTGGACCCACAGAGCCTTGGGCTTACTACAACTTCCCAGAAGTTTCAAGAGAGCTAATAACCCATAACCCAAAGGTGCAGGAAATATCATAGCCCATGGGGGCAACTTTGGCCAGTAAGTAACAGGACAGAGAAACTAGCCAGCTAACAAAGTGCTGCTATGCTCCCCTTGATGGACCGTCCTTAGGTGTATGTCCCGTATGGCTTCCGAGTGACTGAGTGGCTGTGTTGTGTGTTTGGTTGGGAGGCTGAGGCCCTCGGTAATATAGCCCTGACTATTGCTTCCCTCCCTGCCTCCCTACCCTCTTTCATCCCAACTCTTTCTCTCCTAGGATGAAATAACCCTCCATGAAGTGTGCACACATTTGAAAAAAAAATACATTCTACCAATCATAGTTGGATACTTACAGATAATTCTTAATTTTGAATTTTCATTAATTTTTAAAATACAAATAAGAGATTTATAGGCCATCTCCCTGAACATTATTGCAAAAACAACAGATTTCACCTCAAACTAACAGTGATACTGTAATAACAGAACAGTCGGTGGTAGCAATTTGCCTACAAGGTCACAGTGCCAGCAGAGTGTGAAGGACTGGAATTAAAGCCCATCCATCTGTGGTTGGAGTGTCTTCGAGAAGTGTGTTATAGGATGCTAGCGTTAGGTCAGTGGCACCACAGTTGGGGGAAAAATGCAACTGTTTATAATGAGAGATACAGCAGAACATAAATTCTCTCATGGAAGTGGGCTTTGTGCATTCCCATTCCTTAGTATCCCTGCAAAATATGACATTGAAAAAAATGAAAATGACCAATGCATCATGCTGGTGTATACCACCTTCCATAAAATGCAACTGGGTACTTCTATTAAGGTAAAACATGTACCTGTTCAACCACATTTTCCAAAATGGAAATGGCACCAAGAGGGAAAACTTCTCAGGCATAAACCTATCATACATGCTCCATACTCAATAGGATGTTTTCAAATTAAAATAAGGTCCCTAAAGCAGAAACTAACATTGTACTAGGTGAAGCAAATTGAGGATATTGGCTGCTAAGAAATCTTTGAAGTGCTATATGAGGTATGTAATATCAGTATAACCATATTGGCAATTTTATTCTTGTTGAATAACTTAAAATGCCTTTCAGAAGCAGTAAGATACATTCCGAACTCTCCTCCCCTGTGGATTTAGGAAGCAAACCAGAACTCTCACATCTAGGCCACTGCTCTGTCTGTTGGGGACAGAATTTTCAGCACTAGTAAAAGGTTTTGTTATTACCTAATTTGGTTTTAGCCCCAAGATTACTTCCCTCTAACTTTTCTCTGGCAGCTTATTTCCTTTGAGTAGTTGTTTGTTACAAAAACCAAAGGGAAATGAATAATAAATAAAATTTAAAATGACGCCTTTTCCAGTCCCTCCTTATGGCCCAGTGTGTTTTAAGGAGCATGTGTGTTAGTGGAGTGTTTGCAGTATTCATGACTTGAACTTCTAATTTATGAGTTCTTAAAAGTACACTAATTATCAGCACACTATTAATATTGTACTCTGAGGAATTTCCCTCCAATTCCTGTTCTAGTACTTTTGAAACGGGTGTTCAGTGACTTCCATAAACAGGTCAGGTTGGAACATGGGCCACTGGCATTGATGTGTGGATAAGAAGTTATTTACTACATGAAATGCCACCCTTGCCAATTTTTAAATGTTAATGGCTTTATGGTGAAGATAAAAGGTTTATATGTTCCACTGAGGGATTTCAGAATTTTGTAATCATGGCATAGTTATGGCCTGATTATCTAATAAGTCATTTTTACTTCTCTCTTAATTAGGTGTTTATGAACTTTTGTAAATTTAAAAGCAAAACTTTCTTAAATGTTGTATATAATAATTGAGTCTAAAAGACTGGATTTCATATACTGAATTTACTGATTTTTGGGAGGACAGATTTTTCTGTTGAACTTGGGGGGAAAATGAACTAAATAAATTTAAATGGATTATGTGGATGTGTGTAAGCAAATCCAGAATGTTCAGCTGCATTTATAGGAAATTCTAATTAACTCACTATTACTTGAGTGTATCATCTTTGGTAAATTAGAGTTGCTCAGGGCCCAGATTATCCTAAGAGACATTGCCTAAATGTCTATAAAAGTTTTGATGTATCTTATAATTTTTATTTATTGTATGTGAAACTACTTTTAAAAATATTCAACTCAAAATAGACCTCATATTTAGATAATATTCTTTAGATGTAATTTGCCAAAATAGATTATATACAAAGGCTAGCCTTAAAGTCCTGATTTTAAGAGATGGTTAAAACTTGTTCAAATTATTCATGAGATGCAACTATAGATAATAATATGTTATATGCACGCTATTTGTATGGATGATACCACTAAATCAATTAGGAATCATTACCTAAACGCTGGTTTGGTAATAGAAAAGCTATATGCTCTCCTTACCTGAATTTACTTATGGTTTCAGGAGATCAAGCTGAGTTCAGGATAGGTAGAAATTACTGTGACTATTCACAATATTCAAATTGGAATTTTCATTAACATCTTTGAGAAATTTATTTTCATCAATGATTAAGTTGTAACCTAATAAAGGTGCTAAAATAATTTAGGAATTATAGGAGATAATTTTCTAAATGCCCACTAGACAAAGAAATGGAAATTAGAGAAACAAAAATGATTTATGTTAGTTTCATCAAAGATAGACATTGTGCCTTTGGTATATTTATTTTTAGTCTTTTACTTACACAGGGACTGTTGTTTTTAATACTGTTGTGTTCAAATACATAATGAAATTCTATCTTATAATATACTTACACTATACATGTTTTCTATGTAATTTTAATTCGGTAATAGTGACATGAAGATGACAGCTAATTCCTTCTGCAGAAAACAGTTTTAAAAGACTCATATCTAGAATTTGCCATCTGTATATCTTTCTCAGTGAAATGTCTTTTCATGTCTTTTGGAAGTTTCTGATTGTTTATTTGTTAAAATTATCTATATATTCTATATATGAGTCCATCACAAAAATGCAAATTAAAACCCAAATGAGATAGCACTACACACCATCAGAAAAGTTAAAATAAAGAATAGTAACACCACCAGATGTTGGTGAGGATATGGAGAAGCTGGATCACTCATATTAATGGGAATGAGAGATGATATAGCCACTCTGGAAAACAGTTTGGCAGTTTCCTTTACAAGTAAACATACAAGTTCCATGTTATTCAGCAATTATGGTTTTGGGCATTTGTCCCAGATAAATCAAAATCAATATTCACACACACACACACACACACACACACACACACACACACACACACCACAAACAGTATACACAAATGTTCATAGCAGCTTGATTCACAACAGCTAAAGTGAAAACATCCTTGATGTCCTTCAACAGGTGAATGTCTAAACAAACGTGAATGTATTTATTCCATGCAATACTGCTCAACAATAAGAAGGAAATACCTATTGATATATGCCACAACTTGGATGAATCTCTAGGGAATTATGCTAAGGGAAAAATGTCAATCCCAGAAGATTACTAATGTGTGAATCCGTTCATAAAACATTTTGAAATGACAGTATTCTTGAAATGGAGTACAGAGTGGTGGTTCCCAGGATTAAGAAGGCATGGGGGCAGGAATGAGGTAGATGTGGTCCTAATGGGCAACATAAGGGATCCTTCTGATCGAACTGTTGAATATTTCTTTGTGGTGGTTATTCAAACCTATATATGTGATAAAATTTTATAGAATGAAGTGTATGCACAAGAACAAGCAAAATCAAGGAAATGTGAATAAGATCAGTATATTGTATACTGGAGTCAATATCCTAGTTGTGATATTGTACTATAGTTTCCCAAAATGTTATCATTGACTAAAGTATATATGAGATGGCTTTATTATTCCTTACAACTTCATATAAATTACAATGATCTCAATAAGAACATTCCAACCCCTTACCAGTTGGAAGAAACAGATAACAGAGTTCAGAGCACAGGGAAGTGTGACATTAAAGAGGAAATTTTGAAAGTGAAAAAGCTGCAGAGGTACAAAATTTCAAAATCTGAGTATAAACTGTTCTTAAATCCCAAGCTGACCACAGAATTATATGTGCTTGAAATAAGGGATACCAGAAAAATATGAAATAGAAACTACAGGGTTAGCTACCATTAAAATTCAGAACTGCTGTGGGTTCATTTTGCTGTATTTTTTACTGTTCTTGAAATCACATACAACTCAAGTGGCAGACGGTAGGACTCTTCCTGAACTTAGGTATCAGAGGTATGAAGTTGAGGCTGGAGAAACAACTGGAATTTAGGAGAAAACATACACAAAAGAACCACAGATAGAATGAACCCTAAAATCTTAATGTAAGGTATTTCCAAATCTTTGGCTGATAGCTAAGCTATACAGGCACAGGGGGACTCCCAGCGGTCCATCCAAAGAAGTGGCAGCTGGAAGCCAAAGAAAATAGGTCAAACACTAGCTGCTCCACATAGCAGGAAGGATTATTTCACAGTTTGATTCTAGGCAAGTAAACTGACTACTAGAGCACACACACACACACACACACACACACACACACACACACACACACACACGTTACATAATCTTAAGAAAAGAAGCAGAAAATGCTTCTTTGCCTGTGGGTGACAGTCAATAAAAACTGACACTGAGTGAGCCCTGATTATGTATCGAGCAAAGGTTTCAAAGAGGCAATTTAAAATACATTCACACAGTTAAAGGAAAATATATTATTAATGAGAAAAACAGGAGATCTTAGTAGAGAAATGTAAAGAAAGAACAAATGGAAATTCTAAAGCGCTGTTGTACAATAACGTATATGAATAACTCATTATTTAAGCTCAATAGAAACCTCAAAATAGCAGAAGAAAAGGAAGTCAGAGAAATTAAAGTTAGATCATTAAAAATCACCTAATCTGGACAACATGGAAAAAAAAATTTAGCAAAAATGAGCAAAATCCCAGAGAATGTGAGACAATATCAAATAGTCTAATATATATGCAAATGGGGTCTCACAATGCAGAGATAGTGAAAAGGACAGAAAAAAATATTTCAAAAAAGAATGGTCAAATCTTAAATCTCCTAAAGAAAACCTATTAACTTAGTGATTTAAGAAGCTCAATGAAGCTCAAATAAGGTAAGTACAGACAGACACACACAAACACACACACACACACACACACAGCCAACAGTCCAATCTCAGTGCCCCATGGTAAAACAGTTGAAAACCAAGGGTATAGACAAAATCTTGAAAGCAGCAAGAGAAAAAAAAGACATATTACATGCAGAGGCCAACCATATGATCAACAGCTGACATCACCAAAACTGCTGCAAGCCAGAAGACACTGGACTTACGTATTCTTAGTAGCCAAGAAATCTACAGTTAGTGCAAATCTTCTGCAAATATGAAATGAAATAGAATTTCTTGACAAAAATGTGGAAAATGCATCACTAGTGGACTTGTACCACAAGAAATACTAAAGGAATTTCTTTAGGCTCAAAAAAAATGTCACCAATCTCAGTGCATAGACAATCAGAAAGAAAAAAGCACTGGAAAAAATACTTATGTGACAAAATACAAAAGATTACACAAGTAATTTTTTTGTATTCTTAATTACATAAGAAGGCAGTGTAAGTTTGCATAATTGATATAAATGACAATAGCACAAAAGAGGGAGGAGAAATGGAATTACACTATTTCAAGATTCGGATATTTTAATAAAACTAATAATTCAATTTTAAATATAAGTAAATTTCCATGAATTAACAATGCATATTGGTATTCCTAAGCAACTAATAAAAAATAATACAAAGAAATGTAGTTAAATGCTCATAGAGATTAAAATGACATACTAAAATATTTTCAGAAAACCAGGGTAGGAAGAAGAGGAACAAAGGAGATGAGAGAGGAAATAACTAGCACAATGGCAGCTAAAATTCTGTTATGCAATAGTCACATTAAAGTAAGTAGATGAACTATTCTAATTAAATGGCAGAGCTTGTTGGATTGGATTTACAAAAAAATCCAAGCATATGCAGTCTGTAAGAGATGTTCTTTAAATACAGAGACACAAAGAGATTGGAGGTACATGGATGGAAAATGATATGATATTCAAATAGTAAACATTAGAAGAAGGGGTGGTTATATTATATAAATTAGACTTTAAGACAAGGAGTTAATAGTAGAGGCAGAAATATTTATTGAAAGATCAATACAACAGGAAGATGAAAGAGTTATAGAAGTCTATATACCTAATAAAATAGTTCTACCATACATGAAGCAAAACTAACAGAATTGAAAAAATTGGCAGTTTAATGATTAGCAAATATAGTTAGAAGTTTCACTACTTTCTCAGTACTTGACAAGAAAAATAGAAAATCAATAAGGATATAAAAACTTGAACAACTATGTGAAAAATTTGACCTAACTGATATATTGGACTTCTAACCTATAGAACTGTAACATTTATGTTGTTTAAAACCAGTAATTTTGTGTCAGTTTGCTACAACCATAGAAAAGTTATTTAATTAGATATCTGTACAGGGTGACAAATCTCAACCCTTTTATTATACCATTCACAATGGTATAATAAAGACCTAAATAAATGGAGAGAGACACTATGCACGCAAATTGAAGATACAAAAGTATTAAAATAAGCAATACTTAGGTATAAGAATGCACATTCTTTTCATGAACACATGGAACGTTCACTCACACACCAAATGCAGGGCCGTAAGACAAATCTTAATAAATATAAAAATGTTGAATTCACACAGAGGATGTTGTCTTAGAGAATAGACAGAAAAGGACAAATAGTGTATGATTCCACTTACATGAGGCACCTAGAGTAGTCAGATTCATAGAGACAGAAAGTAGTAGAATGGTGTTTTCCAGCATTTGGGGGAAAAGAGAAATGGACAGTTATTGTTTGATGCATATAGAATATCAGTTTGGGGAGAAGAAAATTTCTAGAGAGGGTTGATAGTGATAGTTGTACAATAGTATCAATATAGTTAATGCCACTGAACTGTACATTTAAAAATGGCTAAAATGGCAAATTTTGTGTTATGTATAATTTGCCACAGTAAAAAAATTATAAGAAAAATTAAAAATTATTTTGAATGTAATAAAAATGCAAATGAAACAATTTTGTGTAATGTAGCTAAATCGGTGCTAAGCAGCACTTTTATGTATTAAGTGCTTGTATTTAAAAGAAGAAAAATCTCAAATCAGTCTCTAAACTTGCATGATAGGAAGCTAGCAAAAAAGTAATTAAATTCAGTAAGACATGATGAAATAAGAGCAGACATCAATGAAAGGCATTATTATGAACAATTTTATACCAGTAAGTTTGATAGTTTTGATGGACAAATATCTTGAAAAATGCAATTTGCCAAAACAGCCTCAAGAAGAAATAGAACACCCAAATAATGCTACATCCATTAAAGACACTGAATTCATACTTTTAACATTTTCCAAGGAACAAAAATATAGGACCATATGGCTTCACTGGTGAAGTCCACAAACATTTAATGATGTAAGGAATATATTAATCTTTCACAGAATTTTTCAGAAAATAGAAGAGTTTACTTCCCAACACATTTTGTTATGGGGCCAGTATTACACTGATACTGAAACAAGATTAAGATATCCCAAGGAAAAAAAAGTACAGACCAACATCTCTCGTGGACATAAATGCAGAAATCCTTACCATGATATTTAGGGACAAATTCATCATTATATTAAGAAAATAGTTCATCACAAACAAGGTTTAATTCCAGGAAGTCAAGATTTGTTTAACATTCAGATATCAATCAGTATAATTTATCATGTTAACAGAATAAAGGCAGAAAAAGCCCTATTTGATCATCTCAATAGTAGTAAGAAAAAAGTTGAAAACATTTGATATCCATTCATGATTAAAAAAACCTTTAATGAAACCAGCGTTAGAAAATAGAAACATACTTTGTCAACTTAGTAAAGACCATCTATAAAGCAATTCAGTTAAGATCATATTTAGTAAAAGAACATGTTTTGCCTAAAATCTGGAATGAATCAAGAATATCTACTTTCACCAGTATTCAGTGTTATATAGACGTCCAAATCAGTGCAACAAAACAAGAAAAAGAAATAAGAGGTATCTATATTAGAAATGAAGAAAGAAAACTCTTTATTTTCCTATGTCATTATCATGTATGTGGAATTCTAAGAAATATATTTAAAAAGCTATTAAAACAAGTAAATTTAGTAACTTCGTGGGGCTTGAAGTCAATGTACAAAACTGAACTGTATTTCTATTACTAGTAATAAACAATTTGAAAATGAAATTAAAAATTCAATTGCATTTAAAATGGCACTCAAAATAAATAGAGTATTTAGAAATCAATTTAACAAAGACTGATGTGTAAGATCTATATACTAAATATTGCAAACATTGCTGAGAAAAAGAAGACCTAAATAAATGGAGAGAGACACTATGCATGCAAATTGAAGATACAAAATTATTAAGACGTCTGTTCTCCAATTTATATATAAAGCCAATGCAATTCTCATTCTGTCAGGATTTTTGTAGAAAGTGACAAATTGTTTCTAAATGTATGTGGAAATACAAAGGGCCTGAAATTGCCAAAATAATTTGGGAAGGATAAAGTTGAAGGACTTACATTACCTTATATCAAGACATTATAAATCAACAGTGAATGAGATATGGCACGATCATGTTTAAACAGTAAATAAATGGAGAGACAAAATGGAGTCAGATATGAATCCAGACATACATTGTCACCTGATTTTCAACAAAGGTTCCAAGTTAATTCAATACAGAAAAGTAAAATCCTTTCGTCAAATGGTCCTGGTATAGCTGGAACCAAAAAAATAATCATATGGGGGCAAGATAATGCCCCCCACCCAAAGATGTCCACATCCTAAGCCTCAGAATTTACCAATATGCTTGGTTACATGGCAAAGATTGAGACTGCAGATGGAATTAAATTTAATCAGCTGACCTTAACACAGGAAAATTATACTGAGCTCTCCAAGTGGACCCAATAAAATCACAAGGATCCTTAAAAGAGGAAGAGGAAGGCAGAAGAGAACAAGAGAGATGACAGGGTGACAAAGACTGGGCCCAGTGTTGCTGGTTTTAAATATGGAGGACATGGCATTGAACCAAGGAATGTGGGCATCCTCTATAAACTACAAAGGACAAGGACAGGTATTCTCCCTTAGAGTCCTCACAAAGTCTTGCAACCTTGCTGACAACTGGATTTTGACTCATGGGAGATGTATATTGGACTTCTAACCTATAAAACTGTAACACAATACATTTATGTTGTTTTAAACCAGTAATTTTGTGTCAGTTTGCTACAAGCATAGAAAAGTTATTTAATTAGATATCTGTACAGGGTGACATATCTCAACCCTTTTATTATACCATTCACAAATTAAATGGAAATTTATCATAAGCCTAAATGTCAATCTTTAAATGATAAAACTTCTGAACAGATCTGAAAAAAGTCTTTGTGTTCTTAGTTTGACCAAAGGTTTCTTAAGTAGGATACAAAAAGCATGAATGATAAAAGGAAGAAAATGATAAATTGGATTTCATCAAAATCTAAAGTTAATTTCTTTTTAAAATACTCTGTTAAGAAAATAGAATGGTAATTAAAAGATTAGTAGAAAATATTTGCAAAAACATATATTGACTAACAACTTATATCCAGACTATGAAGAACTTAGAAAACATGAAATCAAATAATAAATGGGCAAAAATTTGAATAGAAACTTCAGTGAGGAAGCTACATGATGATTAATAAGCTTACTGGATGTGCTCCATGTTCATGGTTATAAGGGAAATGAAAATTTTAAAAACATGGATACCCACAGAATAGCTAGAATTAAAAAGACTAATGGTATTAAGTCTTGGCAAAGATGTGAAGCTAATGGAACTCTAATTTATTACTGGTGGAAATGCAAAAGTGTTACAGCTACTTTGGAAAAACAGGCTGGCAATATCTTGTAAAGTTAAATATGCACTTGCTTATATGACCCATCAGTTCCTTTCCTGAATATCTCCCTAAGAAAAAATGAAACGTAAGTCTACCTTAGGATTTGTTGAGCTGCTATGCATACTCATAGCAGTATTATTTGTAATAACCCAAAACTAGAGTAAACCAAAGTTTCCATCACCTGGAGAATGGATAAATAAAATGTGGTAAATATCAAAATAATGCACTACTCTTCAGCAATAAAAAAGGGCAAACTACTGATACATGCTAGCATATAAATGATGCTCAAAATCATTATACTGATGTTATCATGTATAACATGTATAACATGTCTGTTAACGTGAAATTCCAGAAAACGCAAAACTATAGTTATAAAACATATTGGTGGGTTGCCAGTGGTGAGAAGAAGGAATTGACTAAAAAGGGGCAAAGAAACTTACTGGAGTGGGGGAAATGTTCTGTCTTAGGTGGGTGGTAGTTACAAGGCTGTGTGTTTGGGTGAAACCCATCAGACTGTGCAATTAAAATGTGTGCATTTTATTGTATATAAATTATAACACAATGAAGCACTCAATCAAAATATGACTTTATAGAATTTGTCTTATTTATACTCTGATTTAATTAACACTAATGATGAATAACATTTACTGAATTAAGTCAGGTTTATACTTCCTGAGTTTTTTTTTTAAATTATGAGATTCTGTAAGCCTTTTGCCTATTGGAAATCATGAAGATTGGTCATTCAAAATACATCAACTTGTATTCATGGTAACCAATCAACTGAAAGGGGCATAAGCCATTTACAAAGATCCCTGCTATAAATAGCTGGTAGGTGAAATTGGTGCATAATTGTGTATCATTCCTGGAAATAATAACAGTAATGTCTACTTCAAGATAGTTACAAGAATTAAATAAGTGAAGCATATGAAATGCTTACCGTGGTGCACAACAGGTAATTAGCCATCAGTACAAAGTAGTTCTTGTTACCTTCATGAAATCTGAGCTTTTTGCATGGAGAAATGTGCATGAAGATAGTAGTAGCCAAATATTGTTCCTGCCTATCCAACCTATCTTCCCCTTTCTTAAGGTAACTAAACATTCTATTTTGTCTTTGGGCAACTGCCCTTTTCCCAGTCAGTTGGTTCTTGTTGGGCAGTTAATCCCTTGCAGGCACTCAGGCAGGCCCAGTTGGAATATTTGATCTCTATACTGCAGTGATAAGGTCAGTAAGGGCCCTTGATCTAAGCCAGGCCAATTAGAAATTTACCTGAGAGTTATTAACTTAGTGGTGAATGTTGGAGCTAACCTGTTGTGTTTTCTGTGTCTTGAAAAGAGAGTCTGAGAATGAGCTCTTACCTTGACAGAAGAGTTTACATAAAACAGAGTCCTAGGGAGGTTGTGCTTCTGGGACAAGCTGAACCTGTGACTTTCCAGTTTTGTGAGTGAATAAAGTATCTTGCCCACACTCCTTTTGCCTAAAGTAGTTTGATTAGGGTTTTTGCCATTTTTAACCAAAAGAATCCAGTTTTTCAAACACTGGTTTTAGCAAGAACCCTTTTTTCATGCACACAATTGTTTTCATCTCTATTGTTTATGTT
Source organism: Manis javanica (assembly GCF_040802235.1). Taxonomy (NCBI): domain Eukaryota; kingdom Metazoa; phylum Chordata; class Mammalia; order Pholidota; family Manidae; genus Manis; species Manis javanica. The sequence continues at coordinate 15,342,417 of NC_133158.1, forward strand.
TTCTTATTTATTTAGAATTTTAATTCTCATGATCCTTTCATGATGGTAAATTTTGAGTAGTGCATGATAAACCAGTGTAGGGAAAATGGAGTCATTACTGCTAGGATGCTTGCCTGACCCACTGTGTACGTGCCATGCTGTCTCATGCTTGTATCTACTGCTCACGTGCAATGCTGTCTCATGTGCTGGCATTGATCCACTATTGTCTATGCTGGTAGAAAAGGGTGACCTCTAGACACTTGTGTGCAGATCCAAGAATGTACATGTGATTTCAGTGCTCAACCTGCTGCTGCAAGAATAAAGCTTGGTATGAACCCTCTTTCCAGTGCTGTCTTGTTTTTTGGTTTTGCCAAATCCAGAGTGAACCTGTAAGGAGCTGAGCAGGTTCAGATTTATAAGAAAATATTCTTAGTCCATTGAATACAAAGCTAACTGGTATTTCTGACATTCAGGCCCTTTGAGCTAGTTTGCATTTGAACTGGTTATAGACGATTCCTACTCCTTTGACCAGTCCCTTGGATCAAGCTGAAAAATTTTGGAGTTTCAAATGTTCATTCAAATTTAGTCAAAGTATGTTGATAGCTCTGAATCTAGGATAATTGGCCCCCAGATCCTTAAAATATTTCATTTGTGTTCTTTAAAATCCTTACCATAGATATGCTGATAATCTCCCTGTTCTAGGAAACTGGCATTCAATTCCCAGTTATGCTACCTACAGGCTGTGGGAACCTGAGTGAGTTTCCTTATCTCTTTATGCCTGCTTCCTCATCTTTAAATAAGGGTCGTTATTGTTCCTGTTTTGCAGGAAGGCTGCAAGGATTAAATCATGTAATATATGTACAGGACTTAGAACAGTGCCATAAATTTAGCTGGAGCTATGTATTTGCTATCAGTATTGTCATTCATTTTTCTTGTTGAAGTTGTGTTTTGATAGGGTGAGGAGGAGTGTAAAAAATATAGATCTAAACATTTCTAACAGCCATTGTCATGTGTAACTGGAATCGTGAGTTAATTAAAATGAATGGGTGAGAAACTTAACTAACATGTGTTTTAAAGCCATTCATTACCAATGCATTTTCCTTAGCATGTGTCTTGCCTAGGGTAGGGGCTCAATATGGGTTGAATGGAATCAATTCCTATTAGATCATAATGAAAGCACACACAATAACCTTTTTACCTTATGATATTGGGAAGGCTGAGATCTCATAGGTGACTTGCTTAGCTAATTACCTATCTCTTCTGTTAGTAAAATCTTAACAAGAAACAACCATAAAATGAAAGCCTTTCTACAATTAATTATAGCTTTATCTGCTATCTTAAAGAGAATTTTGAACTGAATTTCATGTTTTATGTAAGATTTCTTAGGGTTATCTTTTTTGCCATTATTGAACAAGGTGGAAAACACTGGTGTCTTGAGATGCCCTTACTCATCCCAGAGAGCTGTCCTTTGAGTACTTGTGTCAGATGCTGTATTATTTTCTGTCCTCTCCCTCAGTGTTAGACATTGCTTATTGCTGAAAGTATCTTTCTTGTTTTTTACAAAAATCAACAGAGAAATGAAATAACTAAAAATTTTCAAAGTCTGTCTAAAATTAGAGTGAATAAGTCATTAGTGAGTATATTTTCCTAAAAGTGAAATAGATTAGTTGGTTTCTTATATATTTTAGTGCCAGGATTCTGTCTGGGGTTTTATTTACCCCATTTCCCCACCCTTGGTTGAATTCCACATATGAATTTGCTTAAAAAGCTTCTCTCTCTGAATGAACAATCGTCGTAAGATGTCTGATGCCTCATGAGCTCAACCGGTAGAGTTGTGTTTAATGTTAATTTTTAAAACAAGTGATATGGACAGCATGGGTCTTCTCTGATCATGAACATATTAACAGGAAAACCTTAGGGTTTAAAGATAACAATTCCTAAATAATACCTACAGTATACCACTTGGATATGCAGTAGATTTATCAATATTATAAAAATTTAGTTTTTGAATGGAATTATGTGTTATGATCTTTGCTAAACATTTGACAGTACCCAAATTTGCATTTTTATCTTGCTAAATGTGTAAAATAGTTCCTTTTTAGTTATTTAAATTTAAGTTATCATTTGGGGGTAAAAGCTTCACAAGGCCCTTTTGTAAACAGGGATAAGAGATAACAACAACAAAATCTATCACTTATAGTCAAGTATGTGCTAGCAGAGCAAATCTCCCTTACTATGAAATATAGCAAGCCATCACTTGAAATAAAGGATGAGGGAAGTTAAGTGACACCAACAGCATGCAAACTTGATACAGAGGTTCTTTTAATTTTCCTTTTCTTACTATTTGGGCTCTAGGCAGCAGCTAAGTGGATAATAATGTCATTGTCATAAATGCTGGTATGCTCTCAGAGGAGACTTTCACAATATGGAGAAGACACAACTTTCACCATTAGTTTAAACTAAGAGGTCTGAGCTTGCCTCCTTTAAGTCATATAATTCTCATTTTATGTTAATAGACGTTATGCCTAATTATCAAGGGGAGAGTAGATTTCTAAATTATAGTCTCTTCTACAAGAGTTATGAGTGTAGTCTCCATTAACACCAAGGAATGTTAAGAAGGCAGCTGTCTGAATTTTGAGCTAAAAATATGTCCCTCTAGTGGACGGTCATATTTTATCCATAACTGACTGATTTTGACTCAAGTGACCTATGTTGAGAATTAGATTGAATAGTGGGAAGATTGTGGACTAATGGATCCCTGCCAGGCAGAAATGGAAAGTTCAGAGCATTAATAGTAACTGGAGGAATATAGGGCATGATGTTATTCCCAAAATTATCAGGAGGAGAAAATATAACAGAGGGAAAAAAATAGTGTGACCTGTTCCCACTCCCACTTCTCTGGATGTTCAAGTTAATGTTTCCCTAGATGGAGTTTTCATATCAGATTTCTCTTTTGAAATGTTTAGGGTTTTATAGAATCTTCTCTAATGAGAAATAAACCAAAATCTTTTATTTTTGTAGCAATCATGTGTTCTAAATATAGAAGTCTCTGAAGCCCATTTGTTGGTATTCTAGGAAAATTTGCTGCCTCATCTCTGATAAAACCAGCATATAGAGTAATCTTTCAATAAGATTACACATAGAGTAATCTTCCAGTAGGTCCAAGTAAGAATGTCTTTAGTCTTCAGAAGCAAATTAAGGGTCTCTCTCTAATGGAATTGCTTGTTCATGGAATTATTGGTTTGGGGAGTAGGGTATCTTGGTTCTCTTCCTTCTTCCCTCCCCTACCTTCCTGCCTACTGGAATCCTGCCCCCTTCTTCCTCTTTCCACACCCCTTTCTCCCTCCTTCCCTCTCCTCTTCCTCCTTCTCCTTTCCTTCTGCCTCCTCCTCCCCTTCTTCCTCCCACATTAGTTCCTGTAATATTTGCCGCTGATTTAAAGCATTTTGAAATTTTCCTGATAGAAAACATACCTGAACTTAAATCTGATTAAAAAAAAATCCCTGCAGAATCAATTTCTCATAATAAGTTTCTGCTATATTATTGACTTTATGTCTCTGGGACTTAGCTCATGTCATGTGAAGTAGGTAGGTGGGAAAATTAAAGCAAACCAACCAACCAACAAAACAGAATCAACCCATATTTCTTCAATATGTAATACAGACTGGAAACTGTTAAAAAAATTTAGGAACTATATCATGGACTATTTTGATATTGGGTGTTGAATTGCATTTAAATGTGTCTGTGGTATATTATGTTATTTTAAAGGGCAGTTCAAGAAGGGCAATCAAGCCACAAACACTCCTCTGAATGGTGCAGAGTCCTTAGTTATGTAAACTTGTCTTCTGAGTAAGCATGGCCTTTGATCTTTGAACTCAGGACTTGTTTATGCATCATTACTTCCCACATGATCTAATTACTTCTGGGTTTTGGGTCTATACATCATACATTCCTGACATTTGGTAGCATAGATGCCTTCCTTTGCATCTAATTTTCTTTTAAGGATATAGATTGATTCCCCACGTTGGCATTCCTAGAAAATACTAGACTTGCTAATATCAGTAAGGCTATAAATTTTTTTTTTAAAAGGATTATTCACTTAAAATACCTTGATCCAAGTTGAAGCCCAATTCTCTATGCCTTTGAAGTTCTGGGGCTGAATTAAATCAATGACTACTGCAGAGCTTAGCACATAGTATGAGTTCACCAAATGTTGGTTTAAAGAGATGGGAGAAAATGGTATCTAATAACCTCCAACTTTCTGGCAATCATACCTCTCTCTGTTCAGTGAAAGGAATAAAAAAATTTGAAAGTTGAATCTACATACTGGAAGACTTGCCATCACAGTCACTCAATAACATTAAAATCTGTGTACCTTGATTTCACTTGGTTCATTTCAGATTCTGCCATAAAAACTGTATATACTGTTAAGATGTGATTTCCAAGATCAACTATAAAATGCAAAGGAGGGGAGCAAGTGTGTATATATATATATATATATATATATATATATATATATATGCCTACATACAAATAACAGACATATACTTTTATGTATATATATATATGTATAATGTTTACAAAAAAATTCAGTATCTCTGAAAGATATATAAGATATTGGCAATGATACTGCTTTTAGAATGAGACAGGGGAAGAAGATGAATTTAATTTTCACTGTATGTGCCTATGGGAATTTAAAAAGAAGATTAAATGTACTTTCTCCTATATAGCTTGTCACAATACTAAGGTAGTATTAAAGCTGATCTCCTCAATTAGATGCCTTCTAATTATACAACAAGTTTGAAATAAGGTGATTGCCTCCATACCTTGGCAAGAATCCTTATACATATGTTGATTAAATTATTGACTTAATACTGTGACAGAAAATGACCAGCTTATAGTAGTAATTAGGGTCTAAGTATTGATATTGTTACTGTAGGTTTACAGGAACATCATTGAGAAAGAAATTTAGACATTTCTGATACAAGTCAATGAAGGACATTTTTATAAAATCAGCTATTGGTTTGTGTCTATGTATGACTCACTGGAATCTTTGAAATGTCCAAGCATATTACATAAGATATAGGAGTACTATACTATATCTCAACTTCAAGTTTCAACTAATGCTTTATGGCTAAAAGAAAATTTTGAAGAACTGTAACCATACAAAGTTATTGCAATGTTATTGACTATTCCCTATGCTGCACTTTACATTCCTGTGACTTATTTATTTTGTAATTGGAAGTTTGTAGTTCTTAATCTCCTTTGCCCATTTTGCCCATCTTCAACCCTGCTCCCCTCTTGCAACCACCAATCTCTATCCTCTTGTAACTATTAGGGTTTTTTTTTTTCAATTTGTTCTGTTTTTTAGATTCCACATATAAGAGAAAACATATAGTATTTGTCTTCCTCTGACTTATTTCACTTAGCATAATACCCTCTAGGTCCATCCATGTTGTTCCAAATGTCAATATTTTATTCTTTTTTATGCCTGAATAATATTTCATCATATGTTTATATCTTATCTTCTTTATCCAGTCATTTATTGATGGACACAGGTTGCTTCCATATCTTGGTTATTATAGATAATGATGCAATGAATATAGGGGTACATATATCTTTTCAAACTAGAGTTTTTGTTTTCTTTGGATAAATGCCTAGAAGTGGAATTGTTGGGTCATATGGTATTTCTATATTTAATTTTTTGAGAAACCTTCATATTGTTTTCTACAATGGCTGTACTGATTTACATTCCCACCAACAGTACACAAGTGTTTTCTTTACATATTTTCCAACATGTGTTATTTCTTGTTTTGTTTTGTTTTTGTTTTTTGATATCAGCCATTCTGATCTGTGGGGTCATATTTCATTATGGTTTTAATTTGCAGGTTCCTGATAATAAGTGATATTGAGCATCTTTTCCTGTGTCTATTGGCCTTCTATATGTCTTCTCTGGAAAAATGCCTATTCAGGCCCTCTGCCCATTTTTTAATTGAGCTATTTGGTTTTTATGCTATTGAGTTGTATGAGTTATTTATATATTTTTTGATGTTAAGCCCCTGTTGAATATATCATTTGCAAATATCTTCTCCCATTCAGAAAGTTTCCTTTTCCATGAAAAAGTTTTTAGTTTGATGTATTCCTGATTATTTATTTTTTCTTCTGTTGCCCTTGCCCTGAAGAACAGAACCAAAAAAAAATATCACTAAGACTGATGTCCAAGAGTTTACTCTCTTTTTCCTTCTTATGGTTTCAAGTCTGAGATTTTTAAGTGTTTAATTCATTTTGAGTTTATTTTTGTGTATGGCATTAAGAAAATGATCCTGTTTCCAGGTTTTCCTACACCATTTATTGAAGAAAGAACTTTTTCCATATTGTATATTCTTGCTTCCTTTGTCATAGACTAGTTAACCATATATGTGTGGGTTTTTTTCTGGGCTCTCTATCTTATTCTACTGATCTATCTATGTGTCTGTTTCTGTGCCACTATAATACTGTTTTGATTACTGTAGCTTTGTAGTATAATTTGAAATCTGGGCACATGATATATCTAACTTTGTTCTCTTTATCAAGATTGCTTTGTCTCTTGGGTGTCTTTTGTAGTTCCACGCAAATTTTAGAATTATTTGTTCTCATTTCTTCTGTTCAGCATTGAGTTTGTAAGCTGATACATGAGACTTCATGTCACTGCAGATGCCTCATCCTCATCGCTGATGAGTGAATACACTGCTGTTAATCCATTCCACTAGGATGAACATCTGGGTAGTTCCCAGTTTGGGGCTATTAGAAATAATGCTAGTAAGGGTACTAATATGTGTCTTTGCATGAACATGTGCACATTCTATTGTGAGTGTGGGATTTGGGGGACATGAGTGTGCATGTTTTCATCTTTTGTAAAAAATATAATTTTGAAAGCAGTTACCACCTCACACTCACACTCATATCAGAAATATATGAGGGCTTTTAACACTTGGTATTTTCTCTTTTATTTTAGCCAGTATGATCACCTGTTATCTAAATTGTTGTAATGTTTGAAGTTTCTTATAATAAATATATATAATCTCAAGGTTCTAAGTTAACAATTCTAATAAGATAATTATTAAAAGAAATCTCTGATTATTAGAGAGAAGTCACACTGAAACTCCCTTTCATGAAAACAACACAGAAAAATTACAGATTTAACTTAAAAGTGATGGCAGCTGATTTGTGTTTGTATTTTGGCCTTGTCCCTTATCTTATCAAACTGTTAGGAATGACTAACCTATGCTTTATATTAATTAAAAGAAACAAACTTTTTAACCCAATATCTTTAATTTGCATTGTGTCCAGTGACTTTTGGTTTTCTTTCCTAAATATGATCATGGTCTGTCTAAATGTAGAAAACAGTCCTTTCATACAGGAAATGCAAAGCAGTCTTGGGCATTATAATCCTAAGACACAATTCTATGTAGAAGAAACACCTGTGGTTTCCTTTTTTAGAATATGCTTAAGTTGAAGAAGATACCTAACTATACGTAGAAGTCCCCTTTGCATCTCAAAATATAAAGTGTTTCCCCAAACAGTAAGTTTCTAGGGAGTATGTGATTTGTGGAGAATTAAAGTTTTCATCAGTGTTTGATTAGGGTGTTGTGATTTGTGAAGTCAGTAATAGCATTTTTTTGGTATATTTCTCAATAAATTATACATAGATAAGAAAAAGTTACAATAATAGAAATTAAAGGAAGACATTATTACCTACAAAAACAATGGTGTTAGGACTTTCAATGTTGGGTTTTTTTAGGTATAAATATTGTATTGCAAAAGGCTTTATAAATCAAGGATAAAGTCATTTTCAGATAATATTAGTTATTTTGACTTGGTTGTATGAGTTGATTCATTTCTAATAACCTTAATGGAAAGGTCACAAGAAATATTGAGCCTCACACAGCTTAACCACTAATTATTTTAATTATTCCTTAAAAATAGCCATATGAAAGGAGGCTATTCATATTTACATGCAGGTCGTGAGTCTTCTGAACAGTGTATTCTAATCTTATGGGTGAATAGCACCTGGTATGAGCAGAGTATCTTTTGAATACATATTCCATATCTGGGGGAGGACAAAAACCCCCAAACCCAGAAAACAATATAGAAACTACTAACATTTCTAAAGTAAAAGAACAATTAAATGTAACTTTTCCTAGCCATTACCATATTAATAGCTTTAGCATCCTTTGTGGCATTTTTTTGTAAAATATTACATTACTTTGTTATATTTTATAAATGAAGATGTTGAGATTAAAAGGAATTAGAATAAGTAATTTATCAAGTTACATGGCTAATTGTTTTTAGAAATGCAATCTTTTAATCTATAGAGATGTATAGTCAGAGGAACTTAATAAAGGCAAACTTAATGTAAGTGAGGCAATGGATTGTGATAAAGTATGAATATGTGCTAAAGTAAGTGACATCAGCAAAAAAACTTTACATTAAAGGAACTCTTGGAGATATTTCACGACACTTAAAGCTCAAGGATGAAATGTTGAAAGGTGATTCATACTTAGGAATATGGCAATTTGCCAAGGCATGGAAAAGATGCTTGCTCAGTATCCTAAATTCTATGATGGGAAGAAGAAGGCAAGCACTGTTTAAAACTACTCTGAATAAATTTTTTTATGAAGAAATAAAACATCTTGCCTTTCTTAGCTTAGGCAGCCATAACAAAATATCATAGACTTGGTATTTTAAACAGCAGAATTAATTTTTCACAGTTCTGGTAACTGGGAAGTCTAAGATCAAGGTTCTCTAGCAAGGTAAGTTTCATTCTGATGCCTCTTTTCTTGTTTAGTAGGCAGCCATCATCTCCCTGTATGCTCACCTGAATTCTTGTTTGTGTGCTTGCGCACGGGGAGAAAGATGTCTCTCTGTTCCTCCTCTTATGTGGCACTCCTAAGAGATGAGGGCTTCCCCCAGGCTCTCCATCTTAAGGATGGGAGACACATTTTTTCCATCCATTCTCAGCCCTTAGTGGTCAGAATTAGCTCCATGGAATCAATCAGCTACTCTGTGCCTATTCTTAGATGAGTTTTGGGGAAGGAAATAAGGAGGACATGAAGTGTGCAAAGGTAAGTGGTGGAAACTGTTCCAGCCTTAGAAAAGAGTGAGTCACTGTGATGTTGCAGTAGCACAAAGCTGGTCAACACTTGGAAGGAATCATCATCACATCAGTGACTGGAGTGAAAGATGGGACGAGAAGAATATAAAGTACTGTGGAATAGGTGTCTCATGCACAATCAGAGATTATGTGTGTACAAAGATATATATTTTTGTACTGTTTATCTCTAGATTTCACAAGAACATGACTGTTAAGTGTAATTATGTGAGCAGAATGTGAAATTCCTAGATCAAGCCTGTGGCCCCTGAAGGGTCTAAACTTATTTCAGGCTAGTAACATCCACTGGTTCTCCGAAGAAATAAAAGCAAATCCTCCATGGTGCAAAGTGTCTTCTTTGTATCCCCCTGGGTTCCCAGTTCATTAAAGTCAACCAATAGTGGCTCATAAACCACATGGGACAGAGTCAGCAAAGGAAAGCAAGTTATCAAACTTAGACAATTTGTTATTTGATATAGGAATATAAGATACAGAATATATATTACTGTGTGATCTAGTTTAGAAAAATAAAAGATGGGATAAAAATGAACAACAAAGTTTTGACATTATCAACAATAACCAGATATTTCACAAATGAAAATCTGTTATTTCATTTAGTAGGTCAGCTCTTTGATATTGGGACTAGAAAATGTAAATGCAAATATTTGGAGTGAGTCAGCAAGATGGCAACACAGGTTGTTTCTGACTTTGCTCCTTCTCACAAGAAGAACAGCCAACAGCTATTCAAGAACAAGACATCATTGAGAGAATCTTGGAACATGGGGATGAGACTGAAGTGCCCCCTGCACCACAGAGAATAAGACAAACTGTGTTAGAAATATCAGAGAAGAGACTACACATTGACTGTATTGCTTCTGCCTGAGGCCAATGCGCACCACATAGAGGAGTGTCCTCTAAGCGTCCGCTTCCTCCACTCAGAAAAGAGAACCCAGAGGGAACAACCGCTCCCTGTCCCCTGCCCCCAATGTTGTGGTCTCTTTGTGGGCATTTCTAATCTTATCTGACACTGTGGGGATTGCAGGGAAATCTGTAGGGCTCAACCACTGGGAATCTGACAGACTGAGAAGGGAGAAAACGCTTCACAAACCAAGTACATACATGCAGTGTCCAAGTGCCTTGCTCATGTGCAGAACCAACTCAGGGGTTAAACTCTGACCAGGGAACTTTGTGGCTACAGATTTGTCTTGATTCAGATCCTCAAATGAGGGATTTTGTCAGCCCTAGCACCCAGCTTTCCTATACCCAGGTAAGGAGCTGAGTCATAGCCCTACCTAGTTTAGAGAGTGTCTTCGAGTCCCATCTGACCAGGAGGGCTTGTAACAATTCCTGGAAGCTGTGTGACCCAGTGGCGTTAAAGCCCAGAACCAGTCAGGCTGAGCCAAGTAGTTTACAGAACAAAGCCAGTGGCCCTGTTTGGTCAGGGCACTTGAGGTGTAGGTCAGCTGGAATAAAGATATCAAACAACGAGCTTTACCAGTTTTAGAGCTGTTGCTCCTGTTTTCCTTGGGAAGGGAACCTAATTCATAGCTCTGCTCATCACTTTATACAATCTTCAGCGTGTCCATCCAGGGAACCTAACCAGAGCACACTAGAAGCTTCATAGCCTATTCAGCAGTCTTATGAACAGAGGCACTTGAACTGAAAACACATCCCATGGTTTCCCATTTTGCAGATCAAAACCAGTGATCTCACCTGACCAGGGTATTCAGTGCATACTTTGGCCTGATTCAAGTCTTTAAACAAGCTGTACAGGCCCTAGGTCTCATCCTGCTTCCCTCCCAAGGCAGAGAGGGTAACAGAGAACCCCATGTACTACTGAATATTATACCCAGTCCTGACTATAAAGTAAGCTGACCAAAGTATCTAGGGAACTGTGAAGCCTGTCTTACAATCTTACTTGGTAAGGAATCAAGCCAGCAATCCTATCCAGCTATTCTCAGCAAGATGCACAGCATCCCCATTACTGTCCTCAGAGATTGAGCAGTTGCCTCACTCCATGATATATCATAATAGCAGTTCCCACCTGCCCAAGGACATTACTAGAAAACACACACAAAAACTAAAATTGATCTGAGTGGTGAAAAGCTGTCTCTTTCAAAATAAATCTATAAAGTCTGCAAGAGGGCCTGATTACTGAAATGCACAGATAACCACATAAGGAACCAAGGATTACAAAATACCTGGTAAATGTGACACCACCAAAGGAAAGTAATAAAGCTACAATAACTCTAAAAAAATAGATTTATGAATGGTCATAAAACAATTCAGAATAATCACTTTAAAGAAGTTTAGTGTACTATAAGAAAACACAGACAACTCAACAAAATTAGGAAAAATAATGCATAAACAGAACAGGAAGTTCAACAAGGAAAGTGCAGCCATCAAAAGAAACCAAACAGAAATCCTAGAATTGTAAAATACAATAATTAAACTGAAGAATTCACTACAGAATTTCAACAGAAGACTCAATCATGCAGAAGAAAGAATCAGTGACCTGGAAGATAACACAGTGGAAATTACCCAGTCAGAGGAGCAAAAAGAAAAAGGAATAAAAAAGAGTGAAGAAAGCCTATAGGAATTATGAGACAAAATGTAAAGAAATGATAGTCACATTATGGGAATTCTAGAAGAAAAGACAAAGGGATGAAAAATATATTTAAAGCAATAATAGCTAAAAGTTTCCAAAACTGAGGTAGAGAAATGGATACCCAGATCTATGAGGTCCAAGGGATCTCAAATTAGATTGAAACTACATAAGGCTACACTGACACTTATAGTAATTAAATTGTCAAATGTCAAAGACAAAGAAAGAATTTTAAGCAAGAGAAAAGAAGTTATATACAAGGGAACCCCCATAAGACTGCTAGCAGATTTCTTAACAAAAACTTTTCAGGCCATGAGAGAATAGACGACATATTTAAAATATTGAAAAAAAATAACTGTTAACTAAGAATTCTATACCTAGTGATATTGTCCCTCAGAAATGAAGGATGGCTAAAGACTTTTCCAGACAATCAAAAGCTGAGTGAGTTCACTACCACTGACTTACCTTACAAGACATGCGTAGAAGGATTCTTTGCATGGAAATAAAAGAAGGATAATCAACCTCATAAAAACGTAAAAAAGATAGTGTAAATCTCACTGTTAATGGTAAATATATAGTCACAATTAGATTCTGAAAAAGTTACTTTCACTTAGAACTTTAGTTTGAAAGTTAAAAAATAAAACAATGAATGTTGTAAAAATAACCATAACTACAATAACCTGTTATTAGTAACACAACACAGAAAATATAATAGTAACCTAAAATATGAGGGAAAGGAGAAGTAAAAGGATAAGTTTATGAATTTTATTGCAGTTAGTAGTTATTAGTTTAAAATAGTGTCTTATAAGATATTTTATGTAAATGTTATGCTAACCATAAGGAAAATCCTGTAGTAATTTCTCAAAAGAACACAATAAAAAAATCAAAGCATAGTGATAAAAAAGGTCTTCAAAACACACACACACAAAAGACAGCATGAAAAGAATGATGGATCTATAAAACAACCAGAAAACAATTAACAAAATGACAGTAGTAAGTTCCTTCCTATCAATAATTACTTTAAATGCAAATGGGTTAAATTTTCCAATTGAAAGGCATAGAATAGATGAATTGATTTTAAAAAGACAAGATACAACACTGTGCTGCCTATAAGAGACTCACTTTAGTCTTACACACAGAGACTGAGAGTGAAGGGATGGAAAAAGACATTTCAAGCAAATGATAAACAAACAAAACCAGGGGTAGCTCAATTTATACCAGGCAAAAGAGACTTGAAACTAAAAATGGTAAAAAGAGACAAAAAAGGTCATTATATAATGATAAAGGGTTCAATATATTAAGAAGATATAACAATTGTAAAAATAGTTATGCACCCAAAATTGGAGTATCTAAATATATAAAGCCCAAAACTAATAGAGTTAAAAGGAGAAATAAACTAATAAAATAATACTTGGTGACATTAACACCCCACTCTCATCAATAGACATACCATCTAGACAGGCAATCAATAAGGAAACAACAGATCTATAGGTATACAGACATACAGAGAACATTCTATCCAACAATAGAAGAATGTAAATTCTTCTCAAGTGCACATGGAACATTTTCTAGGATAGATCACATGTTAGGGTACAAAACCCCTTAAGGAACTAGAAAAGGAAAAGCAAGCTGAGCCCACTGTTAGCAGAAGAAAGGAAATAATAAAGATTAAAACAGGATTAAATGAAACAGTATACATAAAACAACAGAAAAAATTAACCAAACTAAGACTCAGTTCTTTGAAAAGATAACAACAAACCTTTAACTACACTAACCAAGAAAAAAAGGGAAAGGACCCAAATCAAAAATATAAATGAAAAAGGAGACATTTCAACTGAAACCACAGAAATGCGAAGGATCATAAGTTAATCATACTATGAGCAACTATTTGCCAACAAATGAGGACAGCTTAGAAGAAATGGAAACATTCTTAGAAACACACAACAAAACAAGACCGAGTCAGGAAGAAATAGAATATCTGAATGGACCAATTATTAGTAAGGACATTGAATCAGTAATAAAAAATCTCCCAATGAAGAAAATCTCCAGATGGCTTCACTAGTGAATTTTACCATACATTTAATGAATTAACACCAACCTTTCTCAAACTCTTCCAAAAAAAAAATCAGAATAGGGGATATGCATAAACTCATTTATTAAGCCAGCAATATTCTGATGCCAAAACCAGAAAAGAACTCTACTAGAAAAGAAAACTATAGTCCAGTATCCCTGATGAATACTGATGGAAAAATACTCAATAAAATACTAGCAAATTGAATTCAGTAACACATTAAAAAGATCATAGATGCAGAAACAGCATTTGACAAATTTTAACATCCAATTTGTTTATAATAATAACTTTTAGCAAATTAGGCATAGAAGGAACATATCTCAAAATAGTAAAGGTCATATATGACAAGCCCATAGCTAACATCATATTCATGGCAGAAGGTTGAAGGTTTTTCTCCTAAAATTATGAACAAGATAGGGGTGCCCACTCATACTACTCCCATTCTTCATAGTACTAGAAGTCCTACATAGAGAATGATAGAAATTGGTAGAGCTAGTCAATAAATTCAGTGAAGTTACAGGATACAAAATTATACAAAAATAAGTAGTGTTTCTATACACTAACAATGAATTTTCTGAAAAAGAAGTTGATCCCATTTACAATAACATCAAAAAAACATACTTTGGAATAAATTTAAGGATGTGAAAGACCTCCTTTCAAAAGGCTATAAAACATTGATGACAAAAACAAGACACTAATAAGTGGAAAGGTATCCCATATTCATGGATTGGAATAATTAATATTATTAAAATGTCATTACTAGCAAAAGCCATTATAAATTCAATGCAATCCCTCTCGAGATTCTAGTGACATTTTTATTTTTACAGAATAGAGAAAAAAACTACAGTTTATCCACAACCATGAAAAAGTCTGAATAGCTGAAGAAATTCTGATAAAGAACAAAGCAGAAGGCACTATTCTTTCTGATTCAAGCTATAGTTACCGAAATAGGTATGGTGCTGGCATAGAAATAAACAGACCAATGAAAATAGAATCATGAGCCCAGAAATAAACTCAAGAGTATGTGGTGAAGTGATATTTCACAACCATGGCAAAAAATCTCCATGGAAAAGACAGTCTTTTCAATACATGGTGCTGATATAATTGGATATTTACATGCGAAAGAAAGAAATTGGACCTTTATCTCACATTGTTCAAAAATTAACTCAAAATGTGTTAAAGACTTAGGTGTAAGATCTTAAACCATGAAACTCCTAGAAGAAAATACAGGAATAAAGCTCATTGATGTGAGTCCTGGCAATGATTTTTTATGACACCTAAAGCACAAGCCACAAAATAAAAAATAAACAAGTGAGACTATGTCAAACTTAAAAGCTTCTGCACAGCAACATGAAAAGATGACCTATAGAATGGGAAAAAATATTTGCAAACTGTATATTTGATGTGGTTTTATAACAGAATATTATTTGCAAATGAGAATAAGGGGGTAATACCCAAAATATATAAAGAACTCATTCAACTCAATAGCAAAAAACTCAAATAACCTGATTTCAAAATGGACAATGAGCCTAAGTAGACATTTCTCCAAAGAATACATACAAATGCCAACAGGTATATGAAAAGATGTTCAACATCACTAGTCATCAGGGAAATGCAAATCAAAATCCAGGAAGATATAACTTCACCTTTTGGTATGGTTGTTGTTAAAAAACAAAAGATAAGTGTTAGCAAGAATGTGGAGAAAAGGGAACCCTTGTATAGTATTGGTGGGGTTGTAAATTAGTATAGCTACTGTGGAAAGCAGTATGGAAGTTCCTCAAAAAATAAAACATATAACTAATGTGATACAGAAATCCCACTTCTGATATATATGCCAAGGAGTTGAAACTGGGATCTGCATTCCCAAATTCACTGAAGCATTATTCACAATATTCAAGACATGGAAGCAATCTGTATGTCCACCAACAGATGACTAGATAAAGAAAGTGTGATATGGTTATATATCAGAATATTATTCATCCTTATAAAAGAAGAAAATCCTGCTTTTTGTGACAATATGGATCAATCTGGCAGATATTATGCTAAGTGAAATAAGTCAGACACAGAAGGCCAAATACCACATAATTCCACTTATATGAGGGATTTAAAATAGTCAAACTCATAGAAGCAGAGTCAACTAGTGGTTGGTTATCATAGGCTGGGAGGAGAAGGAAACTGGGAGGTATTAGTCAAGGAGTACAAAGTTTCAGTTATGCTAGATGAGTAAGTCCTAGAGATCCTGAGTATAGCATAGGGCATCTAGTTAACAATGCTGTATTATACCTAAAAATTTGCTGAGAGGATAGATCTTACATGCAGTGTTTATTTATCATCATAAAAAAATGATAAAGAAGGTGGGAAGATACTTTTGGAAGTGATGGTTGTGTTTGTGGCATAACTGGTGCATTCATGGATGTATACTTATTGCCAAATTCATCAGGCTGTATAAATGAAAAAATACACAGCTTTTTGTATGTCAGTCATACCTCAATAAAGAGATTTTTTAAGCATGTTTATTTATATAATTTCCCACATAAATGTATTTAAGGATAAAAACCACATGATTTCAATAGATGTCAAATAAGCTTTTAATAAATTCCATACACATTTGTGATAAAATTTTTAGCAAACTATGAATAGGAAGAAATTTCTTTAATCTGTCAGAGTATCAAAAAAACATAGCAAACATAATTCTTAATAGTAAAACAATGGAAGCATTACCTTTAAAATTAGGAAGAAGTCAAGAATGCTCACTTTTACTGCAACATTATACAGGAGGTCCTCACTGGTACAGCAAGGAAAGAAAGAGATAAAAAGAGTATAATGACTGGAAGGGAAGAAACCATGCTCTCATCATTTTGGACATGTGATTATCCTTATAGAAAACTGAACAGTTTATCTAAAGAAGTAAATATAATAATAGAATTTAGTAAGGTGGGTATAATACCAACAATTGAAATTTGCATTCATATATACTAACCAAAAATTTTTAGATAATAATTTTGAATAAATAATATATTAGCAAAAAATAATATATAATAATTAGGAATAAATTCAACAATAAGTGCTTGAGGCCTTTGTGGGAAAAATGATAACACTTTATTTAAAAATATAGGTAAACAAGACTATGTAATACTTTTTATGAATAGAAAGTCTTAGTGTTGTAAAAATGTTACTTATTCCAAGTTGATCTATAGATTAACTGAAATTCAAATACAAATTCCAGTAGAATTTTAAGAGGAGCTTTACAAGCTGATTTAAAATTTTAATGGTAGATCAAATGCCCGAGAACAACCAAGAGACTCCTGAAGGAAAAAAAGAGGATGAACTAAAATTAATGTATGATAATTAGCATGGAATAGTATAGGCAAATCGATTGATGTAATAGGCTCAAGAGCCCAAAAAGAAACCCAACTGTATACAATACTTCCATATATGTTGTATGGAGCCTGTGCACATTAATGGAGAAAAGATAAACCTTTCAATAAATGGTGCTGTGATAATTCATTATCCAAAAAGCAAAAAATAAAAAAAAATAAAATAAAATGGGATCCCTGCCATGCCCATAAACAGTATCAGCACTTGATAAATTAAAAACTTAAATGTGCAGGCAATTATTTAAAATTTAAGAAGGTAATTTATAGGGTATGTACATAGCTTTAGGATTCAAAAAAGTTTTCATGACAAAAAAATTACTAGCCATTATATTAGTTTCTTGTGGTTACTGTAACAAATGACCACCACCTGGGTGGCTTACAACACAGAAATTTATTCTTCCAGAGTTTTGGAGTCTAGAATTCTGAAATCAAGGGGTCTGCAGGCACATGTACCTTCTGAATGCTAGAGGGAAGAACCATGCCTTTCCTCTCCCTAGCTATAGGTTAATGGCAATCCTTGATATTTGGTTTCCAGAGGCACCATCCCAATGTCCGTTGTGTTGTCCTGTGATCCCTGTGTCTCCTCTCTCTCAGTGTCCAAATTTCCCTCTTAAATACACCAGTAATTGGATTTAGGGTCCACCTGAATCCAGTGTGACCTCTTCTTAAACCGATTATATCTTCAAATACTTTATTTCCAAAAAAAAGGCACAGTCATAGTTTCTGAGTGGACATGAATTTTGGGGGGACACTATTCATCTCAGTACAACCATGAAGGAAAAGATTGATAAATATTTTCACTATTTACCATAAAGAGAATAAAAATATAAGAAACAAACTGACAGAAGATGTTAGTAATAAAAATAATGGACAACTTTATATGAATATAGTTATATATAACATGTAAATAACTGATATGAATCAATAAGAAACATAAACAATCTAATAGGAAAATTTGCCAAGTCATGAATAAGTAGAACACAGAGGAGAAAACATATAGTAGATTGCCTAATGAAAATGTTCCAAATCTTGTTAGTATGAAGGGAAATGTAAATTAGCATCACAATAAAATATTGTTTTACTTCCCCTAAATTATGGGTCTGATAATACCAATTGTTGGTAAGGATGTAGCACTAGCAAGAACTCATAGTGAGATTGTTCATAGAAACATTATTTTTAAAAGCATAACATTAGAATCAACCCAGTGTTATTTGGTAGGATAATTGATACATTGTGATATATTCACCAAGTGTACTATTGTGTGACCAAAATATGAATTAATTATCGACAGACGTGACAGTACAGATGAGGTGTCAACCAAGGGAAAGTATTTGATACATACATGTGTGATTAATCTAGGTTCAAAAAGCAAGAGAATGGTAACTATAAAATTCAAGATAGTGGCTACCTTCAGGGAAGAGGCAGAAAGTTGATACAGAGAAGGAGCAAATCTATATTAGTTCTTGGGTAGTAGATTCATACGTGTTCATTTTATTAGGCATTCATATAGTAGATGTATGTTACATATGCTTTGTACATTAGCAAATATTTCATGATGTAAAAAATAATATTCATATGTTTTTTTTGTTATCATGGTATGGGAACCCAGATATATTCAGTGCTTTGAAACTAGCCCCATTTAATTGCAGTGTTGGTGGACTGGGATTTAAGCAGTCAATAGAATGTACTTGCAATTCATAGAGTCGCTGGAGTACCACAGCCTATGTTGGAATCCTGACTCTGCCATTTACTGGCGCAGGATATTGGGAAACTTTCTTGTTTTCTTTTTACCTTCATTTGTTTTTAAAAATGAAGATAAAATTGGGCCCTGCTTCACAGGGTTGTTGTTATGAAAGAATGGGAGTATAATATCTCTTAGTACGTAGCTCTCGAACACAGAGTAAGTACCTAGTAAAATGACCTATATAGATTAAATCAGAGGCCTGAAATGTGCCTGAACATGTTCTCTTACACTTCTGCCATTGCCACTAATAGACCTTACTCCTAGGTAGCTGCCATCCCCTTGCCTGGGACCAGAACGAATACACATGAGCCCAGCACACAACGAGGAGCCAAAGTCAAGTGGGCCTGCAGTTTGAGGGAGAGCTGCCAGGCTGAGCCCAGCCTAGACGAACCAGTCCCCAGCCAATATGCAGTTAGAGTTGAGAACAAACACTTGTAAGCCTCTGAGTCTTACAGCATTTTGTTTGTAAGAGGAATTGACTGGTATCTGAGACACTATTATTGTTTATAATAATAATAATAATTGATATTAAAGATTGCTCTTGGATCCGCAGATTCTGTTACTCATGTTGTACCTACACAAGTTGGATTTAGTGACTTAAAACACTGAGAGTTTACAGTTTCTATTTTGAGCAGCTGCCTCAAGCATTAAGTATCTTACTGCCATCGACCTGGTCTCTCCTGTAGGTCCAGAGCACGTAGACATGAATCAGCTTTGCTTCAGCACACTGCCATTGTCAGAAAGACCTGAGGATAGATGAGACACACTATCTGTAGTTCAGTAACCAGTTTTGTTAACTAGCTGTTTGACATCTCAGCTATGAATGTCTCCTTTTGTTGTTAGATCATTGTACAGTCTATAAACAACCCACACAAAAATTCTTTTATTGATCTGCTTGCAACCTGCCTGGTAGCCTGGGTCAGGATTATGTTAACTCCTGTGTAATGAAAAGCTTTAATCTCAGAGTAGTTATAATGACTTGCTCAAAGCCACACGCTTGTAGATGGTACAGCTGGACTAAGATGTGCAGCTTTTGATGCCAAGAACTGGTTTCCTTTCACTGCTTCATAGGTGCCTGTTAACACCTCCTATTTTATTGTTTGAGAGTACACATTTTTTAATGCATTGGGTCACCAACAGAATGGGTCATCTCTGATGTCACACTGGTGCCATGGGAAATGTGCTAACATATAAATGGAAGTAATTTGTCATCCCTGTGTCAGCCAGTAGAACTCAGACAAACACATGAATTTCAAAACAGTAGTTCCTGAAATTCTAGATCTTTTTGATTTCTGAAATTATGTTTGGTTAGAAGATCTGGGCCAACCCTCTTTTCATACACTTATTTGGAAATTAAGGTATCATATGAAGTGAATTAATGAATGAATTTATTGCATTTTCTTCAAAATTTCTGCACAGAGACAAAGTAATGGAGGGTTTCCAAGACATTGGTCCTGCTTGGAATCTTATCAGATGTCCTTGTTTGCAAAACTCTTTTAAATAATGTTGCATTATTTTAAAACATACACTGTATTCTTACCAGGTAAGATTATAAGAGTTTCTAAAACAGTTCCTTGCTGTTGAAAGAGAATTGGGTTCTATGATTTGTGTTAGGGGTGTAGGCCTGTGAATTTGACTGCCTCAGTTATAATCTCATTTCTACCACTTGCTGGTTGTGTGACTTTGGACATTATTTCAGATATCTGGCCCTCAAGTTTCTCATCTATAACATGAGTCAACTAGTAAGACCTTTCTCATAGGTTTATGTGAAGATTAAATAAGTAATTCATATAAAGTGCTTAGAAAAATAACTGGCAATGGTAGGCGTTTGAATGCTAGCAATTGTTCCTCAAACAGGTGTTAGGAGGGTATGACATTTGGCAAGTGATTTCACCTTCGTCAATTACTTTATCTGGGCAGTATGTAGTATTGATTGCTTTATCCGAGTATTATGTGGTAGTTAGAAGACATGGGACATGAGGAAGACTGCTTAGGTCTCAGATTCCATGGGCATGTAAGGGAATATCTCTGGGATCCAGTGACTTTTCCTTAAAATAAAATCCTCATGGGATTGTTCAAAAGATGAAATGAGAAAATGAATGGAAAACACTTAGACCGATGCCTTACACATTGCAATACTTGAAAATTGGTAGTGATAATGCAGCAGTGAGGGAGTTAGAATAAAAAACTAAAGTTTATTATCCTTGCTGCCTTTGGTCTGAAAGTGTAACTCTGTAAACCTTTAGTAACAATATTTTGGAATTAAGCTTTTGACACCTTTGAGTTGTTAGCTGCCTGTCCCTGGGATATTGGTCTCTGGCTGCTGGTCTCTGCACCTGCACTTGGCTTCAGGCCCTCGTCCCTAAAGGGGCATGCTTGGGGCTTAGCCAGAGTGCATACACACCCAGTGGATCCCCTGCAGCTCACAGCTGCTGCCAATATGTTGCCTAGAACACACTCTCCTTGAGACAGTTCCTCTGAGTTGTCATCCCAGTGGTGGTTGGAATGGATTATGTCCCTCAAAAGTCCCTGCTTCTTGCATTATATTCTGATAGTTCTGAAATTCCATTTTTGTTTATCCCTTGCCCCACACCAGCCGTGTTTTATATATAATCTTTGATCCCTTCCTTATCTATATCTGGAATGCTTCTGTTTTTCGTCCCAGCCTGTAAAACTTCAGGGCTATCCATCTTCAAAGGTCTAGTTAAAAATATTTCTTTGCAGTTAATCAGAAATTATTTCCTTCATTTAAATTTCTCATAACACTTAAAAAATAATCTAAACCCTCTACCTTGGCCTGAAAGGCTCTCTGTGATCTTGTGATCTGCTCTTGTGTGCTTCTCTGATACCATCTCCTACTTCTATGCTTTAGTCACACAGCCTTCTGTCTGTTCATTAGGACTCCAAGTTTGTTACCACCTTATAGTGTTAGTACTTACTGTTCAACTCTGCCTGGAAAGCTTTCTTCCAAAATCATTTCCTGGTTGGCTTTCTTTCCTTCTTCCATGTTTCAGCTCTCAAAGAGGTACTTCTTGACCATCCAATCAGAATATTTAAAAATTTAACCAAAAAAAAAAACCCCACTCTCATTCCCATCACTGTGGCATTGTGATTCTCAACTAGGGTGATTTTGCTCCCCCCGGGGGATATTTGTCAGTGTCTAGAGATGTTGTTGGTTGTCATAACTGAGAATGTGCTAATAGTATCTGGTGGGTCGAAGCATCTGAGAGTGCACAGTACAGCCCCTACACCAAACACCTGTCTGGCACAATATATCCATAATGCTAAAGTTGCAAAACTGCATCAAGCATATAGTCTATAATTTTATTTTCTTCAAGGAGTGTGGCACTTTTGGAAACTATCCCATTTATTCATTCTTGATTTTGCCCATCTCCTGAATTATGATGCAAATGCTATGAGAGCAGGAATCTTGCCTGCCTTTGTTGTTGTTGCATATCCAGTATCTGCTATGGTGCCTGATACTTGGTAGAAACTTTAAAAGTATTAGTTGAATTAATAAACCTATCAGTGAATAAATTTAGGGAGAAGCTATGGGTCATGCATGGAGGGAGGGTGTGGTGGCTATTTGAGCATGTTCTTGGATTATATACTTGGTGGAAGGGATATGACCCCACAGTGACTAATGTGATTAATGAACATAGAGCTAACATGGACTCATTAGTAGAAAATAGCCAATGTAAGCATATATTGCTTTTCCTATGTGTCTAGGTATCCATGTAGCAATCTTCTATATCACAGACTTGTGCTTTTCTTACTTATGCTCTGCTGAGTATACTTAAGGGGTTCTTAGTACAATTAATTCTGATTTTATTTTTAACTATTTTCAACTGTGTAAAAAATTAAACCCAACATACACTGTCAGTTTTGAATACATTGAAACTCCTACACAGAACTTTGTGGCCATGTTAATGGCATCTGAAGTTAATCAATATCTTTATTGTACTGAAGAATGATACACAACCTTAAACAGTTTATTCAGATTATCTTTCAACTTAAATAATACCATTATCTAGTGTTTTAGTTTTAATCCCTTCCAAATTAGACAATATTATTTTATTTTATACTCTTAGTGATTTTTTATTTACCCACATATGTGCCAGTATCTTTTCGCACCTTTCTTCTTGCAGTTCAGCCCCTCTCTAGATATCATTTTCCTTCTGTTTGATATGCATCCTTTAGAGTATCTTTTAGTGAGAATCAGAACCTTCAATGAAACACTAAATTTTAGTTGTCCGACTCTTGCCCTCATGATAATATATGTGAGCAAATTCTTGATATTGTTAGTCACTAAACTTTGAAGCAAATTTCACCATATTTCTATTTCAAGTTTCTGAATGCTGTAAATTAAAGAAAATGGACAGATCACAGGTGGGGATATTTAAGAAACACAAACATGATGAACTATATGATGTCAGTTTTGCTGGTTGAAATTGGCCAATTATCAGGAATTTTGTATGGTTTATCCAACATTTATAACTATTCATATGTAAAGATACATAGAGAATGAGACCCCATGATTTTTAATAATCTTAAAAATTTTTTAATTGATGAACATTACTTATGATGAACATTAGTAAAAATATAAATGTGAAAGTAAAATTAACTTATACTAATAAAGTATCATTTTAGTTTGAGTTTGTTTTACATATTGGCATTCTATAAAATATTTCATTTGAGAAGAAAAGTCTTCTAATTAAACCACATCAAAGGATGAAGAATGTATTTTGTCCTTTGATGTATGATTTTTTACCTGCATGTCTTTGATATAGAATGTTAAGGTACAAAGTTATTATGGTGGTTGTTTTATAAATCAAGAATGGATATTCTCTGCTTTACCTTGATTTACAGACAGAAAATTTTTGAAAAAACTTCTACAAAAATGTGAATTAACCCAGACTTTTCTCTCATGAATCTATACCTGAAATTTCTCTCACCACAAGTGAAGGCTAAGTACAATTTACATCTTTAACTGCATGCTTTTCCTAAATTTCTTTTAACTACTTTTTACTATACAGTCATGTCCGCTTAGAAGAGGATGTGATGCTTGTGATAAAATTGATCTAGAACAAGTGAATATTTATCAATCCAGCTAACGACAGTGATTAATAAATTAAACTATTTCTTAAAATTTCCTGCTTCCTGATAAAATATTTCTCTAATTTACCTGTTTCATTAATATAAAATGTTGACTTAATGATTTATTATGATAATATAGACAAAATGACTTTTCTGTTGCTTATAATATACTTCTAATTCATACAGCTCCTGGAAATATTAAACACCATTCCCATTATGTTATTTAGACATACCTCCTTTATTTCTTGACATATTTTTAGAACTAATGGTCAAAGTTTGGTGAATAAATGAAATAAGGGCAACTGTTAAACAAATTTAATAATTATGTCTATGGTAGATAATTCTACTTCTAATAATTTTATAACTTAATGATTCAAATAAAGCTATTTTTTAGAATTTTTTCCCTACAAAAGGGCTATTTAATGTAGACTTTTATTTAAAAAGAATACTGATATCATTATCACCAACTTATCTCAGCAATAGTTATCATTCTTTATATTGCATTCTTCTTTACAAGCTTACTTAAACTATTTCATTTAATCCTCAAAACAATGCAGAGAAGTAAGTAAAACATGTAATATTCTCCTATTTAGAGATGTGAAAAATAAGCTAATGTATTTTAAGTGACTTAATCAAGTCAAGCCTGATTCCAGACTTTATCTCTGCCTAGTGTTCTTTCCCCACCCTCATACAATCCTAAAGCTCATTAAACCCAAAGCTGGAACTAGTAATGAATTCTAAGTAAGCTAGAGATAACTTATTAAAACAATTCTTGAATCTCAAAGTAGAAGTAAATATATGATTTTCAAAGATAAACCTCTTGCTACATTTTGGTTTTAGGCACAGTTTGGATACCTGTATTGCCCAATTTGGTAGTCACTACTTAGATGTAGCTGCTGAGCACTTGAAATGTAGATACAGGCATACCTCAGAGATATTGGGGGTTCAGTTCCAGACTTTGCAATAAAGTGAATATACCAATAAAATGAGTGAAATGAATTTTTTTGTCTCCTAGTGTATATACAAGTTATGTTTACACTATATTGTAAAAATAAACTGTGGAATAACATTAGGTCTTAAATAACAATGTACATACATTAATAAACATCTTTTAGTGCTAAGAAAAGCTAACCCTCATCTGAGCTTTCAGCAAGTCATAATCTTTTTGTTGGTGGAGAGTCTTGCCTCGATGCTGATGATTGCTGACCAAACAGTGTGGTGGGTGCTGAAGGTTTGGATGGCTGTAGCAATTTTTTAAGACAACAATGAAGTTCACTACATAGATGGACTCTTCCTTTTACAAATGATTTCTCTGAAGATGCAATGCTGTTTGACAGCATTTTACCCACAATAGAACTTCTTTCAAAATTGGAGTCAATCCCCTGAAACACTTCTGCTGCTTTGTCAACTAAGTTTATATTATATTCCAAATCCTGTATTGTCATTTCAACAATCTTCACAGCAACAGATAGATTCAGACTCAAGAAACTACTTTTTTTACTCATCCACAAGAAGCAACTCCCCATCCATTTTAAAGTTTTATCATGAGATTGCATCAATTCAGTCTTATCTTCAGACTCCACTTCTAATTCTAGTCTACCACATCTGTAATTACTTCTTCCACTGAAGTCTTAACCCCTCAAAGTCATCCGTGAGTGTTGAAATCAACTCCATCCAAACTTACTAAGTTTGACCTTTTCCCAAGAATCATGAATGTTCTCAGTGGTATCTACAATGATGAATTCTTCCCAGAACATTTTCAATTTACTTTGCCCAGGTCCATCAGGGGAATCAGTATCTATGACAGCTATAGCCTTATGAAATGTTTTTCCCAAACAATAAGACTTGAAAATAGAAATGATTTCTTGATCCATGGGCTGCAGAATTGATACTGTGATAGCAATCATTAAAACAACAGTCCTCTCATTGTCTATCTCCATCAAAGCTCTTAGGTGACCAGGTACATTGAGAATGAACAGTAATATTTTGCAAGGAATCATTTTTTCTTACCAGTAGGTCTCAACAGTGAGCTTAAAACATGCAATAAACCCTGTTGAAAAGAGATGTACTGTCACGAGGCTTTGTTGTTCCATTTATAGCGCACAGAGTACATTTAGCATAATTCTTAAGGGTCCTTGGATTTTTTATATGATAAATAAGCATTGGCTTCAGCTTAAAGTCACCAGCTGCTTTTGCCTCTAACAAGAGTTTCAGCCTGTCATTTGAAGCTTTGAAGCCAGGCATTGACATCTCTTTAGCTTTTAAAGTCTTACATGGCATTTTCTTCCAATACAAGGCTATTCTGTCTACATTGAAAATCTGTTGCTTTTCCAATACAGGGCTATTCTGTTACATTGAAAATCATAGCTGTCTCCATGAATTATCAGAGCTAGATCTTCTGGATAACTTTCTGCAGCTTCTATATCATTCACACCTGCTGCTTCACCTTGTACTTTTCTGTTACACAGATGGCTTCTTTCCTTAAGCCTCATGAACTAACCTCTGGTAACTTCCAGCCTTTCTTCTGCAGCTTCCTCACCTCTCTCTGCCTTAGTAGAGTTGAAGAAGGTTAGGAGGGCCTTGCTCTGGATTAGGGTTTGGCTTAAAAGATTGTTGTGACTGGTTTCTAAACCTTCTACCTAGACCTCTATAACTTTCTTCATATCAGCAATAAGGATGTTCTGCTTTCTTATCATTTGTTTCTTCACTGAAGTAGCTTTTTAATTTCCTCTAAGAACTTTTTCTTTGCATTCATAATTTGGCTAACTGTTTGGTGCAAGAAGCCTGGATTGTGGCCTATCTGGACTTTTGCCATGCCTTCCTCACTTAGCTTAATCATTTCTAGCTTTTAATTTAAAGTGAGATATGTTTGACTCTTCTTCCACTTGAACACTTAGAGGTCATTGTAGGGTTATTAATTGACCTAATTTAAATATTGTTGTGTCTCAGGGAATAGGGAGGCCCAAAGAAAAAGAGAGAAAGAGGAATGTCCCGTCGGTGGAGCAGTCAGAACACACACAACATTTATTGATTAATTTGTTGTCTTATATAGACACAATTTGCAGTGCCCCAAAGAATTACAGTAGTCACTTTGAAGATCACTGATCACAGATCCCCATAACAAATATAATAATAATGAACAAAGATGAAGTATTTCAAAAATTATGGTAATGTGACACACAGACATGAAGTGAGCAAGTGTTATTGAAGAAATGGTGTTGATAGACTTGTTCAATTCAGGGTTCCCATAGATCTTCAACTGGTAAAAAACACAATATCTGAAAAGCATAATAAAACAAGTTTGATTGTAATATGAATTGTTGTATCAAAAGCATGCTGGATTTCAAAAATTTAATATGACAAAAAGAACATAAAATAGCTCACTAATAGCCTATAATATGGATTACATGTTGAAATGAAAAATTTTAGAATGTAATGTGTTTAACATATTATTATAATTAATTAATTTCCCTGTTTTTAAGAATTATTGTAATATGGCACTAGAAAATGTGAAATAATACATATGTCTTATGTGTATGCTTCACCTTATTTTTTTTGGACAATGCTATTTTAGAATTTTCATTTTTCTTGGACCTATTTCCCAGATTTCACTCTTTATTCAGCAACATGTTCCCTTTTAAAATGATTAAAACTTTTATGTCAGTGCTTAAACCTCATATTAACAGTCATCCGCTTATTTCCTGTATTTGTCATTCTACATTTTAGTTTAGACCATGTTATGCTACTTATTTAAAATTTATTAAAACTTCTTAAATATTTGAAATGACTTTCAAATTAGAATTTCTGATGTTATAAATGTCGAGTGTGTTCTAAAAAAAGAAGTATACAGGTAAAGTGAGAGGGTTAAAGCACAAATCAACTCTATTTTGCAAAGATATAATAATCATAAAGTTTTACTGACTGATTATATTGGGAAAGTTTTGCATGAGTTTCCTCATTTACTAAAAAATATACATATAGTTTCTCTCTATATAAATATATTATACAAAGATAGTAGGGTCTTAATTGTAATTATATGTATGTTAGGGTATTGTTTTAGGGAGAATACATACATACATATAACTTATCTATGTATAAAGGTATATATATATATATATATATATACACACACACACACATATATAGATACACATACTGTATATATATGTATGAGTTTTTTAAGCATCAGAGAGTTAATACGCTTATAACCTCAGAACAGTATCTGCCATAAATAATAGTCATTAACTTTTATTTTGTTATATATTGGGATTGAGGAAATCTCACAGATCGATATATATATTCTTATAATCTATGGTATAATAGATCTTCATAGTTAATATGGGAGTGCTTATTAGTAAAAGACAGTTGTAGAACATATCCAAATTCATTATTGTCCTTACATGTACTTTTACATAAATATCCCTTCTCTTTTTACTTCTGTTGTTCTTAGAATTTCACTACTAAATGGGAAATTATTAGTTTTTTCAAACTCCTTTACTTAAGAGATGAAGAAGATGCCATGAAGTTAAGGAACATGTCTTGCACTCAAATAGTTATTTACAAGATGCAAGAGTAATAGAGGCATTTTTCTGACCAATTGCCACAGGCTAGAACTATATGAAAGCTTTGAAGACAGCATCTCATTTAATCCTCCTAACAAGCAGCCAAAATAAATAACTGTTAATTTGTGCCTTGCATAGGTGAGCAAAAGGGAGCTGGAAGAGAGTTAGTTGTCCAAGGTCACACTTAACTGAGAGCCATTTATTATATAAACTCCAGTTTGATTCCATAACTTTGTGTTATGCTACTTTTTGTGTGTTTGTTTAAAAGCAAAGTGACAAAATAAGAGGAATTATTTCATTTTACTCAGTCTTAGATGGACCTGAATTGAGGCATTTGTCCAATCTAGATTCTCACTGGTGACAAATGCCAACATGGAAAGGAGGCAGCCTGAGTTTGGCGGTTATGGAGCCCTAAACAGATACCCAAGGAAGGCCCTTAATCTGTTCATCTCAGTGGAAATAAAGACAGGATGAGGAACTGACAGGGTTATGATGGACAAAATATACAGACACACTTCCTTGAGGGACATGTAAGTTGATTTAAGGAGCAACGATACAAAATATGAAATGGACTGTGCAAATGACATTTTGCTTCTTTGTCTAGAGACACCAGAGCTTAACTTTTGTCCCAACAGAATCATCAGATTTCCAACAAATCTCAGGCTCTTGAGTCTGACAGACCCAGTATTAATAGATTAAAATAACCTTAAAATTGGGTAAAGGACAATTGAATTAGTTTAGTTGTTTATTAATTAAATGAAAAATCAACTTCTCCCTTTATTATTAAACTGTTTCAAAATTTATGTTAAGTCATTTATCTAAACTAATATGAGGTCTTCTGGGCTTAATGATGTTTGAATAGCCAGATTTAACTTGGAAATGACAAATATTTTGGATCTTTTTAGCTTAAAAAAATTATCCACAAGTACATAAATCATTCAATCCTAAATTGAGGGGTGAAAGGAAAAATGGAAGATGAGAAAGTTTATTCAACTAAAAATGTTTTGCTAGTTTACTGGATCTAGTAAGTTCAGAATAAAATACTTCTAGGAAATTCACATGAAAAGAAGTTACTCCTGGTAAGAAAGAGTCTATTAATTTCTTATGATTGTTAAAACAAATTATCACAAACTTTTTGGCTTAAAGTTTGGAGAGGAACGATATCCAGTGCCTGTACTATCTATTCAGAAAATTTTGAAATGAGTTATAATGGTACCCATTATGGTGGAATCACATAGATAGTTTTCTCAAAACACATTGACAGACAGATGATCATTCTCTGTATAAATACCAAACTTTGGTTTCTAAGACCCAGACATGCCTCCCTGACAGAAGGTAAATCTTATTCACAAGATTTTAGGAATATTTAGACATCATTGAGTCAGCTCATAGAGGCAATGCAGTTTTATATGAAAATGAATCACTACTGGTAAATTATGGTAGGTATCAGTTGTATTTTACCATGTATCATGTATTTTATCACTTAATATAAACCATATTGTGAAATAAAGGAGCCTGTAAGCATTATATTCAGATTCAACAAATGGTAATTTTTCCCGTTGAAGTTTGGTAAATAATTTAATAAATCTCTACCAGAATCCCATGGAATTCCAAATAAATCAGTAGATTTTCAGTTTAGCTGCTTAATGAATCCTTAATGTCTAACAGCATCTCATCTACTGTTTACATTTGCCTGGGATCTTTAAAACATTCTGAGATGAAATGATTTTTCTGGTCCTTGGTGTATAGCTGTCATGGAATTAAAGTGTTTCATGAATTTCATATTTGAGCGAGTGATTTCCAATCTTAAGTCTCTTGCAGGAAAGGAGAAATAGGTGGAGCTGCATTTAATGATATGCTGTCTTGTCTAGATTGAATTTGTTATAAATTGCATGGTTCTCAATTGTACTCTCATGTATCCTTAAAACAAACCACAAAATCTATGGGACACATATTTTGTTCTTTGCTGAATACTGGGAGTATATAAACGATGATTTAAGGGCCATGAAACTGAAGTTGGTATAAAGCTACAAACAGTATGCTAATTTCTTTAGAGAAACATAAAAGAAAGCTTGTTTTGAATATCCTTAAAAGTTTAATAAGAGTTCCTTTCAAGGCATTATACAAAAGCAACTCTACAGAAAAATAAGTATGTATCCATTAGCCTCTGCTAAAATGTACCCAGATTTCCAATTATAAAATTCTTGTAAAGGCAATGATTTTCTCCTCTTAGAAACACTTAAAACAAGTGGTAAGAATTATATTGTTATTTAAATAGGGAACATTCAGATATATAGAATGAATTTCTGTCTAAACTTAAGAGATTGCAAAACTTAAACATGGATTCTATTTGAATACTTTGGAGAATTCATCAGGAGAAATCAAAACAGCAAGAAGAGTGAGTTAGCTGGTGGGGCTCTGTGGTACAGTCAGTCACCAACCTTTTCTGTGAACTCAGAGACATTGGCATGTAGTGCCAGACATGTTAGGCAATGTCTCTGCCTTATGACATTTACTGCTATTGGGGTGACAGACAAAACTCATAAACAAATTGACAGGTAATATACTGGTGGAGAGTTATGTATATAAGTGCTATGAGGAAAAATAAAGTAAGGTCAGGGCCAAAAATTAAAGTGTGACCTAAATGCCCAAGATTCAACTTTCTTCCCAAGAAGCTTTACTTTATGAATTTGATTTACACAGGAGTTTAATACACAAGGCACAGAATAATTACATAAATACTTGAGGAAGTTGGGCACAAGGCTAGGAAGACTATTATTCCAGGGTTAAATTGGATCACAAAAATATAGATTACTTACAGACTAGTATAATTGTACATGTGGGCCACAAATTTGGCACTAAACTTAACTGGCCAAAGCAAAGAGGAATATTCAAGCATTTCATAAGATGGGCTATCTTGAAATCATGAATCTGTCCAGGGATTCATGGGGTGACTCTTTGATATACCTCAATGAAGGCCAGTAGTTCGTCACTTAAGAATAGTTTGATATAAGTAATTAAATATCAAATAATCTCACCATGATTGTTCATTTTCTCTTTGTCTTGTGTGTTTGATGTGGGGAAATGTCTCATACCCCTTTGAGAATTTAAAGAAAGAATTTAATGAAACCCTGTCCCCAGATTATGTGCACTCATAATTTGGCACACAGTATCAGGGTGTCAAGGAGGTTCTGAAGATCATGCAAAAATCTCAAAATGTCCATTTCCACTTTATTATGATATCATGAAAAGGACAGAAACATGCTCACTGTTGCAGGTTCCAATTTAAAAGAAATACTTTATATGCAGATATTCTTTGGTGAGTTGTTGATAGAACCATATGCTTTTAAAATTTGGACTTTCTAAGGAAAATTAAGCAAGCAAGACACTAGCATCTATGTCAGGAGGTTAATAAGATGGACAAGCCAACTCTCTTCTTATACCTAAGGCCACTGCCATTTATGTCTAGATGTCTACTTTTTCTTTATATTTTATTCACTTTTATATTTTCAAGCAACATAGAAAGGATTTCTGTGACAGTGATATCCCCGTGTCAGTATGATTTCATATCCAGGAAATTTAATTAACTCATTAATAGAATTGAATACAGTTTAACAAACTCCTAGTTTAACCAAAATTGAAACTCAGATCATGGAGAGATCAATCATGGGTAGTGAGGAAATGAGTGCCAATCTGGGTGGATACATGTCTTATTTGCCAAGCATCAGTTTTTAACAGGTTTGTTTGGTATCACTAAGGGGATTTCAGATTTTTTCACCTAGTGGGACTCATTCAGCCAAGCCCACAACATTTGTCCACCTGACCTGCCTAAACAAAATTAAATGAATCAGAATAAAAATGATCATTGTGACTTGATATAACTTTACCCATTATTTTTTATCATTTCTTTATCCATTCTCTCTTGTTTCTCCATTTTATTCCCCATGGTACTCAAAACCTGTATTGGAAGCCAAAAAGGCAGAGGATGGGGAAATCACTAGTTACTATGAAAGAGAAGTAAAGTTTCTGCATGGGACACACATACTCTTTGGTGCTCAAGTGGTGGTACTGAGTTAAGCAATTGTAAATGCCTGTTTCCTTCTTAAAGCCCCACAATAGCAATGGCCAGCAGGAGAGCCTTTTAGTGTGAATTTTTCTTCAGGTACACTTGCATAAGCATTTGTTTTATGTGCATGGATCTTTTGATACAGTTGGTGTGTTTCCTAAAAGTTCAGTACCCATAAGATACTTCTAACTTGAGTCCTGCTTTCCCAGAGAATTTGACTAGAGGTTCAGAAAACTTTTCTCAACTTGCTAGTGTGCTGTTCATCACTTAAGAGAATCATAACCATATTTAAACAAATACATCCTTTCCACTACTGGTCTGGGAATATTCTCTGGGGTTACCCACATGTGAAGCACCTTGCATTCAAATCAATGCTTGAGATTCGAGGAGTCTTCCCTTATGCCTGCTGATTTAGGTGTGTATTTGAACCACAGTTAATGTTCTGTTCCCTTGATATATTGTAATGGTGTGGCTATATTTCTTTATCATTAAATTAGTTATCATAAGATGGGATAAAAATAGTGCCTATAGCATAGAGTTGTGGTAAAGAGTAAATGAATTAATACACACAAAACAAAAAAGTGTTGCTCATAGCACCCAATAGCTGGCATGAAGATTATAACTTTTCTCTCGACTGGAAATTCATACATTTCTCTTTGTACCTCAGTTTAGTTTTAGCTGCTCTGGAGAATGGCATCCTTTTTGATGGGTCCTGAAAAAAAAATTGCACAAGTATTAGTTTTTTTGTAATTGTCAATGTGATGGATGCTTTCTAAGATACCAACAGCCCCCTAACTAAAATGACCCCTGGATCTCTCTGCTTTTCTGCTTCAAGAGTTTTACAAAATTAAGGAAAATTTGCAAAGCCAAGAAAAATTTTATATACAGGAAAGATAATACCCATGGCCAGTCTCAACCACTGGAGAATGAGTCTCTATATAAAAGTCCCAACCTCTGGTTTTTAGAGGGAACATTTTGAAACACATTCTGTATGATTCTCAGATGTTCCCTGGTAGAATGAGCCTTGTAACTGCCGTGACGAGTTCATTAATGTGGCTTAATTGTTTTGTTTTGTTTTTCTCTCCTTCCATTCTTTCTGCTTCCTGAATCATCTCTCAAATCAATTACCCAAGACTTGGTCTCAGGTTCCTTGGTGGAGGAGTCCAACTTGAGATACAGAATATAGCTTATATTTTCATTCAGGCCTCTGCAACTGTACTGTCTAAAATTGGTGAAAATTCATCCAGGTATTTTTTGTGTGATGCAGTAACAAGGGGACAAAGTGATAAAATCTAATTTTATTTATATAGAAAATCCATGAGCCTAAGTTCCTTTTCTTGAAACTTTTTATGAACCTCCATATGAAATGAATTATCAGCAAATACACACTTAGATATCATAAAGATGCTTACTTCTTAAACCTATTAATATTTTAATCAAAGAAAAAATCCAATTTATAGTATTAATTATAACCTCACTTGTCTATTTTCTAGGTTGGGTATTGGGGCCATTCTTGTTATTTATGAGCAAAGAATAATTGCACTTAGAAGCTGAAAATGAGTGGAATCTACAGAGGAAATATAAAATGGAGGAAAGGAAAAGAAAATAAATTTTCACCCTGTGACAAGTTGATGACCAGTTAGCCCAACCATGACTTCTGCTGTTTACCGTTTGTCCAATGAAACTGACCAGTAGTAGAACATGTTTTGATTTAGGCCTAAACAGCTCAAATCTCAGTGGGCTAAGGCTCTTGTGCAAAACCAATGTGTGTTATTCTCTGGGCATTTTTCAGCATCCATGTTTGTCTTTGTCTCAGTCTATCTTTGGCTATTATGAGTATTTTATTTAAGTTTTTCCTTGGAGGGGCATGCATGAGATTAGTAGTTATTTTTCAGAGAGAAAGTTAATTAAGATAAGGACTCATGTATCCTGATGCTCCCCTTATGGAAAGTTAGAGGCAACAATAATCTCTGAAGGAATAAGTCTTAATCAGTGTGGCTTTCATCATGCAAACTACTAGCTTGTGATTGCATGCACACGGGAGACATGTTTATTTGGCCTACACAGTGATGGTGATTTTTTTACTTTGAATTACTTGTCACTTAAAGATTAAAGGTTTTTTTTTTTTTTTAAACAAAAATGAATGTGTTGAGCTTCTGAAACATGGGAAGTTCTAACAAACAGTCTCTATTCCTACACTTCACACATAGGCTAGAGGTCAGTATCAGATGTCCTCAGTTAGAGGTCACCATGGCCCTCTTATAGGTGGCTACTTCTTGGTCCTTGACTTTATTGTTTTTGCTCCTCATCTGCTTCTTTCTTTGTTGCTACCAGTCTGGCTACTCTAAGATTTGAATTTGGATCTCAGTTTTAATATAAGGGAGGACAAAAATTAAAATAACAGCGCTTTTATAAAGTCAAAATAAATCTAGGATATGGCGGTACAATTTAAATTAGCTAATGCTAGAGCTTACTGGGGTCTTTGTGATTTGTCCCAAACTTGCTTAATTTACTTATATGGAAACTGAGTAACAGAGAAAATAATTTCTGCTTTAGGATCCATCATATAGCTAATGCTATAATATGTCAGCACTCAAGTGGCCTAAATAAGACTTAGAAGATGCTTTACTTTTTCCTTTGGACTAGAGAGTTTGAAGGCTATATCTTTCTCCAGGATTTTGGTTATTTAAAAAACAATTACACTCTTTAAAGTCAAAGTATTTATAAAACCCAAATTATAAAATTCAGAATGTCTTTCAAATAATCAGGAAATAAGACCATTATGTTTTGAAGGAGTCTGGGTATCTGTAAAAGTGTATTGTTACGATGACAGATCATCAGGGAGGCGCACTGAGTGAAAAGAGAGTGAGTTAATAGAAATCAAATGCTTTAAAAAGGTTGGGTATATTGTTCTCTTCTAAGTCTTACTTCTTGGGTGATTATTAACCCTAGTATTTTGTTTTATTCTTCCCATTTGAAATTTCTTCTACTGTCAGATTCAGGCTTTATATAAAAAGATAATATATATTCTAATCTATTTTAGGACCTTCTTAAAGGTCACTCAGAATGATCTGAGAGCTTTAACAGGACATGTGCACTACAGTCCTCATTAGCTACTCTACCAAAAACTCTTAAAATTCAGAGAATTCTGAGTTAGTGTTAGGATGGAGTTAAAGGACCCTTTTCTCTTTCAAAAGCAATCCAAGGAATCAAAACTTTGGTGGATGGCCTGCAGGGCCCATTAAAAATCTCAAGATGTGACATGTGCTTGATTGTTAAAATGGTTGAATGTGGAAGGGACGCTGGTGCCACTCAGAGGTAATGTAACTCGTTTTAAATAAGTGGTGTTCTCCAAGAATGTCAAGCTTTCAAGGCACCAAATAACTCAAACTTCTTATTTATATATTTGTTTTCTTTGAATTAATCCAAATGCTCCTCTTCTCTACAAAGATACCTTGGGTCTAATGTAACACATACTAGTTCATATCTACTTTTAAATATGTGTCACATAATGTCCTTTTTATTCTAATAGTCTCATAACTGGTCTCTCTGCTTTCACCTGCTACTCCTTACATTCTATTCTCAACCCAACAAGCAGTGTCCTGCTGAAACAGAAGTCATATTATGTTCCTCTTCTGCTCTAACCCTTTAATAGCTTTTAGCTCACTCAAAACAAAGATCTGAGTCATTATGATACCCTACAACAATGACTCTCAACGTGTGGTTCCTGGACAAATAATATCAGCATGAGGAACATGTTAGACAGGCATCTTCTCAGGCCCTACCCCAGTGTACTGAATCAAAAACTAGGGTCTGGGGTGAGTCTAGCTTCTGTGTTTTAACAAGTCTGCCAGTAATTACAATGCCCAGCTAAACTTTGAGCACTACTGTGCTATATGAGTCCACGGTCGTTAGATCTCATTGCCTTTGGTCTTCATAAGCTACTCTCCCTCTCCTCACCCTACCCCAGCCACTCAGGCCTTGTTACCCCTGCACAAATGGGCTAAGTCCTGTCCTACTTTAGGCCCTTCCCGACCCCACCAGACAGCCACGTGCCTGGCTCCTTTACCAACTTCAGGTCTTTTCTCAGATGACATCTTCACAGTCAAGGCCTTTCTCCCAACTAAGTTAGTTTTCTAGGGCCCCATTACAAAGTACCACAGACTGGGTGGCTTAAAACAACAGATATTTATTCTCCCTCAGTTCTGGAAGGTAACAGTCCCAAGTCAAGGTGTCAGAGGGGCATTGTTCCCTCTGAGGCTTTGTGTATACTCCTTCCTTGCCTCTGGTGATGGTCAGAAACCCTTGCTGTTTTTTGGCTTATAACTGTGTCACTCCAGTCTCTGCATCTATACCACCTGGCACTTGCCCTGTATGTCTTCATACTGTCTTCTTACAAGGACACTGGTTATATTGGACTAAGAGCCCTCCTTAGTGTAGCATGAACTTAACTAATTACATCTGCAAAGACTTTTTTTCTAAATAAATTCACATTCTTAGGTACTAGGAGTTAAGATTTTAATATATCTGTTTTGGAGGGCATATAATAAAGCCCTCAACACCTGTTCTATTTAAAACTGCACCTGCACCCTGCCCTTATTACACCATATCTCACTTCTGTTCTTTGCCTCTTTTGTTAGTGTTTATCACCTCCTAACTTACCCTATATTTTACTTATCTATTTGGTTTACTCTCTGGTTTACTTCTCTGGAATTTAAGTTCCATAAGGGCAAGGATTCCTGTCCATTTCGTTTTCATCCTCAAAGTGTCCTCAGCTCTTTAACAGCAAACCTGGTGTGCAGGGGAGTTCAAAAAATATTTTGTGAATAAGTGAAGAGGATAGACTATTAACAACAGCCTGTCATTGTTAAGTCTGTTTACTTATCTTTAATGTAAAGCACAAAAAGCAATCTCTACTTTTTTTTAAAATCCCCCAGAGGCTAGGTAGGGCTAGAGTAATATAAAAGTATCAGTAGAGAAAAGTTAAGCTCATTTGGAAACTAATAGTAAGCTTGTGGGTGGAGAGAGATTTCTCTCAAGGGGAAAATCGGAGGGAAGTTTGGGTTTAGGGATCTTATTGGGTTAATCACTAAACTGGCAACCAGGAACCAGCGCATGGACAGATATGCCCTGGAGGAAAAGGCTCCTACACTGAGGTCTCTGGTCCCTGGGTCATGAAGTCTCTGTTTGTTCACTTACGTAGTCATTAATTCATTCAACAAGTACTTGAATATCTCAGTTCCAAGCTCTGGGCTCCAAACTTGGACTGTAAGACTAGGTCTCTGAACTTATGGAACTTTCATTGTAGTAAGGGGTTAAACATTACTGTGCATATTTGCATTGCATCTGTCTTTCCCATAGGACAAAGCCTACTTGAACTGTTCTCGTATCCACCCCAAAGAAAATCAATTTCCTCTCATCTGGTACAGGCACAAAATAATAGAGATGTCTAGTGTCCAGTTGGGAGTTCACCAAAATAGGGGCCTGGGTTGGAATTTCAAAGGTAAGGCTGCTGTTGTTACTCAGGCCTTGTTACTAAAGTTAGTGCTGAAGCCTCTCCCTGAGAAGTGGAATTAAGTTAAGGAGCTGAGTTGTGAAGTAGGTTAGACTGTGGGGCTTCAAACTTACACCTAAAATTGCATTTCAACTCTGCCATTTATGAGCCATGTAACTTTGAAAAATGTACCTAGCCTATCTGAAACTGCTTTCTTATCTCTAAAATTGCTTTAATCTTTCACTGTTGTGAGATTATCATAGATAAAGAATATAAGCATTTGGTACAAGTGGCTGATCCACAGCAAACACTCAGTACTGAAGGAAATACCCAAATCCAGATGTGTCATATTCAAGAGTTGGATGGATCTTTGCTTCTCTTGAGTGGCATCTGGGAATAAAAGACACAGAGCCATGAAAGCAAATGGAGCCAGAGAATAAAAATGTTTAATACCTACACAAACCAAGAGGTGGACAGTTGTGTCAGGAGTGGCACAGAAAATTAAAAACTTCTCCTGTATTTATGTTTTAGGAGAGTGTCTAAATTTGATCAGCTACGGGCTTTGGATGACAAATTTAAGGCAGGTTTCATAAAATACTACAGGGAAGTGAACCATAATATTAAAGCATGAGGTGTCATCCTGGTATTGTTAAAATTAGGCAGAATGCCTTTGGAGCCTTTCTCTTTAGCAGCTTGCTTGGCCATGCTGCTTATAAAAGACAGCAGTGAATTGAAACTGCACAGTAAACTGTGTTCTCACCATCTGTCTTCAACAAAGTATGACATAGGAGTGGCTGTCATTCAGACTGTTTCTGAAGTGAAACCATTTATAAGTTCCAGCCTTGGGTTGGGCACTCTTTACAGAGTTGGAACCAAGCAATTAAAAATCTCTCCTAAGGTTATTTCCAGGGCTTACATTCAGTAGGCATGCCTCGATCATGATGTTTAAGCTTTATTAGACTGAAATAAATAAATCACTGAAGTAGGAACCTTCTTTCATCTCCTCCTGTCCTATTTTTCCATCAGATTGCTTCCAGGTGGTCACTGAAGTTTGGATATGATGTTGGGGGTGACTCGACTGGTCAGTAAATAAACAACCATGTCTCCTTTGCTAACCTAGCCTCCCTTAAAAAACTGTATCAGAAGCTACAATCTAGTTTGAAGCTGTGAGAATAATAGCATATTTTTAAAAATCCTGGGCCTAGACCCAGTGTCCTTTTTAAGAGCAAGGACATCATTGGTGTTTTGGAGACTTAAGCAGGGAATGAAGGACTAGTCCAAGTACACTCCATCCTCCTTGGCTAGATTCTTAGCCTGCTGTCAAGATACCAGTTTGCTGGCCCACTTAGTCTAAACATAGAGATCTTTTACAGGTAAAGTATTTGATATACATTTTTCTATTCTGGAAACAGCGGTGGCCTTTTTAGGTCAGGTATATAGGTCTACATTATGGATGGCACACAGTGCCTGCTTTTATAAACTGATGGCAGTTCTGTCCTTGCTTACCCTAGAGCGAGAAGATGTTTAGTCTAGCCAGGCCTATTTCTGCTGGATGACCTTTGCTCAGCCTTCTTGTTATAACTTTACAACATGCTTACAGAATTGGATTAAACTAGGTGTAGTATC
Source organism: Manis javanica (assembly GCF_040802235.1). Lineage (NCBI taxonomy): Eukaryota > Metazoa > Chordata > Mammalia > Pholidota > Manidae > Manis > Manis javanica. The sequence goes on from NC_133158.1 coordinate 15,382,168, forward strand.
TATTTGGTAATTTCTGGAGCAGTGGGATTTTTTAATTAAAGGAAATCAAAAGAATTCTACTTTGTTGCCAGTAGTAGGGGGATTGATTTATGAGAAGACATAATTTGACTTAGAATATTCCCACTTCTTCTAACAGTGTGCTGTATTTTAATAGAGTTCCCATATATTATGCAAATGAAGTGTTTTACAGACTTGTCACAGATGGCAGTTGGAAGTGACTATTGGACCATCACTCCACACCACCCTTTTCTTAAAAGCGACAGGCTTAATTTGCCTCCCTGTGATCCCTGAGTTGAGGAGCATAAGCTATAGAATTCAGAAAAACTTCTAAAGAGTTATGCAGGGGTGGAAAATAGAGTGTGCTTGAGAGAATGAGTAGGAGAAAATGTCTTCCTATATGGTTCCTAAAAGAAAGAGTTTCATGTCTTCAGTAATAAGTATTTTTTTCTATCTATCATGCATAGGGCTGGGGGGAAGATGGCAGGAGGGGAAGACAGGGTGTGAGAGTTCTGAGAGCTGTTTATTTCCTACAGACTTGAACAGTTCTCATTATCAAATTGTAGGTCAAATATTCCGATACTAGCCTTCTCTTTTAGCCTTCCCAGACCCATTTTGGAGCACCCCAAACTTCATATTTCCTGGAATCCATGTTCTCTTGCAGGTGCCATTCACATCCCCTTGGGCTGACAGCTCATAGCCATCTGATATCTATTTCCGGAAAAAAGAGTCTTTCCTCCATTTTTATTACTCCTGTTTCTAAATCTGGTCACTACTAATATTTCCATGGAGTTTAGCTTACTTATTGAATGAGCCACCCTTTGTTCAGTAAATGTGGTCTGGCTAAAAGAAATCCAGTTGCACTAGTTCACATGGAAATGGGGATTTTTGGTAGGACACAGAGAAATTGCATAGAAATTGGGAACAGGAAATATTGTAATACCAGTGCCTAAAGAGGGATGAAAGTGGAGAGTGAGTCTGGGTCTAAGCAGCATAGAGAGACTCAACGATCACAGAGTTAATAGACTTCCTTCAAGTTCTCTGTCATCATTATTCTTTGGCAGTCTTTTATGTGTCCTTAATATTTGGTCCTGCCCACCAACCCGTCCAATGTTTCATGACCCCAAATCTAAATTTCTTGCAAGAAAATCTGTTGGCCTGACTCACCTTTTCCCTTTATTAATGAGGTTAAGGGACAGTCTAGGGTTGATCCTTCTTTGAGTTGGGTATTTATTTCAGGACCAATCAGATGCAGCTGGATTGGGGTTGCTGGGGGACAGTATGGAGGAAAAGTCATACACACTTGCACTATCAAAGGCTGTGGCCAGTGACAGGTAGTTTGAGAGAGCGGTGTGGGGTACCCTCTAAGATAAGGTAGTCAGTCACATTGTCTCCAGGAAACTTTATGGAATAGCTAATGTGGTATTTCAGCAAAAGTAGTTTTTTAGAAGAGATTAAATGTGGCAAGGGGATATTTTTCATTTCTCTTGGAATCATAATGAATAAGCATTTCTTATTTTGCCAAGTCTGTTCCTGACAGAAATTAGAAAATATGATACTTATTACATATGTGCAGTATATGTATATGTGTATGTGCACATGTACTGAAATTTACACTCATGCAATAGAAACAAGAGAGGAAGTAGTATAAACTTATAAACTTTTAGTGCCAAAGAAGACCTTAGAGATCTTCTGGCCCAACCCACACATTTCACAGATGAGAAATCCAGACTCATAAATGGCTAGCTTAAGGGCACATAGCTATTAAGTGGCATAAAAGAGGCTCAGATCTCTTGAGTCCCTAGCCAATGAGCTTTGTAACCCAGCTCCATTATATTTTTGTTTCTGGAAGGAAAGTCTTTATTAATTGAAACAGGCCCAAATATATATCAAACTGTGTCATTGCATGGTTGGCTTATTACCTCTCAGGTTCTAGGGCAAAGACTCCCACCCCAAAGGGCTACCTGACCACTGCCTAAATCATTCCCACTCCTTGTCCCCCAGGTTCTCTATTGTCGTTAGTTTCATAGCTTTGTATGAAAGCTACCCCAATCTTTAATCACCTTGTTTATTTTTTTCTCATTCTTCTCCTCCATTAAAATAGATTCCATGAAGAGAAAGATTGTTTCTCTTCACATTTGCATCCCCAGCTCCTGCAATCGTGCCTAGCATGTAATAGGCACACATAAATAATTTAGTCATATCTGTGTGCATTTAATAAATATAAACATTAAAATGATAAATGTCTGTGGGAACACATAAACTTATTTCTGGTCATGTATACTTCCTAATTATTTAGGTCATGAAAAGTTTATTACCCAAAGGTATTAAATTTCTCTACGTATTTTTGTATGCCGTGTCACAGTTTCAAGCTGAAACAAAACCTGGAATTCATAGCACAGGGCGCCAGAAACATCTGATTCAGATGTGACTTGACTTATGTGGGCGTATTCCACGTAAACTGTGAGTGTGTTCATGACAGAGAGTAACTTAGTTTAGAGATGCTGCACCCCAAATATCCTCCTTTGTTGTGAATATTCCTGTGCGTCTCTGATGGTAAGAACTGTTCATTCTTATTTCTGGCTCTTGGCGGCCTGCAGATGCTTCCTGTTAGTGCTTCTGGCAGGTTACTGGTGGGGCCTGTTGTTTATTGCCCTATCTATCAAGTCCTATTTATTTTTAAAATAAACTTTAAGTATACTGTAAACTCCCTTCACAAACAGATTTTTCCTTCTCTTTTACACTTGACAAGCCTCTAAAAGGAATAGTAACTCTGTCTCATAAATATTTGAACCTGAACCTTTTAGGAAAGAATTATACTTAAGGTACTCAAGAACAGGAATGGTCTCAGTCTAAAAAATTTCCCTTACAACTACTTGTATATTCTCTCTCTCTCTTCCTCTCCACCACCCCCCATTTTTTAAAAATTGCATTATCTGATTCTTGCTTCTTTATTGTCCTCCCCTCCTTCCAATTATCCCACTACAGGCCCAGTTCTCTAATCGAAACTGCCATTCATATCTTGCTTAAATACTATTTTATAATGCAGTGTTCTTATCACAAAGGTTAAAGGTCTTCCTCTTTCCAACTCATCAAATCTAAACATCTTTCAGCTCTTTTTTGCTCCTCCGTCATGCAAACCTACTATTCCTTTCATCAAGAAACTCTACTATATTCCAGCCCAAAGTTGAGTGAGGAAGAATATTGACATGGTATGATATAAAAGAGCTTAGAATTTAGAGTCATACTGACTTGGCTTCAATGCAAACACTACTGCTTCTTAGCTTATGGCTTTGAGGAAGTCTTATAACTTCTTTTACCCTATTTCCCCATTGGAAAGGTAAAAAGTAACATTTCCTATCTGAGTAATTGTTCCTTGTATTCCGCAAATATTTCCAGGTCTTCTCCTTCTGAGACATGGAAGTATTACATTCCACCAGTGCTTTTCAAGTTAGGCATAGTTATATGACTTGTTTTGGGTAATGAAATCTGCATGGAAGTGATGTATTTCATTTTTGGATGGAAGTTTTTTGAGGCATTGTGTAATTTGGTGTGATCTTTTCCCTCACTGAGGCAGAAATGGAAGCAATATGTTGAGAAGGAGCCTGTATCATCCTGGGATCTTGGAGCCATAAACTGAGCCTTCTACTGATCCACCAATGACATGTAGCATGAGATGCTGGCATTGTTTGTTACTGCAACAAAACTTACCCTGTCCTGACTGATACATTTACTTAGCAAGGTTGTTTGGAGGATGAGTGACAATACATAAAGTAGCAAGATAATATGCACTCAATGAATGGTACCTGCCATCATCAGAAACATCATCATCATCATCATCATCATCATTGTTACATTTCTGGCCCTTCAGTAAATTCTAAGATCTTTAAAAGGACAAAATACTTCATGTATCTTCAGTGAGGCATTCTTTATTAGTTATGGAATATGTTTCAACTAAACGCTACCATTTTAGCCTGAAAGCAGCTGTAGACAATACATTAAAAAATGGGTGTATTTGTATTTCAGTGAAAGTTAATTCACAAAAACAGGATATAGATCATAGTTTGCTAAACCCTGATGCAGTTTGTTCTTACTCCCCTCCATCCTTCTCCCTTTTCATCTGTCAGTCCTAGTGTGTCTCTTCCTCTTCCGGGTTTGACTGTATTCTCATCTGCCACAGGCAGATTTTTTTCCTCATGGCAGATATACATTGTCACCAGTAGCCCCCAGTCTGTGTAATAAGGAAGTAAATCCCTTTCTCCCTAGTGTTCTTCCAGCGTAATATGCCCACACTGAACCAATCTCTTTTGCCAGGGCCTGGGAATACCTGATTGGTCAGGCCTGAGTTATGTGACTACCCCTGTGATTAGAGAGAAGTTGAGGCACTGTGATTGATGAGCTCTTCAGAATCACCAGAGGTAGGGATGGGAGTAAAATGGACTTGGTAGACTCAACATGATGCTCATTACAAGCTTCTTTTCTCCTGCATATGCAGAGTAGCAAGACAGAACGTAGTTCCAAGGGCCATCCCTAACAATTCTTTATTGTGTCTTCCTATAAGGTTATAGGACTTGATAATTTATAGCCAATCTCCCTGGCCATTCCTCAAAGACCTCCTGTGGGGCTGCAAACAAAAGCCTTGGCTAGTATTTCTGATGGATTGTATGTAGGAAGCAGGAAAGAGCAACCAAAGAAAACCCTCAAGTTTCTGTCATAAACACTTGGGTGAGTAGAGGTAACTTGTATATAGGTGATTAAAAATCATTTCCCAAAATGTGAGTGTAGGGAGAGTAGCAACATAGATAATCCCCAATTGGCTTATTTTTCTAATGACCTGAGAGAATTCCTGAAACTTTACAGAAGGTAATAAACAAAGAAATTTGATGGTATAGAAGTCATGACTCTGGAAACTGTCCAAATGCCTCTCTGCAATATGGGAAACACCCACAAATTCCTAATTTGAAATGCCATAATAAAGGGAAAAGCTTATTCTTGTTACTCCTGGACACACAATTTCTGCCTAAAGGGCATTATCAGCTATCATGGATATGTGTTGGAAACTCAATTACTGAGTCATTTTGATATACCAGTACTTTATTTTTACTTGGTTCAGAAAATTTAATGAAATTATACAAATCTCTGAAAAATCTAATATTTTTTATGTGATAAGATTGTGTAAGAGGAGGGGGTGGAAGAGAAGTTTGGAAAATGTGGTGACAGATGGCAAGTGGGCTCAGGCACATAGTGTTCCTATATATAGGGGAGGGGACAATCTGGTTAATCAAGAGTGGGGGGAGCATTTTTAAATTTAGATTCAAGTATTTTATATATTCAGCAACATCATTTACTGAAGCCGCCTAGCTGGATAGAAATTAAAAAGATTTTTTTTTTGGTTGGGGGTGAGTTTTGTGATATGTATTTTCAACAGTTTTACATATTCTTTCATGACGTCTACATTTAAAGTTCAAATGGTATCTAGGCTTTGAGTAGGTCTTCTGAAAGAGGGTTGAAAGTATTTATTTGTAGAGAGAGTTCCTTCCAAAGATACTTAACAACATTTAAAAAATTAGGGTCATCACAAATAATTTAGCAACATGAAATTAAAGTCAATATTCATGGTAAAGATGCCTTTATAGTTCAATAGAATAAGCAGTGGGCTGGCAATGAGGACACCTGAGATCAAGGCCCATTTCTAGGTAACAGAAGGCCAGGTAAATTGTGTTACCTTGAACAAGTCATTTCAGCTCTTTGGGTCTTAATCTTATTTTTAAAATGATGGCTTGGATTTAATAATCTTTGGGATATTTTTAGTTTTATATTTCCATTGTTGAAAGCTGTTTTTTAATGCTCTGTTAATTAGGATGCTTTTGGTTACAAGTAACATAAAGCCCACTCAAACTGCCTTAAACTGTCCCAGGGAAAGGCTAGAGTTGAGTGGACTTTAGGGATGCTTTAACTCAGTGAAAGACATTTTCCTTCCACTTATTCACTCTGCTTTCCATAGTATCAGCCTGTGTTAAGGTTGGCACCTCTTGAGGGTCTTCAAAGACTTGTTAATGACTCTCAGTCAATGACCTACTTCCTTGCTCAAGCCCGATGGAAAGAGAAAATCACTTTCTGAAGATGTCTTAGATGAAGAGCAAGTGTCTTTCCAAAAGATCTTTGCAAACTTGTCCTCATATGTCATTGGCACAAACTGACTTTGTGCTCATCTCTGATTATGGCCAGTGAATGAAGCTACTGTGAGCCACAGGAGAAAATCCTAGAACCAGTAGTTAGCTCAGCGAGGAGGGGGTTGTAGCACAATTGAAAATCGAGATGGGTTATGTATCTAAAGAAGGCAATCTAACTATTGCTTGGAATGCCCAAGGTTCACGTAATATATGCAGTTAAATAAGAACTGGGAAAAAAATTAGTGAAATAGGGGTTTTAAATGGTAGTTATTTACTCATTTACTCTATCATTAAGGACATAGTAAGCATTCAATAAATATGTATGCAGTGGCCTAACCATAAATCTGTTAAATACAGAGAATGTATCTCTTAGTTGGCAACTTATTAATAAGAAATCACAGGTATTTCTGGGGTTGCCATAGTGACCGGAGGCTTACTGCAGTATGTTTTTGTTTTAGTGCAGTGGTTTTCAAACTTGGCTGCAAATTGGAACCACCTAGGGAGCTTTGAAAAATACTGTTGCCTACATCCCACCTCCAGTGGGGCCTGGGCGTTTAGGGTTTTAAAAATTTCCCAGGTTATTGTAGTTCACAGTCACAAATGAAGACTTCTGGTTTAGGGAAGCTAAGTGTGTGGGCATGCTCATCTACATTCTCCTGCTCCCTCCAGTCATGTCCAAGGTTTTCCTTAAGCTACTCTTTATAATTCTCTTCTCTCCTCTAAACTAGTAAGTGCTAGGTTCTTTCTAAGCTGGGACTCCCAGAGATACCACATGCTTTCAATTATAGTGTGGAAAAAACCTGAACATGCGGGTGGAAACAAAGAGTGGAGAAGGCCTCTTGTTAATATGGGGTGTCAGGAGAAAGGAAGAAAAGGGTGGATGAGAGAAAGCAAGAAGCACTGCAAAAAGCCTTTTTTTCTGGCACTGGGATGTGGTTGAAGATGCACATTTAGGCATTCTCAGACTCAGATTCCCACACAAACACCCATACACATACAGACACATCATCTGAAATTCTTCCCAGCCTCCTCCCTGCTCAGCCCACTGCCAACCACTTGCTTAGAATATTGCTGCAAATTCATAAAATACCTAACGCATGAACAAATGAGAAATGGCTGTATTTATTCAGTCACTCACACATTCATTTACTCATCTAGTCTATAAATATTGATTGAGCGCCCACTATGTGCCAGGTGCCTTGCCAGATGATGAGTAAACAGTGATGAATAAGACAGGAGCTTACAGCATGTACAAAGGTCCTGAATCTGGGAATTATGTGAAATATGTGAACTTGTGAACAGTCAACCTATAATAACTATAAGAAACCATACTTCATCTAGTTTGAATTGGTTTCATTTGTTCATTTGTTTGTTTCTGTTCATTGTAACCAAGCACATTCTATCTCCTATCCATATAATATCTGTTCTGTAAGGTTAGTGTCAGGTAATTCAAGATCTTTCTGCTGGCATACTGAAAATTATTCGATATCAAAAATTTTATTTTTCTTAACCTGGCTGGTATATTTTAGAACTGTGTTGTTCATTACAGTATCCACTAATCATATGTACCTATTTAAATTTAATTAAGTCAAAATCAAATAAAATTATAAATTCATTTCCTTAGTTGCACTAGCCACATTTCAAGTACTTAATAGCCACATGTGTGGATAGTAGCTATCATCTTGGTCAGCACAGATAGAAAATATTTCCAGCATTACAGAAAATTCTACTGGATAGTGCTGGGAGAGACAAGAGGGCGAGGGGAGGAAAAACACTAGATGAGAGACTTGTATTCTAATGTCATCTACAGCAGTGAGTTCCCTTGGATAAGCATCTTCCCTTTGTTAAGTCTTTTTATTTCTTCTTGAGCAGAGAGGCTGGACTAGGAGACTTAAAGGGGGCATCTCTTCTAGGTTTGATAAAATGGCATTCAAAGTGCTTTCTTTTGATTTTTAACATTTGGAGACTTTTTTACTCTTCAGGGATTTGCTGTGAGCTGCATCATCAGATCATATTTGGGTATCAGCCACTGAGAGCCAGGGCTGAAAATTCAGGACAGTTTATTTTTTTTTCCTTCTAGCAAAATAAATAGATAGATAGATAGATAGATAGATAAATAGATAGATAGATAGATGGATCGATAGATAGATAGATAAATAAATGAAATCCAACACAGGTTTAGCAGCAAGCAGGTATGGGTTTAAACAATGTGTGGCCCAATTTTCTTTGCTTAGTGTCATAGCAATAGACCAACACAGAACAAGGCAGTCATCCTGCATATGTGTCATCAACTTCATAAATGTGTGCTACTGGCTACCCAAAGAACTAGCAAAGGGCACAAAATCTATTTCTAGAAAAACAGTTCATTATGCATGCCATCTTGATAGTGAGCTTACACTTTATTTTGGTTCATTTTTATTCATTTCTTTGTGAAAACATTCGAATGTCTGTCTACTGTATGCCAGATAGTATATATATGTTTGATTCTGAAGCTATAGCAGTGAACAAGATGCTGGTTCTCCTTGCTCTTGTGGTAATTCTAGGGAGGATATTAGGCAGATATAAAGCAAATTATTCCAAAAGTAGTTATTTACAGTGGAAGTTAAGGCTACAGAGATGATATCCTGAGGGTTTAAGTGCATGTATTGGAGACTTGATCTGGTTTAGTATATTACAGAAGACTCCTGGGTCAAAGTTCTCCTGTCCATTCAAGGACTCAAGGGAAAAATGTAGTAGGAGCAAAGAGTGAATGTTTGTAACAGGTGAGGGTTGAGAAGTAGAAGAGGCCATTCATGCAGAGCTCTGCCAACTATGGTCATGAATTTGGGCTTTATTTTAAGCTCAATGGAAAACCTTCAAAAGAGTTTTAAAAAATAGGAGTGTCATGATCAACATGCATCTCAAATACATTCCCTCTGGCAGCAGAATAGGGAAAAGATGGGTCAGAGGTGCCCATGTTGAAGGTAAGTGGACTAGTTAGGAAAATATTATCATATTTGGGTGAAAGATGATGGCAGCCTGGGTGAGGGCATTTGAATGGAGAGGGAGAAAATGGACAGATTTAAGAGATAGACAGGAAGTCAAATAGGTGTGACTCATTGGATGTTTGAGTCTATGAAAAGGGAGGTGGCAAAGAGAGTATGTCTGGCTTTCACCATTGAGTGGGTAAAGGGCTCTTTGTTAGATCAGAAGAGATCTGGGAGACAGTGATTATGATCCATGTATGGATCTACAAGTTGTATATACTACAGAAATTATATTATTCTTTTTACTATAGTTATCATCAAAGCAGTCATTTTCATGACCTCTGTGTACTTACATGTTCATATCCTCGTAATAGACTACTTGGTCTCTAACACGGCAGTTTATTTATTTGATTATAGAGGAGATGAAGCTGTTATTTCAACTTTCTCTTTGTTCTACAAGGATAATAAAGAGATGAGAAGTCGAGGAACAAAAGAAATGACCTTATTCTTTCTTTTCCTTCTGCCTGGAAGGCAGACAAGATAAGCAATGAGGAATTATAATTGATAAAGTAATTGTAGAGATAGGCCGCTAGAGGTGAAAAATGAGACTCCTACATGAAGGTTATCTTTTCTTCCAGCCTAAGAAAAATCTTGTCTTCCATTTCACTTTTCTTACATTTACTGAAAATTCTGCCTTATATATCCACATCCAAATTATGTAACCGAGTTTCACCAGTTGTATAGACATTGACTTAACCTCTGCTCATTCTCTGTTACTACTAATGATTTTTATTCTTCTTAAGCAGTAGTTCGGCTTCCTACTTCTATTTTTTTTGCTTCTGTTTTTTACTTTGTAGATGCTGTGAATTTTTAAGGAATAATTTCTCTTCTTCACTTTTACTTCTCTTAGAATCAAAATAGTGCTTCCTCTGTAACAGCTGATGGTTTGCATTTCATGTTCAAACTTCACATCAGGTTCACATTACTTAGCTTACTTGGGCTTTTATCTTTATCATGTAAAATTGATTGTTTCTTGCTAGTATTGCTGTCTATATTTGGTTGCTTTGAGCTTAAGATTTGGGAATCAAAGATGAGTGTGAATCATAGTTCCTCAACCTTACTGGAGGTGTGGCATTAGTTCTATTGCTTAACCTCTCTGAAATTTTGTATTTCATCCATAAAATAGAGATCACCAGAATATAGATCTATTAGCATTTTTGTGGCTATTAAATGACAAACTGCATATAAAGGATTAACTAGGGCTTGGTACATAGAAAGAGCTCCCCCCAAAATAGTTATTAATACAATAGTGTCATCATCATAATCATTATATGATCATCAATCATCATCAGTATTATATATTATTATTAGAACTCCCAATCTCTTGTACTTCATTTGGTTTTCTCTTCATCATCCTTTCCCTCTTTTTAGCTTAAATATACTTTGAAGTAGTGCAGGGGAAAGAATACAGAAATAAATCATGCAAGTATATATACCTTATTTAGGTCCTAAAGATAAGACTGACAAACTAGGGATGTTGCTGTGTATCTGGTATGGGGCACATACTAGGATTCCATGGTAGATGGGAAAATTTCAGATGAGTTCTGAGGAAAAAAGTGAGTTAACACAAATGAGTTATGCAATTGGGCAATGGGAGAAAGATAGGGTAACACTATTACTTAGAGAAGGGAAAAGGTATATTGCATCTCATGATAAGAGGTTTAAGAATTGACATTGTCAGCCAACTGATGGGTAGTCCCAATGACTACAGAAAGATAAATTGGCCTACAGAAGGCATATAGATTAGAGGTACATGTCATGACAATGATCCTTTCATCCATGCCTCCACTTTCATTAGCCAATTGAAATAAGGAAGAACACCAGTGTTGTGAAGTCACAACCAAAATGTGTTATTTCAAGAAATACTTAGAACTAATTTAAATGGTGTACATCTAAACCACTTTAATTTGCATTAAACTGAAACTTGGCATGTTTCTCAGTCCAGATGTAATTTATTTAAATTCCTTTAGTTGTTTTTCAATTTAGAAATGTGCATAGACATAAAATCTTGCAGTGTCTCATTTTTTTCTGCACATTTGTGAATTAAAATTAGCCAAATTATTAAGTAGGTTGTTTTTAAACTGAAGTAAGGATGGCTTTTATTTCTAATGCCAAGAAATGAAAAATGTGGTAATCAGGAGAATGAGAGTTTATCTGGTGGTATTTTTGGCTTGGTTGTAGGCCCTAGATGGGCCTTTAATGGGCTTCCCAAATAAGTTAGTAACACAAAGCATATATTTTTTGCTTTTCATTTTTGTGTTTTAATACTTTTGTAATCATTTGGAGACAGATAGGGAGGAGAGTCACACTGGATAGGATATGGTTTTCACCCAGAATTTCCCTTTGTGCATTTTAGTTCTCAGTCCTTTTCCTGAACCTCTAATGCATTTCTTTCTATAGCTGCCTCTCAGCACCCCCACCATTTTTTGCCTCTGTTTAGTTTTCCACCCTATTGCATCTGTATCCCTCATTCCTCCCTCCCCCTGCCTTTTACTATGCACGGTAATTTGCTGAATATTCTTGGCTATTTAAGCATTCTGTGTGTTTTAGCTTTCACCCCTAATTATTTCCATTGGGCCTTTCTTCTGAATAAATGTGGGTTTCTCTATGGGGTGGAGTTTTGACAAATAGGCTTTTCTCTTTTTTATACACATAAATGTGCACATGTATAGGTACTGTATTTGAAATATGCATCTTCAGGAGTTTGGCCTGAGTCATGTACCAACTGTTTAGGTATCCTGAATTCATGAAACTGAGTGGGCTAAAACAATGATGCTGTAGTCCTTTGCTTTTTGAAATACTGTGCTTGCATAACAAAATGTCTGAGCTGGGCATGGCTATGGGCCACATGAGTGATCTGTTTATAACTTCTGGCTTATAAGAACTCTAAGGGATTCTAGATGCAGTAATCAATGATTTGGATTTATTATTGCTCTCATCAAAAATCTCCAATGGATTTCTCTTGAAGGGGGTCCTTGTGAAGGCAGGAATTTAGTCTGATGTATATACTGCTGTTTCCTCAGAGTTTAAGGTAGTGCATGGAACATAAATATTAAATTAATACATAAATAATTTGGGTTAAAGTCTTCATCAGTCAGGACAAACTAGGTATGCTGCAATAACCCTTAATTTTCAATTGCTTAAATAACAAAATGTTTCTTATTCACTATGTCCATCCATTATAGATTGGAAAGGGAAGAGGGGAGAACCACTGCTCTTTGTTGTCACTCAAGGATCCTGACTGATCGTGCAACTAGTCCCTATTTTAAAGGCAAAGAGAGATCTGGAGTGTGTTTGCTTTAACAGTTAAAAGCTCCAGCCTCAAAGAGATTCCCTCAGTTCTGCTGTCAGCTCGTTGACTAGAACTTTATGGCTCAACGAACTATACAGCAGTCAGGAAATACCATCCTACCACAGCCTGAAGGTGGAAAGGCCCAACTTCTTTGAAAGGCATGAAAGTAGTTTTGCTTTGAGTTGAGAGCATGGACTAAATTGCCTTAAATGTCAATATCTGTTGATGCTTATATTATAAAGACACTGATCTGCAATACAATGATCACTGGCTGCAATACAATGGACTGCAATGTATTTGAAGTAAAAAATGGAGCTATCTTGATATTCTTGTTATATCACATGAAGGTATAGAAAGTCATGTAAGCCTGAAAGAGCAGGTCTTTCTTCCAGTCTTAAAAAAAATTAGCAGTGCCCACTTGAGGGCCTTGGACATAATCCATTAATATGTGTTTCATGTTTATTAAGTTGAACTGAATTGTAGGTAACTTAAGTTGAGCCCCAAAATGAAGACCATAATGGTTATAGTTTTTCCAAATGGTAGCTTTTTTTTTAAGCAAATCTGAACTTCTTCTAATTTTTATGCATTATCATAGCAAAACCAAAACCAATAAAATCATGGGCAAAGACTATCTTCCCATACTTCTATATTTTAAATGTCTGGAATGTAGTCAAAACATGCCTCTTAAACAAATGAGTAGTAATGTTTTGAAACTGTCTTAATGGTAAAGAAATAAGAAAATGTGACGGTTAATACTGGGGGGTTGTTTTTTCCATGAAGTATTCTATCCAAGTGTTTAAGATGTGAGCTTATAAGCCAGATCCCTAGGGTTTGAGACCTGCTCCATCACTCAGTACCTGTATTACCTTAGCAAGTTTCTTAACCTCTCTTTTCTCCCTAAGATTTTCCATCCATAAATAGAGATAATGATAATAATAATAATACTTATCTTACAGAGTTAGTAAGGAGGATGAAATTATATCTTACAAGCAACATATTACAGACTAGTGCTAGCACATGGTGAAGGTTTAATAAATATTAGTGGCTGCTTCTGCTTTTATTATTTTTGTCTTCATATTGCACAGCTGTGTAAACTTTCTGTGTATACTCACCAACACAACAATATTGAACCACAGAAATGAAGCATACATTACCAACTAGAACTTTGGTGTTCTTGACTTATTTTTAATTGTAAAATGAGTATTTACCATTATCTTGAAATTTGTGTAGTGGTAAGATTTAACAAAGAGTTGTGTTGTTACAAAGAGCTATTACGTGTGTACTGTGCAATGTAAAAGATCAGTGGGGAAGATTAATGAACCTGAAAGGTCTCCCCTCTGGTTTCTGAAGATGCATGGCAGCATCAAACCTTCTTTATAATGCCTATGAAAGGCAAGAGAGAATTCTGAGGCATTTCAAAAGGTTGTTGAGGAAGGAAAATTATGAGAACACCTTGAAATGAAAAAAATGAAAGATGAGACAGTATGATCTATGAGAGGAGGGATCACATTGGTCCATTTTCTGCCTTGTCTCCCCAAGCATTTAACACATAGTAGGTGCTTTATTAGTGATTCATTAAATAATTGAATGAATATTTCCAAGAATCAATGCTATTGCACTCCATAAGGGAAAAACTAGATCACCTTACATGCATCATTGATGTCTAGGTACAGTCACACTACATTTCTGGAGAAGAAAGTGTCCAAATCATAATACTAGAAACAAAATGGTGAACTTCTGAATGTTTCGTCTTCCTACCCCAAAGTGTTATTTGAGGAAAAGGGAAATTTTTAAAAATGACTTGAGCAAATTTCTTTGTTAAAGCCCACCTTCAATGCTGAAAATGACTGATTTCTGTTTATTAAACATGTTAAAAAATTCAGAAGATATTTACTGGTCTTATGCATTTAACTGTCTATATTTCAGATATATCATATTCCCATATTTAGCTGCCAAAACAATTGACAGATTTAAATTTGTATAAAGCTAACAATATTTTTGGTGAACTTCCTATTTAAAAGAACATTAAGGGGTAAGAAATGGAGTGTTTTTCACTTTCCCATGTACTATTAGAACTCTAACACCCATTAACACTATCATTTTGCAGAATGCTTTTTTTTTTGTTTCTCCTTCCTTCTTTACTCTTTTAGCAAATAAATAGTATCAGCAAAAACTCTAACATATCAGAGAATACAGTGTTAAAAGTGCTATTTGAGTTGTTCAAGAGTTAGTGGGCAAGTATTACAATTCACTGTAGCTATAATAGAGGGTAATGTCACTTTAAGACATGTGATACTTTACAGAGGAGGGATGTATTGAAACAGACTCTGCTACTTACAGCACCGTATAGCAGCCCTGCTCCTACATTTTGCTGCCTTGCTCTGCCCTGAATACACTGAATGGAGTGGGGATGGTCTGTCATTAACTATTAACTGATTCTCATCAGGAAACTACACATTATCTCACCATCATTTCAAAGGTCTCATCAGGCAGAGGTGACGCCAGGAGATGATTTAAAGGTGAAAATGACAAGGTTTCCACCCATCAGACCTTGGCTTCTTCTCTGACAATACAATCTGAGGGAGCTCGATGTCTTCCTTACTGTGGAAATAGCATCAGAAGAGAAAAACATATATTTTTAAAAATCCTGATAAAGAAGATTGTTGAGAAGCTCTTTTGCAAAAAATCTTGAATTGTGGCACAGATGGATTTTAGAAAGTGTTAGAGCTTTCCAATGAACACTAATAGAGTACTCTGCTCTTGGCTGGATTTTTCAGGTAAGAAGTCTCTTTAAGGATTTAAGATTCAGAAAGCAGATTTGTAACCTGTTCAGTCATATCTAGAGAACTATGTGAGACTGAATGCATTATTTGTAGGAAAACACCTATTAACATAGGAACAACCTCTTGGTAAGAAAGAGAGCAATGAGAGTGATATGCAGGAACCTGGGAAATAATGCTGAGAATTAGACAAAGTTAAATGAGAAAAAGAAAATGAAGGACAATACTGCAAATGTCAAGTCATAGTAATCTTTTTGAGGACTGAGATCTGTTAGTGAAGAAATGAGCAAGAGAAAACGGTCACTGAAAAACTATTAAGTTTTTATTATGATAGGGGTTTTTCAAGTTGAGATGAATTCCTAGTGCATTTTAACTGAAATTCACAAGGAGTCAATGCATGCCACTGTCACCTCTGTTTTGTCTTTCTGTAATTTGCAGGTTATTTTGAAAAAGCCCCAGAATGCATTCATTTCAAGATTCACAGGAGGGGTGTTGCTATTTATCTCTATCAAAGAGAATGCATCTATGTTTTACTGATAGTTCTGAAAACTATGAGGCTATATCTGTTGTATACAAAAGTAAACAGTGGGCAGTGTATCTAATTATAAAGTGAGTGATCCATCTGAATCAGTGACTGGTGCATAAAAAGCTCCATACTGTTGAAAATAATGTTTTCCTACTTTGCACTTAATTATGATTGCCACCATTTATCTATTATAGTCCTAAAACCCTTCTTAAAGACTACATCTCTCTCCTAAAACCCGTAAATTATCTTGTATTATGTCTACACACACACACACATATTGTGTACATTATTTTTACTTCTGAGCATCACAGGTTTTGAACAAGAACAAATTTCTGTGAATACAGAAGCCACACTGGGAGGTTACTAGTAGGTTTTAAATGTATAGTTGAAGTGCTGTAAGTGTATGATTTGACAGTGGAATAATCCATTAAAAAGAATGAAACAATCTTAGTTCCAAATCCCTAAGAGAAAAGCATATACTTAACTGGATTCTTGTATAGAAAACACTTTCAATATCACTGACTGAATAAGAATGATGCTCCAAGTTTGATTAATTTGGCAATATGAAATGCAGCATAAGGTGTTGTTTGAGAAATTGGACAATATGTAGCGCAGTTGAGCCTTTGTAGCTGCTAAGATCCTTATAGGTGCAGAAAAGACTGTCAAAGTTTCAGTGCCTGAGAAAAGGTGTATGTTCATCCATAAATACATACACCACCTGTATATGCATATTCAACAGTATACAACAAATGCCACAATGGGATCTTAGGAGGCAAAGCAATATTGTAAATTATAGCTCACTCTAGGATAGAAGCATAGATCTTCCATCTGAAGCTCATTCTGGCTGAAGACAATTCTTTCTGATTTTAAGTCCAGCCAAAAAGACCAGTTCTATCAGGGGATTACAACATGCCTCTGAGAAATGATTACTTAGTTTAGAAGAAAGCATAGAGATTAAAAATTCATGACTGTAGAATTGAAAAAAATCTACTCTTTCCTCTCAGGCTTATGTTAGACTTGCAATGAAGTTAGAATGAACAGGAGCATGCCGCTTTTAATGCCTGGAATAACTATACCTTATAGATGATCATGCAAAACAGGTTGTTTATTTAGGATACTATGTCTCAAACTCCCTGATAGTCAAAAACTTTCATTTATTTTTGTATTTTGGCAATCCTTGGTTGTACAGAATTTCAGAAATGAATTCATGATCTGAAAAGTGCTTTCTGTCAATCCGACTTCACAGCATGACCCCTGCTGGGTCATTAATTCTAGCCAGGAGAGTAGCAAAGGGACATGACGTCTGAGACCCTCCTTCTCGCCCCAGTGAGACAAACTGAGCTGGGGGCTTGAATCCGGGGGTAATCCTTCCTATCTAATGTTCTCTTTAGAGAATGGCAATGGTCTCGGCGATGTCCTGGGTCCTGTACTTGTGGATAAGTGCTTGTGCAATGCTGCTCTGCCATGGATCCCTTCAGCATGCCTTCCAACAGCACCACCTGCACAGACCAGGTAAGTCGGGAGCTGGCCCCACTGTAGCCTCCAGTCTTCCGCTGTCACCTTAACAGATGGTTGAATGAAAGTAACAGAAAGTGCTAGAGTGTGGGCAGCTTGCCTCTGAACTCTAAGATGAATTGTTGGCTGAATGCTTTGGGTAAAGTGGGGATACTAAAATACCTTGGAGGTATTTCTATTAACTTCTCAGAAAAGATAGTTTTCTCTAAAAGTCCTCCTCCTCCTTCCATATCTTAAAAAACAGAGGTCATTTGTTTTCAGATACTTAAGGCAACAGTGAAATATTCTGCAAAACATGGGATGACTTTCAAAATGAGGGTGTTTTAGGGAGGAGATACATGATCTTTGCAACCCATAAAATAATGCGTATATATTTCTGGGAAGCATTTTTATCTAGTATAAATACTATAATGTCGGGATGCGTGTGGTTAAGGATTTTCAGGGAATGCTCATGCCAGAATTAACTTTGGAAGTAGTCTGTCAGTGAAAAAGAAATGAAAGAGTAACTTACTATTTCTTGTTTGGTTTAATTTGTCTCCTTTCCTTTCTCCCTTCCTTCACTTTCTGTTCTTTCCGTATGCTCGGTGCCTTTTTTTCCCCCTCTCTTTCTCACTCTCTTAGGCAGTTTCGGGGGCAAGGTCCCTTTGGCTGATTTTGTTGTTGTTTATCTGTATTGAGTTCTGGACGCGATTTGCTTTCTTCATCTTTCTGTTCCAGGTACATTTCTTACCTTTCCATGGCCTCACTGTTCACTCTGACTTTTTTTCTCCTTTGCCCTTATCGTTACCGTCCCCCAGCTCGATTGTTCTTACCCTCGATGGTTCTCTGAACAAATTTCCTTTCATTTTCTGTTTAGCTTCAGCGTTTGCTTCCGATTACTCCACCCTCCAACTTCACCTCGAGTCCCCCCCTCCCCCCCGCCTTCCCCTCCTGTAGCCAAGTCTGGACTCTGGGGACCAGTTGCGCGCCCAAGCTGCCGATCCTCAGTTCTGAAGATGCTCCCAGCCCTCCACCCGCTTCTCCCAATTCCTTCCCGACCTCCTCCCATCCGCCCGCTTCCTCCAGCGGCGTGGTCCAGCGTCCACGCCTTTGCCTTGCCCTGGCTTTGCCGCCGGCCTGGGCTCCGTTCCTGGGCTCCTCAGCACCGTGCTCCAGCGACACCTCCGGGGCGCGGCTTGCTGCCTCTCCGGGCCTTGCTTCTAGGCGGGGGACAGTTTCTAGGGAGCGCGGATACAGCCCTGGGTGTTCCTGCGCGTCGGCACCGGGCTGCGAGGGAGCGCGCCAGCCTGTTCCATGCTGGAGCCCGCGCCCCCGCCCCTGAAACAGGGTGGGAGCTACCCGAGTTGGGGGCTGAGGCCAAGGACTGCCTCCAGGCCCCAGAAACCCTCATTCCCCACCGCCGGGGTCGGAGAGGGAAGGCGAGGGGGCTCTGGTTCCCCTGCAGGTGGGCATGGAAACCGCTCTGCAGCTGCTGCGCGCTCGTGTTTCTGTGTTGGTGTCCTGAGCTTGGAGCGGGCGTCGCCCAGACTCCGAGGCTTCTCTACCGAGTTGCCGCAAAAACAAACATGGGTTTCGGAATCCCCACTTTACAGCCAATCAGTTAATCACTGGTCTGTTCCGGCAATAATGTCTTTGACTTGTTTTGTGGCACAAATAACGCGGGAAATCTGTATTCATTATATTTACTAATAAGAAGTCATAAGAAAAACGATCGTGAGTGTTTTAGCACGCTTTCAGGATTAATTCTCATTGTTCAGCTTAATCCTTACACAAGTAAGTGTAATTCACCCCACCCCCACCCTGTTGCCCAGGAGACCAAAGTTCTGAGGGATTGGGTGCTTGTCTGAGACCACACAGCCAATAACTGCCATTGGAAGTGAGGTCGGTCTGATTACACCTGCAGATCATTTTCCAAGGAGAGTATACGGTCCCCCAAGCGCAGAATAATCATGCCAAGTAGCCTTTTTGAGGAGCTGTGAACCCCTTTGCATAATTTATAAAAACTTTAAAGTAATGTCAATCCATGGCCTCATTTGCACTGCAAACTCATTCTGAACGGTGGCCATGGCAGAACTGGTGAGTGGCCGCAAGTGGTGATGGGACAGTTCAGGACTGCTGTCCTCTGTCACTTGTGAGCGATATGACCTTGGACAAGTCCGTTTCTTCTCTGAGACCAATTTCCCAATTAGAGATATTGTGAGTGTGTAAATAAAATAATGTTCCTGCAAGTGCTTTTAAACTATAAATCTCTTCATAAATGTCAGGAATTACTGACACCCTCAGTTAACAGACTACAAACATGCATGGTAGAGATTTCGATCGAGTGAAGTTTTGCTGTTTACACAGCTAATAATCCTCATAGTCTGGACAAAAATCTTGTTTTTACTCTTGCTGTTGATTTTTCAAACGATGTTGTACCTGGCTAGAATATACCACCAAACGCTATGTGTTTTATTTTATGCCCTATGAATATAGTCATGAAATACAGTACAGTTTGCAATGGATTTTCACATAGACAGTCCCTATTACTCAGTTAATACATGAAATTTTTCTGGTAGAGGTTATGTCTGTACTACTTGAAATAAGTAAACATGTTTTTATGGGGGTTGTTATCAAAATATTAAAATTCTAAATTGAGAAACATCATTAGGCTGTGACTGAAATTAAACTCAGTTTTTGTTTCTCCATCACCTAACCTTTGAAAGTGCTTATTATCACCAACGTGTGGTCAATCTGTACATCAGGTTCACTAAGAAACTGCAACACCAAAACCAATTTCAACCCTAGGCGTAATACATTTATTTAACTTTCTTGGGTTTTCAACAATAGCTGCAAAGATTAAAGTGATAGATCTTGAACACAGCAATATTCTAGATTATTTCTGTCAGAAATACAATCTTCTTTAATGCAATCTTCCGTTTTGATTTTAAGAGTAAATATATGCTTTTTTTGATGAGAGTTTGTGATGTTTCCCTTTGTGGGTCTTAAATCTTCAGGGACACTAATGAAATGTATATGAAAACAAGAGAGAAATCAGAGCCAGTTATCTGTGACAATCCACCCCTAAATGAGCAAATAAATAAATAAATAGCTGGATAAATGAGCAAAAAGGAAAAAGCATAATCTCATTTTCTCAAATCGGTTAAAACAAGTGACATGATGAGAAAAAATGAGATACCAGCAGACCCTGAGCTTTGCCACATTTGCCTAAGCTTGAAAAATCGCCTCTTTCATAAAGCAGGAGCAGGCGGACACTGCATGCATACCAAGTATCTGGGAAATGTGAAAAATGACAAATCTTTTCCTCAGAGCACTCAGTGGAGGGAGAGCGAAGGCTTTATAGCTGCCCCCTCACCTGCTTAGAAACTGCTGGCCCTACTCTTGCCAGCCTCTTACAAGCAGCTTCACCATGCCCTACACAGTAAGATTGATGGTGCTCCCATCCCAAGCAGCCAATTTCAGTCTCTCAAGAAATAATCCACTACGCTGACAGATGAGTAGAATGTGATGCGATGTTCCCCTCGTTCAGACTGTGTAGCACCTGGATGACACCAGTCAGCCACGGGCCTTTAGGGGAAATGGTTAGAGATTTGGGCCAATTTCTGTCGTCAAACATAAAATCAGTACATTTTTGTGAGGCTGTGAATTTGTGATCTGTCTTCTCAATGCAGTGGGTTTGTACACAAACAGAATGAGAATATGTTAACTAGAAAACGGACTGATTTTAATGTATTCCCCTGCAGTCCTAAATACTTCCTATTTTTCATATTTACAGTATTAGGAATGAACCATTTCTTTTCCATTACTCACTAGTTAAGTAGGATTAAAACAGTCAATCAAATGAATTTTAAAATCACACAAATGAGTAAAATGTGCTATCTGGATTAATGGAGTTATAATTTCAAAAAGTTTAATATTTGGCTAAATCAAGTATTTTTTGGGGGGAAATGATGTAGGAAATTACCATAACAACTTAAAAAATTCCCATGCCTTTAAAAAAATATATATATACATAGTAAAAACCATAAGGAAGACACTTGATTTAAATAAGAGAGACTAAACAATGAAAACTCAAAAGTGGCATTTCATTGTTTTAGGTAATTAAAATAGACAGCTTCATCTCTTTATAATCACCAGTTGCTGTGTAACAAGTAAAAAAAGATGAATTGTTGGCTAAATGTAACTTTCAAATTTAGATTCAGTTTTTTTCCTCTCATGGATATATGAATTATCACAGCAGTTTTAGTGGTTACTTAATTTCAAATGTATAGGTTTGTGGACAAGGGGGGATTGTCTTTGAAACTTAATAAAATATGGATCATTTCAAAATACTTTAGAATCCTAAGGATTCTTTAGTACTTCAAAATTATAAAGATAAATTACATAAGATAAAAAATTTTAAGTGCCTAATGAATCATTTATTCTTGAGGCACTGCTTTTTATCAACAGTGGTATATGGGAATAATACATAGAAAGATTACTCCGAATAGAGTTGTCCATATAACTTATACTTGGCCTGATTTAGAGCTATGTTAAACAACCTATATATTAGAGGTATTCATTTATGACTTAATTATTACATACTGAACATCACCATCCATTTAAAGTATGGCCTTTTCTTGTTAAAATATTAAAAAGCATTCTTGTATGCATTATACTTATTTTTACCTTACTATTCAATATTCCTTTTTTGAAAGCCATTTAAGGAATACACATAAAATACCAAGGTAGATTACAATAAAAGATTGTTTTATAATTGTAATATAAAAGAAATAGTGAGAACAACAAGGGTTGTATATTGATTTTTTTAACAATGTGTACCAGTTCTAGATTGCTAAATGTAGTGTATCGGCCAAAGGATTAGAGCAGACAGGCTGTTATTTGGTGTAAGCTGGTGCTAGTGATAATCCATTGATCATCTGATTGATGATATTGACCTCGTCTCAGAGTCAGAATGCAGCTATAGGACATTCAGTAAGACTCCAAGATATCAAAACCAAGTAGAGATGCAAATAAGTATTCTCTATCAATCTCATGAACTTGTAAGAGAATTATTACAGTGCTATGTAAATATTGTTATTTATATGAGCTCAAGCATGTGATCTCAATTCATAGTTAAGGAAACTAGATACTATTCCACACTACAAACAAATATTTGCAAGTAGTACAAGTAAACAGTAGCCTTTAATTGTTCATTTCTTCAAGTTCATTTAACTTAGACTCTTTAAAAGTCTTCATTTTAAACTGTGTAAAAGTCTCAAAGCTTGACTGTATGAATGGTACACTATTTTTGAAAACAATTGGACAGTGTCTCCCAAAAAGTAAAATGTGAAAATTCTGACATAGTTCCATTTCTAGATGCTTATCCTAGGAAAATGATTGGACACGTGTGAAAAAATGTATGTTAAGGTTTAGTCACTGCAGCAGTGATTTTAATGGCCAAAAATCAGAGGGGAGTTTCATCTCTATCAAAAGAAGATGGGTAAAATAAATTATAGTACACCCACACAGTGGAATTCAGTGGAACCATTGCAAAAGATGAAATATGTTTATATACACTCTTGTGAAAAAATTCCTATGATATACTGCTGAGTGAAGGAAACAAACAAGAAACTCAGTTTCAAAATAATGCTGAAGAAAAATGTATTTGCACTTGCATTAAAAATACCAAAAGTGTAGTTAAACCTGTTGGGAGGATTGGACTGATTTAGACTTTCTATTTCCTATAATTCTGTATTTCTTGGATTTGTTTTTGCAATGGGTGTATATTATTTTTTAATAAAAAGCTTAAAATATTACTTATTACAGAGAGATCAAACAGTGCTCCCAGTTTAAGGAAAATGAAGGAAGTTAGGTAGGAAAGTATCATGATGTCCTTTTCCTTTAAGAGCCTGAATCCAGTCATATGTCTAGGTCAGCATTTCCCAGCTCACAAAACACTATACTCTTAAGACACCCTTTGGCAAAAAGCTATTAAATGTTACGGAAGCACTCACTGCATGGTATGTTCTCTTTTTGGGGATTTGCAGGTCGTATAAGTATATACAAGTTCTGGAAAGATTTTCTAATAGGAAACCTCATTGTGTTTAAATAAAATTTTCCAAGATATTTTTTTAATTGGGGCAGAATCTAATGTGCCTGTTTATATCATATGCATTAGTAAATGTGGGCCAAGATAATTCTGATATCCTGTGCTATTCATCTTTTTATCTTCTCACTTATAGAAAAGAATTGTTATAGGTGCTCAGAAAATGTTAAATTTTTAAGGAAAAGAGGAATGAATGTTCTTGTGGAATCTTAACCTCTCCTTTATTTGTTAACTCTGTGTGTGAATGCTTGTGTGTTTATGGATGGATGCATACACATCTATGTGTGTGTTTAAAATTTGGAGATTCCCTCAAATGGAGAGTGATATAAACATTAAATGGTCAGTGGAATATTTCTGTGTATGTGTGTATTTGTGCAATATCTCTGTGTAGTTATTTGACTTCTGGTCAGTATTTGACAGCCATTTCATTAACCATAATAATCCCAAGAATATACTTAGAAATGTAGCAAAAAATGCAATCCTTAAGGTTTTCACTAACAGCATAAGTTGTTTTTTTTTTCTATAGATTTAGAAAATATTACTGTCATGATCTTGAGGGACTAAATGGAGCAACATACCCTAGTAGACAAAGGCCTTTTGCTTTCAAATCTTTTGATATCAAGAGAAAAATTTACTTCATTTTTGTTGCAGGGAGAAAATAACAGCCAAACAATTCTTTGGTATAGAGAGAAGATGAATTATTTTATTAATAAACTAATTGGATTCTTCAGAGATAATGCCCTCAGAAGCACTTAGGGAGCCCTGTTGGCCCACTATTTCTTTCTCCTTCCTCATCTTTACATAACAAAGTCCAGAGAAAGAAAAAATGATGTTATTACAGGAATTTTTTTTCTCAGAAAATAAGTAAGTAGGTATGCTGAGTGATGTGCCTCCACATTAAGCAGTTTCTTCCTCCTTGAAGGAAAGGAGTCAAACTAGGTCTCACCTGAGTCTAGAAAGGAGAACCTCCTACATCCTCAGCCATTGTTCTGCTGCTATGATTACCTGTATCTGCCTTTATTACACCCTTTCTAGACCTCTTCTAGGCATGGTTCCATTTTATCCAAGAATAAATCCCAAGCTACCTGAGCCTGCATACATTCAAAGGAGTTGTCTGATTTCCTGTTTGCATGGATGAAGAATGAAGTATACAGCGATTTAGTATGTGCTTTGAGGTGAATAGGGAATGCCAGATTTAGACGAGCTACCACAGTGGGTGTAGTTTTGGGGTGGGTTTCGCATCACTTCAATGCTCTTGAAATTGACATTATATAGTGGATTAGGTTCCGCAGGCCAGCAGGTCCTTCTCACTGAATAAATATTATGTCAGTAGACAATGAATATTTTCTGATCAACTAGGCAAGAACTTTAGAGCCTTTAAAAATGCAAAAATAGGCAGGACAGCACCACATTAAAGCTTTTAAAATATAAGTTGGAAATGAGGAAAGAGTACCAGGATAGGATAGGATGCTGGAGCTTTCAGGATCTTGCTTAAGGTGTCAGTTGCAAGGCCTCAGATGAGACGGTTGGAAGGAATCAATGATATTTCATGTTATGTCTGACAGCTCCAAGGAGGCAATGCATGCATTCCACTAACAGTAAGCTATATTCCACAGATAATGAAGTTTTAAGTTGTCCAACGAACTGATTGATTGATTTTATCCATTTGGTAGAGTTCGATTCAGTATAAAATCACCTTTGTATTTAAAAAAGCTTTCTGCTAAACTATTTGAAAACTTCTAGGGCAAGTTCATAGATGGACAAGGAAAAAACCTTCTTATACCAGACATTTAACAAAATCAATTGGGGCAGACTGGGGGTCAGACATTACAAAATGCTGAAAATTGTGGCAACTAAAGAGCATATGGACATCTAGAGAACACAACATATTCTTAACTATGTCTGAGATTGGCTCAGCATGACCAGATCATCAGTAGTTCAAGGTGAGCCAGAAACCTAGAATTTTAGGGATAATTTCCTTATCTTTACAGGTTAGGTGGGCCCAAGAAAACTTGACTTAAGTCTATATCGTGTGGCATACTGTTAGTGTGTGACCTCAGACAAGATTATCTCCAGCTCCAACATTTATGATTCCAATGAATTGATCAAATCCTGTTACGCAAGAAGGTGGAGAGAGGTGAAGGCAGTAGGGCCAAAATGAGCATTTCTATGCACATCTGTCTTGGCCTGCTTTAAAATTATGTCCATGGCTTAGTTCTGTTGAGTTATACCCAACATGGTAAAATGCTGTGTGTCTCTGAACCTCCTGAGTTCAGTTAACTGGTATCACTGGGGGTCTGATAAACAGACGTTTATATAATAAAGTCAATGGCCTAAATAGAGGTTTCATTTAAATCTTAGCTAAATATCAATTAATTTTCCTTTGGATTAAGGTTTGGGAGGAAAAGTAATCTGTAAATGTAAAAAAACAGAGAGAAGCAACAGGCAGCATAGTGATGCCTGTATAAACCTTTTATTTAATATTTTATTAAGGTTCTCAAAATCTAGTTTTCAGTCCACTAATAGGCTATAAATTTATCTTGAAACCCAAGGTTTTTTTTTCTTTGTTATTCTTTTTCTTTTGGGCAAATGATTTAAAATTTCATGTGCATTTATCTTATATATGAATACAGGCAACTTACTAGTATACTGAGTTATCATTCGGCTACAAGGCATGTAACTAAGGTTTGCTGAGCTTCTTTAGTTGAGTATTCTACTAAGAAAACTGGCTGCCTGCTCTTGGAAACATTGCAAAGTGCCTGCATGGAATAATTATGAATTCATGCAATTTTGGAAAGAATAA
This sequence comes from Manis javanica, assembly GCF_040802235.1. Lineage (NCBI taxonomy): Eukaryota > Metazoa > Chordata > Mammalia > Pholidota > Manidae > Manis > Manis javanica. Next base: position 15,408,368 of record NC_133158.1, read on the forward strand.
TTTGTTATCAGTGTATCTTAAATGTTGTTTGAGTTGTTAGTGATTTGCAATTGCTGTGATTCTTGCTTTTTAATTATAAATTAGTGTTGATTTAGTTTTATCATTATCAATTAAGTTTGCTGTAGGCTGTTTCATTAACCCTATAGTCTGTAATGATACATATTGCATATTTTGGATTTTAAATTTGCTGAAGACTATACTCTAAGACATTCCTGAATTGTGGCTCAGAAATGATTTATCTATATCCTCATTGTGAAACATGCACATGTAATCACTCTCAAACTTGTTTATATGCTGACAATTGTATAATGACATTGTTTATATACTGCCATTGAACCTATGCAGCATAATGTTCCAGGTAGTTACATTTTTGGTTTATTTATTTTTATTTTTTATTTTTTTTATTTTGGTATCATTAATCTACAATTACATGAGGAACATTATGTTTACTAAACTCCCCCCATCGCCAAGTCCCCCTCACATACCCCATTACAGTCTCTGTCCATCAGCGTAGTAAGATTTTTGGTTTATTTTTATGTCCACAGAACATTATTTTATAATATATAAGTATTTTAATAGGCTCATCTTATCTTATAAAAATAACTAGTGATTCATAAGTGTATCTGTCCAAGTATTTATTATCTAAGTATTGTTCCACTGCAAAATGGAAACAGACAGGAATTGGATATTTCACCACCTAATTGGTTTGAACCTAATTGAAAGTTTGAACACTATTGCTTTATGGAGAAATTTTAACTAGAGACCAGCTCTACAGACAACTGTGAATTAGAAGAAGAAGACAAAAAAAAAGCTGTTTTTCTGAAATAAAATGATAAGATATAAAACAGGAGAAGGTACTATTTGGAATTTTCCCAGATAGGGTCTTATAAAGTTGAATTGTTTTTGTAGCTTCTTACATCTCTTTACCTGATGAAATTGCAAGAAGCCATGTAGTGGATGTACGCTTGAGAAAGTAGGTCACTGGGTGAACATTTGTAGGGCAACATTTTTGACAGCTTCTCCCAGGATTGTTAAGAAATAAGAGCAGATTTATGGAATATGTACTGCCAGTCTCCAGTATTCTGTCTACCACAGGCCCAGGTAATCAATCACAGTGATTGTTCCCACAGAACCTGGATGTGATTGTAGAATCTTCCTCAGTCCTTCTTTAGGTACCACCCATCAATTGATTGACACTGGCATGCAAGTTGAGAGTCTTCAACCATCCCTGATGTGGGTTAATTGACTCACCATCTCCAGAATCTCTCTCCTGTTCAAAAAAATGCATGCCATGAAACATATCATTAAAATATATGAAAATGAACCAAATTAAATCATACTTACATAGGCACATGTGTCTTGTAACTACTGTTAAGATAGTGCAGCTTTAGAGGATTCTGTAGACTTTGGAGAGTTGCAAAATTTTCTTTTTATTGCTTCCAGAAATGTTTGATTCCCTTCCCCTTTCTTTATGTATAATATGCAAAGCTGCTTGTGAATATGAGCTCAAACTGGAAAGGATATGCTATGTGATTGGAAAGGATAAAGCAATTTGTTCTCAGCAGAAATGGTTTGGGGAGCCCTGAAAAATGGTTGATTTTGTGTTGGGCTTTGAATGTTAAGAAGTCCGCTAGTAGGAAAGGATCAAGAGTGACCTATTCAAAAGGAAAGAGAACAAATAATGACTTAGAGGCAGGTAAAGGAAATAAGGTGGCTGGTAACCTGGATGGCTCTAGGCCCTACATTAATGGAGATATGTTATATTATTCCAGTTAAAGGGAAGGAAAGACTTTTTTTTTGTTATTGGTTTATGATCTAAAGTTTCCTTATCAATGTACACTAATGATCACAGATGGAGAGAAGGGTTGGATGGAAGGAAAGAGCCAAAGTATCTTCAACTAGAGTTCTATGGAAAGAAAGTCAGTTAATTAGCAGAAGTTGAGCACCCAAACTCCGACCAGACTGTGTCCCAAAAGGCCTTTCACCCCTTTGAATTATTGCTACCTTTGTGTAATAAAAGACAAACTAAGCCACTACTGTTGATTATAAATCTGGTTATTATGTTAGTGAACACCTAAGGATAATCATTTTTTTTAACATATATCAAATTTAGTATTTTTTATTCAGCAAATGTTTGTTGAGCACTTAATAGGTGCAGAGAACTACACTTCCCCTATGTTAATAGCAATGCCACTTTATTATAATCACTGGTAATACTGCTTTCCCCACTAGATAGCCATCTCCATGAGAGTAGGGGACCTAGTAGTCTGGCACATAGAGAGGGCCAAATAAATACTTGGTGAATGAATGAATGAAGGACCCTAAGCATTTTGTGTTTCACTGAATCCTCACAGTAACCTTGTGAGGTAGAACATCTTTCCATTTTACTGGTAATGAATATCTTCAAAAATAAGTTAATTAAATTATACAAGATCACTAGCTTGGGAGGGCCAGTTGGGAATTTTGCCAGCTCAGTTTATGAATCTCTGCTTTGTGGAGGGTCTGATATGGGCTAGTTTGTGTAATTTGATGTTTGATCTGTACTACAACTCTACATGGTTAGTACTGTTATTCTCATTTTACAAAACACTACAACATGTGGATAATCATTGTACAGGTGGGAAGAAAACATAGTTTGTGCACCAGGTCTCAGTTCAGTGTTCTTTCCACAACAAAGTACTCCTTTAGTACTTAGGAACATAAGCAAGCCAGTCTTGGCCAATTGAATTTATAAAACAAATGTCTATGTGGAGGGACGTCTGCATTAACAGACAACTGTGTCTTGGGCAGTGAGCTTGGCTCTATCATGCAATCATTTTAAGTACTGCAGCAGAGTGATGATTTTGTTTTAATTTTGCTGTGCTAACCAGCCTGGTTAAAAGCATGCTTTCTCTCCTTATTGGATTAACAACACCTCATTTTAAAGTAATTTTTTACAGGCTAGTGTCTCCCAATAATTTTTTTTTTTTAGATTTTGGAGAAGACCCTTTTTGGCTCCAGGTGGGGAAACAGCAGCACAGGATAAATCCACATTTATTAGACTCAGTCTTAGTGTAGATTCTCTGTTTTACTTCAAATGAACTTATAAATCATTAACACTGGAAAAGAATTCCAACTGCAATTTAACTTTCTGATAAGATTTTTTGGCATTTATCATGTTGAGACTTTATAAATTATTTAGAACATTGTAAAGTGGGCTGACCTTTCTGGTAAGGGGTTTGATCATTTGCAGCAGTGTCTTTTTGCTAAAGTATGGAATTTGCTGTCTTTCAAGTTGCTGGACCCATTCCAGCAACATGTAAGGTAGAAATTGTTCATATAATCAGACCTGAAGTGTTGCTTTCAAATTCTCTTATCATCAAAATAAATCTGCTCCTTTGTTCCAAAAATATCATTGTGACTAGTGGTGGCCAATTGCTGACACACAGCCCATTCTTCCTATGATCATGTCATTGCACTTTGCTAATTAATTAGGGCATTCCTTTTATTTGAACCCAGATTCAGTCTCTGAATCCTTCCAAGCACAGAGTTTCAATCAGTACCTTGTTAAGGATGTAGTAATGATTTCAAAAACAACCACAACCACCACCCCAGAACAATCATCATCCAGCAAACTACTTTGTCAGGTACTATGTGAATTGCCTTATATGGACTTAGATGTATAATTTTGAGATGAAACCTATTGTCCATTCATGATCTAGGCTGTTTTTATATGTAATTGAATTCTTCTGTCAACGTGAGCCATGTTATTCCTTTAAAAATAATTATTTCAATAATTAAGCAATAAAATACATACAAAGTGTTTAGAATGGTCCCTGGAATGGGGTAAGCACCCCATAAATGCAACATCTACACACATCTTTGGAAACTGGATAAAGAGTTGACTTGCTCACAGGTCTCTTACCTGACCTTACTCTCTGCCATCAGTAGTCTTGGGCCAGTGAGCCTGTAGGGATAGGAGCAGCTTGGTGTACAGGGCAAACCAGGAATTTACTTCTCAGCTACACCCTTAGCTCTAAGTATGGGCAGGTCAGTGTAGCTCCCTACCTCACCCACAAAGTGGAGATCCATATTTATAAAATCCCTACCTAGTGGGTTTGAATAAGGAACCGAGATGATACCTGTTCTACACCTGCCATACAGTTTGTGTTAGCATATGGTATCTTGCTACAGTGTTATGTACATATATGAATGTCAATGTGGATAGTATAGCAGAACTTCTTTATAAGAACACATATGACTATACTTTGTTATATAAAAAAGGCTGCACCTAGAATTTCACAACTTGGACTTACTTTATGATTGCATTTGAGTCTTCTGTTAATGGAATCTATGTACTCAGCACAGGCAAAAGATCGGGATTTTATGGCTAATCTTTACGTAGTGGTTAGCCATGTGTTCTAAGTCAGTATGAACAGGTCACTGTACCTTAGAGTATACTTACTTCCCAAAGCATACTGTATATGTAATTACTAATTATATAGTAATGCTATATGAAGATGCCCTAATCAATACATTTGATAGAATTAGTGTAATTCTGAATAATAGGGAAGTTTGGCCAATAACTCATTAGTGAGAAATAGAATAAAAGCCAGCATTAGTCTTTGTGATTCTCAGAATGTATTATAATGCTATATATAACCCTAATGAAAGAGCTGCTAGTCAACTGAAATCTGATATCATTTATCCATATTTCCTCAGGTGTTTTTTGTGTTTTTCTTAAAATAACTCATTGCCTCTGTATCATAGAATCCAACTATTAAAGGAGAAACACAGGCATATACTGATAAAGATATTAATACCTAAATGTCTATGAGTTTCATCCCAGGGTATCCTTTATATATACTCTTATGTGTTCCCCTTATTTTCTACCCTAAATACAAAATGATATCCTTGTGTGTTGAGTGGCTAAGTACAATGGTGTCTAACATTTTGAGCCTCAACAAAAACAAACAAAAATTAAGTGCCAATGGTTAGTTTTTTATGTTTTAAGACACTTGGGAATTTGAATTATCATGAAAGCATAGCCTATAAAGTTAGAAACATGGATTAAAGATATTATAAAATGATAAATTTGCAATTAGTGTTTCAGAGTCTGTTAAGAACCATACCCAAAAGTCAGGAGATCTCTACTTAAGCGGTCAGAGACTTAGAGAAGTCTTGCTGAGTTATTTGATAAATATTTATTATTTCTTTTCTACTGTTCTCATTAGCATACTTCACAAACGATGTTAAGTATTCTGGCAAGAACATTGGGATAATTTTACATTAGCATAAAGGATTTATTAATTTTAATATTTTCATGAGTCTATTTATATTCAATTGTGACATTAATAGGTTGCCAAAACAAACTACAGTTAATTGTATTTAATTAAATTGTTGAAAACAAGTAAGGGTAGTTTATTATTATTGTAAGCAGAAAGCTCTATTGATGTACTTGTTAGTGTGGATAAGATCTGGTGTAAAGCTCTTCCTACTGGGTAGGGTATGGTATTATTCATCAAAAGAAAGCAATATAAAAATGCTAATTCAAGAAAGTTATCATTATAATGAAACATTTGGAGCTGGAAGTCTCACACAGTATTTGCAATCTTATATCCAGTGTTAGGTAAATTTAGTCGGGTTCCTGCCACGACAGACCTCACTGTCTTCCCTATAGTTCCTGAGGAGCTCCAAGACCATCTCTCCATCCTGCCTTCTTTATTTGGAGGAATTTTTCGGTGAGGGGAAAGGTTTAAGTTCTGGGTCAAGATTTCAAATGAGACCTGAATAAGTAACAAGTACTATACCATAAGTTAGGGATGGAGTTTGGGCAGAAAGGAATTGTAGGCAAAGGTAACAGTTTTATGAAAGTGGATGCAGAAAGGAAGATCCATTAGAAACATCTGAAGAACATCAGAATATCAGGGAAAATGAACTCCTTTGTTATGGATTAATGCATGTATGTGCTTTGAAGGGAGCAGGAGACAAGGAGTGGAAACTGACTTTGGGAGGAAAAAAAATTCAGGACTCTTCTTCCTCAATTGTGTTGAAGATGTACATATGCATTAATATACATTTTTATTAAGTACTTACAATGTGTCTGGCACTGTGCTAAGAATTCCATATTGTTCTGTTAATCCCTACACTTACCATTGTGAGGCAGGTACTCTTTGTTCTCTAAATAGCCTGCCCAAAGTGCACAGGTAACAAGAGTGAAGTCAGGATTTGAACTCAGATCCCATGCTCCTAATGACTATAATACTGAAATTCTTTGCTTCTGCCAGGATGATTAGTTTTAATTGTGATGGACAATATTAAAGTGGAAATTACTTTAGAATAGGCTAAGTTTGCAATCAGCTGCAAATCTAAGTGTTAAGGCAAGTCTGTATTTTAACAACATTTATGTCTCACTCATGCTCCTGTCCACTAAGGTTGGCTGGAGGCTTCTGCTCCTTGTTATTGTCAATCCAGAATTAGGAGCAGCATCTACTTGGAATAGTAGTGTTCATCATGGCAGAAAAGGAGAGTTTTGGAGGTAATACCAGCAAATACACATCAGCTTCAGCTTAAAATTGGTGCATTTTGCATCTGCTCACATTCATCGGCCAGACCTGGTCATTAGCTCAACCCCAGGGCAAGTGACCATGAAATATAACCTCACCATGCGCCCAGAAGGCAGACAGCAGGAGGTATTGGGTGAGCAGCAGTCATGACAACCGTAAAATGACTTAATGGCTTAGTGGTTAGGGAGTGTTATTTTCTTCGTTATGGTACTTTTCCATTCTTAGATATCCAAGCTAGATAAGTTTATTTTGGTATTTGTAAAAGGCTCCAGGAAATTCCATCACTCGCGCTATAAAGAAGAAGATAATTCAATTAGTGAATCCAACAAAACAAAACAAAACACAACATGATACCAAGCAGCCAGTTTGGTTTGGTTTTGTTTTCACATGGCTGACTTTGGAATGAATGGGTGTCACAAGGCCCAACTCCACAGCTGAGTGAATGTGAAGCAGGCCTTTGAGGCTGTGAGAGTTCCTGCCCTTTTCTTCACTGAATCTCTTTCCCACAGCAAACACTGAAGGCTTTTGCTTGCTCACTCTCTCTCCCCTCCCCTCCACCCTCTCATTTGTGTGAATCTAATCTGTGAACTAATTCCCAGTTTTAAGAAGAATTCCTGCCTGTGAATAAAAGGTCAAGTATACTGTCTGGAATTCTGCTGTTTGCTTTAGATGAAACTTTTATAGGGCATATTTAGTAAGTAGGTGATATTTTCATCATCCTAGGTATTTTTTATTCTTTTTATTTTTATTTTCAGAACTGTACCTGTTTCTAGGTGGCAGGCAGAGAAATCAGTTATGTATCAAATGCACCCATTTGTCATGGATTAATGCATATAAATGCTTTGATGACAGCAGGAGACAAAAGCTTATAAGGGTGGATGCTGACTTTGGAAGAAAAAATTAATGAAGCTAAGAAAACAGTGATAGCACAGAACATTGCAATTTTAGGTGCTAAATGACTTATTTTCAAACCCTAGGAGTGCACTAATATTATTCCTCTCCTTGTTCCTTTAATAAAGTGTTCTCATAATCCATAGTGACCTCAGCTGAAGAAAAGTTGTTGTAGGCAAGAATTAGGCTTCCTGAGAGCTGTTATTTAATGAATAGGGTTTTTCCTTATTAGCTAAAAAAGTTTATGTGGACAAGAAGAACAAGCTGTAACTCACCATTGTGAGCCTAAAATAAGAAAAGAAAAAAATAGAAAGACTAGCTTTTCCATTAACACTCTATCTGTTACAAATGTTATTAGCACATGTTCCTTTCCCATGGTTGGTTCAGGAAGACAAAGCTCACATACCAAGTTTAGTATTGTGAAACTTGGCTTTAATATCTGACATCCCACTGGGTAAAGGTGGAATAAAGCTGAGACAATTATGTTGTAAAGATTTTAAAGGACTCTAGAGACTGTCTCCTTGCTATACACACATACACACACAAACCCGTCATGCATTATTAGGATATTGTACAATCATACTTAAGAAACTTAAGAGTTATCAATTACCTTAGCAATTGTCTAGACCAAACTTCATCAAACACCTCATTTCTCTCAAAACATACATTGCCAAGTGGTTGTTGATTCACTGATTGTCTCATTGGGCATATTGTTTTGGGGCACGCTGAAATTGGGACTCTTTTCTCTAGCATAGGTACAATTCTTTTAATCATAAAACAGATCTGCCCCTGTTCCAAAACCTCTTCCATCCTTAGTTCTCATCAACTCACTTAATAGCAGTTCCATCCTTCCCACTAGTCAAATCAAAACTGTTGGAATCACCATCAACTCCCTTCTTTCTCTCATATTTTACATTCAATCTGTCATCAAAATTATTTTCCCCTAACTTCAGAATATATCTAGAGTCTAACTACTTCTCACCACCTCCACTACTGCTACCCTGGGCCGAGTCACCATCTCCTCTGAGACAGATGACTGCAGAAACTCTGACGAGCCCCTTGCTTTCACCTGTGCCCGTACAGTCTAGTCTCCACAGAGCCAGCAGAACAGGAAGGCTACAAAGTCAGTCAGGTCTTGTCATTCCTCTATCTAAGACTCTCAATGGTTTTATATTTCTCTCAGGTAAGAGTACAAGTTCATACAGTGACCCTCTGCAGTGTGTCCCCAACCTTCCCCCTTCCCTCTGTGATATTTACTACTCTTTTCTTTACTCACTGTCCTCCAACCCTCAAAAATACACACTTTTATCCTCATTGGCTCTTTTCTGCCAAGAATGTGCTTCCTCAGATATCTACAAGATACATATCCTTGCCCCCTTCAAATCTCTGCTCAAGTATCACCTCCTCTGTGAGGTCTCACCTGCCCACTTTAATTTCACCTTCCACCTGTACTTCAGATTGCTCCTGACCCTGTTCTATTTTTTTGAAACAGCATTTGTTGCCTTTTAACAAACTCTATTGTTTACTTATTTGTTAATTTATTGTTTGTCTGTGCATTAGAATCTAGGTCCCACAAGAGCAAAGATGTTCATCCATTTTGGTCCCTGCTGTCACAGTACACAAAGAAAGCTTCTAAGAAGTATTTTTTGACTAAATGAATGAACAACAAAAGAGAAATTTTAGGGCCTCATGAGATGGACCCTATTCCCTCTACTCCCTCTCAAATGTTAAATAATAAGAATTTATATATTCACCCCCAGTCTTCACCCCTCAGCTGAAAATGAAATTCTTTTTAGCTTCAGTGGTTCTAGCCCCCTGAACTGGCATGATTCTGTTGGCCTTGATCCTGAGAACAGGGACTGGTCTGAAGCCCATTGCCTGTGCCCAAACCTTGTGACAATACTCTAAGGAGGTAGGAAATTTTATTATCCTTATTTTTCAGGTGAGTAAATAGAAGCTCAAGGAACTTAATTTGCCCAATGTCACACAGCTAGTAAATGACAGAGCTAGGATGCAAACCTAGGCAGTCTGAATCTACAGCCTATGCTCCTGGCCACTGTCTTATCTCTCAGTTGTGTCTACCTTGTTCTAGAAAGTGGCATGCAGTTGTCCTGGGATGTTGTTCATAAGGAAAATGAACAATGTTCTCAGACCCCATGGAAAGCACATTTAAGACATGGACAGTTTATTACCTTTTGTGGTAGCCTGTTTCAGTATTAAACAGTAAAAATGATTAGCTAGATCTTTTCCCTCTGATACTTAGTGGAATCCTGAGGAAAATGGGGCTAGGAAAGAACATCTGGATTGTTTTCAATTTTGTGTCTTCACTGTGTCTTCCATAGAAGAGCCTTTTGGATATAAAAGCAGTTTAATATGTTTCTCCTAGGTCATGCTTTTTCCAGACTAATTGATTGTCATATGAAATGGTGTACTGTGGCTATGACAGGACTATTGCTTCTGGAACCCTGATTTTTAGTTAAACAGCCAGCCTAAGGTCACAGTAGCTATGCTGGCAGTTTTCTCACCCTGCCAATTCAGATTGAGCTTATCACCAATGAAAACCCCCAGGTCTCTTTCACACATGTCACAGTGAAGTCACATCCTCTCAAGTCTCAATTTTCACAGCTTGCTTTTGGACCCAAGTGTGGACTTTAAATTTGTCCCTGTTATTTTCTATCTTGTTAGCTCTCAACCTTCATTTCTATTTATTAGAAACTTTAAAATTCCAGTGATCTCATCTATATATTAACTCAACTTTCCAGCTTAACGTTTTTGAATGAGTAGATAAATCTACAAATTAAATATGAAAAAATTAATTCCTAAACATGAATTGAGCACTACCACATTCCAGGAATAGTGACTACATGCCAACATTTCATCATTTTGTGAATTTAAGAAGGTTTTTAAGCTTTTCTTTACGTATGTGACCTACATGATGGAAGTTCAGGAAAAATATTGTTTGGAAAGAGACAATCTCTGATAATTTAATAGATTAGTTTAGTGTAGTAGAAATGTAATAAGAGCCACATATATAATTTAAAATATTCTAGTAGCCACATATTTGAAAGTTTAAAAAAGCAGGTAAAATTGATTTTAATAATATTTTAACCCAACATGTCCAAAATATTATTTGTTTCCCGGGGCTGCGCTAATAAGTTTAAGAAACCAGGTTGCTTAAAATAATAGAAATTTATTTTCTCATAGTTCTGGAGACCAGAAGTTGAAAATCAAGGTGTGGGCAGGGCTGCATTCCCCCCAAGGGTTCTCGGGGGTACTCTTTACTTTGCCTCTTACAGGTTTTCCTGGCTGTTGATGTGTCTTGACCTGTGGCTGCATCACTTCCATCTGTCTCTCCTTAGTTACGTTGCCTCCTTTTCTGTCTGCCAAATATCTCTTGGTCTTACCCTTAAAAGGACACTTATCATTGAATTAGACGCCACCTGGACACCTGGATAATACAGGATAAGTACCTCCTCTCAAGATTCTTGATCACATTTGTTTTGTTGTGTATGGTAATACTCAGTCATCTACCTATTCCCAGGATTAGGACATGGACATAACTTTTTGCTGGCCACCGTTCAGCCCACTATAATATTCATGCCCATACGTAATCTATATAAAGAATTAACGAGATATTTTACATTCTTTTTTTGTAGCAAATCTTTGAAATCTGGTGTATATCCTTATAGCTGATCTTAGTTCAGAAATGAATTTCATTTGGAATAATTAATCTCTACTTAAACTTTATAAAATTTAAAGTTGAAAAAAAATCTAGTCACATGCTTGAGTTGTTCCAAACATTTAAGAAAGGTTCCAGTTAGAAATCATATATTAGTTTTCAAAGTTTAATTAAATAAACAACTTAAATTTAATTTAACAAATCTGTTTCCTTGGTCTCACTAGCCACAATTTTAAATGCTCAGTAGCCAAATTTGGTGGTGGCTACTGTATTGTACAACACAGTGCTAGAGGTTAGTTCACTTATTAAATATTAGTGCTAATACATAGTAGCTGATGTACCCTCATTTAATGCTGACTTATCTTTATGTAGTGTTAAGTTTTGTCATATACAAGTATTTTTATTGAATTATAATTCATATACAGTATTAGTTTCAAGTATGCAACATAGTGATTCAACAATTACCTGCATTATTAGTTGCTTACCCTAACTAGTGTAATTGCTATCTGTCAACATAGAAAGATGTTACAGAATTATTGACTATATTCCCTATGCTGTATTTTCATTCTCATGACTAATTTACATTACAATTCAAATTTGGTGCCTCTTTATTCCCTTCACCTATTCTACTCACTCACACCAGCCCCTCTTCCGTGGTAACCACCAGTCACTTCTCAGTATCTCAGTCTATTGCTGTTTTGTTCATTTTGTTTTGTTTTGTTTTTAGATTCCACTTGTAAGTGAATCACATGGTATTTGTCTTATTTCATTTAGTATAATACCCTCTAGGTCTGTATATTTGAGCACCTGCAGTGCGTCAAGACCTCAAAATATGGTGATAAACAAGATAGACAAGCTCCCTCCCTCATGGAGTTTCTTTCTGAACTCACATTGGTTTTCTTACTTTGCTTTTTCCCTGTTTGTCAGATGTCAGTATTGGATGATAGGTAAGGAAACCCATGGGAAAATACATCTGAAAATGTTTGGTTGAGAAGCCAGTTTATTTTATTTTAAGTTTAGTGCTCAGAACCCCCACAGAACTTTGTTTTCAATTTTCCACTAAGTATGATTTGAATGCCCTTCTCAAGTTCCTCTAATTAGCTTTTTTCAAATTATTTTTTTATTATAGTATAGTTGATGTACAATTGTATATTGGTTTCAAGTATACAACACAGTGGTTCAGCAGATAACCACATTATTAATCTAATAAGCCCTTTTCAGAGCCTTAAATTGATGTTTTGCAAGATGAAGACATAAGGGAATATACTTAAAATGTCAAAAGAATGGGTATAACTGGAAACAAATGGATAGCATTGTTAATCATGGCAAACACTAATGTCACATCAGTAAAACAAGTATAAATTATGCTCATGCTCCCTTCCTTCCTCCCTCCTTCCCTCCCTCCCTCCTTCCTTCCTTCCCTCCCTCCTTCCTCCCTCCCTCCCTCCCTCCTTCCTTCCTTCCTTCCTTCCTTCCTTCTTTCCTTCCTTCCCTCCTTCCTTCCCTCTTTTCCTACCCTTTCCTTTCTTTTTTTTTTAACCAGAATCACAACTTAGTGTAATTTGAAGCCATCTATCTTTTAAATGTGCAATTTGCTTGGGAGGTTCCCCCAAGAAGATGCCAATTGTTTGCTCCTATAGCAATCCTAAGCTGAAATGTAGTCTTCTTGGGAAAAGAAAGGATGTCCCTTTTCAGTGGTTTTAAAAAAGATCACACATGAGGCTCGTATGTTTCATTACAAGAGCTTAGACTCAATACTAGAAAGAATTGCACCAAAAAAGAATATTGTGCTTTTGAAAAAAAAAGAGAATATTATGCTTTTGAGATGAGCAAGCTCATAAAACATGTTACTTAATAGTTGACTGGTGTGCATCAGTTCCAAACTTTGGCACTGTTTCCTATGTCAACTCAGAAGGTCCTATCCAGAATCAATTCCAAGAAAAAGCTAAGGAAAAAGAAATCTTATTGAGGAGTAGAAACTAGCAGGTCTCAGGAATTTTAATACAATAGTTGTTGAAAAAAGTTAAATATTCAGTATGGACTGGGGCCTGGTGTTATCCATATTGAGAGACTGATGTTGAAATAATTTTCTTCAGGATGTATGGTGACCAGTTTCTTGTTCTGGATTGTGATTTCAGCCTTCCAGCATTCATGTGGTGCTGTCCTATATTTTAGGTGCTGAAAGAGAAAATGAATAAAAAACGTAGATCTTACAACCAAAGCTCTTATGATGTAGTGGGTGATGCCTAGAGAATGAATAGTCATATAAGGCAAGAAGCAAGTGCTGAGTAGATGTGTAAGGAAGAGAAAACAATAGTGATTCTAGCTTAGAGTTGGGAAAGACCTCATCCTTTAAGTAGTTGGCAGAGGAATGGGCCCAGAAGAGAGAGAATAATCATTTCTGTTTGTCAAATTGTTCCTATTTGGGGGCTTGCAGTAAATCCAAAGCCTAGCATAGAATAGCCAATAATTAAAAAGAGTAGTGAATAAATAAGTAATTTAAGAAGTTTTATCTAAAAAAGCACATTAGACTTCATTGTGTAAGAATCATTCCAAATAGTCCAGAGCTATACTATTTTTGTCAAGAGGGTTAGTTTCAGTGACTTATATTTTCTGTTATATTTCGCATTGCCTCTATTTTCAGTTCTAATCTAAATACCACTTGAGTCCTACCCCACTGTGATAAACTGATGCAGAATCGAAGAGACATGGTTTTCATACTTAATCTGTAAATTATACCTATATGAATTTTCTTATTGATTTTCCTTCTCTGAACCGCAGGGCTTATTTACTTTTTTACTTATTGGACACACTAAAAATTGAATCTTGGTATTTTTTTCCCTGAAATTTCATCACATTTCCAATCTTAAGCTTCATGAAGATACTGTCATGTCTTTTCATATATTTTGGGGTTTGCAAAGCCTCATCTTTGTAGAACAAAAAGCTTATCTTGTCTGTATCTGAGGGTTCATTAGTGGAGACTTTAAAATTACTGTTGTATTTTCACATTGCTCTAGAAGGCAGGCAAATTTCTCTAGATGAGCAAGTACATAAAAGAAATATGCAAGATGTGCTAAAATGATCCCATGATGGCATGTTTAATTAAGAGTTTGTTTTTTGCTCTTAATCTTTATCTCTTCGCTCCTTCTGCCCTATGTGAATATGCAGGTCCCACCCAAAACTCCATCTCCTCCCACTACCACATCCAAAAGAAACAGCATTTGGATGGCAAAAGTTTTAGAAGGTGAAGTAGCCTTTGCTGACATTCTCTTGTAGAGGGAGCAGAAAGGCCCTTAGACCTTATAACATGGAGTGGGGCTTCCTGAAATCCTCCTTTTCAGGCCAGCCCTCCCAGCAGCTGCCCAAGTCTTTGCCCATGTTTTTCTACATACCCCCAAACCATTGCTTCCCAGTCGCTTGTCTCCACTCCCCTCCTCACACCTCCCTACCCTCTCTTGTTCTGTTTCTCCCTTCCAGAATCTTCTGTTTCTTTCAGGGGAGCCCCAAGCCTTGAAATCTATTCCTTTTGAGCCTGACTCACACACCGTGCTGCCCTGTAAAACACAGGGGCTTCCTTGGGACCCATACACCTAAGAACTTAGGGATGTTAACACTTGTAAATTCCTCATCTGCTCTGTTGTCCTTCCTTCTTCACTTCCTCATCAGTACTCCTCTCTTCCCCTCCCAGTTCACAATTCCACTCCTTCCCCTTCCTCCATGTAACAGCCTTTCATTTCTCCTGAAATTAAATCAGTGGAAAGAGAATATACATGTATGATCTATAGAGTCATAAAAATATATACACTTAATATATAAATATAAATACAAAATATATATAGTATATTATATATGTTTTACATATATAATACTAAATATATATACTTAACAGTCACTCAGGAAGATAATGCCTAGTCCTAAAACATTTTTACAATAATAAAAAAATGTCTGAATTGCCCTCAATTTCCACAAAAATAGGTAACATGTTTTGTAATTTTCCACATTTTTCCACTGACCTAGTTGCTGTGTGACTGTATGGATGTGGCAACTCATACATTTTTCTATGCTTGAGCTTTCATACTCACTTTCTTTTCTGCCAAGTTGCTCAGCTGTTCCAATCTTCACCTTCTCTTTGTCCTCACAGTTGGGGACTGTACTTTCACCTTCAACACCTGGCATATCTGGAAAAATCTATCTCAAAGTCACTCATCTTTACATATATATTTTTAGGAGCATTGGATTACTAGGGTTGTATTTTTATATTTTATTTTTTGCACATGTGTTTTTAAAGACATTCATAATGCAAGTACTTAGCTTCTGATATTGACTTTGTGTTATATGTTAGACATTTTTATTTCAAACAAGATCATTCTCTATCCAATTTTAATACCCCTCTGATAGAAAAGTATTTTTTTATACATGCAGATCAATATAATATGCCAAACCTAAGCTTATTTTTTGCTTGATTAAATCTGTACTTAACACTTCCTTACTGAGGCAATGGGTATGGTGTAAAAATTAGCATTTAAGATTATTTTTAAAGTAGGCAGTATTTATTCATCTCTATAGAAAGTGTAACTGGAATATATTTCCTTGTGTGAATGAATATGTTTATTGGAAGATTATAAGTGTATAAATGGTGGAAATATAATTTACAGCCTTCTTTGGGTTAGACTAGATGAACAAATAGTTACTATCTTCAGGCTTCCGATAGCACCTTTCCACTTGGAGTTTGGTGTTCTTTTCAGATAAGTCCTTTTAATAGCAGGATGGACAGAGGTCAGTATCATTATAAAACAAGTGAGAACATGATTAGACTAGAGGAGCAAAGCAATATAGCCAGGAGCAAAGGTAGCATTGCCAAGTGTCCACTCACTTTTGACCTACAAACTAGAGACAGCAGTGTCTTTTGTTGGGATGGGTACCACTGCTTACTTGCTAACCCATACCTACCTCTCAGGACCATGCTGTAATTTATAGAGTAAGCCAAGTACATAGCACCTTGGATTTATAGCAAAAATAAGTCATTGTGATTTCAGCATTAAAGGAGCTTTAGATACCCTGGAATACTTCCTTCACTTGATGTATAATGATGAATTATAATGATAGCAATAATCAACTCAAAAGTAGTAACAGCTAATACACAACACTTATCATGTCTCTGGCACTACTCTAATCTCTTTACTTGTGTAAATTCACTTAATCCTCACCATAAACCTATAAGATACTATTATTATTAACTCCATTTTGCTTAAGTGGAATCTGCTGTGTAGTTCTTCATATTTTACCCAGCAGTGTCACACACCCAGGAAGTTTGGGAAGTGGGATTTGAGCCCAGGCAGTCTGATTCCAGACCGAGGCTCTTAAATATTACCTTGAAGTGACTACTCCAGCCTGAGTTATTGCAGCAAGCCTACAAGGGTTTTTTTATAAAGTGGTGCATTCCTCCTCTAGTTCTTGTCCTCCTTGGAATGGAGTGTGAAGAAAACACTGTTACCCTTTGTTCCTTGCTTGGTGGATGATAATACTTTCTGTTCCACAGTGTGAGGCCTAAACCTCTTCTGTCCCTGTCCACATGACAATTAGGAGGAGAGAGACACTAGGCTCACTGTAGGTGGGTGAGGACAGAAGTGCTGAGATGAATGTCTGGCTCAACACCTGAGCTGGCAAATATATGATACTGCCTCAGAAAGGGGAAATGAAGTATCTACACTCCAAAGCAGGTGTGTTATCTATTTATGTCTGTTTATACATCCATCCTTATCGTGATGACCATATTGGAGGCCTCTTAGGGCTTACTCACAAATTCTCTTTATTTCTGCCTGACATTCAGGTCTCTGAATCACCCTCTATTCTACCATGACACTAACTTGGATTATTTTTTAATTGTAATTCCTTTCCTAGATCTTGCCTCATCTCAAAAAGATTTTAAGAAACCAAGCACCCCTCTGATCATCTGAAATCAAGCTTTCTTTCCAGAGATTTGTGGTCCAGTCCAGCCTGTGGTCTTATCAGCTCAATGACTCCTGTTTCTTACATGCAGTGTTGAGGTATTTCTCACTCAGCACGAAGGTTATTTTTCACCAGTAATCATGTAGTCTGTCTTCTTAAACCCTACTCTCTATGTATGTATCTTCTCACATTTTTTCTCATATTCATTATGTATTCAACATGTTTGGTAAGAAGAACATTCTCCATTGTTAGTATATGATTACTATTACTCACTTCTTTTATCATATTTTGCATAATACTTGTTTACCTGTTTAAAATCTCACCTCTGTTTCCAATAATCCCATCTCAAAGATTCTCTAACTAGAATGGCAAAATCCAGAAAAACCTGGTAATACCAAGTGCTGGTGAGGGTGTGGAGCGCCAGTATGGAAATGAAAAATAGTATAATTTCTTCAGAAAACAGTTTGGTGGTTTCTTATAAAATTCAGCATACCCTTTCTATATGACTCAGCAATCTCACTTCTAGATATATGCCCAAGGGAAATGAAACTTAAGTGCACACAAAAGCCATATGAGAATATTTATAAGAGTTCTCTTCACATTCACTAGCAATGGAAAACACTCCAGATGTCCTTCCCTGGGTAAGAGTACATAAACAAAACTGGTACTTCTCCACAATGGAACAGTGATCAGTGAATAGCATACTGAGCATGCAACAATGTGACTGAGTGTCACCACCATTATGCTAAATGAATGAAGCCAGACATAAAAGTTGATATCCTGTATGATTCCATTTAGAGGGACAGAAAACTTAAGTGGTATCAAAGGCTAGGGACTGACTTTAAAGGTCCAGCATGAGGTAATGTATGGGGAGTGACAGAAATGTTCTCTATATTGTGGTCATGGTGGTGGTTACATGACTGTATGAGTTTGTCAAAACCCAGAGAGCAGTTCACTAAAAAGAATGAACTGTAAGTAAATTTGAAAATAGTGAATAAAATGTAAAATAAAAAGATGTGCTGGCATAATTTATAAGTTGTACATATGTTTTGCTTAAACTCATGGAGGCTTTCACCTATCTTTATGTTGACCTTCTAGCTTTCGAACTGGGTAAACCTCTATAAGTCCACCAATTCCTAGGTGTGTCACAGTTTGCATACAGGTGACATTCATATAGGGAGGACATGGTGAATCCCTGTAGGTCAGGCAGGCTAGTTGTCTAAGAATTGGTCAAGGCAGACCATTCACCTTTGTTCCCCAATATTGCCCCAAATCTTAGCCCTTTTCTCTCTAGTAATGTTAGAGCCTGAAGTGTACTTGGTGGATCTTCCAAAAATATACTGACGTCTGTGTCAGTCCCTCCCATTTCTTTGCTGGTATCATTCTCAGAAACCCAGAAAATTATATAATAAATCCATTTCTTTAAATAAGAAGAACCTAGTGTGTGTGGCCATTCCAAAATCAACAGGATTTTCCATACCTTCCTGTCATGTTGAAATTCTTTCTTTTTTAAAATTTGTATAATCATTCACTTATTGAACACTTATCTAGTACCACTGGGTGCCTAATCCTGAGTCAGGAACTTAATGAGTTAGAACAAAGTCCTGTGCTCTAAAGTCCCTGTGAGGAGGAGTAGACAGACAGGTCATGGTCCAGCCTTGCAGCGATTCATGGACCAGTGAGGAGGCAGTGACTAATTTTTTCCTGGAGGAGGTCAGGGTAGAATGAACAGAAACATGGTAGCTACACTAAATCGTGTAGGATTTGTACACTTCTCAGGCAGAGAAAAGTGGGCGAAGGGCTCTCCAGACAGTGGGAAAAACAAGTCGAAAAGCCCTGGGACATGAACAGAACAACTAGAGTGTGTTCCAGGAAAGGCAAGTAAAGTGGAATTGCTGAAAGGTGACACATAAAGGGCCTTGTGTCTGGACATGGTGTCAAAGATTTGCAGGGCCTTATAGATCATATAGAGGAATTTGTATGTTTACTTGCAAGTCTGTGATTAGTAACCTACAAGCCACAGGTCCCATATGACTCTACCTGAGCCCACAAACAATCTAGTTTCAGGTTGAAAGATTAGAAAGTTACCCTCTTGTTGCTGCTTTAAAAAAATGTCTAAGTATTCACTTTTATGTGTAAACTGCAGCTTCAGTCTTTTCCAATGACATTCTTCTATTCAATAAAGTAGGTAATCCATTTTGGGGAGAATATATACTGCATGCTTGGGATTTGGTAAACTATTTTTAGTTTTAGTGGGAAAAAACTCAGTCTGTAAGTATTTTGATCTTTTCCTGAGATAGGTGGAAGGGTCCTTTTAAATAGTTTTTGGCAGGGAAGAGATACACTGAGATTTGCATTTTAGTAAGATCACTCCAGAGGCAATGTGGAGAGGGAAGGTCTCTGGCAAGATATATTTTACTGCTCTGGAGATTAATTTAAGCAAATCCTTTTTAAGCATTTTATAGCCAGACAGGATGACAGAGAAAGAAAATATATTCTCACTGTATTCCATTCTATGTAAGTGAGAATGTACTGCAAACAAAATTGTGTGGCCTCTCTCTATCCTTTTCTCTGAGAGAAATAAGGAACAAAAAGACAAAACCACAAAGAACCTTTCCATATAATTGCATAAAAGCCTGATGTCATTTGATTTATTAGATTATACATGATTCTGAACTGATTGTACCATTAACAGACCACAGAAGAAGCATTAGGAAATTCCAGAACAAAGCAGAATTTTGCCTATGGTATATTTAGCTTAATGTACCTTGTTTTGCCTTGTAGAATACTTTACCATATTTTATCATAATTTTAAAGGCCGTCATTGTCACATTTAAGAACAATAGATCACTGAGTTTGAAAAGTCTTCCTTATACTTTTTTAATGAGTCACTTTGGGAGGTGTTGGGAAAGAAGGGATTTAGAAAACTAAGACAAATGATCAAAAGCTTTTGAAAATCAGTTTTATGTCACAGGGATCTGTTGTCAATATTGTTGGGAAGGTTTAGTTTCGGTATAGCCAGTATAGAATTCTCTATTGAGGTCAGTGTAATAATTTATCTGATTCTTTGCTTAATCAGTCTTTCTTGGGCTGTAAACTCCATGAAGTGAGGAGCCATATCTCTCTCTGCATATAGCTGCATCTTCGGCATGTGGATCAGAGTGTCAGAGTGTAAAGTCTAGCAAAAACTCAGTTAATCTCAATTGCATGAATGAATGATGCCTGAATGACTGCAGTATTGATCTAACCACTCAGGGCTTCAAAACAATGATGAGCTGAGGGAAGAGTAAGCTAGAATCTGATGAGGGGTAAGCTAGAGGTGGTCAAACCTTCTGAGCTACAAGTAGTTTAAAGTAGGGGCCATCTTTAAAAAAACCTCAAGGGTCAGTGCTTATATGAAAGCATTTACATTAAATATAGAAAAATAAACAACTCTAGTTCCTGTTAGATGTTTTTATCCAAGATGGTGTTGAACGCTTCTCACTGTCCAGAGATCATTAGTGTTGCCACTGCATTATATAATGGTGACTATAACTTCAGGAGTTAACTAGGGAATCTGTCCTATGCTGAGACCTTTCCCTCTTTCCGTCTGCACATTCCTGTTCTCTGCTGCCTGCAAGGCAGATGGCATTCCCTGCTGCTCTTGCTTTAATGAATTCCTTCCTTACCTGCACTGGTCTGACCTGTTCGAGAATTCTTTCTCATCCAGAGTCAAGAACCGTCCCTGACCAGGTGGAGGTTTCTTCTAGTGCTTCACCTAGTGAGCAGGGAGGGACCTCCCCAGATGCAGCTACCTGGCAACACTATTGAACCTACTGTTTAGTGGCCATTTTTTATACTGATCTATCACAAATTATCTGCTCATATATTTTTAACTCATATATAACTTGGGCTGTATGTGGTTCTGATTTGTGTTTTCCTTCCTCAATAGACTATAAACTTTGGTAGGCAGGAACTATGCCTACCTTGTTCACAGCTCTTCACTCAGACCCTAGTTGATTGATGATCAATCAATCAGCTGTTTTGTTTGTATTAAGTTGCATGGTTTCTTACCATAATGTGCCCTCATTCATTTGTTTAATCTTCTGTTTGAATCTTAGACTTTTAGTAAATGTTTTTCACAGGAGCATCTAGGAATGATTCACATATCAATATTAGGAATTTTGCATACATTAAATTACTTTACTAATTATTAATTATAGAATAATGTATGAATACATTTGCCATATAAAAATGGCAACATTACAAGTAAGGCCCATGTACTCTTTCTAACCATCTTTCCTTGCAGAGAGAGTCATATTACATTTTGATTTGAAACTTTCTAGATCACTTCCTCAGCTGTTATATAATATATATGTACATATAAAAGCATATACTATTGTTTTGTGTGTAGATGTTTTATATAACTGATATAATGTCATTCTTATTATTTGACAAACTTCTGCCTACTCAATAATTATGTTGGATTTTGTCTAATTACCATGAGGGGCAGTTCAGTTTTCTTTCTTACTATTTTAAACATTTCAGTGAACAGCTGGATTCTCCCAGGTGCAGACCTTGAAGTAAGGATTGGAGAGCAGTTTACCTGCCAGCGGTTGGTTATCTCAGGAATGGAAAGTGAGGTAGGTAAGGGAAGGAAGCCAGTGTGTGTGGCTTCCATAAGCAGATCTGTGCTTGGGACACCTGGGACTCAATCCTGCTGGGCCTTCTGGGCCTGATACAGAACATTCTTTGGAAAAGTCCCATTTAAGGAGCAAATAAACAGTTCTGAAGCCACCCAAATTCCAGCTTGTCATTGGCAGTGGGCTACTTGCAGGGATATTGACCATAGCACTCTCTGTCCTGTCCAGTGAGTGGGCTGAGCATCCCCTGCATGCAGATCCATAGAAAGTTCTCAACCAGGTGCTCACAGTAGGAAGCTGTCTGTGTGCAGGGACAGTGCCTACCGAAAACATATGGGCAGGGCACCAAGAGCATCTGCTACAACATACTTGTGGGTGCCTTCTTGCACATTTGTGTCCATATTTTAATAAGTATTTTTGGGAAAGAAATTCAAATGATTCTTTTAACACTTTTAAGTAGTCCCTCTGTCTTGGTTTGGTGTGTTAAGAAAAACACTCTACTGAAAGGCAATCTGACTTTGCCATTGTTTAGTTCTAAGGGCAGAACAGTTTCTACTTATCTCCAGCTTCCTCTCCTGCTGAGTCAGCCATTCACTTTAATTGTCTTGAGACAAGTCTCTGGCTCTCTTGATAAATGATCCAACTCTGTAACTTTCTTCCAGGGGGAGGTTCACTGTTCTTATAGGTGGGTTTCTGAATGTAATCAAGAAATCTAGTCACTGCTTTAATGACTCTGAAGCTGAATGCAACTTGTGTGTCTAAGAAAATGTCTTTTTCAATACTAACAGGATATAATTTTGCTGGTGCTCCATTGGTGGATTAATGATTTACCCATAGCCACTAAAGCTTCATTGTGAAACGGGTGTTATAATTCCCTCTAGTCCAGGGGCTTATGGTGTTGTCTTACTGGCAGCATCAGTTAACACCTAGGAATTTGTCCAGTGTGTGCATTCATGGGCCCTCGGCCGTTCCACACTACCAGGTCAGAATCCCTGGGGTGGGACTCAGCAATATGTTTTAGCAAGCCCTCCAGGAGAGTTGATGAGCACTACAGTTTGAGAATCATTGCTGCAGTTATTTACAATTCCCATTTTTCCATGTGTTTATGGCCAATTAACTTTCATAAAGTAAAAATTTTTTTGAGTAAAATAGCAACTTCCTTCCCATTTTAACAACTTCTTTTTTTTTCTTTAGTAACACCACTAACAAATATTCCGGTGCCCTCAATCTCTGCATATTTATGGGTTATGTGACTCTGTGAAAACAGAATATTGTTTTGAAAATTGTATTAAGGTAATGGCTCTGTGCATCAAAGGTTATTGCAGCCATACAAATTATTTATCTCATGATTATATCTTTTAAATTATTTTCATAATATTTACAAGTATTATGGCTAGTAATTACAAGGGCCTGTGCCACACTATAGGGAAATCTGTAATCCAAAACCAAAAGGCTTTTATTCCAAGTACATTTCCCCCCATTTTATGTGATTGTTCACATTTCCAGTACTCTCTTTGTTGAGGTTCATTTACATGAAAGATATCCTTCTTGTTTGTAAAATGATCTGGTTAAAAATAATGAAAGCAACTGATGTGGTTTACCAAAAATCAGTTTATGCACTCTCGAGTTTATACATGGATTAAAGTGAGAGAATACACATCTCTTCCCTTGAGTTGTCTGGAAAAATTCTTATTGACAACACAAAGCCACTCTTACGATTTTATGCGTATTTGCTCTATGCCTGTGAAGGATACATTTTTTGTTTCCCATTTTACCGAAAGAAACAACTCATATGTGGAGAGGTTCAAAATTTGAACTGCTCATTCATCATTCAGCTATTGGAGAGCATTTAGTGTTACTATGCTCGGCATCGTGTTAGGTGCTGCAGCTGCATGGGAAAGCGGGACAGAGAAAGTCAGCTTCTGGTCCCACATGGGCAAAAACCATGCTCCCTACTACTTTGCCTCTATAGACCAGTGTTTTCCCACCTTCTTACAAGATTCAAGCTATCTTATCTAGAGGTTCAGTATTTAATTTAGAAGATGAAATTTGAGTTACTTTGGTGAAAGGGAGCATAGAGGATTCAAGGAGCTATGGTTTATTGAACACAGACATGATTTCTAATCTCCCATCCTAACTCTTGATCTTTCACATAGTATGGTTTGAAAACTGTTGAAATAGAATGGAAGTTAAAAGCATATCTCACAGAGAGCTTTTGTTGGATACCATCAGTGTCATTATACTCAAAAATTTTAATTATTTTCCAATATTCTAAAAATTAAGAAAAATCCAGAGTTATAGCTTTTTTAGAAAAACTGGCAGATCTGGCCATAATAAACCTTCACTTTCCCATGATTGGTAAAAATGTATCATAGGTCCTAGCATTCCCAGTTTAATGACTGCTCTTCTCTTACCTAATTTATACCATGTACCTTGAGCCTGTAGGATATTCTGTTCATAGGCTTCGCTTCCTATCTGAACAACATGCAATATTCATAATTGTTTGAGATCATATCCTTTATATCTGTCTAGTGATTACATTCCTGTGAGTTACATATAGCAGATATTGTTTTTAGTTTTGATTAATGGGAGCATTGAATTTTGCATATTTAGATTTAAATGAAACTTTAGCTTTAGGTGTACATAATCTATGTGCATATACTTATTTAATCTTAGCAACACATCTAGAACAGTACTCTTTTTCTCTTGACTTACAGATGACAGGTGCAGAGTCTCGCCAGTCTGGTTCAAGTCCCCAAAACTAAGTGTAATTTTCATTTCAGTCAACATTTATAGTGTGCTGTTCTGAGTTCTATGTTCACAGGAGAGTACAGGGTTTTACCTGAAAAAATAGCGGGTTCTGTGTTTTGCCTCACAATTTGCTGTGTGACTCTGGTACTACTTGTTTGAAGGGTAAGTGATGATACTGCAGGGAGGGATGAATTTTTTAAATTATCTTTTCAACAATTTCTCATTTGTGCTCATTTCAAATCCACCCAGATTCCCCTGAGCCTTTTTGAGTTCTGTTTGGGGTGGGAGAAGAATTGTATTTAAGAATTGTTTTTAAGAATCAAAGATGACTTGCTAAAAGAACTTGCTTCAAAAGTAAAGAACTATCTCTATAGGCGATATTATTCAGTGTCCAAGACACTACTCACAAATTTTAATTTTGGGTGAAATATGTATGTTTATTTTAACATATGTTTTTAAAAAAGATAACTAACACATGAGCCAAGCAAAACACATAAGCATTTAGTCCTTTTTAGAAATGAAACTTATTTTCTTTAATATGTATCAGAATTCTTCAAAGTAGGTTGATTTTGCTTTTGCTTCTGAAAAAGTGGATCTCATAACATGAAAAATAAAAATACAAGTTCATTATTCATAGAATTTTCTATGACTTCTTTTTTTCTGCCTCTAAAAGTGAGCTGGAGTTTTGCTTTTTTTCCCCTCTGAATCCTAACAAAGGCTGGGGCTACTTGATTTTTTTCCCTCCCAGATTTCTTTCTTCCTGGGTCATTCTATATAGGCTCTTGGATGTTGTTTGCCAAAGTAAAAAACTACCTATGTTGTTGCTGATGGCATTTCCTTTGAAATGAGTTATTTCTAAGGTAGACAGGTGCGGATTCAAGAAAAAATAATTACTGTTTCTGACCTAGAACCCCTTCCCCATCATCCCAGCCACCTTTTCCAATCAGACATAATAGCCCTCAATTTTTGGAATCTATTTTCGAAGACTTGAGTTTGGCACCATATGTGACAAACATGTCATGCCCTTAGATTTGGATGGGAATCCTTTCTATATGTTGTTCTCTCATTCATTCATTCATTCATTCATTCATTCGTTCGTTCATTCATTCATTCATTCAGATTCTTTCTACGTCAGGCTCTCAAGAATTATGTACTTCTCCCTTCTAGCACTTATGCCAGTTATATATTTACCTTTATTTTTGGTTTTTCAATTAATGTCTCTCTCTAATTCCCTGCACTATAAATGCAATGATGGTATGGACTTTTGTCCTTTTATTGCTCTCTATTGAAACCCTAGTGTCTAGAAAAGTGCTTATTAAATAATTGCTGAGTGAACACATGGATGAGCACATTTGGTGTTCCCCTTTTTGTGTCCCTGCATTTTCACTCAGAGTAAAATCTGAACTTAGAAAGCCCTGGATAACCCAGCCTCTGGTCATCTCCATGACCTCATGTCCTACTACTTTCCTCTTTGCAAACTTCACTCCAGGCTTGAGATGGTTTCTCTCATGGTTAAAGAAACATATATATTCTTTTCAGGGAAATTTCATTTGTTTCACATTGATATACTGATGTTGACAGAAGATATATAGAGAGAGGTATTTCAAAAAGAGCATAGAATTTTGGTGTTATACCAGAGCTCACACCATAGACAAGTCTACTTACTAGGTGTTAGACCTTGGGCAAGGTTTTAAAACTTTTGAGTCTCATTTCCAAATCTCTAAAGTAGGAATAAAAATATTGTTGTTACAGAAATGTTGTGAGGATTAGACATAAAATGGCAGAACACCTGGATGTAGAATTTATTTGAGATAGTCATCATCATCATCATATGTATTATAATCACATTAGTCAGCTATTGCTGTGTAACAAATAACCACATATCTCAGGGCATAAATATAATCATTTTCCCCTTAGCTTTCTGTGGTTTAAGTTACAATAGATCTTAGCTGGTTCACTTATGCAACTGGGAACCAGCTGATCTTGGCTAGGAAGTTTGGCTCTGAGCTGTGAGACCAACCAACTGAGACTGATTATGTCTAGTGTGGGCACTACAGAGGGGAGTGATGACACAAATGATTTGTGTTTATTAGGTATTATTTATTATTCAGCTACTAGATGATCCCTTAAGTCCTTTTTAGCTCTCTTATTATTCATTTCATTATTTTCCCAAGTTTTACTCCATCTGGCAATTGAAGTGCCAAAATTAACAGAGGGAAACCTTCTTATGGTAAGAACACCTTTATCCTAGAGAAGATTTCATTCATAAGTGAGTATGAGTTGTAAATAATCTGAAGTATTATTCTAGTGATATTGTCTAAATTAATTACTAAAGTTTTGGGAATTGGCTTAGTGACATGTTTTAATTAACTTGCCCCACTGGCAGCATATTTTCCCTAATAGGCTTATGGTTCTTCTTAGATTTACAGTAATTCCTTCATTTTTCTCTTATCTCCATTATTTATGTAAGCCATATTCCCATTGAGGTTACTTACTTTTGCAGCTGTGGTATTGGAAGGCATACGGTTATTTTGGCTCAAGAAAGATACCAGCTATTAGGTGATTTTAGATATGTTAATAGTGCTGCAAACTTCAGAAACGAAGCTTCTGACTCCATGACTCACTACAAGAGAGTCGGGGGCTCAGTTACAGTAAGGGCCCCTCAGATTATGTGAATGGATGAAGGCAGCCAGTGCTTATGAGGGGGAATGCTTAGAGCTGCAATTGTCACCTAACAGTGAGTACTCTTGTTACTGCCAAGGAGAAGCATTCTGATACTCTTTCTGAAAATTATTAATACTAAATAATATGATAGTTATGATTATAAGAATGTATTGGGCAAGACAGATACATATGGGGTGCATGAACCTTGTAGATGGGCATAAGGCAGGGCTGCCATGCACAGTTGTACATATTTTTCACTGCACGACTCTAGAGAGCACCAATTATATAGGCCACATGTATAGCTGTATGTATTGGTCTTGGCTTAATTCTTCATTTTTCTCTTTCTAAGACCACTTATGTTCTCAGAAATATCCTTTTTACAGTGTGTAGGGCATTAAAAGAAATAGGCCCCAATTCCTTGCCTACAGTGCCTTGGGTAGAGGTGAGTTAGGGATCTCATTGAGGAAAGATTTTAATCCTTGGGAAGCATCTCTTACTCAGCCATCAGGCAGGATGTACATGTGACAGGCAGCTTGATTTCCATGCCTCTTATTTAATGAGGATTGTAGGCTGCAGATGAGGAATTACGGTAGTACTATATCAATCAAATGTGTGGTTTTTTAATCCCTAAGAGAAAAGAGAATGAAAGTCTGTTTGCCACACTGAAGAGGAAAGCAATGTGATTTGTGATGGTGGGCATACATGGATTCTGCATCTCAGTAATGGAATCTGGACAGAGTTCTTATGTCAATTATAAGGCCTGGGGAAATAGTAGCCCTGATTGTTTGCTTGGGGCTTGAGGAATATTCTGCGTCAGAACTGGTAATGGAAGACAAGCAAAGGGAGGGTATAGATGGTCCTTTCTAAGGCTAGAGAGAAGAAAGTTTACCTCTGTCCCTTTCTTGGGTGTTGGTGAGAAATTGACTGTCCCTCTCAGATAAGCAGAGAGAAAGCATTCTGTATGTGTGTTTTTCCCCTGAAAGGACTTTCATGCCTCCCTAATGAGCTCTGAGATGGTGTTCATAGCTCTCTATTTTTTTTGCAAAGTAGAGAGAACAGGAATATCCAGATGTCCCCATAAATGGCTATTACTTGGGAGTGGTTTGGTTAAGAATGTAGACTGTGGGGCCAGATGGCATGGTTCAAGTTGTGACACCACCTATTATCAGCTGTGTGACTTTGGGCTAGTCCCATAACCTTAGTTTTCTGCCTATAAAAAATGGCATATCTAGGTTTTAATTCCTTGAGGCACAGATTCTGAGATAAGAATTCAAGTACAGGTAGCTTATTTGAGACATTTTCTGGAAACATAGTTTAGGAAATGGGGAAGTGAGAGAGTGAGAGAAGAAAGCAAATAAAGGGTGTGTTGTCAAACCAGTTACCACCATGGGGAACTGGGAACTTTGGGAATACAGAAGAGACTTCAAATTTATTTCATTCCAGGGATAAAGACTCTGAGGAATATATCACTAAGATTTTGAAGGTTGCTTATGTGTCAGTTATCCTCTGGCACTTCCCGCTTGCCCTGTGCTTGGGCAAATATGCTCCCAAGGCAAGGGAAGAAAAGTCCTTGGTGTGTAGATGTGAATGCTGAGGGGTTGTGGGCTGGGCACTCACAGCTTCTGTTTCAGCATGTTGTGATACCTCATTGCGTTACTGGAAGATTAAATCAGTTTACACATATGGATGCTTAGAGGAGTGCCTGGCACATGGTAAGCTATGGCTGTGTGCTGGTGCGTTTCATACTGTTGTGTTCAACGGAGCCCTGGGGGTAGGAGCCGGGTGTAGAATTGGGCTTGATTCAAGCTCTGGCTCTACTCCTTGCCATTTGAAGGCCCATCTTGTCAGCCTCTGAAGCAGGGTCATCATCAACAAACATTTTTGTACAGCCTCAGTAATTCTCTTCATCTCTGTGAGCCCTACAGTCTCCGCCTGCCCTACTCGACTTGCCTCTCTCCAGTGGAAGCAGCCTTACACAGAACATAAAGGAATGGGTGTGGCTGTGTTCCGATAAAGCTTGACTTACTAAAACAGATAGTTGGCTGGTTTGACCCCTGGGCCACTGTTTTATCCCGTGAGCTAAAGTTTCTTTTTCCAGAATTGTCTAAGGTGAAGTAAAAATAATGTTTACTTTGCTGGAGGCAGTAAAGCATAGATATTAAAAGCAGAGCCTGTGCCAGTCTGCCTGGTTTTGGACCTGAGCTCTTATACTTACTACTTTGGTGATTTTCTGCAAAGCATTTATTCTTTCTAATTCTCAGTTTTCTCACCTGTAAAATGGGCCTGATAAGAATACCTGCCCCCATAGGATTGGTATGGGGTTTATATAAAATAATCCATGTACTAGGCTTAGCATAGTGTTTGACACATAATCAGAACTCACTAAATGTTTCCATTACCTTTATTTTGATTTCCACTACTACCCTTATTTTTCATTGTAAGAACTCACTGAAATTACAAAAGGTGATAGGATAATTCTTTAGATTCTTGCTAAGATTCAGATTTGGCACAAATATTTACTAGTTAAATTTGAATAACCTTTTGGTCTGCATGGGCTTAGATCAGTAGTTCCTAACTAGGAGTGATTTTGCCCCTCCACGGTCATTTGACAATGTCTGGAGATTTTTTTAGCTCTAATTTGGGGAGAGGGAGCTACTCTCATCTCATAGCTAGAGGCCAGGATGACACTGAACATCTTACAAAGCACAATATATTTTAGTACAATGGAGACTTGTCTGCCCAAAATGTCATGAGTGCTAAGATTGAGAAACCTTGGCTTAAATTGGATATGTCACTTCTGAACTCTTACCCTCTAACAGTTGGCACCATGTATGTCACAATATTTCAGGTGATTTTTAAATTGGCATCATGATTTTTCTGGTTCACAGGCTTCATGCAGATGTATGGAAATACTTTGTCAAGATAAATACATTTAGGTGTGGAGCATTATTTTTTTGAATGACAGTATCATTACAAAAATAAACAGGTTCCTAGTTGACAAAACCGTATATTTTATTTTCTTCTAAAACAATGTTAACTGTTGAAGAATCTTTTTAACAATACAAATTATGTTCTTTACACTCCATATCTATCAATCTAGAACAGCTTGATATGATAGAGGATAGCCTCCCAATTCTGTCCTCTTTGTTGTGATTTAAGAAAGTCTTTTCTTCATAAATTACCGCGGTATCTGGCAATGAAAAGCATACAAGGCTATTATTTATACCTGTTTAACTCTCAACATATGACAGTATGAGTTTTGCAATGGACTGTCCCAATTCAAAATGCTTTCTGTTCTGATTTCACGACATTGGATTGATTGTTAATAGCTCTTCACTGTCAAGAAATCACCATGAACTCCTCTTTCTTTTATTTTTAGGTGTTGAGATCTTCTTTCAACTTGACAGATGAATTTGCTAGAACATTTTTTATTAAAAAGGCTCTAAATAGGCCATCTCCATCAAAAGATCCCTTCTCAGTGACAGCCTCTTTTGTTTTGGTGTTTATATTTCACCCACATTGCCCCAGATTTCCCTGACTACTCTGGGTCTTCCAATGTCTTTACAGTGTTTTTACAACCTCCTCTGCTTCATGTAGAACCTTTGGATGATAAAGGCATCCTTATTCTGAGAAAATGCATCCCCATAAACCAAAATACACAGCTTTAATTGGGAGCTCTTCAACAGTGAACAACTTGTAGACTCTTACAGGACATTCCTGAAAGTTATAGTCTAGCTAGGCTTATCCCTTGGTTTTCTCTCCTGTTAGGCTATCTCCATTTATTTTATTTGTTAATTTTGTGATCATCTATGCATTCAGCAAACAAATATTTAAGTTGAGTTCCTTCTATGAGCCTGGCACAACATTGAACAAGACAAAGTCCCCTATCTGGTTCACTTTTGAATCTTGTGTGTAGTGTTAAATGGTAATTCTCAAAAAGGCAAAACCATGATTCTCACTCAAATGCAAGATGAACACATGTCAAAGATTTTATTTAACTCATTAATTTATGAAAGAAACAGTAGTATTTTACAATTGTTTTGAGAGAATTGGATCTAAGATTTATATTATCTACCCTGGACCATATTCATTTGCATTACTACAAGCAGGAGTCATTTACTTGTTCTCTAAAGAAAACATTTATTTCACCAGCATCAGCCACAATTTAACTTTTCCTCCCAGAGTTGCAAAATAGACTGACAAAAGACAAACGTGTACATTCCATGCAAACAGATTATCCCTGGAGGATCCATGACACATCATCCAACATTCTACAGAAGTCATTTTAGTTTATTTCAAAGTCTTCACAACTTCTTCTAACACTAGCACAGACAATTTTCAAATACACAAACATTTTAGGTAGTGGCGAGTGCAGTGAATGAAGTCAGTGTGCTTGAAAGAGGGTGGTTGGGTTGGGGTGGGACTTTCTTCAGATGGGAGAGCCAAGGAGAATCCCACTGAGAATTGTTTTAAGTAATAGTCCAGATAGATAATCTATTTAAATTTTAACAGCTGTGATAAAGACCTTATTCTGCAGCTGAAAAATGTCAATATGTAAGACATAAGTGTAGGCTACTAGTAGATTCCACTAGTACTTTTTCCAAGGGGAATAAAAACAATCACATTAACATACTAGTCTATTTCATTTCTTTTGCATTTTTCCACCCAAGCTTGTTGTCCATATTTTAATGTATGTATTTACTTTACTCATGATAGAATCTGTCTTTGCCCTTCCTTTTAAAAAAATTTTTTTACAACAATTTGTGAGGTATAGAATTACCCACAATGGAAAATCAAGCTTTTAGCAAAGTAGAGCCACCAAAAATGGGAAATTCTGTTAAAAATATTTTTTTTCTTATATTTTGAAAAGTATCAAAAAAGTCATTAGATAAATCAGATTTTTTTCTGGATCTTCCTTTACTTATTTGAAGTTTTGGTTTTAATCTTCATTTCTACCAAGGTTTGCCAAACAATGGCCAGTGGGCCAAATCTGGCCTGCTGTCTTTTTCTATAAATTAAAATTTTTCTGGAACACAGGTATACCCATTTATTTATATATTATCTCTGACTGCTTTTACATAGTAATAGCAGATTGACTGGGTGTGATAGTGACTGTGTGTTTTGCAAAGCCTAAAATATTTTACCATCAAGCCTTTCACAGGCAGTGCTTTACTCACTCCTGAATTATATAATTGCTGGGAGTTAATCTTTTTATCTATTCATTTGTTAATTCAATTATTGAACAAACATTTAATAAATAGCTACTATTTGTCAGATACTATTCTAAAATCTCAAATTACAGCAAAGTGGGAGAGACAGTTCTATGATCCTCAAATTCTTAATCTGTTACTAAATATGTTTCTCTTTTGTCTTTTAATTTTTGACATGATAAGTTAAAGAATATGCTATATGAAGTTTTGGTAATGCAGTATTCACCTCCATGCTTTGGTTTAAGTTCTCCCAAAAGCAGACTCTCAGGCAAGAACTTGGGTGCAAACATTTTACTTGGGTGATAAAGGAAATAACCCCCAGGAATGAGGTAGTAAGAAAGAGAAAGAAAGGCAGTCAGTAGAAGGTGCATTACTCAGCCACCTGAAATAGGGGGTGACTAGAGCTGGGAATGTGCAAAACACACACCTTGGAAATGGCTCACCTGTGTCGAAAGGGACTGGGGTATTCATACACTAATCCCAAAAGTCATTAATTGAGGCCTGCTCTTTGTGTGTGTGGTAGGAGGGAGAGTTTTAATTTCTTGGCATTTCTGGCTTGCCTTGTATGGGACATGTCTTGTTATCTGCAAACTCTCCAGGTTTTAATTTTGCTTCCTGTCCCTACCCCCAAGTGTAACACTGTTCAGAGCCAGTACCAGACATGTTAACTCATTTTCTGCAGGTACTTATTATCCAGGTCCTGAAGCCCTGTGGCTGAATTATTATTCTTTTCTTCCTGAAGCAAAGTTAGTACTTCTCTAATCAAGCATACTGAAACTTGACCTTAGTCAATGACCTATGTGGGAAGGTGGGGGCAGATCTTGAGAAAGAAAGTACCATCTTGCAAGGCCTTCTCCAAGTGGAACTTCTGTTTATTTTCCAGACAGGGAGAAGATGTTATCTTCTAACAGTGGGATATGGGTGACTTATGTAGTCCCAGAGGGTTCAGAGGAATCTGAGAGTTCAAGTGTGTGCAGCTCAATTATCCACATTACCCTAACCCATATTGCAGGGTCCCCTGTTTTTTTAATCAGTGCCCTGACTGTAACATAGCAGGCTTGTTGTGACTGTGACTTAAACATTTCCTATAATTCTTCTTCTCTTACATCAGGTCTTGGCCCTGATTTTCAGCATGATCTTCCCTGAGACTGCAAAAGATGAGAGTTTTTAAAATGCTCTCAGAGAGGCATTTAAGATTTTCTGCTGTGCTCTGGCTTGAGTTCAGCTGAATAGAGCCTGTCATTTTCCTTTTTTCAGCTCATTGGTGGTACTTGACACCACTATCCAATTCCCTAGCCTTTCCAGTGGTCATTGCCACTTTATCTCTTCCAATCATGTGCCCTCCCAATTCAGTCTCAAGTGTGCTTTAGTTAATTATGATAGCATAGTACACCATTCCCCTGCTACCAGCAGTGGTGATTGTGTTGCTATCTTGCCAGTTTCTACCAGAAGAAACTAGTTCCAAAGACTTGTTTCCTAGGATTACTTCTGGTTCTAACTAGGGTGACTAATTCATCCTGGTTTCCCCAGCAGTTTCTCAGGTTATAGCACTGACAGTTCCACACCCTAAAAAAGCCCTCCTTCCAGGCAAACATGGTTCTGGGATGGTTTTCCCAGGACTGCCTTGGTTTGAAAATGGAAAGCCCCATGTTCTTAGGAACACCGTCAGTCCTGAGCAACACCAGGATAGTTGGTAATCCTACTTCCAACTGTCTTAGTACCACAGAAGTAGACCCTGAGATGGATCCAGGTTTATGTGAGAGGTGCAGGAAACATTAATACGGTACCGCAAAAGGGAGGACAGACAATCAATGTGACATTAAGCCAGACACCACAGTGAAGAATCAGATCTTAATATCATGAGAAACTGGGAAACAGAGCAAAACATATGGACCAGAAATTCCCCAGTAGAGAAGCAAGGACACTGGAAGGTTTACAGAACAATTCCCGAGACTACTTGGGAAAGGCTACTCCTGGAGGGTGCTAAATTCTGGGCACTTCCAGACTGTTGAGCATGGTCCAGGTACCCTGACTACAGTTCTAGATAAAAAAGTATTTGAGGCCCTGAGATGCAGAGACTGGCAGCTGGAATTTGACTGGAGATGTGAAAAGATCTGGAAAATATGAGTGAGGCAATTCAACATTTGTTACCTCTCATTCCTGGCAGTACTTGCACCACTTACAAGCACATTAGATGGATTTCTTCATAATAAGGAGGTGGCTGGGCACAACTTACAATGGGAGGTTTAATGGGGAAAAACTATAATCCTGGCTGTTAGATTTGAGTCACAATTAAAGTCCATCATTTCTCTCCTCTACCACCTATTTTAGATTCCTCTCACCTTTTGCCAGAAGCTCTGTAGGTCTCAGTTAGTCCCCCAGTGATAGAATATCCATTCCTGGACTCAAGTTGATGTATAGTCCACAACTCTGAATTGAGAGCCAGGGATAGAAATCTATAGTATGAAGATTTGCCACTGTGATAACTCAAATACTGTCTAATGGTTTATATCTGGAGATGTTACAGTTAGCTCTGTCAGGCAGCTAAATACCATTACTTGAAACAGAGCTCCTATGTCAACCCACAGCCAACCTCCTCTCATTAGTGTTGGAAGTGATTATGCTATGTGTTTTCATTACCCCTCCTCTGTTGCTGACCATATAAATAAATCATTTACCTAACTTTGGGAGACAATATCAAACTCACTGCTTCATTTGGACATGGATATTTGTCCTAGAAAAGATGGTAGGATGGAAGCAATTTGCTTCCTTTACATTTTTATATACTAGAAATAATTCTTTAGTTGTAATTTTATAACTTGGACTTTGCAGGGTGTGGAAGGCAAAATAATGGCTGTTCACATCTTAATCCCTGGAACCTCTGAGTATGTTACTTTATATAGCAAAGGGGTCTTTGCAGATGTGATTAAGTTCAGGATTTTCATGTAGGAAGGTTATCCTGGAATATCAGGTTAGGCCTAGTGTAATCACAGGAACTTCTAAGTGAAAGAGGGAGGCTCCAGTCAGAGTCAGAGAAGGAGACGTGGTACAGAAGCAGTAGTCGGAGTGACATGACTGCTGGCTCTGAGGATAGAGGAAGGAGCCATGACCCAGACAGTGGGAGCAACTTCTAGAAACTGGAGAAGGCAAAGAATGAATTCTTCCCTAGAACCTTCAGAAGGAATTCAACCTGCTAATACCTTGATTTTAGCCCCATGAGACCTATTTCAGACTCTGACCTCCAGAATTGTAATATAATATGTTTCTGTTGTTTTAAACCATTAAGTTTATGGTAGTTCATTACAGCAGCAATAAAAAATTAATACACAAAATATTACAGATTATAATCATCTTGGAAGCTAACATGGAGGCAGTGATGTTTCTATTTCTGGTAGAAATATAGTGGAGATCTAGAACTCTAGTGACTGAATTCAAGTTCTGTGGCCCTGTGGATTATGGCTTATTTGTGATATGACCTTCAGAAAGTTATGTGACAGTTTGAGCTTTGGTTCTCTCATCTGTGAAATGGAAATCATAATGATTTGTATCTTATATTGTTGCAATGAGCACTAAACAAGATAATCTACAGAATGCATTTAGAAGAGTTCCTGACACACAATAAGAGCTCAAAAACATTGACTATTATTGTTGTCACATAACAATAATAATCTTTATGCTTGTGATGACCTCACAGTTTACAAACTATTCTCATATATGTTAGTTTAAACTTAAATCAATTTTGTAAGATTGTTTTCCCCTTTCTCTCTTCAGTGAGGGGCAATTAATAGATATTCATTCACAAGCTTTCCATGTCATTAATAGGCATAGCTGAGACTAGCTCCTAACCCAGTGCTCTTTTTCATTTCTGAGCTGATGTTGAAAATGTAATGAAGTAAGTACTAAATTCCAGAGGTAAAGGAAAACAGATGTGCTTAAACAATGTTATATGCAAAGGCCTATGCATTTAGATTGGCTTTTGGAACCTCTATAGTTCTGATTATTTTTACATGAATAGACCAGAGAAAAAGGCTCATATAATATTCTTTATGGCTGCTCTATCATTGAGATCAGTCACTGACTACCTAGAGAGATGAGCTCTGGAGGCAGAAAAATGTCATAAATTGAAAAGTTTCAGCATCAGAAGCTACCCAATGATTGCCGAAGATGGTACCAAATTGTGAAGATGTTTGCTATTATATATAAAATCTCCACATGCCAAGTGAGTAACAAGCAAGCAATTGTTCCTATCTTTTTCAGGGTGTAAATGACATCACAGTGCCTCCCTTTCTGCAGCCTCATATTTCCTATAGTGGCTGAGAAAAAGTATTGGAGAAATTCATGTTAATGTTTTGAAGAAGACCATGTAATAAGAGGAATATTGTACTAGAAGCCATTTATAATAGTAATAGCAATATCTAATGTTTATTGATTGCTTGGAAGTGCCAGGCACTGCTCTAATCATGTGTGTGTACATATATATATATATGTGTGTGTGTATATGTGTGTGTGTATACATATATATATGCTGTAAGGTGTAACTATTAGTTGTTTAATCTTACAGATGAAGAAACTAAGACAGAGAAGCTAAAAAACTCATTCAAAATCACAGAGTTAATAAATGTGGTAGAAGTGGGATTTGAACTGAAGTGACCTGGGCCCAGAGCCTACATTCCTGCTCACTACTGTGCTACCTTGGAACGTAAACAATAAATCTCTAAGAGAGCACAACAAAGAATAGGTGAGTTTTGAGAGCAAAAGAGATAATCAGTTAAGGTGAGGAGAGTACAGCTAAGGTAAGGCACCACCACGGGGTCCCTGATCGCTGTGGTTAGTGTATGTTTGTGTAGGGACAGAAGAGGCCTGGGATATAGGGAGCTAAATTAAGAGAAGAGGCCCATGGATGATCCCTTATCTATTTCACAATTTAGCTAAGGGCCAGCCCTAACTAAATAAATGGAAGTTCAGAGGAAATAAGGTCTTTGTAAAGATGTGCTTGTTTGATTTACTGACTCAGTTGGGAATTATTAACCCAAGTGCCATGGTGGAGTGAGTGTAATTGTTTTTACTTAGAAGAGCACCTGAGCCTAAATTGCTGGGTGCAAATAAATCTATTTCTTTGAGGCAGCAGGGGCTCCATGGGCTTGTTTCTGGCTTCCTCATCTGGGGGCAGATGAATCAGCTATTCACATCCCACTCAGGAGGCTAAAGTGAGAGAATTTGCTCTGACTGCTTAAGAAGGACTGTTCCTTTGGTAATTAGGGCTTGCCCAAGTAGAACTGGGAAGAAAAAGAAGTTTATCTTTGATGCTTCCATACTGTCCTTTAACCTATATGTCCCACTGCCTCAAAAGTTCTCCCTTGCATCCGTGTGTGTGTGTGTGTGTGTGTGTGTGTGTACACACACATACAGCCGCCCAAATCACCCCATCTTCCCTTCATCATAGCTCTGATGCCAGCCAGTTGGAAGTGCAGACATTGGGTGTACACATAACTAATGCATCATCAAGTCGTTACCACCAGAATGACTATTTTTATTCAAAAGACATTGTTTGATGCCGTAACACCTTATCTTGAAGGACTGAAACTGAAATGGTGGAATTTCAGTCAGAGAAGCAGGCAGGTGGAAGGAGTATTCTGGACCAGTAAGTAAGACTGTGGGCCCTTCGTGGGAAATCTGTGTATTGTTTTTGTAGTGAACTTCCTTTTTGCTTATTAATATCATTGCCCTGCCGCTGTGAATGTCGAGAACCTTACTTCAACTGTGACTGTGTCCTGGGGCAGTTCCCTGCTAAGTCTTGGGTCTTTGTCATGGACGTCAGGTGCATGTGCCTTAGAGGAAAGATAAAAGAGTTGGAGGGGCGGGCTTGAAAGAGGCTGTATAATTTTATTGAGCCATATTTCTTCTTTAAATGGGCTCATGGATAATTCAATTAGCTGGCTTTTGATTGCTCTTCTTGGTGGGTAGGCTCCATATAATGAAAATGTAGATTCGTCAAGTCGCACTGTCACAAACCATTCTGTCAGGATGGATGATTCATCTCGATCCCGCAGTGTGGTTTGCCATAGGCTCAAATTTGTACTGACTACATATTCCTCTTTAGCCTATGTGTGCTCTCTCTCTGAATGTTTTTTATCTTTGTTTGGCAATGGAGCAAACTGTTGTAGAAAGTTAAGTGTGTGCTTAAACTGAGTGGAAGTGCCAGGAAGAGACTGTGAAAGTGCAAAGCTCTGTGACATGACATGTCTGCCATTATCATCAGTGCTGTGTGCAGGTGGTATATATCCACTCTCAGATTTGAGAACATTCATAAAGTCAGGTTGAAAGAGGTTTTGCAACTTGAAATTATGAAAATTACCCAAGTGCATTAAAAAATACGGTGCTTGATACATTTCTTTGTTCATATGGACTTTCCATATCAAGATTCTACAATTCACTTTGTGTGCCTGAAGAAGAATGGGAAAAGCAGGGTAGGTCTTGAGAAAGGAGAATAAGTTCCGTGTGATGGGGTGGGTTCTCTATGAAAACAGACTACAAAGCACACTTGGAATCAGCATAGGGATACTAGATCTGAGTGGGAATGCTATATACATCCACAGTATTACAAAGGGGCTAGGCATGATAAATGTGTACTTGTTTATCATGTCCCTGAAAACTGAGGGTATGGCTGGAAGTTTGAAAGTGGTGATCTAAGACTAGGATAATGGATGTATTTTGCACAGCTCATAAGTACTATTGATCATGTGCAGTAGCTTGAAAGAGAAGTAGGTTCCAAAGAAGAGCAGATAAATAAGTGAAGAGTAAAACTATAGTTGACGATTAAAGGTACATTAAGAACCTTCAAGAAATATCTCTATTTTTGAGGATGAGGTCATCTGTCACTACAAAACACTGCAGGGAAGGAGGATGAAGTGGAACTACTGGTATAGCAAGGTTTCTCTCTTTTTATGTCCCCTGGATATATTACATTTCTCCCTCATCAAAATGGGATTTTCCTTTTTACTGGAAAATGTAGAAATGATACTTCAAATAATACAGTGTCTGCTCTCAAACCCATGGTAGGGATTCCAGTGCTTCCAGCAAACATATAATACGCATAAGAAAGTGGTATTTTATTTCAGAAGCTACCAATTTATCTTTTGCTACTGTATTTCTAACAGTCAAAATATTTTTGCTGACTATCACTTATTTTTCTCTTTACTTATTTTCTCTTTCTGTAAACTAGGTGATCCCAAACCAACGTGCTTCAGAGGCGAGTGAGCAGACAAGTAATATGGACTATTGAAGTGGATCAAAAGGGTATAGAGTAGGGTATGGTGAGGACTGTAGCAAACTGGAGTTCATACTCCTTTGCAAAGGGAGGTAGCCGCTACTCAGTTTCAGGCAATAGTTGCCATGTGGTGGTGCAGGCACAGTGATGTGATTCTGTACAAATGTTTTCAAAGGATGCCAGAAACATGGCTGAACAAGCAAAGTATTCTGTCATTTAAAATAATGTCCAGGCCCCAAAACACTGTATTGTGACTTCTGCAGAATAATCTGCTTGAGGAAACAACACCAAATAAATAAACAACAGCAGCAGAGTATCAACAAAACAAAAACCACATTCTTGACTAAACCAATTCAAATAAAATCAGCAAGTAATTAATGTCTTTCTGTGCATGTGCAGGACCTTAGTGTTTGTCCACTGGAAAATCTAACCTATAAACCAATATATGTACTCTTTGCTGGCTGCACATGTAGAGTCAAGTCAAAAGTATTTCAGTTTGGAATAGGAGAATTCATGAGGTAAAAATCTGCGTTATGATTTGAAATATAATTATGACCTTTTTAAGAGAAAAAAGATAAGAAACATTTCCAGTGATTTGAATGAAAGGAAGAAAAGCCGTGTTATACAAAAAGTTTCCAATTTCTTACCTGGAGCATTACTTAGATCTGAGTAAAGAGCTTGTGAAAACAACTAGTTGAATGTACTAGTTGTTGAGAGCCTTAAATGACAGGTTAAGGAGTATGAGCTTTATAATGTAGCAGGGGGTCGCCAACTCAGATGTCCACAGGATCCAGGCATGTCACCAAAAAAGAAACCTTATTTTGAAGAGTCCGCCTCTGTATTTAGATATAAGACAGGCTCAGTTCCAGTCAGTTGCTGCCATATAGAAATACAGTGCCAGTATTGCCCACAAGAAGTTTGAAATCTGGGCTTTTATTTAAAAGTTATGGTGTTTAAATGTTGGCAGAAAAAAAAATGTTGGCAGAAATTCACATCAAAAAAGAAAAGTGTGAATCAAAGCTTATTTGGAAGCCCATGAAATAAACTTAGAGCTTCTAGGACGTGGGTGAGGGTTACCCATACCCAAGTCATGAGTCCATATTCGTCCCCTTATTGTGCTGATTGTGATGAGAAGTTTAAAAAGAATAGTTTTTGAGGGAAAAAGATGATTTCTTTTCAAATGTTATGTTTCATATAATTATAGTGTAAAATTTAAATTAGGAAAACATTAATTAAAAAATCTTTTTAGAAGTCAAGAAAAATTTTTCTCCAAATCAGCAGTTCAAGCCTGGGAGAATTCTGGGGGGTATGCAAACTTTAACGAAAGCATAATTGCATCTTTATTTTCATTACTCTCTAACTGAAGAGCATCATTTTCTTCAATTGTGAAATAGTTACCTCACAAGAACCCACAAGAAGCATAAGCAGTATCCCTGTCAGTTTGTCACCAGTAGAAATCCCAAGTATTTTCATACTGTTGAAATAGCAGTTAAGTTTATTACTACGATATGTAGAAATCACAGTAGTTAGCAGACCCACAGTTGAATCATGTTCTTCAATGCATTAATAAAGAAGCATATAAACTACTATGTCAGATATTTTGAAAATAGTATTTCACTATAATTAGTCCCACTTTAAATCTCATATCTTGTTTTAAGGTTTAAAATCATTACTTTGAGCAGGGGTCCATTGGCTTCACCAGACCCTCTAAGGGGTCCATGACCTGAGAAAAGCTAGGAAGCCCTGCTCTGAACTCGTGTGATAGTAGATGAAAAGGTTACCCACTCAGAAGATGCTGGGATTGCTTTCCTCTCCGCAAGCTTTCCTACCTGGGAGAAGGACAGCCTTTCTGCTCGCAGTTACCTCTTGCTTATAGGATTTCAGGGATTCCTAGTTGGGATCATTCATTGCTTCAACACAGAACAAAATGAATTTAAAAATGAAGATTTTTCCAAAAAAATTGAATTCAAATATGTAAAAAATAAAGTAAGGGAGAACTCACAGAATGTTGCTGCATGGTTGTGTCAGGAGCAAACACAAGTGGAGAAAGAAAAACACGATGAATGGGATGTAAAGATGGCCAAGCGGGATCATGCCCAAGCCATATATGGGGCATTCTCTCCAAAAAGAAAGTAGGGCATAGATATTCTGGATGGTTGCTGAGGGGCAGGGAGGACTCTCTTAGCTCTTTTAGAAAAAGTATTGTCTGAAGGATTTTTGTACTTGAGTGGTGATTAAAGGACAGAGTTTCCATCTCCCAGGGAAATGTACTGACAGTGGCCAAATTAGCTCTGAATTTGCTATTATTTAAATGCAGTTTCTTGTATTTATTAAAATGAAGTGACTGTCATATTAAAATTGAAAAGGAGCAGTTGCACATGCAAATTATTTCTAAAGTTCAACTGCTGCTAAATGAGACGCGGTGCTCCTAAACTTAGAAATGCTTAACATAAATTATGACCTAATTAACATTTGCATGGTAATCTGGACTTCCTACAGCTTATTCTGCTAATTAACACATGACAAATGAGCACACATTAATATTTTATTTTAACATAACTTGTCCAAGAAAGCTTCTTAACTCCTTGCAAAACATTTTGTGGGTTTTTTTTTTTCCATTTTCTGGCTTATGGTGTTATGTGGCTTATAGTGTTATGTAATTTTTATGATAAAATTGTTTTACATTGTAAATTTAATAAGACAAAGATGCAAGCTCTAGGAGGGTCTTTTTTTCATTTACATTCTTTTTTCTGGGAAAAAACTGAATTTTTCAGAAAAAAATTACCTTGATATGTACCTCCTAGCTAATTATTGCTTACCATGGCAGTTGAGTGTTATACACCCACAATATTGTCTCCCAGAGATACGGAGTCAGGATTAAATCCACACCAATCACGGAGACAAAACCATGTATAACTCTATATGGATTTTATGCTTTGCAGATGGTTTTCTGTTGGCCTTATATTCAATTAGTTTGTGTCATCTTTTTTCTAAATTATAACAGCCCTCAAATTAGTTAGGCAGGCTGGTATGCTTCTATCTCTACCAGGCACCTTGCAGTGTCCATTGTAACTTTGTTGTTGGGTTGCTGTTTGTCAGTTTTGATTTGCTTTCCTGCCATTTCCTAACTAGTCAGGGGTTACCCCAAACCCCCTCCATGGGTACCAGCCTCCCTAACTAATTTGACAGCTGTTAAAATTTAGACAAAAGATGACACAAACTAATTGAATTTAAGGCCAGCAGAAAACCATTTGCAAAGCACAAAATCCGTATAGAGTTATACGTGGTTTTGTCTCTGTGATCGGTCTGGATTTACTCCTGACTGACTGGCTATAAATCAGGGGTTCCCCAAACCCTCTCCAGGGGCTCCACAATTTACTGGAATGGCTCACAGACCTTAGGTGAACACTTTACTTACTATTACCACTTCCACATAAAGTATGCAAAGGATAATACAAAGGATGTAAATGAATGGTCAGATGAAGAGGTACATAAAAGGTGAGATCCAGAAGGGTCCCAAACACAGGAGCTTCTATCCCCATGGAGTTGGGGTGCCCTTCCACCCTGCACGTGGATGCATCCACCAATCCAGAAGCTTTTTGAACCCTATTGTTTAGTGATTTTTATGGAGGTTTAATTATATAGATATGACTAATTCAATCATTGGTCATTGGTTATTGAACTTGATCTCCTTCCCCTATCTCATCCTTAGCATAGGGTTTTGGGGCTGAAAATTCACACCGTCTAATCATGCATTGGTGTTTCGCATGTTTAGCCCCCATCATGAGGGTATCTAGAGTCCCTGAGCCACCAGTTACCTTATTAGCATACAGAATGACACTCTTCACTCTGGATATTCGAGTCTTAGGAACTCTTGCGCTAGGAACCAGGGATGAAGACCAAATCTGTATATTTTATTATATCATAATACCAGAGCTATCAACCCTCTTCTACTTAGAACTCACAAAAGAGCCAATTAAAATGCTAGGAGTGCAAATTCTAATGGAGACATACCTGATTTTATTTAATCTATTATATATATATGTGCATATCTATTTGGATATATTGATATAAAGATATAGATAAGTATACATATATAGTATAAATATATAGATGTACAGTATATGAAAATATATGCATGCATTTATCTGTCTATCTAACTGGAAACTACCCAAATGTCCATCAATGCGTGGATGGAGAAATAAACTGTTTAATATCCATGCAATGGACTACTAGTCAGCAATAGAAAGGGATGAACTGCTAATACATTTAACAACAGGGATGAATCTCAA
The DNA here is from genome assembly GCF_040802235.1 of Manis javanica. Taxonomy (NCBI): domain Eukaryota; kingdom Metazoa; phylum Chordata; class Mammalia; order Pholidota; family Manidae; genus Manis; species Manis javanica. The sequence goes on from NC_133158.1 coordinate 15,452,238, forward strand.
AATAGTTATGCCACACAAAAATGAGTATATTCTTTATAATTTCATTTATATAAACTTTTAGAAAATATAAACTAATCTAAACTGGTAGAAAGAGAATCAAAGTAATACAAAGTGATAGAAAGGTTATCTCTTTCCAACCTCCTTCCATGTAACCATATGGAAAAATGTAAAAGTATAAATCCAGATGACAAAGAATTGAACAGCACCCTGATCACACAGAATAAACAGGTAAAAGAGAATCTAACTGTAGGTTGAAAGACAAAAGAATGGCCAAATATTTCATTAAGGGAGCTAACCATATGGAGTTACTTTCTGATTTTTTGGGAGATAAAACCTCTAGGTGATTCTGGAAACTGTGGTAAGATTATTGAAAGGCATCGAGAGATAATGGTAACGTGAAGCAGGATAATCTGTGACCAAAAATTGATGGATTCAGGGCAAAGAGGAATAGATGCAAAATACAAGGGGAAGAACTGGGGCAGGGGATCTCTGGGTGTTTACAAGCTAGATGCCTTCAGTGGCTCTCCATCTCCATCAGTTGGTTGAGTGATAGGCTTCTTTGAGGAAGATGACCTTGAAGGGAAATTAAATAAAAATAGTCACTGGTATAGAGTCTTTGATATGATACCGGGCAAAATGTCCAACTCCACACAAAATAACTGAGAAAGAGACTTTCTGGTTAGAAAGAGACTTTCTGGTTAGGGTGAATAGCATTGAACTGTGTAGTAAAATATAATTGTTTTTAAAACCTTGGCGAGGATTCAAGTTTGAGCATCAATAGTGAGATTATTTTTCCTCAAATTAATCTCAGTGTACTTTCTTGTGACATCTACATTTATGTTCTTGTTTCACATTCCATGCCTGTTAAATATGTTTAAGATTTGCATATTCAATTGGAATAGACCATTTTTACAGTCTTCCTAACTTTATCCAAGTTAAACATTCCCATTCCTTATCCATTCTTCTTAACATATATTCATATCTTCTCACCAGCTTTCCTGTTACCCACCATTATCATTGCGTATTTCCCCTTTGCCATAAGAAATTGACTTCCAGTTAAATGTCTTTCCCCCTTCAAGACTGCAAGAACCATAAGGGTAAGGGATTGGTTATCCTGTTTTTGTTTACTGGCAACATTTCAGCAAAATATCTTACATCTGTCTTGAGTTACGTCTTGGGTACTCAGAAAATATTTGCCAAAAGAATGAATTAACAAGTTGTCACTGTCTTCTGGTCACAAAATTAGACCCAGTTCTTTAGATGTAGAATGTCTTTTGCAAAAACATCTTTCACTTGGGATTTTGAACTTCTATCCATGCAATCTAAGTGTGTGTGTATTCTTTACACATGCTTTAAAATGTGTAGCCAATTTACCGACTTATCATCATTTAGTATTTATTGACAGTTTACATCTTGAATTAGTGACCAACTTAAGTTCTCAAACATCTTTAAATGGGCTGCTCTGAACCATTTTTCTTGACTAATTATTGTGCAACTGACTTTGGATATTCAAGTGTACAGCTTGATAGGTAACAGAAACACGTTTAGAAACTAGTTGCCTGGCACCTAGTAGGCATTTACATCATTTGTGGATGGAATGGTTTTAGAAAATTGCTTTTTTTCATTATTATTGCAAGTTTGGAATTTGAAGCAATATTAATTATAAACTAAGCATTATGACCTGTTAATGAACTTCCTGTTCCTCCTTGCACTCATTCAACAAGCATTTATTGATTCTCTGTTCTTTGCTAGCTATTGCGACACAAAGATGAATGAGACACTGGACCTGCTGTCTACGAACTGGCAGAAAGACAGATGTATAAACAATTATAATATAATTAGGAACATAATTCTTCTAATAATGGAATAAGGAAATGCTTAAGCAAAAGTGTAAAGATAGGCATGGTTACTGTTTTGTGACCAACATCACACTTCCTGTTGCCTCCTTTAATATTTGCCATCCTTGTAATTCTTCAGGTAGCATCAGTATATCTGATACCCAGGAGAAACAACTCTTTACAGATCAGGTGGCTCTGGGCAATGGTGACTAGAAATTAAGAATAATCTATACAAGTCAAGCACTTCATATTTAAAAATAGTTTTCAGTTGATTATTAGGTAACAACAGCTAAGTCAAAAAACTGATTCTAATTAATGATGCATACAAAGTAAGAAATATAACTTGGATCAAGATTTTGAGGTTGTGGAACACTATGCTCAGGCAGTCACTTTGTCCATCAAGGACTTCAATGCGCTCCTCATTGGATTAACTTTGTTGTAGGTCTTCTCTTCCAGAGTAGACACCTATTTCCAGCTCAGACATATTTCTCTTGTTTATATTAGCTGGCTATTTCTGCTGTTCTGAGGCTTGAGACATCACCATGGCTCTAAGCTTTTAAATCTTTAATTACTCCAATACCTGTTCTTGGGGTCATGTTACTTAAGTAGGCACCACTGTTCTCAGAAATCAAGCTGCAAAAATAAAAACATATCTGTGTCTTCTCTTCCCTAGCGGTTTACCTAAAACAAACCCCAAAGAACATGGAACTGGAAACCACGATCTTCTTACTTCCTCCAAAATTATTGTGTGTTTGATGAAGAAAGACCCCATGTGTTATGGCTTTAATAGCATGGTTTGCTGTCTCTCATTTTCTACCTTATTTCTTAATGACTAGAAAAGTTATTCATGTTTACTTTCCTTGGATCAAATAATAATATAGAAAACCATAATGTTAATAGTAGCTAACATTTTCAGCATTTATTATGTGAGAAAGCCATGGGCTAAGTGCCTTGTATGCATTATCTGATTTAATACCCTGCATTTGTGCGCCTAAGAGTCTACTAGATAGATTATCTGTAATGCAGATTCCTGGGCTCTGCCCTTGGAAATTTCAAATCATTAGGTCTGGGCTTAGGTACAGAAGTCTGCATTTTTTGGATGACTTTAAGAAAGAGAGTAACTTGAAGTCTGCAGTTTTTAACACACTTGCCAGATCATTTTGATGAAGGTGTAGCTAGGACTACACTTTGGGAAATGATGATGTTTATGTACAACAATAGGTAAATTGCTGGGATGGAAAACAAGAACCTGGATCTGCCAGTAACTATGTCTTAACAGTGGTATGAGTGGGTGATATTGGTAAATCAGGGAAGGCTCTCTGGGAGGAGGTGAGGTGTAATGATTAAGAACAGAATTTTGGAGGCAGGCAGCCTGAGTTCCTATTGCATCTCTGCCACTTGCTAGTTGTATGATCTTGAGTAAATAACTTAGCCTTTCTGTGCCTCAGTTTCCCTATATGTAAAATGGGACTAGAAATAGCATTTGACTTATGTTGTTATTGAAAGAATTAAGTGTATTAATACCTGCAGTTTGCTTAGAACACTCTCTGGCACTTTGTAAAAACTACTTAATTATTTGCTTTCATTATAATTTTTGTTATTTAAGGGTATAGTCCTTGATCTGGGGGCTTAAAGGAAGAGGAATGCACCAGGTGAATTACCAGATGTGGTATTAGGAGGGGGGGCATCCCCAGAAGAGCAGACATCACACACAAAAACGCAGAAATGGGAAACAGTTGTTGTTAGAGCAAAATGTCTGGGATGTGAGGCTGGAAAAGTAGTCAGGTTGAGTCCTAAAGGGCCTGGGTGGATTTTAAAGTGATGGAGAATCTCCACAGGGATATCAGAGGTGGATATTTTTATTGTTACTCTGATGAATCTGTGGAGTCTGGATGTGAAGAAAATAAGATGACAGGTGGGGTGACTAGTTCAGAGGACCTGAAGGGATCCAGGTGACACATGGTGAAGAGATGGAACATAGACACTGCTCAAAAGATGGAGAGAGGATATTTAAGAAATGTTTGGGAGATAAATTATATAGGTCTTGATTTAATGGGGATATATTAAGAAAAAGAGGAGGACAGAAGTCAGGTTTCTGTTTTGGGAATAGGGTGAATGGCAATGCCACTGATACAGAATATAAGGGAGCATTTACAGATTCAGTGTGTTCAGTTTTGGACTACGAATTTTGTGGTACCCATGGGATATCCACATAGAGACACCTGTAGGCAGCTGGACATTATGGTTCCAAAGTCTGAGTCATTGGTTTGGTCTAGAACTTCGGACACATGACTTAATATATATGAAAGCTCTGGTCAACTGAAAAGAACCTTACAAGTGTAAGGCATTCACAGCAGTGTTATCCTGGTCTTGCAGTTTTCAGCAATAATTAGTTTGTGTTAGAATACAAAGAATTCCAATGAAATTTTTCTAAAGAGGAACAATATACTTTCCCCCCAACTCATTAGAAGGATTTCCGAAGAGAAAACACTGTATGTGGTGACATGTATTTAAATTCTGCAATTTTAAAGGACACTTTCAGATAGTCCATCTTCATTCTTGGTTAATTAGAAAATAAGTAGATAAACCAGCAGAGAGATCTCTGTTAGGTAGACTTCTTCATTTGTTGTGGGCTTCCAGGAGGATTACTTATATCTATGGCTTTATTATAAGAAGAAGGCATTTTTATGGATTTATAGAATATTAAAGTTAGAAGCAACCTGATATTACATTATATGTGGGAAAAAGAGAGGCAGGCCACCTGAGGCTGAGTGACTTACTCCAGATTTCATAGTCAATGCATAGCATGACCAGGCACTAGAAGTTCAGTCCACTGGATTGGGGCAGTGGGTTTCTCCAATGTTCCATGCTGTCATTTTTCATATATATATACACACACACACAAACATATATAAAGATACATATATATCTTTGCACCCTTTAAATCTTTTCTTCTCTTTTTACTACTTACCTTACAACTAAGGAGAACATGAAAATATGAATACATACATAGCACTATCTGGGTGGACGTACTGACTTGGAAAGTTCTCCACAAAACATAGCATGCAAGTGTCAAACTGTCCAGTTAAGGATTGGTTAAAAAATTATGTTGCATTGAAATGTTTCCATATTTAAAAGACAAATGTCATATTTTCGTGCAAAATAATTTTTTTCTCAAATGTGTATTGTTATAGTAATGGTTGTAGCAACAGTGGCAGGTATATAGCAGGAGTGGTGTGGTAACAACATTACAGGTAGTATTACAACAAATATTAGTAATAGTAAAATGGTAGTAGTGGAAATAATGATGGTGATGGCAAGGATGATGATATGTTTATTAAGTGCTTGCTATAGACAGATACTGTATACTGTATATAAGAGGCTGTATGGAAGTATAATTGAAAACTTGGACACTCAAGTTCAAATTCCTGAAATTGTATCCCAGTGCAACTATTTCCTAGCTACAGGACTTTGAGCTAATATTTAAATTCTTGAAGTTTGAATTTCTAATAATTATTACATCAATAAAAATAAGTAAAACAAATGGATGTGATGAGACTAAAATGGACAAAAAAAATGTGTGCAGAGCATCTTGCAAAGCTTATAACCCTAACTCTGTGAAGGATGCTTTATTATCACCTGATTAGGAAACTGAGATTCAGAGAGGTGAAATAATCCACAGATTTGTTTTAATGGTCGAGCTGTAATTCAAATCCAGGTCTTCCTGACACCTGAGCTTGTTCATAACCATAATACATATTTTCTTTGGATAAATTTCTCCAACTTGAATTTTAAAAATTGTTTCTTAAATCCTGAAGAACATCTTATTTAGGTACTTTTGATTTTGTTATCCCAGGACAGTTTTCAACATAAAGGGTTTTCGTTTCTGGATCCTCTGTAAATGTCGCAGTGAGATCTCTGCATTAAACATTATTCCTGTGGATCGTGGGTGATTTCCTAGGGCACTGACAGTTGACAAAAGGTACATATTTAGCATGCAAGATGTAGACAAAGTAGAATCACAGAAGATAGATCCAAGGCCAGTAAATACTGTTATTGGAACAGGATTTAAAACTATATATCTCACTTCTTCTGTTATAATATTGCATTGAGACTGACCACAGTTGGATCCTGCTTTGTATGGGCTGCATAGTTACTACCTTTCCTACTAATTGGCACTGGGGATAAAATTAGCTGTTTTTTTGCCTTTCCATTGATGTCTGGGATCCCTGTGACTCTGACTCTTGCTCCTAGGCTAATAGATGATTAGCCCCCTTCAATGAGCTTTCTTCTTCTCTGTTCTTTTTCCATAAGCTGATTCAGAAACCAGCTTGTAGTTTGTGATAAGAATATTGAAAACCTAACTAGGATGTTACATTCAACTCCACAAAGAAAAGATTGCTTCAAGAGAATTATAATGAATTGCTTTCATTTTATACCATTATGAGTCCCAAAGACTTTAACAAGAGTTGTTAAAAATAAGTGTTGTTTTATTACACATTGTGAAGAAGTCGCAATTAAGGTGTTGTCTAAGCAAGTTAACCTTCTAATCTTAGATATCGTCCAAGTGTCTCAAGGATAGAAAAGTAAATCCGATGTCACCATTACTGTACATGGACCAAGTGCCTTAATCTTTCATAGAAAAAAATCCCTCCCAATCATCTAAGACATATCTCCATCAGCAGAATTACATGAGGGTCATAAAAATGTTGTGAGTTTTTTTGTTGTTATATTTTACTACCATTTAAGAATTCTTAATGAAAGACGAATGGAAAAACTAGGACCTGAGCCCAGGTATTCTGACTCTTGGTGTAGCTGTCTTGGGACCAGAAATGGATCGAAGAATGTAAGACTCCAAAGTAGCCCCCACAAAAACCTGTAGTCTTTGCATTATTCCTATTTCTCAATTAACTTATTCCTCACTTTTGTTTCTGAAGCAATTTCTATAAACCTTAAATATAGGAGGCACTTGACATCAATACAGGTTATAGGCCTGAACTTACTGTCTGATAAACTTGTTCTAAATATGACATTTTCTAGCTTTGTGACATAAAATAAGTTGTTAATCTCTCAAAGACTTATTTCCACATCTGTGCACTGCAGATATTGATAGTGTGAAAACTATTTTGTTTTTTTTATTTTAGGACTGAAAGGTAGAATTGAAGTGAAGAAATAAGGAAATCCTAAAGCATAGTTTATGTTGTTGATGATAGTGGCAGTGATGGCAATGATGATGATGACTTCCACTGTATAGTGTGTATAATAAATTGTTTATGTCCGCCTGTTCCACTGAACAGTGAAGGTAGGAGCAAACTGTATTTGTGTTGTGTCCTCAGAGACTGACACAGTTTCAGTTATACTTGAGGCATCTAATAAACATAGGACTGAATTGAATGAGTTGATGTTTAACAGCAGTCAAGGCATACCCTGTCCTTCCAGATTATGCTGCTTTTTGACATTGAGGAAGTCACTGTCCCTCTTGGTTTATCCATTTTTCTGTATATAAGAAGGTATCCTACCTGCCCTTCAGAGATGCTGTAAGAATGCATTTAACATTTCATGGCAAATTGTACTTTAATTTGTGAAGGATTAATATTTAATATTAAAGAAGTTCATAGCCTTCCGTTTCACTCCCCAGTTTTTTTGTAGTTGCAAAGTGCTTATCAACATAAAGGAACCCAAATGAATAAATGTGCACATGCCAAATGAGAGAGTGCCGCTCAAATCAGAGAAGGGCTCTGTCTAAGAAGAAAAGGCTTTGTGAGCATTAGGAAAATTAAGAAAATTAACAGAGGCACTTAATTGCACCAAGCCCCCAATCTCCACCTATTATTTCTCAATAGTTAAATATTTTAGGTAGTAATCACTTACTGTCTTTGCTTGAGTTATCTGGATTTCAATTACCTATTTTCTATAGATTTTATCTGAAAATCATTTTAAATACAGACTGGAGATGAATACCCCAAAATGATCATTTTGTGTGAGCAGTGAGATTATAAGCAATTTCATTGTTCTTTCTAATTCTAAACTTGCTTTAATAGTCTATTTTACTGGCATGGGGCAGATGTATTCAGACTGGCACAACTGTGTGAGTGCTTATGGTCAGTAGGCCAGTAGGCCAGTGGGATTCTCTTAAGAATCTGTCACCAAGTGTTGTTACACCATTGGGGTTAACAGGAAATGAAGGTGAATGAAAAGCATAGCTGCAAACCTCAGTCATAGTGCCCTCTTCACTCTGGCACTTCCAGGCATCAACTGCTTAATTGGTCTTGGCTTCTTCTGGTGTGTTTTCTTGCTTCTGGTCCATTATGAACCAGCCTTCATACAATCTTTTTTTTTTTTTTTTTTTTTAATGTTTCAAACTTTGGGAAAACAGTTATTTATTTATTTATTATTTATTTATTTATTTTTTATTTTGGTATCATTCATCTATAATTACATGAAGGACATTATGTTTACTAGGCTCCCCCCTTCACCAAGTCCCCCCCACATCCCCATTCACAGTCACTGTCTATCAACATAGTAAGATGCTGTAAAATCACTACTTGTCACCAAGTTCACAGTCACTGTCCTTCAACATAGTAAGATGCCGTAAAATCACTACTTGTCTTCTCTGTGTTGCAAAGCCCTCCCTGTGCCCCCCCAACACTATACATGCTAATCCTAATGCCCCCTTTCTTCTCTTCCTGCCCTTATCCCTCCCTTCCCACCCGTCCTCCCCAGTCCCTTTCCCTTTGGTAACTGTTAGTCCATTCTTGCGTTCTGTGCTTCTGCTGCTGTTTTGTTCCTTCAGTTTTCTTTTGTTCTTATACTCCACATATGAGTGAAATCATTTAGTACTTGTCTTTCTCCACCTGGCTTACTTCACTGAGCATAATACCCTCTGGCTCCATCCATATTGTTGTGAATGGTAGGATTTGTTTTTTTCTTATGGCTGTGTAATATTCCATTGTGTATATGTACCAGATCTTCTTTATCCATTCATCTACTGATGGACATTTAGGTTGCTTCCATATGTTGGCTATTGTAAATAGTGCAGCAATAAATATAGGGGTGCATCTGTCTTTTTCAAACTGGAGTGCTGCATTCATAGGGTAAATTCCTAGAAGTGGAATTCCTGGGTCAAATGGTATTTCTATTTTGAGCATTTTGAGGAACCTCCATACTGCTTTCCATAATGGTTGAACTAATTTACATTCCCACCAGCAGTGTAGGAGGGTTCCCCTTTCTCCACAACCTCACCAACATTTGTTGTTTGTCTTTTGGATGGTAGCCATCCTTACTGGTGTGAGATGATTTCTCATTGTGGTTTTAATTTGCATTTCTCTGATGACAAGCAATGTGTAGCATCTTTTCATGTGTCTCTTGGCCATCTGAATTTCTTCTTTAGAGAACTGTCTATTCAGCTCCTCTGCCCATTTTTTAATTGGGTTATTTGCTTTTTGTTTGTTGAGGTGTGTGAGCTCTTTATATATTTTGGATGTCAACCCTTTATCGGATCTGTCATTTATGAATATATTCTCCCATACTGTAGGATACCTTTTTGTTCTATTGATGGTGTCCTTTGCTGTACAGAAGCTTTTCAGCTTGATATAGTCCCATTTGTTCATTTTTGCATTTATTTCCCTTGCCCGGGAAGATATGTTCAAGAAGAGGTCACTCATGTTTATGTCTAAGAGATTTTTGCCTATGTTTTTTCTAAGAGTTTTATGGTTTCATGACTTACATTCAAGTCTTTGATCCATTTCGAATTTACTTTTGTGTATGGGTTACACAGTGATCCAGTTTCATTCTCCTACATGTAGCTGTCCAGTTTTGCCAGCACCATCTGTTGAAGAGACTGTCATTTCCCCGTTGTATGTCCATGGCCCCTTTATTGAATATTAGTTGACCATATATGTTTGGGTTAATGTTTGGAGTCTCCATTCTGTTCCATTGGTCTGTGGCTCTGTTCTTGTGCCAGTACCAAATTGTCTTGATTGCTGTGGCTTTGTAGTAGAGCTTGAAGTTCAGGAGTGAGATCCCCCTCTAACTTTATTCTTCCTTCTCAGGATTGCTTTAGCTATTCGGGGTCTTTAGTGTTTCCATATGAATTTTTGATCTATTTGTTCCAGTTCATTGAAGAATGCTGTTGGTAGTTTGATAGGAATTGCATCGAATCTGTATATTGCTTTGGGCAGGATGACCATTTTGACAATATTAATTCTTCCTAGCCAGGAGCATGGGATGAGTTTCCATTTGTTACTGACATCTTTAATTTCTCTTAAGAGTGTCTTATAGTTTTCAGGGTATAGGTCTTTCACTTCCTTGGTTAAGTTTATTCCTAGGTATTTTATTCTCTTTGATGCTATTGTGAATGGAATTGTCTTCCTGATTTCTCTTTCTATTAGTTTATTGTTAGTGTATAGGAAAGCCACAGATTTCTGTGTGTTAATTTTGTATCCTGCAACTTTGCTGTATTCTGATATCAGTTCTAGTAGTTTTGGGGTGGAGTGTTTAGGGTTTTTAGTGTACAATATCATGTCATCTGCAAATAGTGACAGTTTAACTTCTTCCTTACCAATCTGGATTCCTTGTATTTCTCTGTTTTGTCTAATTGCCCTGCCTAGGACCTCCAGTACTATGCTGAATAACAGTGGGGAGAGTGGGCATCCCTGTCTTGTTCCTGATCACAGAGGAAAAGCTTTCAGCTTCTTGCTGTTCAGTATGATGTTGGCTGTGGGTTTATCATATATGGCCTTTATTATGTTGAAGTACTTGCCCTCTATACCCATTTTGTTGATATTTTTTATCCTGAATGGATGTTGAATTTTGTCGAATGCTTTTTCAGCATCTATGGAGATGATCATGTGGTTTTTGTCTTTCTTTTTGTTGATGTGGTGGATGATATTGATGGATTTTCGAATGTTGTACCATCCTTGCATCCCTGGGGTGAATCCCACTTGGTCATGGTGTATGATCCTTTTGATGTATTTTTGAATTCGGTTTGCTAATATTTTGTTAAGTAATTTTGCATCTACGTTCATCAGGGATATTGGTCTGTAGTTTTCTTTTTGGTGGGGTCTTTGCCTGGTTTTGGTATTAGGGTGATATTGGCTTCATAGAATGAGTTTGGGAGTATTCCCTCCTCTTCTATTTTTTGGAAAACTTTAAGGAGAATGGGTATTATGTCTTCTCTGTATGTCTGATAAAATTCCGAGGTGAATCCATCTGGCCTGGGGGTTTTGTTCTTTGGTAGTTTTTTGATTACCACTTCAATTTCGTTGCTGGTAATTGGTCTGTTTAGATTTTCTGTTTCTTTCTGGGTCAGTCTTGGAAGGTTGTATTTTTCTACGAAGTTGTCCATTTCTCCTAGGTTTCCCAGCTTGTTAGCATATAGGTTTTCATAGTACTCTCTAATCATTCTTTGTATTTCTGTGGGGTCTGTCGTGATTTTACCTTTCTCGTTTCTGATTCTGTTGATTTGTGTTGACTCTCTTTTCCTCTTAATAAGTCTGGCTAGAGGCTTATCTATTTTGTTTATTTCCTCGAAGAACCAACTCTTGGTTTCATTGATTTTTGCTATTGTTTTATTCTTCTCAATTTTATTTATTTCTTCTCTAATCTTTATTATGTCCCTCCTTCTGCTGACCTTAGGCCTCTTTGGTTCTTCTTTTTCCAATTTCGATAATTGTGACATTAGACCATTCATTTGGGATTGTTCTTCCTTCTTTAAATATGCCTGGATTGCTATATACTTTCCTCTAAAGACTGCTTTTGCTGTATCCCACAGTAGTTGGGGCTTTGTGTTGTTGTTGTCGTTTGTTTCCATATATTGCTGGATCTCCATTTTTATTTGGTCATTGATCCATTGATTATTTAGGAGCGTGTTGTTAAGCCTCCATGTGTTTGTGAGCCTTTTTGCTTTCTTTGTACAGTTTATTTCTAGTTTTATGCCTTTGTGGTCTGAAAGGGTGGTTGGTAGGATTTCAATCTTTTGGAATTTACTGAGGCTCTTTTTGTGGCCTCGTATGTGGTCTATTCTGGAGATTGTTCCATGTGCACTTGAGAAAAATGTGTATCCTGTTGCATTTGGATGTAGAGTTCTGTAGATGTCTATTAGGTCCATCTGTTCTAGTGTGTTGTTCAGTGCCTCTGTGTCCTTACTTATTTTCTGTCTGGTGGATCTGTCCTTTGGAGTGAGTGGTGTGTTGAAGTCTCCTAGAATGAATGCATTGCATTCTATTTCCTCCTTTAATTCTGTTAGTATTTGTTTCACATATGTTGGTGCTCCTGTATTGGGTGCATATATATTTATAATGGTTATATCCTCTTGTTGGACTGAGCCCTTTATCATTATGTAATGTCCTTCTTTATCTTTTGTTACTTTCTTTGTTTTGAAGTCTATTTTGTCTGATATTAGTACTGCAACCCCTGCTTTCTTCTCACTGTTGTTTGCCTGAAATATGTTTTTCCATCCCTTGACTTTTAGTCTGTACATGTCTTTGGGTTTGAGGTGAGTTTCTTGTAAGCAGCATATAGATGGGTCTTGCTTTTTTATCCATTCTATTACTCTGTGTCTTTTGATTGGTGCATTCAGTCCATTTACATTTAGTGTGACTATTGAAAGATACATACTTATTGCCATTGCAGGCTTTAAATTCATGGTTACCAAAGGTTCAAGGTTAGCTTCTTTACTATCTTACTGTCTAACTTAACTCACTTATTGAGCTATTATAAACACGGTCTGATGATTCTTTATTTCTCTCCCTTCTTATTCTTCCTCCTCCCTTCTTCATATGTTGGGTGTTTTGTTCTGTGCTCTTTTTAGGAGTGCTCCCATCTAGAGCAGTCCCTGTAAGATGCTCTGTAGAGGTGGTTTGTGGGAGGCAAATTCCCTCAACTTTTGCTTGTCTGGGAATTATTTAATCCCTTCTTCATATTTAAATGATAATCGTGCTGGATACAGTAATCTTGGTTCGAGGCCCTTCTGTTTCCTTGCATTAAGTATATCATGCCATTCTCTTCTGGCCTGTAGGGTTTCTGTTGAGAAGTCTGATGACAGTCTGATTGGTTTTCCTTTGTAGGTGACCTTTTTTTTCTCTGGCTGCCTTTAATACTTTGTCCTTGTCTTTGATCATTGCCATTTTCATTATTATGTGGCTTGGTGTTGCCCTCCTTGGATCCCTTGTCATGGGAGTTCTGTGTACCTCTGTGGTCTGAGAGGCCATTTCCTACCCTAGTTTCGGGAAGTTTTCAGCAATTATTTCTTCAAAGACACTTTCTATCCCTTTTTCTCTCTCTTCTTCTCCTGGTACCCCTATAATGTGTATATTGTTCCGTTTCGATTGGTCACTCAGTTCTCTTAAAATTCTTTCATTCCTGGAGATCCTTTTCTCTCTCTCTGCATCAGCTTCTCTGCATTCCTGTTCTCTGTTTTCTAGTCCATTAATGGTCTCTTGCATCTCATCCATTTTGTTTTGAAGTCTTTCCAGAGATTGTTTTATTTCTGTATTCTCCCTCCTTAGTTCTTGCATATTTCTCTGCAAGTCCATCAGCATGGTTATGACTTTTGTTTTGAATTCTTTTTCAGGAAGATTGGTTAAATCTATATCCCCAGGTTCCTTCTCAGCGGAAGATGTAGAAGATGTCGAAGCTGTCTGGGTTAGTCTTGTCTGGATCAAATTTTTTTGCCTTTTCATGTTGATAGGTGCAGTGGTCGGCTATTGATGTGTCTGTCAGCTGGGAGAGTCAAGACTCTTTCCACTTGGCTCCTGGCCTCTTTACTGGGACAACTGCGACCCCTAGTGGCTTGTGTTGGGCAATTACGTGTAGACTGGGTCTCTGTATCTTGCCCGGCCGGTATGGTGGAAGCTCCCTTGCTGTGGGCATGCTACTCTGCTATGGCAGGGCCCCAGAGGGGTAATGGACGGGGGACTGTTTGCCTGTTTACCTCTGTGAGGGGTCTCAGAGCTGTTGCCCAGGGGTTAGTGCACCTGTAGTTCCCTGGAATTTCCAGCTGCTGGACTATAATCCAGAATGCTTCTGTCCAGCTGTGGCATCCCTGTCCCTTTAAGACTTTCAAAAAGCACTCGCTTTTCTTTGTCACAGGGGCGCTGGCTTTGGGACCCACTCAAAGATCTTGCTGCCCTGTTTCCCTACTATCCAGCACCCCACACCTCAGTGCGGATGGCTAGGGCTGGGTGTTTAGCAGTCCTGGGCTCCCTCTCTCTCTCCACTCTGATTCCTCTCCTCCCGCCGGGAGCTGGGGTGAGGGGCGCCCATGTCCCGCCGGGCCGGGGCTTGTATCTTACCCCTTTCACCAGGCGCTGGGTTCTCACAGGTGTGGATGTAGTCTGGCTGTTGTCCTGTGTCTTCTGGTCTCTCTTTTAGGATTAGTTGTATTTGTTATATTTTCAAAAATATGTAAGTTTTTGGGAGGAAATTCCCACTGTCCTAGTCACGCCGCCAAGTTGGCTCCACCTCCTTCATTCAATCTTTGTTTGGTACTTTCCTCTCTCAGCTTCTGTTTGCTCATGGTCTCTGCTTTTCCTTAAATATAGCTCACCCCGCAAAACAGAGTTCTTTAGTAAGATATCTGACATGGCATTTAAAGGTTATCACCACTCCTGACCCTTATAAGAGACTGAAGACTGAGGTACTGCTTTCTGAAGAACTCAGCAGTGAATTTCATTTGTTTTTAGCTTTAAACTGTTTCAAAGACTATATCTACCTATTCCAAGAATGCACGTTGCTGTCACATACTTCGAATTTACTAGAACTACCTAGTCACTCAGAGACTAGGAAAAAGGTTTATTGCAAGTTAGGTTTTCTGTTTTACTAGGTTTTTGTTGAATTCCCTCAATGTGAGGACTTTGATATTCTTCTGAAGTGTTCTTATGGGGGCTATACTTTCTTCCAAATCTCTTTTCCACGTGTGATCAAACTGCAGCATTATATACAGCCCAGCCTGAACAGATGTGCCCCCAATATGGAAAGTTCTAGCCGCAGGTCTTGATCTTTATTGCAGAAGTTGAGCAATAATTCTGGTTTTGAGAAAACGAACATCTGATACTTTATGAAATTCACAGTTGTACTTACTGCCCTGAAGGAATTTTCTTTGTTTCCAAAAGGCACAGCCGATTTGTAAATACTAAAACGGCCAGTTATTAGCCAAGACATCTGGAGGTGGAGGATTACCTGATGTTCTGATCTGATTAGTAATCCGGAACAAAGGTCTCCTAAGGGTGCTTCCTCTCTTTCCCAGTGTGTTGCATGGTAACAGGCACTTCCAGAATACGGGGCAGGTTATCAAGGGCACTGATTATTGACTTCAGCCAGGAGAGGGGTCTAGCCAGTGTCAAGTGTCAATAACTGTAGAATCCTGGGTATGTTTGGAACTTCACGGAGATGAAGTTATTTTCTGGTTGGTTCATCACAACTGCAGAACTTTTCATCTTTCTCTTTGCCCTTTCTTTTCAGTGGTGTGAACTGTGCATTTTATATGTGTATATTGCCTAATTGTTGTCTGTGTCTCTGATTGTTGTGTGTTATAGCATCCTTCTCATTTTCCCTTATTCTGTAAGGAGAGTATGGGGAAGGGAAGATAAGATAGCATTATTTACTCTTAATTTAGCCTTAAGAGTGATGACAACTTGTTACCAGTAATGATTTTGAAGTTGTCAAACATGTGGTCGCATAGTCTGTTGTGATCTAAAACCATTTTCCCTGGGAGTAACCTGGTGGAGGGGAATTCTTTGATACTATCAGATAACAAAAGTCTTTAGGTAGTGGTCTCTTAAATGATTTACAAAAAGAATCTCTTCCCTTGATCAGGATCATTGAGGTTAACATGAGATGTTAGAGCATTATTCTCCTTACAGGATCATTTTATCAAAATAAAACGGGTCTTCAGTAAGAAACCCCACCAATCCCACGACAATAATTATATTCCTGGAAGTGGAAATCTTGCTTGTTTGCAGACATTTTAGAGTTTGGCATTTGTGGCTTTTTGCACACTATAAAATATTTAAGCATTGTTCAAATAACACTGCTTAGTTACCATTGGATACCTACTATTGTACAGGAATTGCATTTAGAAAGGAATTGAATCTGACTTGCAAAATCTATAAAGCTTTCATACTCAAAGACTTCAGTAAAACTCCTTTTGAGACAATAGTTGAAAATGCTAGAAAATAGATGATCATTTGGTTTGGAGGGCTTTTTGTTAATGTGGTAGTTAAGAAAATAATTACTGTCACTCTCAATATTTTGCATTTCATTTAGAGGACATGATGTTGCCAATAAAATTTGACTCTGCTAGACATTTTTTAAAACAGTGGTCTATGTTCATGTAAACAATCCATTTTATTAACATACAAACATAAAAAATAGATTATTTCTATCACCTAGAGAAAACATTTTAGAAAGTACCCTTCCAGATTTCTTCTGTTTCTCTTCCTTTAGTTATTACATTTCCTTCTTTCCTCCCTCCCTCCCTTCCTTCCTTCCCTCTTGTCTAACCATCCAACTATTCATCCATCCTTATATTTAAAATATAATATTATATTAAACATAAACTTTTTATAATTTGTTTTTGTAATGAAGCAGCATACTTTGAATGCCTCCCAAGCCAGTAAATATACTTCTACTTCATGGGAATTTTATTTCATTGTATAAATGTTTCATAAATTATATTCAACCTGTCACTACTGAGCATTTATATTGTTTCTAATTTTTGCCTATTGTAAACATTTCTATGACAAGCAGCACTCATGCATTCATTTGCTCAGTACATATTTATTGAGCTGATTCTCTGTATCAGGTTCTGGGACTATAACAGTGTTAAACACAGCTCATGTTTCTGCCTTTCTGTGCTTCCATGATAAATAAATAAAACAAGATCATTTAAATTTCGCTAGGAGTAACAACATTTGTTTTTCCTGAGACAGTCTTTATTACCAGTTAGAAACTTAATCCTTCTGGTTATTATTTTCCAAGGTCATTAAAAGATTTTATGTAAATAAAATTGTAATGCATACTTGGAAATAATAATATGTACTCACAGAGCATCCATAGCCTATATTAATTTAACTGAAAAATAATATAGCATTTGTATTATCTGACTATGTCCACAGCCAGCATGGACTGGTAATATCAGACAAATACACAGAATTTATCTCTCTATTTTGATTTCATTGATCACTTGTGGTTTGACACATATAAAAGATTTCCACTCATAGCCACCAGGTAGGTAAAGATAGTGTGATATCATGTATAACATCATGTATAAATCCCCAAGAGCTGTGGATCCTCAATATGAAATTGAGTTCAACTACTTATTAGCTACTAGTCTTTTGGAGGGTTTCAAATATTCCTGAGCTTCAGTTTCCTGTTCTGTAGAATGAGAACATATTACTAGATATTTCTTAGTTTCCACTGATCTAGCAATTCTGAGCCTGTGGGTTTTTCATTGTTTCTACTGGATATTATTACAGTTAAGATGGTCTGGGACCCTATCACGAATATTGATTCCATCTTCCCAAGCTATGTTAAGAGGTAGGGATGACAATATAATAAAATACAATGAGAACTTTGAGCCAAGGAATGATTTTATGTTTAAAATTTTGGAAGATTATTGTTACTATGTGTAGTTTGAATAGACTATAGGAAGTCATATGTGGAAACTGGAAAAAAATGTTTCACGAGGTGAGAGAGCTTCTGCTTACAGTGGGATGAGAGATCACTGGGGGTGGTAAGAAAAAGTCACATTCTGGCTCTGTTTTGAAGTTAGAGATGATTGGTTATGCTGTTGGCTAGGAGGAGGGGTAAGAAGGAAAGAGACTTTCCTGATGATTCTCCAGTTTTTGGTATGGTGGTTGTCCTTCACTGAGAAGGAGGATATTGAGGGAACAAAGGTTTTTTATGAAGGTGGAATGGGGAGTGGTCAACATTTTGGTTTTGCACAGGTTATGTTTACAGTGCTTATTAAACATGCAGCTGGACAAGTTCAAGTGTGGATTTGGATATATTTGTTTTAAACTCAAGACAAAGGTCAGAGATGGCAGTTTAAATTTAGGAATTATTAGCTTTGGCTAAATGATTTAATCCAGGAAGTTAGTCTTTCTATACTTCAATTTAATCGTCTTTAATATGGATACAAATTTTTTAAAGATTTAATGAGATAATATGAGTTTTGTAAAATTTTAGAACATTATTTGTTATATAGTAAGTAGATAATAAACATTAGTTCTTCCTCCTCATTATGAGGGTTCATGGATGGGTGAATTGGTGATAAATTGATTAATCAACATAAATACTTTAAAAACCGAAGTCAGAGGCTTAACAGATCTTGGAGAAGATGGAGAAAATGTCTGTCATCTGGCTCTAGCATAGTGTACAGAAGGTATAACAGAAAAGGCAAATCTGAAAATTTATTTATATTAGAGGTTTAATAAATGTGGGTTATTAATTATACTTTCCAGGGAAACCAAGTCATGAATTCCAGGACCCATATTATCATGGTTGACTGTGCCAACTCTAATCTTTGTCGCTGAGTGCGGTCCTGACCCTCCTTGCCTAGATGGAAATGTTAACTAGAAAAGTCTTGTGTAGTCCTTGAGGTGCTCAGAAATAATCCTTTTAATAATTCATCCAACTGTATTTACATGGTCCTGCGATGTCTGGGCTAAGCCTTGTTAGGAATAAAGGATAAAATATTAAAGAGAGAAATATAAACAATCCTGGCTTGAATTACAATTTCTAGTTAAAAAGCTTGTTCATGACTCACAGAAGCTATTATGTGTGTGATCTCTGAAAATGAAATTGGCTGGCTGACCTCCTAAGAACCCCTTGTAAATACTAAGTGAATATTTCAGTGTAATGACCAAGACTTTGCAGTTGAGGTTAGCAGGCTGAGACTCTCTCCTTCCTAAGAATTCCCTCATTCATTCTGTCATCAAAGTTACAAAGAGCAATTAAGCCGAGGCAGACATCTATGAGCTGAGAACGGCTGTATATTTGGAGTTGCGATGGCTGAGTTGTCCGTCATTGGTTGATAACTTGAGTTTTCTCTCTAACCCACAAAACAAGCAAATCCCTGTAAGACATATGTTTCATTTTTTTAAATTAAACATTTATTTTAAGATACTTGTAGATTCATGTACAGAGAGATCCTGGGTATCTAGAGACCCTTTACGCAATTTCCCCCAATGGTAACATTTCACATAATTATAGTTAATAACACTGCCAGGATATTGACAATTCATTTTTACATTAAGCTGTGGAATCTTAAGATTGCATTAAGATTTGAATCATTGAAATTGCAAATGTAAGATTTGAAACTACAACTGTAAAGACATGCAAAGACATTTTAGCTAATGCTTTTTTTGTTTTATAACCTATGGTATTCCTCTCCAAATGTTATTCTATGTGTCTGGGTAGACCTTCTGTATGTGCTCCAGAGGTCCTATGTACCTCACCTTCTGTAATGATCAGCTGACTAGTAGTTCCTTGTTCAGTGTCAGTTTTCCTTTGAGGGAATCTCAGAGGGCAAAAATTGCATCTGCTATTCACCACTGTTTCTGTGGCATCTGGCAAAGTGTCTGGCACCAAGAAAGGCTGGATGATTTTTATGTGGATGAGAGAATTAATCTACCCAGCAACAGGTCAGAGAAAACTAGGGCAGTTAGTGGCAATGCTACTGAAAATCAATGTCAGTAAGACCTTTGCTTCTCTGAGGCCATATCTGTCCTCCTTAGAAAGATTTCCATCCACCAAGCAACCAAAATACATGTGTTACCACACATGGGAAGAAATTAGTATTCTTCAAAATAGTCCAATCTGAGTTAAATATCAATCAACCAATTACTGAAATGTCTTGAAATCAAGTCTGAAAAAAACTATTTATTCCTGAAGAGCCTCCCTGATGAAGAATACTTTTTTGTTTCTGTAATGTTCTAATCAGCTGGGCAATTGTAGCTGAATGACTTCCTTTCTCAAATGACAGTATAAGTTACTGCTTCTAGAAATCTTCTTTGTGGTCACCCAGAACACCCACAGGCTTCTCTCTAGGGAATGAAACATTGATAATTGGGCATTTAAAATAGCTTGGCAGGTTATCTGAAACAAATAGTCTAATAAAGAAGTCTACCCTATTGGCTAGCTCTGAGAACATATGGTATATCTTAAAAACTTTTAATTGAAAAGTTTTGCTTTTTCGATTCTAAAATAACTGGCTGACTTTCTATACATTCTCATTTCTTCAGGGCTCTGTGCCATAAGATTTTACATAATTATCAGTGTCTGATCTGGGGCCTTCCAAGATTTCTCAGTCTGCTGGGTGCTTTGTTCCTTGGCACTGAGCAGTCACTTGGAATAAAATGATAAGCCAGTTAGTCATCTTAACAGAGCCTGTTTTCTATTAAAAAACCTATGAAAAATCAAGTAAGCAGACAAATTAATTACATAAGTACCAATTTTGATAAACTACTACAAATGAGTTTGTGAATGAATGAACTGAGAAACAGAAAAGCAGCCCTGAGAGGCAGGAGCTGACCTCACACACACATTGTTGGGCCTTGATTTTCTCATGTAGAACATAAAGAATTTCACAAAACACCAACATCAGGCAAGGCCTTTCCATAACTGTAATTGATCAAGACAATGACTCTGTATCATATTTGAAGACAGACAAAAACATGAACATCGTCCAAACCAACAAACACATCCAAATGTTTCTCTATAATAGTTTCTATGAGTGATTACTGCTGCCTTACCAGTCAGTTTTATTTAGCCTTGCACTGTGTTCTCACCTTCTAGGTAAGAATTATTAAGATGCCCAGTCAGAATTATTCCTGCTTCCTGGGTGTGTCCAGTGCAGAGCCAACTCCCATTTCCTTGAACTATCTTCAACAAATCACTTAATCCCCAAACCTATAATAAGCCCTTTCTAACACCACCCACTCGCCTACCTATGGTGTTCCCCACTGTGCGAGCTCTCCCTCCTTCTGTAGGCCAGTAAGCCCAACATTGTTCAATTAGAAGTTTGTTCTTGATGCTCTTCAGCCTGAAAGCATTGATGAATGAAAGAACTTTTTTCTGATGCCTAAATTTTTGTGACTGATTTGATTACTGAGTCAGATTTGGAATAAACCCTACTAAACTGTACATAAATACAAAGAGAAAAATAGCTTAGTTAACAGTAATTTGTAATAGAGAAAAAGTTAGAACAGTCTAGAAGCCTAAGTGGTACTTAGGAAGGTTCTGAGCAGATAGAGATCAGTAATGAATTGAAAGTAAGGGTGCATGTGTCTAGGTAGACACTAGGAAGAATGGAGACTAGCCTGGGGAGAAATTTCAACTTGCTCAAAGAAGAGTTTTAGACAGATGAGAGATGTCTTGTGACAAAAGAACAAGAAAAGAAAAAGGAAATTGAGCCATGTTCTGCCAGTAAATTCTTCCTTCTATCTCAGGTAAATCTTTTATGGGGCTTACTAAGCAGTTTTCCACAAAGAGCTTATAGGTACATCAACAGGCAAAAGAACACTTCTTACTTCCCCAAAACAGCTCTCAGAAATAATAAACAGAAACCCTTAATGTTTGGACACCTACCAGAATGGCAATTGCCATCCCAGCCATGCCAAAATAAAATCTGCTAGTTCCATGTGCATATGGAATAAGGCAAGATAAATCCTAATAGCTGAGTGAGTAGCCCTTTTACCCCAGGATAGAGATTTACCCACTACAACTCAGCTTTATCGTCTCTAGCTGAATAAGGCTGGCTGGGAATAGCGCAATTTTAGGTATTTCATTTGCTGCTAGTGTTGAACAGTCTCTTTCAGATGGGCTCAGTCTCTTTTGGATAAATATTCACAAATTAATGGTTGAAAATCACTTTCCTATATGTTTATTTCCTCTCAAAGGTTTTTCTTTTTTAAATTGAAGTAAAGTTGATATACAATCTCATGTTAGTTGCAAGTGTACAATACATTGATTCAATGGTTGCCCATGTTATTAAATCCTCACCCCCACTAGTGCAGTTAGTACCTGTCAGCACAGGAAGATGTTACAGAATCACTGACTAAAGTCTTCATGCTTTACCACTATCCCTGTGACCAACCTACATTATGATTGAGAACTTTGGGGCCCCTTAATCCCTCTCAAATATTTTTCCTAAAAATCTGAGTCTTTCTCACAATCTAATACGGCATTAGGTATAGATAAAAAGGTTTTGTGTAATCATGGTGACAGAGGAAGGAAAGCTGGATTGAGTGTGAGTAGCTGGAATGTCGCTTGGGTTTTTATTGAGAATGAACTCTATGGGGATCATTCTTGCCCAGCCTGGTGACTAAACATCTTCCTTTATATGCTTCTCAAGTTCACAGCTGATGAAACTGTTCTTTCCGCACGAGGGATTAAGTGGCTCTCCTGTCACTTCCCATTTCCCGCTCTATAATCTGGTCTCATTTGGGCTCCTGCTGGCACAGGAGATCCTCTTGGCTCTCAGCTATGATAATGTTAAACTAACACCCATGCCCCTCATTTCAACTATGAGAAAGACCTTAAAAATTACTTAGTAGATCCGTGGCAGGTTCTTGGTTCTTAAATCACAGCTATCAGTTTTTGTGCCCAGGAGATGCTTTCAGATCTTTCTGATATCATAAGCAACCCATAAATTACCGTGGTGGTGTTCTGGACAGTGGGTCAGTCTGGTGGAGTCACTTTCTGACTATGCCATGTGTCCTTTTGTATATTGTGGTAGCTGCCCCATATCAGAAGATACACATTGCTATTAGCATTTTGCAGAGTCCCGGGTGGAAGCTGTTTATGGCATCCCACATCAATATATCTTGTGTTTTTATCACTCCCCTTGAGGATTGTCCTCATAGGTGGATAGGGGTTGATGAGAAGTAAGAATCCTAGTTTTTGGCCTCACTGAAGCATTCGCTATTCCCCTTTTAGATGGGAACTTACATTATATTCTATCCAGAGCTTTCTCTGACCATGACACTTAGAAAGCCACATGGATATAGTCACCAGGTTTGTTTCTTGATATGGAAAAGGAGTTCTGAGATTTTCTTTTTCTGTTTGACGAGGCCCGACTGTCAGAACTATTGTCTTGTTATGGACTCATGACAAATCTAATTTGACAGTCAAGGTGAAGCATAGATTTTGTTCTTTCATATGATGCCTCCCTTTCTCTGAGGCACTGAAGCCTGTTAGGGCGGGAGACCTGAGGGTATCCTGATTTAAGATGAATGAAAAGTGCATCAGTTTAATATCTTCAAAAATATTATACCTATCAAAACTCTAATTCCATCCAGTCATGATTTCCAACTTTGATGGGTTCAGGGATGTTTAAATCATTCATCTCCTCTGAGTCAATAAATCTTTCTCTGGCATCCTAAATAATTCATTTACTTGCTGAGATTATTACTTATTGTCTAATTTCCTCCTTTAGAATATAAGATCCACAAAGGCAGGGACCTCTGTTTTATTCACTGATATATCTCCAGTGCCTGGAACACAGTAGGGTCTGATAACTATTTGTTGAATGAATAAAAAATGAATGAACAAAAAACCCATGCTCCCCTATGCCCATTTAGCAACAAATATTAAAAAGGAATTCAGGTCTTGTGTATAGGTGAGAAAGTAGGTTGCCTTAATAATATTCATTGAAGAATGCTTAGGAAGTGTCAGGTACTGAGGTTACAATATGGAACAAAAAGACGTGTGTCAGTTCTCATGGAAGGAGAGAAGGAAAGAGATTGATTCTAATCCTGGCTCTGTCAGTTACTTGCTGTGTAATATTGGGCAAGTTATTTAGCCACTGTTAGCTCCAATATTCTCATCTGAAAAACAGGGATAGTGTTTCCCATCCTACTGTGATGTGCCTGACACATCACAGGTACTCAGTGAATGCTGGTTTCCTTCTGCAGGTGTCAGATATGAAAAATGAGAGAAAAGAAGGGAGAGAAAAGAAATTGAACATGGACTTTGGCTGTCAACCATAATAGGAAGTTGCTTTACCTCTCCTTGGTCATTTTCCTCTGGTTAATGAAGAGTTGTCTTGTAGAATAACTGCTGATAGTCCCTGAGAATTTCTCCTACAACAGAACACAGAAGGCCACTTATCATGGGAAGTGGGGTGTAACCCTCTCAGAGGTCTTCCCCTGGCATGGCCTCAGGCAAGCAGCGCCCTGGTCCCTTGTCTTCAAGCTAGAGAGATCTGAATGGCTGTTTTCCAAAGTGCATTTACAGCTCCCTGGACACTCCTGTTCCACCCACATTTGATGTTGCTCTCACAGGTTCTGAACTGTGCTGCTTACAGATACTCTCATTTCTCACTTCCCATGAGATGGAATTCCTGGATCTTGAAAGTAGTTCAAACGGAAATATGCCTGAATTTCTTTTAAGTGATCTTGCCATTAAAAAAAAGTTCTTATTAATTCAAAGAGTACTATTCAGAGATATTTTTGTAGTGAGATACTTTTGCCTACTGCTATTCAAGCCTGTGGGCACTCAGACTTAAAAAGCTGTTTGTATTAGTTCTGGAACTCATTGGCTTTTCACACTATGGGTTTAATGTGTTATTATTTAGTATGGGATCCTCCTTCCCCACTGGTAGGTCTTTACCTGTAGAGATTTCACCCCAAAATTCCCATGATAACCATCATGAATACTAAAGAATATTTAGCTCCCCAGGATCTGAGGTGAGGAAACATTTTTAAGACACGTTCCCTGCTTGCCAGCAGATTATCAGAACATGATGCCGATGATGACTGTGGTGACAGTAGTGATAGTACAGGTGAGATTTATCAAGACTTACTGTGTCTCAGGCACTATGTTAAATACTTTTCATGCAGTAATTAATTTAATCATGGCAAACCTGTCTATGAATTAGGTTCTATTAAAGTCCTTATTTTACAGATGAGGAAGTTGGGCTCAAAGAGACTAAATGACTTGCCGCAGTAGTGGAGTGCACTTCAGAGAACTTCCTGCCTCTTACTGTGTGTCAGACATGTTTTGAGTACATTATCTTACTCTGTTCTTCCAGCAACTCTGTGAGGTAGGAGCATTAGCTACCTTTTCCAGCTGTGGAAACTAAGGTTCAGAGAGGTTAGATGACTTCCGTAGGTCACACAACTTGTAAATGGCAGAGCTGAGATTTGGAACAACACAGCCTGTATTCTTAAATTTTAGATTAGACTCTTTTAGGAGCTTGATGTCCAACAGAAAACACACTATTATTAACATCAAACATGTCTAAGTATTATACAAACACACATATATACCCTACACCTTCAGAGAGTTGTAACCACAAATCATTTTTATATGGCTTAAAAGTGAGAGTTTGGGAAAGTTACTCTCAGAGATGATGGTGAAGAGCAATCAGATGGAGCTCAGGGTTCGGAAAACACCTAATTACCATCTAGCAGGTGTCTATCCCCAGGCACACTCAGCAGGTAAAATGGTGTCTGGGGACCAGAGTGACTACTTCTTTCACTAAATATGCCTTTCTGTCTACACTGTGTTTCTTGAGCTGAGGGGCTTAATAACAAATGCTCTGAAATCCTTCTTATTAAAACAAAAGAATTGTCTCTTTTATTGCCATAGATGCATTTCCTGCCCTTGTGCTCCCCACGAGTACATCCTTAGAGGAATGATCATCTGACACACAAGCACAGTCACAATAGGAAGCATAACCCAGGGTTGGGTTTCTTGTGACTATAATTGCAGAATCTCAGCTTCATTAACATAGATTTTTACACACATGCCTCTTTCCCATAATAACCCTTGTTTGAAATGAACACTTTTAGCCTCAAGGCTGTAACAATTATGTTCAGGTTGGATAGCAATTAGTTTCTACTTATGTTTGAGTAAACAAAATAAATTATTGTTTCTGTTTGTTTTTCTTCCAATCTGTGTATGATCATGTGTTTACTGCATGGTACACCAATACTAAACATTTCTCCTTAGTCCTAAAATGAAAATTGGATGGAATGTCTATATATAGTTTGGACTTGTTTGCTATCTTATCAGAACAATTATTTAGTACTTTAAATCCATGTAGATTTAATGATCTCATTTGTGCAGTGATGATAGGGGAGGGATGGAGACAAATGTGTCCACTGCCTTTTTGTAGCTTACAGTCTGGCAAAAGGACGTAGTGGGATGTGTTATCTGCCGTGTTCACGGCTGTGTCCAGTGCCTGGCACTTAATAAGTGTTCAATAAATAGTTGTTGAGAGAAAACATTCACAGTGAAATATAGTAAGGCTATGACAGAGGAATTACCAGAGACCATGCAAATGTATAGGACTGGACCAGTTGTCGCTAGGGAGGGGAATAGAAAACCAAGGAGGAAACTACTATTTGTGACTCTTCACTGAAAGAAAACCCCACAGCATGGTGGTCCAGAACATGACCCCATTGTCAGGTAAATATGGTCTGGATCCTGCTTCCCAACTTTCTCGGCATGAAAGCTTTGGCAGGTCATCCCTTCCTAGCCTCATTTTTCTCTTTTGTAAAATGGAAAATGTCTTGTGTGATGCTCTTAGTGACGAGCACAAGTTAAGCAGTCCATAGCTGTAGTTGCTGTTGACCATGAAGGACTGCTTGTGTTCTCAGTGTACTAGAATTATGTTACTCCTTTCAAATGAAACTTTGCAGAGGATTCAGTGTCTTAACAGAGTCATGATGGAAATCAATAATTGAAAGCATCAAATCACAACCGCCCATCTCAAGACATTTTGAGGTGTGACTATATGACTGTTTTTTTAATACTTCTATTATGTGCATCCAAATGATTAGTGTTTTCTTAAGGAGAACAGAATTTTCTATAGTGCTGTGTTGCTTGCTCACTTGTGGCTTGGAGGTAGCCACTGGAACATCATGAACTTCAGTTCCCAATTCTACAACATACAAAGGATAAAAATAAATTTACAAAGGCATTAACTTTTATATCTCAGAGAGATTTTAGGAGACCTATGTCTGCCTAAGGTCTCCTTCTTTGTCGTTCATCTATTAACAAATGGTTATTGGCCACTAGTTCCACACAGTGCATCATGCCAGTCATGTGATAAGATATCTGCTTTGGCAGAGCACATGGTAGGGAGATGTGGGAAGATGGGTGCATGTACAAATAATTACAAGGGAGGGCAATAAGTGCTGTGGGAGAGGGGGATGCCAAGACTGAGAGGCATGTAGAAAAAGGGCCTTGGGCATAGCATGGGAATGATAGGTGCACTAGATGGGTCTTTTGCTTTCCTAATCCCAATCCCAAATTTAGATCTTGATGCTCTTGTGGATAGGTCTGTCAAGCATGTTCAGACTGATTTCAGCTGATCAGTTCTAACCATTCCTTCATACATCGTCATTCATCACTCCAGGCATCAATTTACCCAACAGCAAATTATTAACTAACAAAGGGATAGCCTTGCAATGAATCAATAAAGAGATACATCCTAAGCACATATTGTGTTTAAGGTCCTTTGTTCTGAAATCAGGGATGTCTAAGACTCCATGCATCTTCTTAAGAAGCTCCAAGTTTAGGAATTGATGTAGGAAAAATGCAGATCACTGTAGCCCAAGTCAGAATATGACGAAACCCTAAGCATGAACCGGAAGACTGAGAAGCAATGCCTGCTTATGTTTTCACACCTCACCAGCACCTGTGTTTAGTTACCTGTCCAGCCACTCTAGGCTGTGGGGGTTTAGACCATTTTGGCTGTGGGAAAGAAGACAGCAGAGGCTTTAGGTGGAGATGTGATCTTAAAAGCCTTGATGCCCAAATGTAGAGGTTGTTCAGGAGGAGCCTTCTGTGTTTTTGAAGCAGGGGATCAGAAGTAGGACTGCCCTGTTTTGTGCGAAGCTGAGGCTGAAAAACAGACTGAGAAGGATTGCTCTTAGGTTTTACTGGGAAGGGTCTCTCTCTCTCTGAGGATTTCAAGCATTTCCACATAGAGCCGTTTTGGACTGGTAACTTCCTCCTACATTAAGCAATGTTCCCTTAGCTTCCGACAGGCCCTGGTAACTAGGTGGCCACTTAGTCCCGAGGCACATTTTCAGGGACCCAGGTTAACCCAGATGTCAACGGGGCCGACTCTAAGGTAGAGAAACTTTCCTGGGAGTTCTAAGTGGGCCTCAATGTTTTCTTCAGAGTAGGGGGAGAGTCAGACCATTTTAAAATGAAGTGCCTTGTCAAAGGCAAAAATTCATCACAGCCTTTGTTTTACTTTTGCAAAAAATAAAGATAGAGGTCTTATAGTAGCTTGCAACTTCTGACATATCGATTCTGTAAGTTATCATGACTTCAGATTCAGTGGAAATGCTTCCTTTCTTTTCCCTCTGTACTAATTAAGTTTAGCTAGACGCATCAAGGTTGGCTTAAGATACGAGTTTGATGGGATCTCCTGAAGTTTAGAGGGCTGTAAACTCTCCCACTACTAAAGTTCTAAAAACTGCATACCAATTCTTTAAATACCCTGCTTAGGGTTTAAAAGCCTGCTATTTTACTACCATTGAATTATCTACCTCTAAGGTAACTTTGATATTATAATTTTGCAACATCCTGTAACTCTATCCAGCCATTAGATTAGGTGTAAAGCATTAGTTTTACACTAGCCTGATTATACATTAATTAGTAGGGGAAGTGAGTAGACATTTAATGTCAGTTAATTAACAGTATGTGTAGAAAGCTGGCTCTCAAAAGTTTTTTCCCATACTAAATTACTATGTGTACACATAAAACTTTGACTGGACTGAGTATCAAACCCTTACTCATATAAAAAAATATCAGTCTATCAGTCAACTCACTGTTATGTATTATGAGGATCAGAAGTTCATTAATCAGTTTCTGGGAACATAGAACAATATGCCTGGGCTTGCAGACAATCTCAGTTAATAATCTACTTCACCACTTGCCAGGAAGAAAGTCACATGACCTCCATGGTTCTTAGATTTTTCATTAATTATTTACACTCAATACCACCCTCAGACCCAGGCCGACTGGCTCTGCTGTAGGATTTGGATTTCAGGGTCTAGCTCTGCCCTCTTGGGGTTGTGTACACCTCCTCATGGGATTCTCTGGGCTGTGGGCTGTGCCTTTGTCTTCCATGTCTTCCAACCACCCCTGGCTCTGGGTATTTGAGACCCTAGTGATGCCAGGGTTCAGGTTCACAGAGTTGAAGAATGAACTTCGCAAACACTCAAGGTAGGAGAGCAAGGCAGAGGCTTTTATTTAGAAAGAAAGCAAGAGGACAGAGCTCCTGGCTCAAGGTAGGAGGGGACAAGAGAATTCTGGGGTGGTGTGTTGTCTAGGGGTTTTATAGGTGGTTGAGAGACAAAGGGCTAGGTATGTACACCTGCTAAGTGGTCCCAAAATGTTTACCTTTGAAGAAACACTAAGTTTCTTATTAGTCTTCCTGGTTATTTACAAGAATTTTACTGCTCTGATTTCCTCCCAGAATAGCAGCTTCCTGGTCTAGGAGCATATCACTCAAGACTGCCTGCTTTGCTCCCAAGGTGGGCTAAGTTACTGTCTGTTCGTTAAGAAACTTACTTTTTAACTAATTGGGTTTTTAAGATGCAATCTTATTTTCAAGATGGCATCTTTCCTGTTTTTACTACATTGTTTTGGGCTTGCTTGCTACATTGCCCAGGTTACAAATAATTTGTTTAGGGCTGGAGGAAGAAAAGCAGCACCTGGGTAAAGTCAGAAAAACAAGCTGGGCCCCACAATGGATTATCTTGCTTTGTTTTTCCCTTACCCTACTCTGTCTAATCCCATGGTCCCTGTCTCACTAGGATTCTCAGCACAAGTAGCCCTAATATTGTTTTCAGGTTCCTTCTTCCCTGAGTTCATTCCTTCAAGGTCAGAAAAAGATGTTGAGGGTGGATATGCATGGGGTGGCCAAGGGGTGGGAATTTCTGGGGTGGAGTTGAAGAGCTCTGGTGTCCAAAATCACAGGCTTGATTCTTCACAGTGAGATGGAATGAGGTGTAAAGAGCTGCAGATGAGCTGGGGAGGAAGCCTCCATTTGTAGTCTTGCTTCAGGTCCTGCAAGTAAGGGAACAGGCTTGGTTATACCTCTAATGCCTACTCTTCAAGGAGAGGTGCAGAGGAATTAGCTGCAGGAAGGGCAGACTAACATTTTGAGGTGGAAATGTTATGAGGTAAGTGTGTTTAAAGGTTTCTTTGTTCTCAAATATGCTTATTAACTACATGTCGCAGTGATTCCAGCTTTAGCAATTCATTCCTTGAGTTTAGATATTGAATGTTTGTTGAAACATGAATAATTCTTGCAGGGTGCTAATCCATCTGTATTTTTCACCAGCAGCAATTAACATCTTTGGATGCATTTATCCAGTTAGCCAGTAGCCTAACAAGGTTCAGAGGAAAAGCAGACAGGATTAGTAAATTTCATTGGTGACGAATTAGTAAGCATTTGGAAGAATATTGGAATTCCCTGGATCTCTTAGCAACAAGCCTCACCACTATAATAATGATAATAATAATAAATAGCACCAGTAGCTTATGTTCATTAAATATTTGCTATGTACTAGGCTCTGTTCTAAGCACCTTACATGAATTATATAATTCAATCCTCCTAGAACTTAAGAAGTAGGCCCTTTTATTACCCCTGTTGTGAAAATGAGAAAAACTGAGGCACAGAGAGTATGAGTGGTTTACCCAAACCGTAGAGTTAGTAAGTAGCAGGTAAATAGCAGGTCAGGATTTGAATCTAGGTCTAATTATTCCTTCCCATTGGCTTAGGGTTCCCATTTTATTTGCATGTGTCTTTTATCAACCTAAATTACTGATTTATCATTCATACATCTCCAATGAACTAAAGGAATTTGAACTCTAATATTAGACCACCTTGTGTGTAAAAATTAATCTTTATCACCCTTATTATAATTTTTGCATTCCAGACCCAGTAACCACTATTGATCAGTCTCCCCTACTGGTCATGAAGAGGCTTGGGAGATGTCAATATCCATACTAACATGGGGCCTACTGTGCTCACTACTGAAGTGATAAACTTGCATCAAACAATACCAATGACATTTCCCTAAGAATTATTACATCATTCATTAAGTACTTATTGTATTTTTTAATGTAAGGTAAAATACAGAATTTTTTAAATTAGAAAAAGACATTAACAGGAAAGATTAATTACTTTTATATTGTGGTTAAAAATATCACATTCCTGTAAATCATATTTAAAGGAAATGAATTACCTTTCCATTTCATTATTCTTTACACACATTGCATTGCAATGAGTTTCTGTTTTTTGAAATAGTGGAAGTGAAGTACTGTAAGTCTTGATCAGGGGTAGGCAAACTATAACCTGCAGGGAAAATCTGGCCCACAGCCTGTTTTTGTAAGTAAAGTTTTATTGAAAGACAACCACCCTCATTTGTTTGCATATTGTCTGTTGTTGCTTTTATGCTGCAACAGCATAGTTGAGTATTTGTCATAGAGATTGTATGGCCTGCAAAACTGAAATATTTACTATCTGGTTCTTTATGGAAAAAGTTTGAGGACTCTTGCCCTAAAAAATTTGTCCAAACTGAAATGCTATTAATATATATTCTAGTAATATTTAGAGTCCCCTAATAGTGGAGACTTTCCAAATGGACATGAACACAGTTATGCCAAAACAATTTTTGGACTCTAAAATGTTTACCAGTTAAGGAAACATGTTTTATTTTATTTCTACCTGGGTTAACTTGAAAAAACTCACAAAATCAAGATAAGATTACCTCAATCCTATGGTATTCTTTAAGCCAAGTGTGTTTATCAGATTTATTTATTAAAGGGAAAGGGGAGACCTCAAAAACCATGAGTTTTGTGATACAACTCAGAATCAAGTATTTACTTTTGTCTCTAAAGCAGAATTAAAATGGGAAAAGGTAAATACCAAAATTTATGTGAGAAATATTTTTTTCTAGTAAGAAATTTATTTAAATAAATAAATTGCACCTGTTCTCCACTAACAATGGTCCATTTGCAGAGGCCTGTCTCTGCACATAAGGGGGGCAAAATGATGTTTTCCTAACTTGATTACATCATTCAAAAGTTTCTTTGCAAGAGGCAGAATATCCCTTGCATTCCAGCTGCCTCCCTATGTAAACCAGGCCTACCTGGTATTCACAGATTAATTCCCTGCAAGCCTAGTAGACAGAATGTCAGAAACAGATGTTGGTTTTGGAGACACAGGCAGTAGGGAATGAAATTGTCACTTGGTAAATTTAGTACAGTAATTCAACCACAGTCCCCAGGTATGCCTTTTTTGAAAGGGAAAAAAATGCCAAAGGGAAGCCCTTCTGTCTAACTTCCACACACAAAAATTACATGGTAATAAAAATTAGAACAGATTTCCAAAATGTTGCTGGAAGAATTTGAAATTCATGTGCAGAAACAAAAAATTAACTTACACCTCACATCATATACAAAAATTGACTTGAAGTATTTCAGAGAGTAAATGTAAATTAAAGTCTACAACTATAAAATTTCCATGAATGCTGTCCAAAAGGAATACTGAACAATGATGGGGGTGCTCAATAGCTGCTCTGTCTGATAAGAGAGCCACTTGCCAATGAGGTTATTGATCATTTGAAATGTGGTTAGTGTAAATGAACTGAAGTTTTAACTTTAAATGTAATTAATTCAAATGTAAATTTAAATTGCCCCATGTGGCTGTTGGCTATTGTACCAGAAATCTAAATTTCAGAAGGAATTCTAGGAATAAGTATTTGTAACTTATAATAAGCAAAGATTTCTTAGATAGGATGAAAAAGCACACACATACACAAAGAAAAAATGATAAATTGGACTTTATCAAAATTAAAATCTTAAGTGCTTTTTTAAAGACACTGGTCAGAAAATGAAAAGCCAATTCACTGATTGGGAGAAAATATTTAAAACCAAATACCTGATAAAAGACTTGTATACAGAATATATAAAAATATATCAAAATGCAATATTAAAAAAGCAAAATAGGCAAATTATTTGATCAGACACTTTAGCAGAAGGAGATACAAAAAGCATATATAAGCACAAGAAGAGGTGCTCAACTTTCTTAGTCATAAGGGAAACTCAGATTACAACCACAGTGATATAATATGACATACCAATAGAATGGCTAAAATAAGAGTTTAAAAAACCTGAACAATACCAAATTCTGGCTAGAATGTGTAGTCACTGGAATACATTTCTCCTGAAATTGCAGCATGTCATAAAGTAAAATATGCACTTACCTATGACCATATTGTATTGGAGTCAGCTCTTAGCAGTTCATGAAAGCTGCTTGTGCACATCTATTACCAGCTCCATATTTAATGATGCCATATTGGAAGCTTAAATAGGCTCGGATGGAGTACTTATACTACAGGAATTGGCAAGTGCAACAAAAAAGAAATTGGGGGGTATTATATGTTTACCATTATGGTACTGCATATAGCTTAGTAATTGCAGTCCTAGAAAAAGTAAACGTATGGCCATCCAAATACCTATACATTAATGTTTACAGTAGCTTTATTCATATTTGCCCCAAACTGGAAACAAACAAAATCTCTCTTAGTTAGTGAAAGAATAAAGAAATTGTGATACTTCCATAAATGAAATACTACTCCGCAGCAAAAAGGAATGAATTTCTAATAAATGCAATAACATGAATGCATCTCAAAGACATTAGGCTAAATGAAAGAAGTCAGACACAAAAGATGGCATTTTATAATATCTCACTTATAGAACATTCTGGAACCAGCAAAATTATAGGGACATAAATTAGTAGTTGAACAGGCTGCGAATGGGGGAAGATTAACTAGAAAGCGACACATGGAATATACTATATTACCTCTGTCAAAATTTATAGTACTTAAATACCTAAGACATGAATTTTTTTAAAAATTATACCTCATTAAGCCTCACTTTGAAAAAAAAAGAACAGATTTCCTGTGGAAAATATCTGTGTTGTACTTTTTTGATCTCTTGCAGAGAAACTTTTCCCCAAGCTTTTATGAGAGAGCAATCACAATATATAAGAAATTGAAAGTTTGATGAGAGGATCGCTCTGTCTCTGTCTCTCTGTATCTCATTTAAATTACAACTACAAATATGATTTAAGCTAAATATTTCCCTTGGGAACTGAATCTGCAGTATTTTATTCCAATAGGTTCCACATTGATGCAATACTTTGAGCATGAAAAGTACTCTTGAATTACTAGGTGGGCTCTTGTTGCTACTAATCCATCAAATGGATTTTTAAAGGCATATCATATCTTCCATCAGACTAAAGAACCTAGAATTCTCCCTCTTCATCAAGTTTCTAGGAGTGGCTTGATTTCATATGCTTTCTGATACTCAGACAATAGCATCAAATAACAAAGCCTAGTTTTAAATGTCCAATGTCCAATTCAAAGGGCTAAAGGCTCAGCACATAATTTAATGTCTATTCCAATTTACTGCTTGTATTTTTATTGATTTTACAGGGGCCCTTGAATGATTCTGCCTTAGTCATTAGGGTACTAATTCTGTTAAACACTTATTAAGAACCAAATTACCTATCATGCCTAACTGTGGTGATTCAGTGCTAAAATATATGGGTGAGCAAATACAGAAATTAACAGATTGGTTGGATTTTTTTCTAATCATATTATGTTCTAATATTTCTGGCCAAATTTTTCAAGAACTTTGCTTTAGTAAAAGTAAAATTGCCTTTAGTAGGTAATTATTGTGTAACTCTAGGGATGTATTTGTCAATTAGTGTTTGATAGCTTATTATGTCTCTCCTCTAAAATGTTTATTTCACATCATACAATGTAGAAACTTGCTTGGACAAGGGCACAGTTTGGTGCAGTATACCAGTTGAACTGACTTGTAGTAAGTAATACGTTTTTCTAATGCATCAATCGGTCACCAAACAAAAAGAAATAGACCAAAATAAGTTCACATTAGGTGACTTTTTTCTCTGGAATGTCCAGTGTAATAAAGCTAAGATAAGGTAGTGGGAAAGATGATCTGCGCTTGTTTATGCAGTAGTGATAAGCGTTATGATATGCTCTAGCTGCTTTTTAACTTGGATACTACAGCTCAGCTCTACCTACCTTTTGGGCTTGGAATATCACAACATTGGTCGGTAAGTGGTGAGTGTCCTGGAAGAGCTTGCTAGACTAGACATGAAGTGAGAAAAATAAATTAATCTAGACAGCATAAAGCCTTGTAAGTGCATCAGTAAATTTTGACACCTTGAGAATAATGTCACTGCTCATTAGATGAAGATGTAAAAACACAGCTAATTGAAATGATCAAAATTAAATACAATATGACTTTAAAAATTTTTGAGATTTATAGGGCTTTTGTTTTTGTAAAATCATAATATGTAAAATAAAATGTTAAAACTAAGCAGAGATATAGAAATAGAAAAATAATAGTCTTCACCTAGTGTCAATTTTACTCCATAGACGTAACTTATGTGTATATGCATATATAGAGAGATGTATTATTAAAAATAAAAGCTTTATCATATTATACATCTACAACCTTTTTTCATGGACAATTTATCATTAACTTTTTCCATAAAATTATAGCTACAGGCTTCCTCAAGAGAGCATATAATTAGATTCTGGGAGACAATGTAATGTACTTGCCAAATCTTTTTTAAAGAATATTTGGGTTTTCCTTTTTTTGCCCTATTCCAGTACACATTTTTGTGCCCAATCACTTGCCTACTTGAGTAACTGCTTCTTTGGATATGTTAAAAGAAACAGACTTTTTTGTTTGAAAAAATGCTATTTTGGGGAAGGAAATTGGCTAATATCAAATGAGAGAGTTGGAATAAAGGATACAATGAAAAGAAATCAGGTTGCTCTATGAAGGATACATTAGACCATGAGTGGATTAATTATTTATGTGTGCTATCCAGGGCTTTGTGTTCTCACTTTCAGCAAATATATTTAAAACGTCTTCCATGTGCCAGCATTATGCCACCTGCTTTAATGTGTCTGTCTTTTCAGTTTTATAATCAATTAGGACATTTTCAAGCATCCTCCTCTATGTAAGAAAGATGTATTTTCACATTGTCTTTGACTGAGGTGTGTTGCAGGGAATGAAAAGGATAATTTCAAAAGTGGTAAATGCTATCAACAAAATTAAATATATTAATACACAAGAGAGTTGCTCAGGGAGGAGCACTTTAGCTGGGATGGTGAGTGAGGGCCTCTTGAAAGAGGTAATATTCAAAGGGAAACTGAATGACCACAAGGAACCAGCCATGAGATATACCAAGGAAACTATGAGTACAAACAAACTAAGACTGGAACTAATTTGGATCATTTCTAAAACAAAAATTATTGTAGTATGTCTAGACAGAAAGACACAGGGTAGATCATGGAATGCCTTAAAGTCCAGGGCACAAAGTTTAGATGTTACAAAAACAAGGTGCTCCAAGTTCAGTGGCAAGCTATTGGAAACTTTTAAACTAAGAGCATCATAATCTGGTTTATGTGATTATGTGGCTGATTTTAAATGTGTGTTTGTGAATTGAATAAGGAAGGTGAGGAGAGAAACAAGGAGACAGGTAGGATGGTATTGAGGTCATGCAGGTAGGAGGTGATGGTGGCATTGCAGATTGAAAGGAGTCACGGATTACTTTCAAAAAGTAAGGCAAAATAAACAACATGGATGGAGCTAGAGGATATTATGCTCACTAAAATAAGTCAGGCAGAGAAAGACAAGTACCAAATGATTTCACTCATCTATGGAGTATAAGAACAAAGCAAAAACTGAAGGAACAAAACAGCAGCAGACTCACAGAACCCAAGAATGGACTAACAGGTACCAAAGGGAAAGGGACTGAGGAGGGTCTGTGGGAAGGGAGGGAGAAGGGGAATAAAGGGTATTATGATTAGCACACATAACATTGGTGGGGGGGCATGGGGAAGGCAGTATAGTACAGAGAAGACAAGTAGTGACTTTATAGCATCTTACTACACTGATGGACAGTGATTGTAATGGGGTATGTGGTGGGGACTTGATAATGGGGGGAATCTAGTAACCACAGTGTTGCTCATGTGGTTGTATATTAATGATACCAAAAAAAAAAAATTAGGCAAAGCAACTGACCTACTCAAGATCTGATGGGCATGATGTTGA
This sequence comes from Manis javanica, assembly GCF_040802235.1. Lineage (NCBI taxonomy): Eukaryota > Metazoa > Chordata > Mammalia > Pholidota > Manidae > Manis > Manis javanica. Next base: position 15,489,215 of record NC_133158.1, read on the forward strand.
GCAGATCATGGGTGACCAAAACCTGTGGCCTGCATGGAGGCCATCCCTACAAACAACCATTTGGGGAAGGCACTCAGGCAAGGACAAAAAAAAAAAAGTAAGACAAAATAATATTATTACACTGATGGACAGTGATGCAATGGAATATGGGGGGGACTTGATAATGAGGGTGAATGTAGTAACCACATTGTTTTTCATGTGAAACCTTCATAAGATCATATATCAATGATACCTTAATAAATAAATAAATAGATAGATAGATAAATAAATAAATAAAAAGTAAGGCAAAATAAAGATATTAATAGATGAAGTGGGTGATTTTGTCTCTAATACCCAAATTGAAAACTAAAGGAAATTCTACAGACAGAAGAAAAAATGTTCTCAGAGAGAAAGTTGGAGAATTTGGAAGGAATGAAGTATAAACTTATAAATATAAATATGTATTAATATAAGTATTAAAATATAATTAAAGCATATATATCAGGTGGAGGTTAAATGGGCTAAAATGTTCTAAGATTCTTGATTTCCTGAGAAAAACTTAAAAAAACAATTAACATTAGATTGAAATAGGTTATAAATGGATGTTTCAATCTATATAGAGTACTAATAGAATTGCAAAAAAATGTATTAAAATTTTTAAAAAAGTACAAATAGAGAGGAAGAGAAAATGTAGGAACAAGGAACAAGAGAAAAGAAAAATATAAAGCACATGATAAGATAATAGGTGATTTAAACACAAATATATCAATACTTGCATCAAGTGCCCCAATTCAAAACAAAATTATTTTCAGGTGGTTATTTCACTAAAACAAGAAGCAAAGATGCTCCATAAACAGTGACCAAATAAAGCTGGTGTAGCAATATTAATACCAGATAAAACCAACTATAAGGTAACATGGCCAGGGACAAAAGGAGGAGTGGCATTGTTAATGAAACAACTCACCAGGAATATGTAACAATTCTAAATTTGTGTGCATTTAGAAACATGGCTCAAAATACATTTAAACAAAATGTTGTATAAGCAGAAACAATCACACTCACAATCATAATGAGTGATTTAAAAATTGTCTCAATATTTTACCCTTTAACAATTCTTGTTCTTTTTCTTTGTTTTTCATGCCATTGTTCTGGTGAGTAAATGGTATTGTTCATCCTGTGGCATGCCCATATTCTATATTTGACTAATTGCTTCTTTATAATGTTACTTACCCCGTGTTTCTATCTTTCTTTTCCCAGTAAATATGTAGGTAGTTCTGAAGACTTGATTTAACTCAGGTTTAATTTATAGACCAGATTTCTTCCTGGATGGTGGTATACTTTTTATTGCAACTTTTCATGAGACATATGATTGATTGATCAGTAGGTTCTGGTGAATAGTGGGAAATTTTAACACCTCTTGCTCAGTAACTAACCTAACAAGAAAACAAAAATGAGTAAAGGTATAAAACAGTTGAACAACTCAATGGATATATTTAAAGCTGTGCCAAATAACTGAAGGAAACATATTTCTTTTTCAAACACTTAGTTCGAAAATTTACGTTATTTTAGAGTGAGTCCCAACAAATTTGAAAAATTAACTTAAAGAGTATATGTCCTCAGACCAGTGTTTAATTTATGTAGATATTGAGAACAAAAGGGTAATCCTAGAAATCCCCAAACATTTCAAAATTAAGTAGTGCACTGCTAAATAGTCCTTGGGTCATAGAAAAAAATCGTAATAGGAATGACAAAATATTTTCACATAAATGAGAATGAAATTAGCATCAGAAATTGTGGAATGCAGCCATGCTTAGAGGAAAAGAAAAAAAGCATTGAATGCACATATTAGAAGAGAAGACTCCTGAAAGTCTTTCTCAAAGGTTAAAATAAAAAAAAGACAAAAAAATTAATTCAAAGAAGGAAAGAAATAATAAAGTTAAGAACAGACATTAATAAAATAGAAAATAACAACAGACATGAGTACAATCAAAAATTAATTCTTTGAAAAGATTAATGAAGTTAATAAACCTCATGTGCATTAAATTGAATTTTAATTCTAATTAACTTATCATGGTGAGCATTTTGTAAGGTATATAATTGTCAGATCACTATGTTGTACGTCCGAAAGTAATATAATATATTGTGTGTCAACTATACTTTGATAAAAACAAGAGGGGAAGCAATTAATATCAGAAATAAAAATGGCTTCATTAGAGATTCTGCAGATATAGCATGTTAGAGGCTTTCTGTCAATGAACTTGACAAACTAAATAAAATGAAAAAATTGCTATAGAAATACGATTCCTTAAATCTGTTGCAAAATAGTCATAGTACGTATGAGGGGCCCTACAGCAATTAAAAAATTCAGGCTGCACTAAAATCAGTCTTTCCGAAAGTCAACTCAATGGGATTATTTTATCAAATAACTCAACCAAATATTTGGGGGAGAAGTAACAATAATCTTAAACAAATTCTTCCACAAAATATAAAATGTTGCAACAATTTCCAGCTCATTTTAGGAGGCCTCATTACCAGCCAAACACCAAAAAGGAATCACAAGGAAAGAAAATTATAGAGCAGTCTCATGGACAAATATAGATGCAGAAATCCTAAACAAATATTAGCAAACTGACTCATGCTGTGTATCATGCCATGTGGAATTTATTCAGAAATTCAAAGTTGCTTAACATCGATTGGTTTTTGAGTGTTACATACTACATTAATAGAGAAAAAAAGGGAAGTCATTTCAATTAATACCAAAAAAGTGACAAAATTAAATATTATTTCATACTTTAAAAAATCTTCAGAAACAAGAAGAGAATTTCTTTAATACTTGTATTTACCAAAATACAAGTAGAAATTATACTTAATGGTTATACTTAAATGGATGTTATACTTAATGTTTCAAACTTATACTTCAATTTTGTTTTAAGTTACTAAGTTGTGCTATAGTTTGTCTTACAGTAACAGTTAACTACTACAAATGGGCAATTGCCAAACAGATATTATACAAAATAGCATATATGATTCACCAATAAGAATATGAAAGGATGCTTAATCTCATTAGAGAAATACAGAACTGTAGTGACATTCCTACCAGAATGTCGAAAATTAAAGATTAACAATGCCAAGTCCTGATAAGGATATAAAGTACCTTAATGATCAGCAATTTCATTCTTAGATATATATTTAAAAGAAAGAAATGCATCTGTATACTAAGAGACATATACACAAATGTTCATATCTGCATTTTTATAAAAGTTTTAAACTGGAAACAATCCAAATATCTGTCAATTTATAAATGAATAAATAGTGATATATTCATTTATATGAATACTATATAATTGTGAAAAAGAAAACCTACAGTTAAAAGCAGTAACATGATGAATCACACATGTTGAACACTTAGCAAAAGAATATACATATAGAAATACATACTATATTATTCCACTTATATAAAGCTCAAAACAGACAAAACTAAACTATAGTGTAATTTGTAGTTCACAGGAGATAAAAGTATAAAGAAAAGCTAGGAAGTGGTAACTGTTAAAGTTAGAATTATGGTTACATTTATCACGGAGGGAGGGCATTGTAATTGGGAGGGGGCAGCCAGGGGCCTTTTCTTTCTTGACCCGAGTGAAAGTTGTATGGAGTTCTGCTGTATGGTAATTTATGAATTAGTACAGTCATGTTTTATGCTCTTGGTGTAAGCATGTTATATTTCACAATGAAAATGTTAGAGACAGAGAGACATCATGGAAGTTCAAGAACAGCAGTTGTATTAAAAAAAAAGAATAGCAGTTATGAATCTGTTGCTGAAAACCCAACCTGTCTGCTATCACCCCCTGTGGTGTTAGCACTATTACTTTGTCTAGGAGCCAAAACACTGGTTGACCAGATGGCTCTATGTCCTTCTTGCTCAGCATTTCACAAAGTCAAGTGATAGAGTAGAGTGGTAATACAGCAGTGTTGACACACAGTCAAATAATGAGCCCCCATATTAGAAATGAAATCTGATAGACCAGGTTGAGGTTTTGAAGGGATTTGAGTAGCAACTCACACATCAGCTAAGGTACGCCTTTGAGTGCATTACTCCTTGCTTCCTGGGTGGCTTCACTCCTGATGAAGGTGTGTCCTTGATTCTCAGTTTTACAGACATGTCAGCAGAAAACACAGCAGGATGCAACTGAGAATGTACCTATATCTTAACCGTTTATTCTCAAGTCCTGCTCCCCTATTCATTTCTGTGACAAGAAGATTGCTTATTTGCGTAATTCAAAGCCTGTTCAGTGTATCGAGGGATGATTTAGAATTGCTTGTAATACTTGTGTTCCTACTGTCACCATAAAATATCCCTGGTAAAAGAAAAAATTTGGTTGTCAACTACCCTCTGGTATTGATATGTAATCCTCTAATGAAAATACGTCAGTTTTAGAACTTCTTACCAAATAATATGGAATATATATCATGCACATAATGCAAATGTGTTTAGCTTTCTTACAAAAGAGAAGTTTAATTACTCAAATCAGACATACTACTTTTAATGTACATGTGGTGGCCTTTGTCTTTTGTACAAGGTAATTCATTAGATCATTGATTCAACTTTGCTATTTCTGTTTCTCTCTAAATGATATTAACAATAATCAAGTTATCCTAAACCATAGTTACAAAAACAGAAGTTGTTTATCAGAGGTCTCACCTGAAGAACTTTTTAAAAAAGTATTGCTCCCCAAGCTCTGTCCTAGACCCACCTAATCAAAAATTTTCTCAGATGAAGCCCTGTAATCTGAATTTTTGGTAAATCCTTCTGGAAATATATTGAATTGCCAGATGTGCTTGAAGATGTTGGACTAATCTCTGTAAGAAGATATAACTCAGTGTCACTTAGTGTCCTCTGAAATTTATGTGTGTATATACATATGTAAGAATATATGTATGTACATATGTATGTATGCTTTCCCCTTGCATCTCTGCTGGAATATGAGCTTCCAGAAAACAAGTCCTGTTGGCCTAGTTCACCACTAACTTTAATATATGGAACAGAAGATGGCGACTATAGCTCTGGGCCAAATCTAGCACGTCTGCTTATTTTTATAAAATTGTGTTGGAGCACAGCATTGCCCATTGATTTGCATGTTACTTAGACCTGCTTTCATGCTACAATGGGAGAGTTGGGTAGTTGGAGACAGAGACTGTTTGGCCTACAAAATCTGAAATATTTACTGTCTGCTCCTTTACAGAAACAGTGTGGTTTGCTGATATCTGGGATAGACGAATGATTACAATATAGTGGGTCCTCCATAGTTGTTGAGTATTGTGTGAATGAAATAATCACTTAGTAGTGTCTAAGCAATTCTCCTTTGCCCAAGTAACTTGCTTTTTGCACATTACCCTCAATTAATTGCTTTATTATACTGTGGTTTCTCTTTGGAAATGTACTCTTCTCATTGAATTATTAAGTGCCCTTTGTTTTCCCTTGGAACTGATCTGGGGTTTTGGTTACATTAAACTACACTGAGATTTGGAAGTATGTGAAATAATTTAAGCATGACTTCTCAGGAACACATACACGAGATTTGTTTCAGCCCTCCTTCATTCTCAGAAGAGCAGCAGTAGTGTATCTGATTACGAGTTAAACGGAAAGCCAAGTTAATAAGGGTAGAATGTGGTGTATTAGAGTGGCAAGTATGATTTGTCATAATTTTTAGTTGTATTTAATGATAGGTTAACAGCATCCAGGGATGAAGTATGCTATCTTTTAATACATAGTTAACAGAAAATGTAGTAGACTGGTTTGCAATCCCATGTAGCTATCAACAAACTTGTGCAGTAAGGCCCTTCTCCAAGTGAGTGTTCCTGAGTTTCTTCAGTCACTAGAAAAAGCGAGAAGAAACATCTATTGTTCCTTATAATTCTATTGCTTTATAAATAAGATATTTGATAACAAGTAGCCAGAAAACATAGTAGAATCAAAGCTTAATATAAGGGTTAGGTTTTAAAGCTTTTTATTCATAATGAAAAATTTCATGTAGTCAAAATTACCTTTTAAATGATCCATATGTGTTTTTTTAACTGTGGTGAAATTCACATCACATGAAAGTTACCATTTTAACCATTAACTGTGCAAGTCAGCAGTGTTAAGTATATTTACACTTTTATTTTTGAGAGGGCATCTCTCATATTTATTGATCAAATGATTGTTAACAACAATAAAATTCTGTATAGGGGACTCAATGCACAATCATTAATCAACTCCAAGCCTAATTCTCAACAGTCTCCAATCTTCTGAAGCATAATGAACAAGTTCTTACATGGTGAACAAGTTCTTACATAGTGAATAAGTTCTTACATGGTGTACAGTACAAGGGCAGTCATATCACAGAAACTTTCTGTTTTGATCACGCATCATGAACTATAAACAATCAGGTCAATTCGTTTGATTTTTTAATAAACTATTATTCGTTTGATTTTTATACTTGATTTTTATGTGAATCCCACATGTCTCCCTTATTATTATTATTATTATTATTATTATTTTTAATAAAATGCTGAAGTGGTAGGTAGATGCAAGATAAAGGTAGAAAACAATTTAGTGCTGTAAGAGGGCAAATGTAGATGATCAGGTGTGTGCCTATAGACTAAGTATTAATCCAAGCTAGACAAGGGCAACTATTCACACTTTTTTTTCTGGAGAAAAATATGCAGAACTTTTTCATCTTTCAAACCTAAAACTGCATATCATCAACAACAACTCTGCACTGTTGCCCCTTTCCCTCATTCTACTCATTCCACTTTCTGTTCTAGAAAGTTGACTAAGTACCTCAGAGCAGTGGCATCATACAGCATAATACCCTTAAGGTTCATTCATGTTGTAGTGTGTGTCAGAATTTCCTTCCTTTTTAAGCTGACTAATATTCCATTGTGTGTGTATGTCACATGTTGTTTATACATTCATCTGTCAGTGTATACTTGGGTTGCTTCCACCTCTTTGCTCTTGTGAATAATGCTGCTATGAACATTTGAGACCCTGATTTCAATCCTTTGGGGTAAATACTCAGAAGTGGTGTTGCTGGATCATATGATATTCTGCTTTTAATTTTTCAAAGGACTGTTATTCCATTTTCCATACTGGCTATATCATCTTACATTCCACCAATAGTGAGTGCACCAGGGTTCCAATTTCTCTTACCAATAGTTAAAATTTTCTGTCTTTTTAAAAAATAGTAGCTATCCTACTAGATGTGCGGGGGGCATCTCATTGTGCATCTCATTTGTATTTTCCTAGGGATTAGTGATACTGAAAATTTTTTCGAGTACTTCTTGGCCAGAGGTACACCTTTGGATAATACTTATTTAAGTACTTTGCCCATTTTTTAATTGAGTTTGTTATTGAGTAGGAGGAGTTCTTTATAAATTCTGGACATTAACCCCTTACCAAATATAAGATTTGTAAATATTTTCTCCCATTCCACTGGTTGCCTTTTCACTCTTTTGATCATATCCTTTCATGCACAATTTATAATTTTTGAGCAGTTCAATTTACCAATTTTAAGTTTTTGTTTCCTGTGCATATCCAAGAAATTATTACCAAATCCATGTCAGATGCCTTTCTCCTATGTTTTCTTCCCAGAGTTTTATATTTTTGGTTCATGTGTTTAGATCTCATCCATTTTGAGTTAATTTTTATATATGATACAAGGTTATAATCAAACTTCATCCTCTTACATATGTATATCCAGTTTTCACAATACATTTGTTGAAAAGACTGTCCTTTCGGGATTGCATAATTCTGGCACACCTGCCAGCAATCATTTAACCACATATACAAGAGTATTTTGGGCTCTCTATTCTGTCCCCATAGTGTACATGTACTTCTGTCTTTATGCCAGTACCATACGTTTTGATTACTGTCACTTTGGAATAAGTCTTGAAAAATCAGGAAGTGTGAAGTCTCTAATTTTGTTCCTCTTTTTCAATGCCATTTTGGCTATTTGTGGTCACCCATACTGTTTAATATGCAGAGTTGCCTGTAGCCCTATAAAGTAAATTTTGGTTTATTAAAGCTAGAGGTCTGTTGACCCAGGTTAAAAGAAGGGGAAAAGGAGCTCCATATGCAGATGTCTGGCAGAGGTAGTTTTCAATCTATTCTTCCTTTAAGAGAATAGTGAAATCCTTAATCTACTCAAGGAGAATACTCAAGGAGCTCTTTTTCCTGCAAGCTTTTGCCAGTCCATTTTCATGTAAGTCTCCATAGCCTTATCTAATTTGTTTACCCTAGTGAAGGTTACAGAAATGATATAGTCTCTGTAACTACATCATTTACAGAAGTGAGGTTCATAGCTTTTGAATAAAGGGCCATATGAAGACATCACTTTGAATCTTTATGTTTCTATGTAATAAATATTTATTGTGGGTCTGCTGTTATATGACAATTCATGGAAGAAACTTGTTTTCCAAGAGTCATTGGGGATCATTATTTGAGAACCTGTGGTAGAAGACATTCTCCAGGGACTTGGTTCTAACAGAATGAAGAGGACTGTTTGAAGTACTAATAGGATTAATATACTTTTCCCAAATACCTGTCATCTCTAGGAATTGAGGATCTGGCTCCATTTTTTATTAACAAATGTCAGAAAAGTTAATTAAAGACCATTAAGAGCTTTACATATTGATTGGATTGAAAGGTAAATTGCTAATTCAAATCCTACATGGAATCCATAGTGCCTTCTTCCTCTCAGTAGCGTTTTGTTTTGTCTCAGCTGGTCTGCATTACTGAGTCAGCAGCATTAGGCTGACAGGCCAGGATGTGAATTTCTCTAAGTCTTAATAAAGAAGAGTATATTTTAGTTCACTTGCTAATAATGTTTCAATGTAGTCTGAAAAATGCCTTTTATAATGCATTCCATCCTAATCATTCACAGGACATAATTTTTTTTAGGATTTTCAAGTGTTATACATGAATATGTATCCCTCACTAGAGCTGGGGCCTCATATGAGCAAACTCAGACATTCTAGCTCAATAATCATTAAATGAAAGAGAAGAAATAAGAATATTTCTCTCTGTTTTTAAAGACCTTAGCAAAACTCACTTTTCTTTGTGAGTGGAGCTTTCACATATGCAAGCTTGTTTTCGGTGTTTGAAGAAATCTGAAGTTCACTAACAAGGTTTTTGAACAACACTATTGAACTGAATGTACGGGCTGTAATTGAATAAGAACAGTATGTATTTGGAGTACAGAAGAACCAGCTGGGATACTAAATTCTCCATGGTGTCCTTAATTCAATAATTATGAGTTTTCCAGTTCTCCCAAAATGAGGTAGTGCTCATGGTTGAATATAAAAATATTAACATAAATAGACATCATTTACTATTTTGCTCAAGATCATAACATTGTCATCTAGATCAATGAAAACACAGCATACACAGAGATTCCTAAAAATAAATGACAATGAAATCAAAACAGAGTGTCTTTCCCTTCAGATGTTTAAGTATGATTCTTGTTATAAGCCTGCGTTTTGCAGGAAGACATCATTTAGTAACACAAAGGGAAGATTAATTGCAGGATGTTTGCAACTGTATTTTAGTTCTTTGTATTCAATAACACTACCACTAATGTTTCTAGAGTACTCAGTATGTGCCAAGCACTCTGCTAAGCCCTTAGATAAACAGTTCATTTATATTCACCATGTATACCATGAAGGAGGTATTCTTTTTATCCCCATTTAATAAAGAAGAAAGCTGACATGGGTCTGGGATTCATACTTCATTTCTTCCTACTCCAGAGTCAAATTTTCATGATGCTCCTACTCTCTCTGGGTCTCTGATACAACTATGCTTTATGCTATGTAGTTCTGAGGCTCTCTGTGTAATTTAGCTTTGCTAATAATTCTGAGGATTTCCCACTCACTTATAAAGCCAGTTTTTCATTATCTCCATGGCAATGACACCAACACTGGGGGGAGTTATCCTTGTAATGTACAGATTTCATCATACTTATAAACACGCTGGCCCAGAGGGACCTCTGTCTTCTAGTCAGTGTTAAGTTACAAAAGATTAAATGATCACATATGTCCCAGGAGAAGTGCAGATTGGAAAAGAATCATAAATGAGATGAAGATACTAGAATGAAAAGATTATATGGAGATAAACATAATGTACAGCTTAAATAACCTGTTGATGAGAACACTTACTCTTGTATGAGGAGAGAAAATGAGTTAAATATGATTTTAGGACCATGTTCTAATGAAAACTAGTGTCAAGATAAGCTTAACAGTTTGCCGCTGGCATAGTTTATGTGTTTATTGTAAAATGCAAAGACTGGAAAGAGGCTAGTTGCTTAAAATTCCATAAACAGAACTTGAAATAAATGAGAAATTTATTTATTTTTATATTAAGACTTCAGTTGCTCTTATTCACCATAACTTTCTTTGTGACATGTATATGGATGTGTGTGCATGTATTTTCATGACTCACTGAAATTTCGTGACTCATTGAGTAGTGGGGAATGACCCACTGGAAATAGCAGTAAAGAAAATAACAAGGTTTAGAAGCTTCTCTTTCAAAAAGATTTCTGTAGATTCTGTCCTTCCTCCCTTCCTCCCTTCCTTCCCTCCCCACTCAGCTCTTACAGAAGAAATTCCTCTTGCCATAGGAGATGTGTCATTTCTCTCTCTTGACACCCCTCCACCAAGCTCATTTTCATGTTCACTTCCTTAGATGCTAAGCTGCAAACAAGTTAAGGAGGTAAGAGGTACTCACCAGGAAGCAGGGCTGACAACATGCATAGAAGGACTGGGCTGCTACCTTTAGGATACCATTTTAAGGTTTTCCACAGTCTCCACTTAGTTTGCATATTTCCCAGAGTGCCTGAGGGGGATGTTGTCTAACAGGGAGAAATGAATGAAAGATGCTGAACAGGAAAATGGAAAACAGGCATTTCTTCCTGTGTAACTTGCTGACGCTTGGAGGGGTCCTGCAGAGATAATGCAGAACTTTCCTTGCATGCCTGAGACAGTATGGTAGGTAGTCATGTCTGTAGTCACTACCCGGGCTGGTAAGACTTATTCGCTTTTGTGAAATAGCCCACAGTCTGTTCTTGATGATAGTTTTAGTTAAATGGTTGAATCTATTTCATTCAGCATGAGTTCATCTCTTCCCAGTTACCAAAGTGGCTTAAGTCTGTAGCTGGCATAATAACCAACTGGTTTGATAATGTGTCCACTGGAAAAGTTTATAAAGCCGTGTAGTTATTCACCTGAAATTTGGTTGTGGATTTAATAATAAAGAGTGGTTAGTTGCACTTATGCTATTTGTATCTTTCCTTTCTTAACCAGCTCTGCTACTAGGACATTTAGACTGCTTTTAAACTCTGATAAAGAACAACACTTATTTTTTTTAAATGTGTTTGATTCACTAGAAACTTTAGGAATCACTGTTCTTGAGTTTTTTTGGGGGTTTTGTTACAATTTCCTTTATTCAGACATGTCAAGTGTGAAGGTCTGGAGTCCTTTCAATGTTGAAATCCTTGCCATATTTGCTGATTTTCTGACCTATGTTAATCATCCTATATAGAGGGTTTAAAAAAAATAAGTTAATGTTGCCTTTGGCTTAATTAATTAAAATTTTAATTGTGCTGGCTATAAGCTTCACCACTCAGTGGTAATAGGGATTTTATAATTAGTAGGAGCTAAAAAATGAGAGAATCTTCTTTTTATTTTTTCTTTCTGTTTTGACAGCTCTTAGTAGTTGATGTAGCCCCTGGTCACACTATACTTTCTGAAACATTCCCTTCAGTATGGACTGGCTAATACAGGAGATATCTTCATAGGGTCCACCTAGATATCTCCATGTACAGCCCATAGGGATGCTGAGTTTGTTGTGATGTCTCTGAGACTGTGTATAATATGTATGTATGTGCATTTGTGAGGAAAGCCTTCTATAGCATCATGAATTCTTAAACAGAGCTGTGATCCTCTAAGTTAAGAGCTGGGCTTCTTACATGAATGGCATGTGGCAGTGGAGGAAATAATGGTAATAGCCAGTGCTTTCCATGTCTAAGACTGCTATAGATTCAGAAATATTACCTAATGCCTTGGGTACTGTTATAATGCCCATATTGCAGATAAGGAAACCGATGCTTTGCAGAACTTATGTGAGTCAGGATTTGAACTTGGGAAGTCTGAGTCCAGAGCCTGAGCTCATAGCCCCTTTACTGAACAGAGGTTCTAGAGCCTGCTCTGTCTATACCCAGCTGTGATGTCTCATAACCCAAAAGAGCAGAACTTGTGCTATCTGAGAGCATCTGTAAATATGGGTGAGGAGTATGAATAAGGAGTGGAGAGTTGGGGTTAGGGTCTCAGTGGATGAAATCTATTCCCTTTCAGTTCTCAAAACAGATCAAGTCTGCCTTCACCAGACATTGACTGAGACTCTGTGTTATTGAAACACACTTGATTGTATACTAACTAGAAATACATATGAAATAGATGAAGTTGATTGGAATGATGGTTAAATACCCAGGTTTTCCATTAGGATTAGAGAGAGAATGACATAATGAGTCCAGAATCTGAAATCTGATTGTGTGGGTTTGAATCTTGGCCTTGCAGCTTCCTAGCTATCTCACCCTGGACCTATCTTAAAATTTCTCTGTGCCTTAGTTGCCTCATCTATAAAATGGGAATGATAATATTAGTACCTATGTCACTGAGGTATTGTAAGGATTTTAAGAGATGGTACATGAAGCATTTAGAGGGGGTCCATACAGAGAGTGACTTGTGATTCTATTGACATTTTTGTTATTATTTCCATTTTGTTGTTTTGAAAATGAACATTTAAAACGGTTTAAAAAGTGAAAGTGAATCTCATTACCAAGCCTGTTTATTGGGTCTGTGACAGTGAACTGAAAGATGTTCTAAATATGCTAGAGAGACATGGTTCCTACCTGAAGACATGTAAACGCTAGATGTGGAAGCCTTTTGTTCTTTTAAGCTCCTAACAGAGGGCCTATCAGCTCAGCAATCCACTTATTAAAAACTCATTGAAGAATGACTGTCATTCGTCTTTGGTGTCCCATGTTGTATTCTCTCATCTTAACCCTCACTTTAGCCCCAGCTGTGGTGGGACATGCCTTGGAGGCCCAGAGTCACATCATGCGGGCAGCACCTGACTCAGGTGCACTCAGGTGCTCTCTGCTTCAAGTTCTTTTCCTCCACCAAGGGAGGCTGCTCAGCTTGTGCATGAGGGTAGTCCAAAAGCAACCCTTTGCCCATGGCAATAAGGCTGGTCGGTGAACACTGCAGCCTCCAGGTGGACAATTTTAGTAAGTGTCCTGAGTGCTTCTCAGAGGCCCCCATGGATTCTTAGCATCCCCTACTGCCTACAACAGACACCTTCAGAACACACCAGTACACGTATTAGGTTTGCTCTTTTGTTGTATTACTCTCCCTGCTCCCTTGCTTCTGTCTCACAGAATTACCTTCCAAATAAACTACTTGCACATAAGTCCTCATCTCAAGCTCTGATTTCTTGGATCAAAACTAAGACATGCTGTTCTAAAACCTGTAATGTCAAAGCCAGTATCCTTTTGCAAATCTCCTGTAAACTCCATTATTTCTCTTTACTGCTGAGTTCCCAGCATCTCGCTCGGCATCTGACACACCATTGGCAGGCCCTCAGGAAATGCTAGTCCAATGACTGACTGACTGATTGAATGAAGGAATGAATGAATGAATGAATGAATAAATGTGCATCTTAGAACTTGATAATGAACAGATCGGTTGGGTACTACCCAATCTTTACTAAATGCTGTACCAGAAACATGGCAGCAGGTCGTCAAAATCTTCCTTGGAGAGCTCTTACATCTTGCCTACTTATTTCCATCTTTAGCCCTGGAAAACATTCACCAGAAGGGGGAAAAATGGTGAAACTGATCATTCTCTATCTTTTCAAAAAAGATGTATTTCCAAAGATAAAAATGTTTTACATGTCAGCAAATATTCATTGGTCTTCTGTTATGGGTCCTGCCCCTGGCTGGGATAATAGATAAGGATGCACAAAGGCAAGAGAGAGCTTATATGATCAGATGCATAGGACTAATCATGGGACAATATTTAGGGACTAAGAAGTTATAATATGAGGCATATCATCTTATATGGGGGTTCATTTGACTACACATCTAAATTGCTGACAAATAGTCCTCCCAGCCTGACTTGAGATCATGGAATGCTCTTCAATATGTGCTCATGTTCCTGCTTCATGATGCAAGAGTGATTTTCATGAACTCTTCAATACCATAGGCTCATAATTTCAACCTTTCTAAAGGGGGAATATTTTAGTTTTAGAGGTTTATTCTGCAGAATCTGACGAGTTCTGTGTTTTTGGATATTGATTTAGAAGAATGACAACACTAGCCTACAAACATAAAATGTGTAGCAGAGGTTCACTGAAAAAAACAATTAGTACAAACTGAAAACTCATGAATGAGCTTTATTAACTGACTTAAGTGGTCAAATCACAAGCAAAAATCACTAATCAGAATTCTGGAGTCCTGAGCAGATCTATAACTCACTTGGTCACTAAAGAGGAAGAGATCTTTCCAGATAAATTTTAAAATGAAAATGAATCTTAACAAACAACTAATAGTAACATATAAAAGCCACTGACAATGTAAGAGAGACAAAAAAAATGGATGAAGGGTAGAAAATTTGAATTAAGCTATCTAAAAGAGATGAAAATGGGAGATGCACCAGACCTCAGTTAGCTGCCGCAATGGCTTTTGCTTAATGTCTTGTTTGCTTTAAGGCTGCTTTTACTTGTAATGTGGAAAATATGAGCATAGGTGAAATGGACTTGAGAGAAAAGAAAAATGTCTTTCACCTTTCAATTCAAGAAGATCTTGAAGAATTGGGCTGCTGAGTTTCGGTAGACCATGACATTTGTGTTGCTGCTATAGTGGTGGTGGTGGTGATGGTGATAAACGTGATGACGGTGGCAATGATACTGCTGGTGGTGCTGTGGCTTGCTGTTGGTGGTAGTGGTGCTGATGGTCATAGTGATGACGATGGGTGGTGGTGGTGATGGTAACGATAGCTAGTGTTCAGGGTCCAGGCATTCGGAGTCTCCCTTAAGCCTCATAATCATTCACTGATGTATGGTAGATATTATTATTTTTATTATTCAGGTTTTAAAGCTGAAGAAACAGTCTCAGAGAGATCACGCAGTTAATAGTGGGTCTAAGACTCAAACTCAGGCAGCTGACTCCAGAGGTCAAACAATTAAATCCACAGTCTTTACATTAATCTAACATCTCACGTTTCATCTGAAACTCATCAAGATCAGAGACCATCCAAATTTAATTCTAAGAAAGACCCTACAATCCCACTGCTAAGGGGCTTGAGCGTAAATGAATAGAAAACGGTGCTCAGATCCTGAAGTTAATGGCTAAGAGGCAGGACTTCAACCACAACTTTATTAGCCAGGCAACAATTTCATTAAGTAGACAAGCAACTCACAGGGGGACTGTGAACAAAATGATACTGTGTTTTAAAGGTCAAAAACTGGTTACCTGTAGATTTAACTAAGGTGAGAATAAAGTACGATTTGAAATCAACAGCTTTATTCATGGGGAAGACTCCCTCCACACACATGTGCAAATGTCATTGTTGATTGTCTACCACGTTCTCATGATCTGTTCCCCCTGCACTTGTTTCCACCTGATACAATGTGGATATGCTCCATACAAAGGCAATCTGTGGTATTTAGACCAGTCCACTGGGATCATTTAGACATCAGGGTCAAGACCTTATCTCTCACTAGGATTCCAATTTTCCTCATATTATTCAGGCTCAGTGAGTTAATTCCAAACCAAGTATCCCAGGGGGAAGGGGAAAGTTTTTACTCAAAGCAGATTTCTAATAAAAGTAGTCTCCCCAGATTAAGTGAAACTGCAGCTTTTTTTCTTTGTCATTTAAACCTGGACTTTGACATCAGTGTAAACCATGCTTATCAAAACTCTTAAAGAGAAGAAACTTTACCTCATCTTTTAGTAACAAACATCCCCCTGAGCATTGCTTCTCAAAAATCCCAAATTCCATATGCAATATTATACAGAATAATAATCAAGGCCAAGCATTCAACAGGGGCTCCCAGTGTGCCAGGAACTGGGTTAGATGCTTGACTTTTATTGTCCCATTTCCCCTTCATGACAAACCTAAGGGTGGGTGGGAGGTATTATTGCCATCTGTCTGATGCAGGTGATTTAGCCAATGCTCAGAGAGGTTAAGTGACTTGCTTAACATTACACAGTTACTAAATGGTGAAGGATTGGTAAATTTTGTGCCAACCACCACAGTCATACAATTAACCCAAATTAACAGAAAACCAGAGTCCAGGATGGAAGAAACTCTTGACTGCCTTGCTCTGCTCTCTGCTGCTGCTTGTGCAGAAGCTTCACTAGACTAATCACTGCTCTATTTAATCCTGGCATTTAAAAAGAGCCGCTGATATAATGGTTAGACATAAACATGTTGGTTACAAGTTCAGTGTTTGATGAATTTACGTAGGTCACTCAACCTCTTCACGGCTGAGTTTTCTCATCTGTTAAATGGGGGTCATGATGGCTGTTTCATTGGTTTCTTGTTTGGATTAGGGAGACTGAATTCTCAAGTTGGTTTATCCAAGCATCCCTTTTCATTTCAATGTTTGACCGATGCATTATGTTTTGGGTACCCAGGCAAGATGCTCGCTCCCTAACCTGGTAATACTTCTCCAAATCACTGATCATATGAGTGTGCAATATACTTTCCCTACTGGAAGATTATGAATTTTAAAAGATCGCCTAGTGAGTGTCTTAATAATGGTCTTTTACATCTCTGCACTTGTTTCCAGTGTTTGCCAAACTAGGTTCCATGGAAATTGTAATCAGATGGTCTGAAAAAAAAAAAAAATTCCTCCTTGAAGTAAGTTTGAGAAGTACAGTATACTATTGGTGGCCATCATACACATTAATTTATTAAAGGTCCTGATGAGTCCTGCAATATAGAAGCCTATGCATATATTTGACAATAGAATACTTATTTTCATATTTATTTGAACAGTGTTTCAATTTGGGAAATATTGGCATGGAGACTTAAAGGCTTTTACTTTACTTATTATCACTTAATTAATTTCTCACAACAACCCTGCCCAGTACACAGGGCAGACATTGCCCTGGGATAGAGAGCCTCCCGGGCCTCCGTCAGGTTAGAGAGTTGGCCTACAGAAAAGCAGCCATCCATTTAGGAAGATGACACTGGAAGAAAAACTGCCTAAAATTTCTATCCTGAATTACTTTTGAACATAACCCATTATCTTTTTAATTATTCAATTCAAGAACCTTTAGGCACTTGAGCAGTTTGCTGCTGACATTTGGGGCAGTGAAGCCTTTGGGCAAAGGCACTAGTTCTTTCTCTAAAATACAGCTCAAACCCTTTTGTTTATTTCCATTTCTGCTGCTGCCACTCATTCAAACCACTCATTCAAACCACAGACGCCTCCACAGCAGCCCCTAAGTGTAGCCCTGTTTCTCTTCTTACTCCACTGCATACCATTTCCTGAAAGAGAATCTACAGTACAGCATCATGTTCTCCCTTACAACTCTCTGACGCTTCCACTTAGAATAAAACCCCATGTTTGTAGTCCAGCAAGTGCTTCTGTCCATTTCAACCTCCTCTCATCTCAGTTTCCCTCATATTTCTCTTCCTCAAGCACATCAAGCTCTTTTTCTTCCTCAGGGCTTTTGCATCTTTTGTTCCTTTCCCCCCGAAAGAGTCTCTCCATACGAGATCTTTGCAGAGATGGTTCCTTTCCATCCTGGATGTTTTGGCTCAAGTATTGCCTTCCCATAAAACTTTCCCTGTCACCTTTTCCACCTTATTGCACTTGTTCTTTCATAATATAGTCATTCTCTTGTTCATCCATTGGTTGGCTTGTTTGTTGTCTGCCTTTCCCAGAAGGCAAGCTCTGTGAGAGCAGAGACCTTTCCAGTCTGTTCACCATTTTATCCTTAGTAACTACATAGTGCATGGCATATAGTGGTCTCCTGATAAGTATTGTAGGAAATCAGTCCATATGGAATGAATGAATTGGTGAATTACATTCTCCCAAGGTGATTATTTCCACTCTTTGTGACTGGTCACACATATGATCTTTCAAACCATCATTTAGTGGTTATTTTTCTTACTCTTCAGAGCATCTGTTACAGCTCCTCCTGGGTAATCCTGCATTCCTCTACACACTGCATGATATGTAATGTCATCTCTCTATAATCATCCCTGGACATGGACACACATCCCCAAAAGGAGAGTCTGGCTCTAAGGTGGCTTGCAAAACTGTTTAAGTGGACTGTGTAGTTGACTTCTGTTCTCTCCAGAGGAAGAGCATAGGTTAATTACCTTCAGTTTCACCCTTCCTGGTTGAGACTTACATTTATTTTCAGACTTTCTACCACCGTGATGCTGCCCTTCTTCATTCTGCTCCTGTATTTATTAGTGTTGCTTCCAGGTAGATTAAGCAAACTTTTTAGCTGTTGTTGTCAACTATTAAATCCACCTAGAGTAAATACGGGTCCCGGCTACTGAGTCAGCTGAGTTGGATGGTGTGTGAGTCGTGCTGTATGGGGCTGGGCTGCACAGAACCTTCAGCATTCAAACCCATGCCTTGTAGTCACTGTAATGTCATGATTAGAGCTCAGTTTTCAGAGCCCAAGGGTCTGGAAGGAAATCCTGGCTCTGTCATTTAGCAGATATGAACTAGGATGTGTTTCTTAGTCACTGTGCCTCAGTTTCTTCATCTGTGACATAGGAATAACTATAGAACTGACTAACCTGTTGTGAGACATAAAAACATTTCCAGTATCTAGCATCTACAAGCCACTCAACATATGACTTAAGAAATAATAAACACTGACTTTTCTTTGCACCTTATGTGTTTCTGCTGTCTACTCACAGAAGCTACTTTGTTCAAAATTTCAAAGAAAGTAAGATCTGAAAGCAAACAATCAAATTGACCTCATTTAATAAAAGCTTTTTGGGTATTAGGCACCATACCAGCTATTGGGGTCAAAGTGGAAGAGGACCTGGTCCTTGTCCTCAAAGGTCTTATAAACTAGTGAGGAGACATGATGTTCATATAAGCAAATGATAGTTCTACATACAGATGCAAATAATTGGACAGAGAGTTAAGGAGAGAAGGAATAATAGAAGTTGGAGATATTTCTGACATCATAGAGATAGGAATGGCCTCTTGAAGACTGTGGGATTGGGGCTGGACCTTAGAAGAGGAGTGGAAATTAGTTGAAATGGTAAATGGAAGGGAAATTCCTAATTGACTGACTGATCAATTGAATGACTGATTGGAGTAAATGGAGAGCCAAAATAGGTGACCCTGCAGAACTGACCTCTGCCTGAGTCATACAACCAAGGCCACCAGTATTTGCTGATGGAGTACATCTCATGAAGCATATACTACACAACTCATTTCACTCATGTTCATCTATGTCCTCACTGAATCTCCCCAACAACCAGATGAGGCTGTATTCTTGACATCTCCATTCACTAATGGGGAGACTATGGCTTTAAAAAAGATTGCATGGCTATGGAGGAAAATCTTCTAGAATGGCATGTGCAAAAGGAAAGAATGAGTATGCAGACTAGGCTCTGGGATAGAGGGGAGTTTGGAGAGTTCAACAGCAGATAGATCCAGTGTTCTGAAGTGGAACAAGGGCACAGCGAGTTCTGGAGAGACAGGAAGGGGTTAAATCAGGAGGTCAACACTATAGGTACATTCAAATTCTTAATGGGCCCAAAGAAATAAAAGGCATCCAGATTGGCAAGGAAGAAGTTAAACTGTCACTATTTACAGATGCCATGATATTGTACATAAAAATCCCTAAAGAATCCACTCCATAACTACTAGATCTAATATCTGAATTCAGCAAAGTTGCAGGATACAAAATTAATACACAGAAATCTGTGGCATTCCTATACACTAACAATGAACTAGCAGAGAGAGAAATCAGGAAAACAATTCCATTCACAATTGCATCAAAAAGAATAAAATACCTAGGAATAAACCTAACTAAGGAAGTGAAAGACTTGTACCCTGAAAACTAGAAGACACTCTTAAGAGAAACTAAAGAAGATATCAATAAATGGAAACACATCCCGTGCTCATGGATAGGAGGAATTAATATCGTCAAAATGGCCATCTTGCCTAAAGCAATCTATAGATTCAATGCAATTCCTATCAAAATACCAACAGCATTCTTCAACAAACTAGAGAAAATCATCCTAAAATTCATATGGAACCACAAAAGAGCTCAAATAGCCAAAGCAATTCTGGGAAGGAAGAATAAAGCTGGGGGCATTACGTTCCCCAACTTCAAGCTCTACTACAAAGCCACAGTAATCAAGACAATTTGGTATTGGCACAAGAACAGACCCATAGACCAATGGAACAGACTAGAGAGCACTGACATAAACACAACCATATATGGTCAATTAATATATGATAAAGGAGCCATGGACATACAATGGGGAAATGACAGCCTCTTCAACAGCTGGTGTTGGCAAAACTGGACAGCTACATGCAAGAGAATGAAACTGGATCATTGTCTAACCCCATACACAAAAGTAAACTTGAAATGGATTAAAGACTTGAATGTAAATCATGAAACCATAAAACTCTTAGAAGACAACATAGGCAAACATCTCCTGAATATAAGCATGAGCAACTTCTTCCTGAATGCATCTCATCATGCAAGGTAAACAAAAGCAAAAATGAACTCATGGGACTACATCAAACTAAAAAGTTTCTGTACAGCAAAGGACACCATTAACAGAACAAAAAGGCAACCCACTGTATGGGCGAATATATTTGTAAATGACATATCTGACAAGGGGTTAACATCTAAAATATATAAAGAACTTACATGCCTCAACACCCAAAAAGCAAATAACCCGATCAACAAATGGGCAGTAGATATGAAGAGACAAGTTCTCCAAAGAAAAAATTCAGATGGCCAACAGACACATGAAAAGATGCTCCACATCACTAATCATTAGGGAAATGCAAATTAAAACCACAATGAGATATCACCTCACACACATCGAAAAGGATGGCCAGCATCGAAAAGATTTAGAACAACAAATGCTGGGGAGGATGCAGAGAAAGGGGAACCTTCCTACACTGCTGGTGGGAATGTAAGCAAGTTCAACCATTGTGGAAAGCAATATGGAGGTTCCTCAAAAAACTAAAAATAGAAATATTATTTGATCCGGGAATCCCACTCCTTAGAATTTACCAAAAGAATACAAGTTCTCAGATTCAAAAAGACCTATGCACCCCTATGTTTATCGCAGCACTTTTTACGATAGCCAATATATGGAAGCAACCTAAGTGTCCATCAGTAGGTGAATGGATAAAGAAGATGTGGTACATATACACAATGGAATATTATTCAGCCATAAGAAAGAAACATATCCTACTATTTGCAACAACATGGATGGAGCTGGAGGATGTTATACTCAGTGAAATAAGCCAGGTGGAGAAAGACAAATGCCAAATGATTTCCCTCATTTGTGGAGTATAACAATGAAGCAAAACTGAAGGAACAAAATAGCAGACTCAGAGGCTCCAAGAAGGGACTAGTATTTACCAAAGGGAAGGGGTATGGGACAGTGGGTGGGGAGGGTGGGAGAAGGGGATTGAGGAGTATTATGTTTAGTGCACATGGTGTGGGGGATCATTGGGAGAACAGTGTAGCACAGAGAAGGCACATAGTGGATCTGTGGAATCTTGCTGCACTGATGGACAGTGACTGCATGGGGGTATGGGTGGGGACTTGATGATATGGGTAAATGTAGTAACCACATTGTTTTTTCATGTAAAACCTTCATAAGAGTGTATATCAATGATACCTTAATAAAATTTTTTTTTTAATTCTTAATGGGATGAAGTTCTGCAGGACCTTTCATATGTGTGTGCACACGTATGTGTGTAGGTACAAAAAGTTGTTTCTTTATGAAGATCCACATCACTCCTTTTTTAACCACTCTATTAGAGACTAATTCTGGGTTGTTTTCTATAGGTTGAAGAATAGTTGGTTCTTGTTGTCAGTCATGTTAGTGGCCTGCTGGAATCAGTCTAGAACACATTTTCTTTGAGTATTTAAATTGAGTTTATCTTAAAAGACAAATGACATTCAGGAACTTAGACCTTCCTTGACTCTTCTTCCAAAATATATTCTGGTTTAAGTAAACAAGTAACTACAGACTTTGTGTTATTATCTGGAAAAGCTCTAGGTGTTGGGGGGGTGAGGGGTTATAATAGCAGATATAATACGAGAGGCAGGGTCACTAAGCTCCAGGAGATTATCATCTTATTGGGAAGACAAGAATATGAAACCTAGTTCCTTTTCTTTCTCATTCTAACAACATACAAGCTGTATTTGGGACCAAATTTGATTCTGTGTAACAGAAACCCTAAATGAAAGGGGCTTCAAATAAGATATAAGGTATCTTTTATGTAAAATAAAACGTGGTCTTGAAAGAATCATTATCATTGTCTTCAGGTATGTGAAGCTCTTTAGTGTGTGGTTTCTATCTTGTGAGTTGCTTCCTGACTATGACTTGTTGCTCACCTTTCAGCCATTAGATGGCTGTTCCAGACAGTAAGAACAATACAGGTGAGAAGCAAATGGACCCATGCCAGCCAAATTAGACCCTCTTAAAAAGCTTTGCTTGAAAGCCTAATACAGAACTTATGACTACATCTCACTAGCCGTACACATCTGTAAGAGAGCCTGGCAAGTGCCATTATTTAACTGGGCACATTGCCACTTGTTAGTAAGAGGAGGGGAGAATGGATTTTGGGTAGTCATTGAGCAATATCTGCCATAACATATCTCCAAGGTTCCCAGCTCTAGCCTAACAAAGCCTATAATTTCTTCCCTGACCTTGTCCCAATACTCAGTAATGGGACATGTGCTTTGCATGTCTGAGGTCCTGGATTTGAATTTTGGCATTTTCTGATTTTCAGGCAGTATGGGGAAGAAAACACACATTATAGCATCTATAAGACTCAGGTTCAAACCCACAGCTTGGCTATAATACAGAAGAACAAACTTGGGCAAGTTGCTTAAGCACTCTAAGCTTCGGTTTTGTTGTTTGTACACTACCATCCCATACAGTTACTTTGAAGATAAAATGCAATTAAAAATTTTAAATATAAAGGATCTAACATAGTAGATGCTTAAGAAATATCAGTTGGAGTTGTAGGCTCTCAGTTGGAAGCTGATTATTTAGAGATTAGAGCATGTGGGCTTGCTAAATATAGTTTATTTAAACAGGTCTTATTGAATCACAATTGCTGTTGCCTTATTCCTGTCAAAATATCAAGATTTTTTTTCCATTTTCTATTTAAACAACCATAGGGACAGGTGGATGTTTCACACTCTTTGTGGGGTATGTGTTTATTGCATGTGCACATAAATATATTTATTTTCATTGAAGCCCAGACAGTTATGCTGAAGTCTAATAAAGGAATCTCAATTTACATATGTATTATTTAAATAATTTTCAACCAGCAGAGAAAAAGTTTGGACTTCAGAAAGATGAACCTGTATTTATTCCTCTGACTTTGGCTGATGCCTCTTTTCAAGAGTGAGAGAAGATAGAACAAGGGCAGCACACGATGGATCTTGATTTTCTTCACACTGGGAGAGGGGAGGAGTCAGAACTCTGAAAGGGTGTAGCATTATAAGGAAACCCAATACATTAAACCTGATTTAAGAGGTGAAAATGCATTAAACAAAGGATTGCCATTAGGGTTCTATTAAATATAACACCACATACATGCTTTTAAAATGTGATGTGATTTAAATCCAAGTAGCCAGGGCGTTGCTCCTCTGTAAAACCAGGCTCACCCTCAGAAGGACAGAGCCTTTTCTGGAGACCAGCAGAATCATGTTGTGTTTAAATTAGTGGGTGCAGAAATTATGATTGCTCTGGGGCTGCTGCAGCTTTTCTGCTGACAAGTTGCATGCCACTTTTCTGTAGTGACTATTCTTTACCTGGAACAACTTCTCCATGGCAACCCCATTCACAGGGTGCATTCATTACTTCTCTCTTTTTAAAATGAACACATTGGGAAGGAAATAGAATGTATACATCTTGACTTCCTGTATGGAGAGAGGGAGGGAGCAACAGCCACTGGGTAAGAGTGGAGGAATTTTTTCTTTTCTTAATTTGCCTCCTTGGACAGATATGGGTCATTCTTTCTTCCATCAGTGAACATCCTGATGAGATATGGTTTGGATCAATTAATTTGTATCTCACTTGACACTAAGTTTTGGCTCAGTGGTTTCTGAAATTTCAAAGGATGTTTCAGTCTCCTTTCACCTGTTCATTAAGGACTGTCATGAGCCACTCAGGCCCTGAGGATTTGGCTGAAGGGAAAAATCTCAGAATAGTGTCTTCAAGGATATAAGTTTTCAGAAGAGTAGAGTGAAGGTACCAGAATGGTTTTTCCATTATGTCAGGGGAATATAGTTTTCTAAACTCTTTTCTCAAGGTCTAGAAATAGAGTAGTTTGTAGGAAAATCTCTCTGTTCACATGAAATAAGTTCAGAGACTCCTTTAAACAGAACAAACAAAATAAAACAAAACCCTCAAGCATTCAGTTACTTGAAACTATTTCATGTAAATGCCCTACTTGTTTTTTCTTCCATATCTTCTATTTTTCATTGTTCTTTCAATTTTGTGATGAAATGAAGTCACAAACATTGATTCGGTATTGACCATCTTTCAATACTTTAGTTTTTCTTAAATAATTTATCTCATCAAATTATACTTAGCCAAGGAGAGTTTTATTTTAAATCAAGAAAGTATATTGCATGTTACAACATGCTTGTAGGTAATAATAGCAATAGGAGGTGGAATTGTGCAATACTGCATAATAGAAAGTCCATAGTAGAGGCAGGTGATGTGTATTCAGTAATACTGGTAGTTGTACTTCCTGTTGTTATCAGTAGTTGTTTTCTGTTATAGTGAGGTTGCATTTAGTAGGGAAGTGAATCATTCAAGTCTTCTCAGGGTAAAATTAGGATATGTTTGTCATCCCAGAAGTTGCTGAAGCTCATGTAAGTGGAGCTCAAATGCCACCATCAAAGGAGAAATTCTAAATGAACTAAGATGTGACAATTCCTCTGCCCTATGTATGAATTAGTGCCCTAGAGTGTGGCCATGTAGAATCAGATTGTTTTTCTCCTGTATTTCAGATTTACACTGATATATCTTTAGAATTCTGGAAATTATCAACATATTTTAATTGTTAAGGACTTTCATGGGAAAAATGAATTCCTACTATGCTGTTACATCTTTCATCATCTATGTTTACTTATGTTAACACATCAAATATTGACTTACCAAACATCAGGTCGATTAACCTTAGAAATTAATTGTGTATTTAAATAGAACTAAGAAGAGAAATACATACCACTGGAAATTAGACCTGGGAATAGTTTCTTTAAAGTGAACACTGCTTCAGTAGTATGTGGGAATGAATAATTCCCCCTGAAACGTCAAAGTAGTAATGTACTGTAGGCATTGCTTTCCTCTGTAGAATTTTCCAGGAATTCAGGGGGAGACAAACATCATTATAGGGAAATATTGATTCACTGTGGGCACAAGGGTTCTCAGTATGATAGAGAATGTGGCCATTTCTCTGCTTCTTTTTTAAAAACTAAATATGTGGGACTTATTTTGTAATTGGGATATTTAGACTGCTTCCTTTTATAGGATTAACTAGGATATTTCTTGGGCCTTAACAATTTTTTCATGACCTGAACACCTTAGTTTCATGAAAAAGTTGAGGTCATATGATTATGCCATATCTGGCTTTTGCATTTTGATTATGCCTAGAGTCTAAAGTAATCATGCCTTCCGATCAAAATTGTACCCTTCAATCAATAGCAAGCCTTATTTTCTTACTGTGTGTGTCTGTTGCTCTATCTCAACTCATGCTAACATGGGATATTGAGCATACAGTGATTAAGAGTTCAATCTCTTCATAATTGTCTGGCTTCTCTTTTTAACCCACTGTAGGTGAATTGGACCACATCATCAGTGATCTTCATTTTTCTTACCTTTAAAATGGGGATAATCATAGTGCTTAACCCATGAGGTAGTTGTCAGGACTAAATGAAATAATGCATGTGAAATTCTAAATAAGCCCCCCATAAATTCTAAGTGCTTGTGGTATATTGGACTCATTTCACTCTTGCAATGAATAACACAATAGGTATGAGTGAAATCAGTTTTGTTTCTAGCCTGTCATACCATTGTCTGTTCACAGTTTAGGCAGGAGGGTAATTTGTTATCAACAGCACTTGACAGTGATCATCAAAGTTATTTCTTTATTCATTACATAAGAAGGTCATGTGCTCCTAAAGCTTGGAAGGAAGAGGATTGGCCCTTTTCCGGAAGTGCCTGAGTATGATGCTCTTTTATTAGAATATCAAAACAAATCTCTTCCAGAATATCCTTCCAGATTAGATTATCGTACTTTCCAATCAAGAATCATACCTTTTTTTCCTCAAGGAATCTTGATTGATACCCATTACTTTTGGATTGTACATTCCTTAATGGAGGAAGTGCATATATCACCAACTGTTCTCCTTCATGCCCATTTTTTGATTGCCCACTACATTCAAGGCCCTGTGCTGAATACTTTCCTGCCATTTACTAGAAGTGTAACCTTAGTCAAGTTCCTGAACTTCTTGTGCCACGATGAGAAAATGAAGATGATAACAGTACCTCCCTCATGAAGTTCAGCATGAGGATTCGATGCATATTTAAAGGAATGTGCTCAGTGGGCAGCAGCCAGTATTACCATGATCTCTATTCTATAGAAGAGGACATAGTCTTAGGATAGGTAGATAATTTGCTCAGGGGTTTAGAGCCCACTCTGCCTAACTTCAAAATCCCAGCATTTAGCCCCTTTTCTGTCCTGCTTTCTAGCATTCACCCTACACAACTATGAGTCCAAGGCTTGGCATCCTTAAAAGCCATTGACTGTCAGTTGGAGTGACCCTAATGAACTTCAGCAAAAATATACCAAATCAAACCTGTGTTGGACAAAGATATAGCAGAAATGTTGTAGGATAAGTTCAAATTTCTGCTTGCCCATAGTGTTGTCAGACCATAGATTTATGCTTAGAATCTTGTACCCAAGCTAAGACTCCTCTTCTTGCTTTGACAACCTTAGCTTTTTGGAGTCTGAGAATAACTAAAGGGGAGCCAAAGGTCAGTGGCTGGCAGGAACAGGGAAAGTCCATTTTTCTCCTGCAGCCAACCTGCTGAATGAGTGATAGGCAATGTAGCCCATGGCACCTATTTCCAAAGAGGACATTTTAAAATGAGACTTAATAGTTTCAAAGAAACTTATTGCAGTCCAGCTGTACATAATCTATTCTTATCTCAACTCTTGGTCAACTGTATTTCATAACTACTACTCACATAATAGAACAGAAGAGAAGGAGAAAAATGAGTCCTTTATCAAGAAAGAGAACTTGGGTGGTCAGTGCAGTAGATGCTTCTGATTTTGTCATACATGGATCTAGTCCACCTCTTCTGGGTTCCTCCTCTGCCCCCTCAGTCAGCCTGGATCAGGTACAGTACCCGTGACAGGAGTGGTCATGTGACCAAGGCCTGCTCAAAGCAGACTCAATCCTGAGACTTTCAACAGAGTCACTGAGAAAGATACACTTTGATTTCTGGGCCTGGAGTATGCTCGCAGCTCTTGCTACAAGGGTCACTACTGAAGAGGGCCTCACTGCGAGTAAAGCCAACATGAAAGAAAGCAAAGGTAAGAGATAAAAAGACAAATATGTGATGATCTCTTTTGATCTGCCTGGCCTGGGTACTGCCTGGCCTGAAGCTTTCTATTGAGCTTCTTTTCATCAATGATGAGAGTTGATAGATGTCTTCCTGTTTATTGCTTCAGGCAGTTTTAGCAAACTTCTAGTGGCCTGGTACTGAAAGAGCCCAGTTAAGGACATTTTATCCTCATTCTGAGGTATCTGCTCCCCCAGGTCACTTTTACCTTCCGGGAACACTTGGCATTATATCAGTTGTCTCTGAAAAATCTGAGTTCACCTAGTTTCTTGACTCTTGGTTTCTGACCTTCCACCTCTAGGTTAGCAGAATTACCTAGATCCTGAGTGTCATATTGGGAAGAGTTTAAAAGTCGTATAAAACAAGGTGAATAGAGAATGCCTCCAGGATAGTTTTGTTTCACACATGAGGAGATCCTAATATTTAATTTAAAAAATTGCCTATATCTCATTCAAGCTCTTCAAAATCTCAAAAGAGAGGTATTGATATCAATCTCTACTACATAAGGGGAAAACCAGAACTTGAAGTTAAGTAAGTTGCCATGGATCACACAGTTAATAGCTGGCATATCTCAGAGTCAAAATCGTATCATCTTATTTGCATGTGCCAGAAGGCAAGCTGGAAACCTGTAACCTTCTTCATGCAGGGGCATCTGCAATCCAGATCCCTCATGCTTTGGTTTGGAACTCAAAGCTCTTCCCTGAATTCTGTTTCCATGGTGTACCCTGCATCTACATTCCTTTAATGTTCTTGGATTTGCTGGGGGTGGGAAGCCTTTCTCCAGACCTCAGCCTCAGATGCTGCCCACCCAACCATCTGTGGCAACAGATTTGTGTGTTATCAATTAAAGTCTAAAGGAAGTTGGTGAAACCTCCTACTCTAACAGGATGGGCTAAAGCAGTTCCTGTTAGAACAGAAATGGGTTGTGTCTGTGGTATTGGTAGTTGGTAGCTTTCCAAGAGCATTTTAAATACACCCCATGCTGTGAATTGCTCAGCTCTGATTCTTTTCAAGACATTACTGTCAGAGGTAGCTCACTTCCAAGGAGTGGACCAGTGCATAACTAGATAGGGCCGCCCTTGTGGGAAGCAAAGCAAAGCAACATTCACAACTTGAAGGATGTGCCCCTCTGATTTTCACTTTGTGTCTCACTTTGGAAACCACCATTATTTTTTGACCTATAAAATCCTCATATATACAGCATGTTGTGCCCCATTTAGAGTCACAGAGACTCCTTCGTTTCAACCACTCTGAAAGACTATCCATCTTTTTGAGATGTCTCACCCAGGGAACCCCAAAATATCAAGTCAACTAAAGAACCTGTAACTTTAAGATAGACCATCTCTAACACATGCCCCTAATTTGTGAAAATCCATCAAGCTGTTTTTACAAAACTAGATGATTTAGATTTCTATACAGAGATTTGCCAAATATATTACAAATATCTACTATATGTCATTCCTGGAAGAATAGAGATTAACCGTATATGCCTTCTGCCCTAATGCAACTCAACTGTTCAATAGGTGAGATTAGCTAGTCAGCAGAGTTAGGTCAGTCTGACTACAAAAAATAATGGGAGCTACATTGTCTCATGAAAAAATGTTTTTCTGAACCATAGAACTTTAGTCGCACTGTAAGTAGGTCCTTGTACTGAGAAATATCACATTATCTACCTTCCACCAATACTCTGACAGCAATATGCAAGGAATGGTGCCCCCTCCTTCTCTATTCTGCAAAGTTTCTCAACCTCAGCATATTCACTTTTGGACCAGATACTTCTTTGTTGTGGGGCTGTCCTGGGCATTCCAAGGCATTTAGGAACATCTCTTGCCTCTACCTACTAGATTCCAGTAGTAACCTTGCCTCCAGTTGTGACAACCAAAAAAGCCTCCAGACATCATCAAATGTCCCCTGGTTAGTGGGGAGGAGGGCGGCAGAATCGCTCCCAGTTGAGAACCAAGATCAAGAGTAGGAGAGCAGGGGTTGGGAGGTGTTTTCAAGTGTTGATCCACAGAAAAACCTACTTCCCAATATTCTCTAAAACAGTGAGTTTGTTCTATTATGGTCCTGGAGAAAGCTTAGTCATTCCTGGAGACAGAGGAATGGACTAATTGACCTCTCAGAATCCCTGCTGACCCTAGAATTGTAAGACACTGGTTACCCATGACCTGGCTTAACCTCTCTCTCTCCCTGTTCCTATAGGCCTGCACTAATGGTTGGTAGTACCTGTCAAGCAGCATCACCATCTAGTATGCCTTCTATGTCAGCAGGAAGCTTGGAGGAGCCTTTCATTTTCTTTTTTTTAGAAAACTTGGCAGAAACATTTTTTTGAAAGAAAAAAATCAAATTTAAGGGCTGTGGAAAAATAACTTTCTGTGCTCTTAGGTACCAGAATTGACCATTTGTTAGAACCAAGCATCTGCTAAAGTGTGAAAAATACTTGGAAGGCATTTTCTACATTTTGTTATTGTTGTTTTATCAATTCTTTGCCATGAACTTTCTCATTTGCTGTCTGTCATCTATCCAGGCAAGACTGGCCAATTAAGAAGTGTATCTACCATCTTTTATTCTTAAGGTCGTAACATTTATCTGATGGATGGGAAGGTGGCTGTGCTGTGGTAGATGGAGCTCAGAATTTGAAAGTTTTAAGACCTGTGAATGTTATCACCATCACTTCTGGACTTTTAGATCTCAAGAAAAAATCTGAAATTCCCATGCTTACTCTGTCCCTAAAAATGTAGATGCTAAAAGTATCTACTGGCTACCTTGAGGATAAAATAAGAGAGAAGCTATGTGCAGATTTTAAAATGACTATGCAAATTATTTGCCCATATAATTAGACATTGTAATCATGTAACAAATGTTTGTCTTTCTATTGTAAGAGAGTTCTTAATTTCAAATTGGGCAAAATTTAAACCATGTTTCCTAGGAATACATTCTGGCCACATGTGTTATATTAACATCTTTCTTCTAATATGATACCTAAACTCTCCTATAATTTCTCACCTCAGTAGTTTATCCTACAGTTTTTTTAATCCAGTTTTTCTGTAGTTAAAAGAAACTTCTGAAGTTATATTAAGGGTAAACCCCCAACTCTGCTTTTATCATGGTCTTTGACCTTAAGCATGACTTCTTTTATAAGTCATGGAACCTCCATTTTTTCATCCAAAGATGGAGATAGTAATAAATTAAATCTTAGAATGTAAAGTTTATGACAGTATCATGTCTGTAAAGTGACATCAAGATGCCTAGACCCTGTTAAGTACTTAAAAAATGTTTATTATTATTAGTAACTCGAATCAATTACAGTTCTTTGACAAAACTGATGTACAAAGCCTCTTGTATTCCACATGGTACAGTGTAAATTTTGAAAATATTACTTTGGTTTATACGACTCTAGGGGACAGCGTCCATTTCATATTCTGTGTGACTGATGCCCCCTGCAGTTGCACAACCACAGCCGGGCTTTCCCTCCCTTCCAGAGCGCTGAAGATGTGCTGTGGAGGGACCTACTGTTGGCACTTTGCTAGTTTCCTCAAGTTAGAGTGATGAAACCTGGGAAGCAGTTGAAAAAGAGAAAGGTGGATTAGAGCAGGGCTTGTTAAATTTTAATGTGCATACGTCTCCCCTGGGGGTCTGAGATTCTGCATTTCTAACCATCTCCCTGGGATGCAGTGATGTAGGGACCACACCCCACTGCATTCAGACCCCATCTCTAAACATCCTGCCCATGTGCCTGTAGCTCCTCAGCTCTGTCTCCATCATATCCCCTGCTGTCTTCAGCTTTCCTCCTAACTCTGGTAACATTCTAAAACAGCCTGCTGATTCATCACCATCAAGTACAGAGAATTTCATGCGCACCTCCCATCAGCCTTCTCTGCAGAGGCAAAGCTAGAGGGCCTCCCAGGAATGCACAGGGCATCCCTTTGTACAGGGAAGGGATTTTCACCAAGATTAGATTTATTCAAGTCCAAGATACTTTGTAAAAATCTAGTTTCCAATAGTATCTGCATCAGAACACCCAAAAAAAGACATTCTTCAAAATAAGATATAAGCTGAAGACTTGGGAATTTTACACAAGAGACTTGTTAAAAAATGAGCAATGTGAATTCATTCTGTCTATTTGAGGTACAGCTGTTGCTATTACTATGTCCACCACTTACTAGCATATTGAGCGTTCATGTGTACCTAGTGGTCAACTAGGCACTCCACATGCAGTATCTCATTTCATCTATCCTGACAACTATGTGATGGTATTTTTACCCCCATCTTATGGTTAGGGAAACTGAGGCTTGGACATGTTAATATTTAAACATCCACTGGGTGTTTACTCACTGACAGCCATTATTCTAAGTGCTTTATATGCATTAACTCAATCTTAATTAACTCAGTTTAACTTAATGACCTGAGGAGATAGGCACTGTTGTTCTTCCATTAGTAGATGGTGAAATGGAGACATAGGATTTTAAGAAATGTACTTCAGGTTTCTAGATTTAGGTAACAACATTAAATTGGACCCAGCTTCTGTGTATATAATGCTAATGTATAAACTCATCTCCTACTGACAGGGAACTAGAAGTTGGAGACATGGAGATGGACCTGGGGACTCAGTTGTCTACAAGGCTTTGGTCCTTTACCTGTTCATTTGAGATGCTGCATAGAAATGAAGCAAAATCTTAGTACTGAGAGGCAAATACTGTAATCATCTGTATGACTTGATTCTTTATTCCAGTAATATGAAAATTGTCAATTATGGATGAATTATGGATGCTACAGATACCTGTAATTCGCAGCTACAGTTTTGTCAACAAATGCAGCTGCGTTTAATTTTATTTTACCAGTCATGTAATTCATTAACCCACACCTGCAGTTACCTAAGATACAGAAACTAATGAAGCTGGTTTTCAGTTTCCACTATACATATTTATAGTTTGTACACCTCTCTGTTTAATTGCCACACTTACAGGTTGAGAAATTGGTAAAACAGATGCATTGCAAGAAGGAGCCTGGTGATTATCCTCTAAGAACATACTCAAATTCCAACCTCAACCATTGATTTATCACTGCTTTATGCACCAAAGCCCAGGCATTTTGGAGAAAGAGAATTGTAGAATTGATTTTTGTGCAACTGTTGTGGCACTAAATGCTAATTATTAAAAAAATGGATTTTGGTGATAGCCACTGGAGACCCATTAACACAAGCACCCTGGTTGGTGCTGGTGGATTCTTGCTGATCCACTGTGTCCCTGGGTAAAGGCCAACCAAGTCCTTGCCTGGGAAACAAGGTGGGGCAATATCAGACTGGCAGGAAGTACTTGTTTTATGCCTTCCTCTTCTTGTTTTCCTACTTATTGAAATTGATGGCTTGGATTGTATCTGTTTCTTCTCCGCACTGTCGTGTCTGTAGAAATATAAAATGCTTTGTGTGTTTTTTTCCTGTAAAAACTTACCCTCATCTTGCCAATTAAAAAAAAATAGAATCTCCAGTAAAATAGCAGTACTAATAGCAATAATTTTAAAAATTAATGACTACCCTTTAGAGCACTGATCATATGTCAAGCATTCTGCTAAACATTTTGCATCAGTTATTTCATTTAGTCCTTAATACAACCTAACAAGATCAGCTTCATTTTCTTCAATTTATATACTGGCAACCAGAAGCTAAGAGACTGATGAATGTGAAAGCTCATCTAGTAAATGGAGCCTCTGTGATTTAGACCTAGGATACCTGGCCCTCCTTGAAAGCCGGTCATCCATATCAGGATGCCAGACAGGCTTATATCTTGTACTGGTATCCTCTTTATTCCAAACTTGCACCATTAACATCCTTCCTTGTGTACAAGTTCCAAATGTTTTGTAATGCTGTACCAGCTGCATTGCCTTACTCACTTCTGAGTTTAGGCAATGGTTATTTAATGTACAAAAGTTTTCTCTGTGAGGCTAAAACTATTGACAAACAGTATCCAAAGTGGCTTTTGGTAAGGTAATAGGTAAGATAGACATTTTTGTCTTGATACTGTCCTGTGCTTTATTAGTCTAAGAAGTAGAGTTTGCTTCCTTTTCTGCACTTCTGAACTTATATACCTTATGTCTCATTGATACAAGGTCTTACATGGTGCTAGATTCTAACTAATAATAACCAGTTTATCTAAGAAGCTAATCCATGTAAATGAATTACCAGTAGATACCATGTATGGGAGCCTTGCTGTATGATAGGCTGTGTGCTAAATTCCTTACAAAGATTATGTTGCAAAGTCCTCTATACTGGCTTTATCATCTTCATGTAAATTAGGAAGTTGAAGCATAGAAAGACTATGCTTTTGTCTAAGGACTTGTTTGTAGGCAGTAGAAACAGGATTTGAAATTCATTTATATATGACTTTATTCCCTCAGTTCTGATCTGCATGTCACAGTTCCATTTCCTAAAGTGCGGGTCTCTGTTTCCAAATTGTCTAGGCTGCTTATTTTGCTTGCTATTTGTGCAATGCTCAAAAAACCTCCTAAATCACAACCTATCCATATGGTGCCTAGGACTCTGTAGTTTTTATAGTTTTCCCACCTCTCTCTGGAATCCATGTAACTTTAACTCAGGTAAAAAGTTCACGACTTTTTGGAAAATCCCTTAAGAAGTTAAGTACGGGTCTGGTTTCTCTGGGACAGGTCAGTGAGTGAGGTAGTTTTGGACAGCCAAAGTAAGTGGTGACCAAATAAGCCACCGCTATGAAAATCTGGCCCTGATGTTATCAGTTTAATTCGGTCCCATGATATTAGATTTCATGCTTTTAGAGAAACTCAGTGCCAACTGGATGAACCATAAAAGATAACACATTTCCTTATGTGCAATACAGCCAGATCCAGGTGCTCAAACACAGTCACCATAAATACCTTGCTCTTTGTGTTTTGGCTTCATTCTTAAGTCACCACTTCCAAGTAGTAATGAGGTGGCCCCCAACACCTCCAGGCTTATATCCTACCAATGTTGAATTTCCATTTCTATGGGAAGAGTACATCTTTCAACATCATTACTTCAAAAATGCTAGGATTTGGGCTCATATTACTATCATAAACTGAATAAAACAAGCCAGGGGTTGGACCAACATAAGCCAGGGTTTGGCATGTTCCCTAAGTTTGGCTAAACTTGGATCCTATTCACAGCCCTGGAACTGTAAAGAAGAGGGAGTAAAAGGTGGAATCTGCCAGTCATGAACAAATGAATTGAGAGTGAGGGAGGCTGGTTCCCAAAGGAAAGTTGGATCAAAACTACAAGTAAGGGGCATGAATGTAGGGCAGGTGAACCAATGGCTATCCTCACGCATGAACAGTAGTTTTATTGTTTGTTTGTTTTTCTCGTAACTCAGCTGTCATTTTGAGCATATGGCATAATTTTTCTTAACAAATATTTTTAAATGTTATCAAATCTAATGCCATCCAGTTCTCTGTCAGGTATGTCTCCTATAAAGACCAATACTGAACTATTTACATCAGACCCAATTAGCATTCTTATGTAATTTATTTCCCAGATGCTTTACATCACTGAAATGGATGAAGTGGTTTATGACAGGTCACAGGACACTTTAAAGGACCCTGTCAGAAACTGCTGCAGGTTGGAGGGACCAGGAAGGTCATGACTAGAAGCCAAGCAGGTGGAAAGATGAGGAGCTGGAGAGAATGGGAACTTTGCTGGGAAAGCTAAAGACATGGATGGAGATAAGGTTATTCCTTAGGTATGATTTGAAAAGCTCTCCTGTAGCTTTGAAGGGCTTTGGAATTGAGCTCTCAAAGACAAGTTTATTTTGTTTGTTCATATTTTATTTAAGCCTCCAGTATTAGCATAAGGAATATTTGCAGAGAGAAATCCATGAGATGGTTAAGATTCAGAGGCTCAGTGATCAGTATATGGTGTTCTTATGAGATGGTTTAAAGAGAGCCACTCCAACCTTGACATTTTTCTTGAGTGCGAGAACCCTATCATATGGCTTTCCTGAATTTCTTATCAGAACAACCCATGGTGTAAAATACTTGCTTTTTTAAACTCCTATTGCCCACGTGTTACTTAGATTGCTGTATGGAAAATCCAATTTTTGTAATAATAAAGCTATGTACAAACTTAGGTATGAGTCATATTATATTCTTTATTGCCCTTTAATCTCTGTAAATCTGTTTTGTATCCTCCACCTTTTAGGACTGGTGAAAAATTCTGTCAGGCATTTTATTAGTCAGAGTAATTAGTGCTAGCCATCCTAATAAGTAGCATCCAGTTCTTAGTGGTTTCATATCATTATATATTTATTTCTCACTCTTGTTATAGTCTGATTGCATATTTGGCAAGTGACTTTTCATGTGGTAGTTTAGGGATCCTTTGTCTTTCTATCCATTTTCTAAGACATCTCAGATTCGCCTATTGCATCCTATGTAATCTGTCAGCTAATGAACAAAGAGAAAGATCATGGCACCTCCCCTGAAGGGTTTTACGGGGCTGGAAGTTGTGTCCATATTTCGTTGACCAGATCTAACTGCAAGCCCCACCTTAACTGCAAGGAAGGCTGATAAAGGTAATTTCCTTCTGCACCCAAGAAAAGGAAATGCATGTAGTGAGTATTCAGCCACTTCCTGCTGCAATTAGGGTGCCCTTTTGCTTCTGGATAATAGAACTTAGTTGCAAAATGGGGCCTCTAACTTATTATGACTAGAAATCCCCTTATCCTCTTACCCAAACTCATGCCATTGCTCTGAGGCCCAAGTATTTTTTGTTGTTTTTTTTTTTTAAAGCCCAAGTTTTTCTTCTCTCATCCCATGTAGGGTTTCATACTGAAGCTGGAAACCATGAAGCCCTTGGTCCACTTTTCTCAGGGGAGCCATTGTTCTTGTAACTGCTCTGGGCTTTGCCAAGGACCATGGGTGGATTTCCCTGCTCTGGAG
The DNA here is from genome assembly GCF_040802235.1 of Manis javanica. NCBI lineage: Eukaryota > Metazoa > Chordata > Mammalia > Pholidota > Manidae > Manis > Manis javanica. Next base: position 15,526,043 of record NC_133158.1, read on the forward strand.
GCCACAGACGTCCTCTCTCTTCCTGTCCTGAGGGCAGTTCTCTCTCTCCCCTTGAACATTTGTCATTCACACATAACTTCTTCCCAGCCTTCACCACACATGCACTCTCTCTCTTTCTCTCTCACTCTCTTCTAATATTATTCTCCCTCTATTGTACTTGAGAAATTTAGTTTGCCTTCTGTTTCTGCCTGCCAAGAGCTCTGAAGCGAGAAGATTACAAGGACTTGGTTACCATTGTGGAATGAAGATAGGAAGAAATACAAAGAGAAAAGTTAAAAATATAATTCCAATAAATAGGAAATTTTGTTTCTATTGGTTACATACAGCAGGCCCATGCCTTCCTGCATTTCATCATCAACTATGTGAAGTAGGCAAATGTTTCTCCTCATTTTAAAATATGGAACTTGAGACTTAAAGAAGTTACATTACTAGTCCCTGAATGCATACTTCACTTGGTGTCATCTGTCTTCCCAATGGGTTTCAGCCCCGGGCAAGTTCGCTATGGATTCAGTGTGACCAAAGAAATTGACAGCAAAACGTTTTTGGGGTGAAAGGGTTATACCCAACTTTATTTCCAGGTGGCAGGTCAGTCACTAGAATCCCATTCACTCAGAACGAGTCTGCAGGCAACAAGCCGGTCTCTGCCTCTGGGCCCCTCTGTCCGCACAGCTGTCCTCTGGGCCTCTCTGCCTGCACAGTTGTCCCACCCAGCCATCCTCTGGGCTTCTGTCCTCAGTGCTGCCACCACTCCAGCCTCTGCTCTGCTCTCCTGCAGCCTTGTAGCCCTGCCACCATGTCATGCCCAGAGCACTGGGTGGACCTCTTTATATAGAGTCAACAGCCATGTATTGCTCACAGGTGTGCAGTGAGCTAGTCAACCAGGGCCAGGTGAGAATCCTGGCCACAGGAACTCTCATTTTATCCACACATCCATGACAGGAACTCTTGTACAGAAGACTCCAAATCCTGAGTTGTTAACAACTACATCACCCTATAGTGCCTGGTCAGTGGATAAACTACTTATAACAGAGCCTCAGCCGAGGGGGCTTGCCAATGCTCTTAACGGTGCAAAGGTAAGCAAACAGTGTGTCTTTAGCATTTATCAAGTATTGCCTTTGTGCCAGATAGTGTGTCAGTTAATATGTGCACTCTGTCTAGTTTACCTTCTCCACTGGTAGTATTATCTCTGTATTACCAATGAGGAAAAAGAGGTTGAATGAGGATACCTCTTGCCCAGTTACTTAAGGGTTGGAGTCAGGACTCAAACCGTATCCCTAAGATCCCATTGTCCATGACCTGCTCCACTCTCCTGTGCCGCACTGGAGACCTGGCAGAGTGGCACAAGGGAGAAATCACCTTCCTCATGGTTTGTAAGAGGAATAGCCATGTTTTTCAGTTTGGACTTAACTTGGAAAGTAACAAATCATTTCATTAAAAACAGGTAAGTAGAACAAGTTGGGCATGCATGTGATATATGAGGATTAAGTATGATCCAAACCTGCAGAAAATACAGAAGCCTTACTCATAGCTACTTTCCTTTATTTCCTTCAATCCTCCATTAAATTCCAGTTTCATGAAATAATTTGGGCATATTAAACTTGAAAGCTTAAAGTTATGTAATTAATTGCATTCAGCTTCAGTTACAATTGCTAATTGATCAGAGCATGCCAGCCTAGCACCTGGTAGTTCTCAGGGACACAATAGTGATGGCAGGCAGGTGGTTACAATAATTAGGTTGTTCTTTCTTCCCACCTTCAAGTATCACATGGTCAAAACCCGAGGGCCAGGCAGGCTGCATTTGGCTCCAGGGTATTATTTTTGATAATAGAGTTCTTTTGAAAAAACTAAGCTGTGGCAACATAGGCCAGTAGATGAGGTTTAGGGTGAGGAAAGTACAAGCATGGACTAGTTTTACTGAGGCAGGATCAGGGAAGAGAATCTGGCATCCTGACATGAATCCTGGAAGAAGAGAGAGACTGCTAGACTGATGTTCATTCTGTCTCTCCGCTTTTGAATTTCCGACTTACTCTTTCCAACCAGCATTTGTTAGAGAACGGATGAAGATCCAAAGGTAGGCATACAATCTGAATTGATAGGCAATGTTCTTAGTGGTCATAGCACAGATCTGAAGTTGGGTAGTGTTTTTGTTTGCCTGCTTTATTTTCCTCTGGATTTGATTCTTATTACCTGTAAGAATTCAGGCAAATTACATCACTAGGTCTCAGTTTCCTCATCTGCAAGATGCAAAGGGATAATATGTCTGTTGTGCCCACTAAATGAGAAAAATGCATAAACATTGTTGAGCACACTATCTGTTGTACATTGAATTGATCCATTAGTGTTAACCTGTTTTATCTGCATTGTATACAAATGAGGAAACAGTTCAGCAACCTACATTTTGAGCTGGGATGATTGACAATGAATAAACTTCAAAATAATAAACATTAAAATAATCTTCATCTCTATAATAGTAACAGCCACAACTTGAATATGAATTGTATGCCAGGTAAATTATGCGAGCTTTAATATATGTCATCCTTAACCTTTAGGTAAATATTAATAACCCCATTTAATAGATGCAAAACTGAGGCACAGAAAGATTGTTACTTTCCTGAGGTTTATACCTATTTTTAGCCAGTAAATGAGGGAGATTAGATAGAACTGAGGTGTACTGATTCCATCTCTTTTAAACACTGTGCATTTCTGACTTTTTAAACCCTGGGGGAAATGTTCTCAAGTTCTTTGTTGGAATATTAATGAACGTTTATATTGCAGTGTCACATTATCCTACTTTAGCTTTTGTATTTTTTTTTTTATTTGAGAGGGCATCTCTCATATTTATTGATCAAATGGTTGTTAACAACAATAAAATTCTGTATAGGGGAGTCAATGCTCCATGCACAATCATTAATCCACCCCCAGCCTAATTCTCGTCAGTCTCCAATCTTCTGAAGCATAACAAACAAGTTCTTACATGGTGAACAAATTCTTACATAGTGAATAAGTTCTTACATGGTGAACAGTACAAGGGCAGTCATCACAGAAAATTTCGGTTTTGATCATGCATTATGAACTATAAACAATGAGGTCAAATATGAATATTCATTTGATTTTTATACTTGATTTATATGTGAATCCCACATTTCTCCCTTATTATTATTATTATTATTATTTTTTAATAAAATGCTGAAGTGGTAGGTAGATGCAAGATAAAGGTAGGAAACATAGTTTAGTGCTGTAAGAGGGCAAATGTAGATGATCAGGTGTGTGCCTGTAGACTAAGTGTTAATCCAAGCTAGACAAGGGCAATAAAACATCCACGGATGCAGAAGATTTCTCTCAAAACAGGGGCGGTGAGGTTCTAAGCTCACCTCTGTTGATCCCCAATTTCTCACCTGATGGCCTCCCTGCGACTGTGCCTGTCTTAGGTTGTTCCTCCCTTGAGGAATCTTACGTGTCTCTTGCTAACCAGTCATCTTCCAGGGCCATACAGGGAAATGTAAAGTTGGTAAGTGAGAGAGAGGCAGTATTGTTTGAAAAGGTTAGCTTTTTACTTCTTTGCAGATTTATGTGGCTTTTTATGCTCAGTATTTGTCTTGAGGTATCTTTACCACTTGGAAGAATTATGATACTCAGTAAATTTGATATGAAGCATGAATTCTATTTAAGGGTTGTAATTAGGAAGGAAGAAGAAAAGCTATAGGAGTAGCAGACAGAAGAAAACATGGGAAGATTGATTATTTCTTTGACATATCTTCTTGTAGAGTAACTTAAGCATGTATAGGTTTTAAACTACTAATTAAATTGTGTACACACATTAACATAATAGGAATACATGTACATAACCAAAGCAGACCTATAATTACCAGCCATCTCCAGTGAAACCAAGAAAACCAGTTAGGCACCATAGGCATTTGTGAAAACTTATCTATGATATGGTAAATATTGTCCAACTGAACTTGAACAGTCTGAGAGAGATCAGACAAATTAAAACAACCCATTCCTGGGGACTGTTCACATTCCATATGTTCTTTTAACAGTAGATAGTCTGTAGTCGTAAGATTTTGGAGCGCTACAACTTGCACTTCTCCTAATTCTTGCTTGAGATCCAACACTATAGATCCAGTCAAATTTGTTGTTTTACTGTATGCACAGGCCAGCTTAGATACCTCCTTCTTCATTCCAATGGCAAGTCCAGGAACCAGTGGGATGAACGCAGCTACAACTGCAGCATTGCCTGGATCTGTGTTGAGGTTTTTTGATGTTCATCTTCTGGAATGACTCTTCCAGAGAGTGCTGATGTTGGAAGTTCTTCTTCATATCGTATCTTAGTTCATTTTCTGGGTAGCCAAATTAGGCTTTGATCCTCTGTATAAACACAAACAGACCCTTTGCCCACACTTTGATCTTTGATATGCCCTTTACACCATTGTGTAGAACTCATTGGAGGTCACCACACAGGAATTGCTTTTTTTTTTTTTAAGAGAAAGGAATATTATGAGAAAAATGTACCTCCATAGCCAATCATCTTACACCCTTTAAGTGATAAAAATTAATGATATTTAAAGCATGCATTAATCGTTGATTTACAGTTAGTTTTATTCTATCAGGGAGTAATCCCCCTTTTCATTCTTTCTTTTTTTTCTTTTTTTATTTTTTTGTTATCTTTAATCTACACTTACATGAAGAATATTATGTTTACTAGGCTCTCCCCTGTACCAGGTCCCCCCTATAAAACCCTTTACAGTCACCTTCCATCAGCATAGCAAAATGTTGTAGAATCACTACTTGTCCTCTCTGTGATGTACAGCCCTCCTCTTTCTTCCACCCCACCCTACGCATGCTAATCTTAATACCCCCTTTCTTCTCCCCCACCTTATCCCTCCCTACCCACCCATCCTCCCCAGTCCCTTTCCCTTTGGTACCTGTTAGTCCATTCTTGGGTTCTGTGATTCCGCTGCTGTTTTGTTCCTTCAGTTTTTCCTTTGTTCTTATACTCCACAGATGAGTGAAATCGTTTGGTATTTCTCTTTCTCTGCTTGGCTTATTTCACTGAGCATAATACCCTCCAGCTCCATTCATGTTGCTGCAAATGGTAGGATTTGCCCACTTCTTATGGCTGAGTAGTATTCCATTGTGTATATGTACCACATCTTCTTTATCCATTCATCTACCGATGGACATTTAGGTTGTTTCCAATTCTTGGCTATTGTAAATATTGCTGCGATAAACATAGGGGTGCATCTGTCTTTCTCAAACTTGATTGCTGCGTTCTTAGGGTAAATTCCTAGGAGTGGAATTCCTGGGTCAAATGGTAAGTCTGTTTTGAGCATTTTGAGGAACCTCCATACTGCTTTCCACAATTGTTGAACTAATTTACATTCCCACTAGCAGTGTAGGAGGGTTCCCCTTTTCTCCACAGCCTTGCCAACATTTGTTGTTCTTTGTCTTTTGGATGGCAGCCATCCTTACTGGTGTGAGGTGATACCTCATTGTAGTTTTAATTTGCATTTCTCTGATAATTAGCGATGCAGAGCATCTTTTCATGTGTCTGTTGGCCATCTGTATTTCTTTTTTGGAGAACTGTTCAGTTCTTCTGCCCATTTTTTAATTGGATTATTTGTTTTTTGTTTGTTGAGGCATGTGAGCTCTTTATATATTTTGGACGTCAAGCCTTTATCGGATCTGTCATTTACAAATATATTCTCCCATACTGTAGGGTTCCTTTTTGTTCTATTGATGATGTCTTTTGCTATACAGAAGCTTTTCAGCTTCATATAGTCCCACTTGTTCATTTTTGCTGTTGTTTTCCTTGCCCGGGGAGATATGTTTCAAGAAGAGGTCACTCATGTTTATGTCTAAGAGGTTTTTGCCTATGTTTTTTTCCAAGAGTTTAATGGTTTCATGACTTACATTCAGGTCTTTGATCCATTTTGGATTTAGTTTTGTATATGGGGTTAGACAATCGTCCAGTTTCATTCTCGTACATGTAACTGTCCAGTTCTGCCAGCACCATCTGTTGAAGAGACTATTTCGCCATTGTATGTCCATGCCTCCTTTATCAAATATTAATTGACCATATATGTTTGGGTTAATGTCTGGAGTCTCTAGTCTGTTCCACTGGTCTGTGGCTCTGTTCTTGTGCCAGTAACAAATTGTCTTGATTACTATGGCTTTATAGTAGAGCTTGAAGTTGGGGAGTGAGATCCCCCCTACTTTATTCTTCTTTTTCAGGATTGCTTTGGCTATTCGGGGTCTTTGGTGTTTCCATATGAATTTTTGAATTATTTGTTCCAGTTCATTGAAGAATGTTGCTGGTAATTCGATAGGGATTGCATCAAATCTGTATATTGCTTTGGGCAGGATGGCCATTTTGACGATATTAATTCTTCCTAGCCAGCATGGGATGAGTTTCCATTTGGTAGTGTCCCCTTTAATTTCTCTTAAGAGTGACTAGTAGTTTTCAGAGTATAGGTCTTTCACTTCTTTGGTTAGGTTTATTCCTAGGTATTTTATCCTTTTTGATGCAGTTGTGAATGGAATTGTTTTCCTGATTTCTCTTTCTACTGGTTCATTGTTAGTGTATAGGAAAGCTACAGATTTCTGTATGTTAATTTTGTATCCTGCAACCTTGCTGTATTCTGATATCAGTTCTAGTAGTTTTGGGGTGGAGTCTTTAGGGTTTTTTATGTACAATATCATGTCATCTGCAAATAGTGATAGCTTGACTTCTTCTTTACCAATCTGGATTCCTTGTATTTCTTTGTTTTGTCTGATTGCTGTGGCTAGGACCTCCAGTACTATGTTAAATAGCAGTGGGGAGAGTGGGCATCCCTGTCTAGTTCCCGATCGCAGAGGAAAAGCTTTCAGCCTCTCGCTGTTCAGTAAAATGTTGGCTGTGGGTTTATGATATACAGCCTTTATTATGTTGAGGTACTTGCCCTCTATTCCCATTTTGCTGAGAGTTTTTATCATGAATGGATGTTGAATTTTGTCAAATGTTTTTTTAGCATCTATGGAGATGATCATGTGGTTTTTGTCTTTCTTTTTGTTGATGTGGTGGATGATGTTGATGGATTTTCGAATGTTGTACCATCCTTGCATCCCTGGGATGAATCTCACTTGGTCATGGTGTATGATCCTTTTGATATACTTTTGAATTCAGTTTGCTAATATTTTGTTGAATATTTTTGCATCTACATTCATCAGGGATATTGGTCTGTAATTTTCTTTTTTGGTGGGGTCTGCCTGGTTTTGGTATTAGGGTGATGTTGGCTTCATAGAAAGAGTTTGAGAGTATTCCCTCTTCTATTTTTTGGAAAACTTTAAGGAGAGGGTTATTATATCTTCTCTGTGGGTCTGATAAAATTCTGTGGTAAATCCGTCCAGCCCAGGGGTTTTGTTCTTGGGGAGTATTTTAATTACCATTTCAATTTCTTTGCTCATAATTGGTTTGTTTAACTTTTGTGTTTCTTCCTTGGTCAGTCTTGGAAGGTTGTATTTTTCTAGGAAGTTGTCCATTTCTTCTAGGTTTTCCAGCTTTTTGGCATATAGGTTTTCATAGTCGTCTTTAATAATTCTTTGTATTTCTTTGGAGTCTGTCATGATTTTTCCATTCTCATTTCTAATTCTGTTGATTTGTGTTGATTCTCTTTTTCTCTTAATAACTTTGGCTAGAGACTTATCTATTTTGTTCACTTTCTCAATGATCCAGCTCTTGGTTTCATTGATTTTTTGCTATTGTTTTATTCTTCTCAATTTTGTTTATTTCTTCTCTGATCTTTATTATGTCCCTCCTTCTGCTGACTTTAGGCCTCATTTGTTCTTCTTTTTCCAGTTTCGATAATTGTGATGTTAGACTATTCATTTGGGATTGTACTTCCTTCTTCAAGTGTGCCTGGATCGCTATATACTTTCCTCTTAGGATTGCTTTCGCTGTGTCCCACAGAAGTTGGGGCTTTGTGTTGTTGTTGTCATTTGTTTCTATATATTCCTTGATCTCTATTTTAATTTGTTTGTTTATCCATTGATTGTTTAAGAGCATGTTGTTAAGCCTCCATGTGTTTGTGAGCCTTTTTGTTTTCTTTGTAGAATTTATTTCTAGTTTTATACCTTTGTGGTCTGAAAAATTGGTTGGTAGAATTTCAATATTTTGGATTTTGCTGAGGCTCTTTTTGTGGGCTAGTATGTGGTCTATTCTGGAGAATGTTCCATGTGCACTTGAGAAGAATGTATATCCTGTTGCTTTTGGATGTAAAGTTCTATAGATGTCTATTAGGTCCATCTGTTCTACTGTGTTGTTCAGTGCTTCCGTGTCCTTACTTATTTTCTGCCCGGTGGATCTATCCTTTGGGGTGAGTGGTGTGTTGAAGTCTCCTAAAATGAATGCATTGCAGTATATTTCCCCCTTTAGTTCTGTTAGTATTTGTTTCACATATGCTGGTGCTCCTGTGTTGGGTGCATATATATTTAGAATGGTTATGTCCTCTTGTTGGACTGCGCCCTTTATCGTTATGCAGTGTTCTTCTTTATCTCTTGTTACTTTCTTTGTTTTGAAGTCTATTTTGTCTGATATTAGTACTGCAACCCCTGCTTTCTTCTCACTGTTGTTTGCCTGAAATATGTTTTTCCATCCCTTGACTTTTAGTCTGTGCTTGTCTTTGGATTTGAGGTGAGTTTCTTCTAAGCAGCATATAGATGGGTCTTGCTTTTTGTCCATTCCATTACTGTGTGTCTTTTGATTGGTGCATTCAGTCCATTTACATTTAGGGTGACTATTGAAAGATATGTACTTATTGCCATTGCAGGATTTAAATTCGTGGTTACCAAAGGTTCAAGGGTAGCCTCTTTATTATCTTACCGCCTAACTTAGCTCACTTATTGAGCTGTTGTATACACTGTCTGGAGATTCTTTTCTTCTCTCCCTTCTTATTCCTCCTCCTCCATTCTTCATATGTTGGGTGTTTTGTTCTGTGCTCTTTCTAGGAGTGTTCCCATCTAGAGCAGTCCCTGTAAGATGCCTTGTAGAGGTGGTTTGTGGGAAGCAAATTCCCTCAGCTTTTGCTTGTCTGGGAATTGTTTAATCCCGCCATCATATTTAAATGATAGTCGGGCTGGATACAGTATCCTTGGTTCAAGGCCCTTCTGTTTCATTGCATTAAATATATCATGCCATTCTCTTCTGGCCTGTAGGGTTTCTGTCGAGAAATCTGATGTTAGCCTGATGGGTTTTCCTTTATAGGTGACCCTTTTCTCTCTAGCTGCCTTTAAAACTCTTTCCTTCTCCTTGATCTTTGCCATTTTAATTACTATGTGTCTTGGTGTTGTCCTCCTTGGATCCTTTCTGTTGGGGGTTCTGTGTATTTCCATGGTCTGTTCGATTATTTCCTCCCCCAGTTTGGGGAAGTTTTTAGCAATTATTTCTTCCAAGATACTTTCCCTCCCTTTTCCTCTCTCTTCTTCTTCTGGTACCCCTATAATACGGATATTGTTCCTTTTGGATTGGTCACACAGTTCTCTTAATATTGTTTCATTCCTGGAGATCCTTTTATCTCTTTCTATGTCAGCTTCTATGCGTTCCTGTTCTCTGGTTTCAATTCCATCAAGGCCTCTTGCATCTTATCCATTCTGCTTATAAATCCTTCCAGGGATTCTTTCATTTCTGTGATCTCCTTTCTGGCATCTGTGATATCCCTCCGGACTTCATCCCATTTCTCTTGCATGTTTCTCTGCATCTCTGTCAGCATGTTTATGATTTTTATTTTGAATTCTTTGTCAGGAAGACTGGTTAGGTCTGTATCCTTCTCTGGTGTTGCCTCTGTGATCTTGGTTTGCCTTTAATTTTGTCTGTACATGGTGATAGGAATAGTTTGCAGAGCTGGGACGAGTGACAGCTGGAAGAACTTCCCTTCTTGTTGGTTTGTGGCCTTCCTTTCCTGGGAGAATAACGACCTCTAGTGGCTTGTGCCGGGCAGCTGTGCGCAGACAGGGCTTCTGCTTCCTGCCCGGCTGCTATGGAGTGTATCTCCGCTTTTGCCGTGGGTGTGGCCTGGCTCGGGCTGCTGCTCCAAAATGGTGGAGTCATGTTGGAATGGGAGCGGCTGGGAGGCTATTTATCTCTGTAAGTGGCCTCCGTGCTCCCTGCTGCCCAGGGGTTAGAGTGCCCATAGAACCCCGGATTCCCTACCTCTGGACTAAGTGTCCCGCCCTGCGCCTTTAAGACTTCCAACAAGCACTCACCAAAACAAAACAACAGCAACCACAAAAAAAAAAAAAAAAATGGCTGCTCGCTTTTCTTTTGTTCTCTGGCGCCAGCGTCCAATACCTGCTCACCAGTCCTGCTGCCCTGTTTCCCTAGTATCCAGGACCCCACACATGCACTGTGTCTGTGCTCTGGTGCGGATTGCTGGGGCTGAGTGTTTAGCAGTCCTGGGCTCCCGCTCCCTCCCCGCTCCGACTCCTCTCCTCCCGCCGGGATCTGGGGGGAGGAGCGCTCGGGACCCCCCGGGCCGTGGCTTTTATCTTACCCCCTTTGGGAGGCGCTGGGTTCTCGCAGGTGTGGATGTCATCTGGATGTTGTCCTGTGTCCTCTGGTCTTCATTCTAGGAAGAGTAGTCTTTGTTATATTTTCATAGATATATTTGGTTTTGGGAGGAGATTTCCACTGCTCTACTCACACCGCCATCTTGGCTCTGCCTCCTAGCTTTTTTATTTTAATTCAGGTTGACCTCAAAAGTAATCAGTATGGTATAGAAAATGTGTTCAGAGCATATTCAGAAACTACTAGGGCAAGTTTTATTATTATTTATATTTATTACATTCTTTATTAGCTTTTCTCTGTTTCTGTTGTTGTGCTTTAAAACATACTCATGAACATTGTGCCAAAATCTGTCTTGATGTCAAGATTCAGTGATACATGGGAAAGTTTTATAGGTCTGATCTTAAATCAGAAATTAGAACATTGCTAAGGGATATTAGAAATAACTGCAATAAAGACTATCACTCTGTCTAGAGCATCTGATAAATTAGCCTTTTCTTTACTGTAGACAAATGTTTTCCAACTGCCATAGGAGGGGGAAAAAAACCTTTCTTGGAAGGCACACAAACAGGAAAAAATACAGTTTGTTTATTTTTAAATAGTTTCAAGTCCTTTTGGAGCTGTCTTCCAATCAATAGAAATGACTAAAAAATTCTATGGTCTCATCTTCCAGGTTTTATGTTTCTCATTTATTTAACCAAGATAATAAAAACTATATGTGATCTCTTCAGTCATTTTCAAATGAGGCTGACATCTTTAGTTTATCTCCAAATAGCTTGGGCTGCAAATCTCATTTTAGAATTGTCTTTAGTATAACCCACTGCCAAGTAGATAGCCAGACATCACCTTTGATTTCCTTATTAATGAAAATAAGGCCCCTGGGTTTGAAAGTCTTGGGTTATGATCATGAAAATTTATGTTGTATTAGCACATGGGAAGCCACAGTAAGACATGGGCAACCTTCACAACTTGAGTTCCTTCACTCTTACATCCATCCTTTCAACCTGAGATGTAACAAGTTCCAGAGATCAATACCTTTCAGTGAGAATCAGCTGAAATTAAAATCTGTGGTGAGGCTTCACCCAACACCTTTATGAAATCTGCCCTGAAGAGCAGCTTGAATATTGAAGCCCCAATCAAATGGCTTTGTTATGCCTTTATTCTTGTGAAATCCCAAGATTGATGGGAAATAGGCTTCTGATTTCTGCAAAGAGCAGACCATTTTCTAGCATTCCATGGGAGTCCCTACTTGTAATTCTGCCACCATTAGACGTGTGATGTGTACAGGGTAGTGCCGTGGTGTCTTATGCAGAAATTGCTTTCAAATTCAGCTTGTACCATGTAAATTGTATAAATTGTTCTTCAAGGTGATGTAAATGGCTGTTTCTTGAATCTTGATGCTATGCATACCAGATCTGTTCTAGCTATACTCATGCCAGATTAGAGATGGGCATTAGGGCTCATCAGTAAAAAAGTCCTACTCAGAGGAGTTTTCAGGGTTAGTAAAGTTTATTCTTTCTTTCCTTCAATAAAAGGTGAAGTCATTGGGGTTGCACAGAGGGCCATGTCTTATGAAAAATACACCATTGAACCCTGGAATCATACTCTTAAATGAGATAGCCTAAATCTGAAGGGACCTCAGGAATTTGCAACCAAATTATTTTTTCAGTTCCTTTTCCATTCACAGATTTTCTCTCTCTTTTACAAAGTAAGCGCCTTTGATTTCATGTAATTTAGGTAGATGTATGCTATAATTTTGTGTGCACATTTTGTATCAGGAGAGGGCATTTTAGACTAACAGTGCTAAGGAGGGAGTTCTGGGGCTTGAATGGGGAATATCTGCATCTTCAAACTGAGCCAACAGATGCTGACAGTAAGGGAGAAGTCCCAAACTGGGAAAGGACCTGGTGAGTGTTCATTCAACAAGCAGTTCTGAGTACCTCCCGCAGTACAAGCATTGTTCAATTTGCTGGGAACAGAAATGAGAAGGGTACAAATTCTGGTCTCAAGGAACTCACAGTCTTGTCTGGAGGAGGAAGAGGTTAGTAGATAGCAAGGAAGCCATGAATACAAGACACCTAGGGGGAAGACAGATAAATGGTGAAAGTAGGTAGCTGGTGTGTGGTAGAGGAGCCCCTTGAGATTAATGGGTTTTGGTTCTCTGCAGCATAAGTCAGCAAACAACAGTCCTGTAGACCAAATCTGGCCCATTACTTGTTTTTGTAAATAAAGATTTATTGGAACACAGCCACACTCATTTGTTTAAGTATCAAGTATGAGCAGCTGTTTTTATATGACAAGGACAGAGCTAAATAATGGCAGCAGGGGTTTTATGGCTCACAGAGAAGAAATTCTTTACACTTTGACCTGTTCCAGAAAATGTTTGCCCATCACTGCTCTAGAGGCAGTCGATGCCTCATAATATTTTTGATTGATGAGATATCAGAAGAGAGGGTTTTAACTTAAGTTTTCTACCTTTAACTTCAATACCAATGGTTCCTCAACTTTTCTCTGCATGTGTTTCTAAATGGACTGGACTAGTTCATTCACATTAGGACTATAATTTTTCCAACTTGAACCAATAAAAGCTAAGTTTATTTTCTCTTTCCCCTGTGGCTCCAAAGTATGGAGTCTTATCAATATTCTGACTATTAAATTACCTCAATTAAGTATTTTCTATTCATTATTTGGAAATCCCTTTAACTATGTGTGTACAAATCTGACAGTGAAATTCTTAAAACACTCCAAGAGGAATATTTTAAGCCCAGTCAAGAACCAAAAAAGGAAATATAATATACTCTTGCCTGAATGATTATGTTATCTGAAAATCCTAAAGTACTTTATAGTGAGCTCTGTGTCCAGATTCAGAATGAGGAACGACAAAATTTTTAGATAAATTGGTTTGTGAAATATTTATGTGCACTTTAGTGGCAGAGACAGGAGGTAATCTGTTTTGTATTGAATCAGCTTGGGACTGAAAAAAAATTTCAACATTAATGAGATTTTTTAAGGCCACTTTTAAATTCATGTTGGCAAAAGACAAATAGTCAAGACCTTTAATTTCTATAAACTTAACGGCTAGAGAATAAATAAAGCTTTATTAACTTAAATAAAAGTAGCTTTTCTTGCAAGGGCATAGCAATTTTTCTCTCTGTGTAATCTTCTGAAGGACTGCTCTTGTCTATGTATCGATCAGCCTTTTCCAGTGTGTTTTGTTGGATTTTAACTAAGTACTCTTGACTTTGGAAAATAAACAAATGAAAAACACAAGATGACTGCAGCTTGACACCAGTGGGCAAGCCTTTGATCTGAGAGTTAGCCAACGAGCATCTTCATACCAGTTGTGCTGTGGTCTTGCTGTTGAACCTTGCACAGACTACATAACCATGTGAGACTCCCTTAGTTAGTTACTAAAGTGAAAGTGTGAACAAAAGCAGTTACAAGGAATATAAGACAATTGTACTACCAGCCTTGTTGCTTTCACCATGGCAGACATTGCTAGTTGATCCCTGCACCTTCTTTCTCTACCTAGCCAATCTCAAAATTTTTCTCAGTCTAGTACTCTGAGTAGCTAATATCAAGAGGTAGGAGCTGCTATATCAACTTAAACTATTCTACAAGAAACAAGTAGGTGATCTCTGGGTTATCTGATGGTGTGGTTGATGTGTGCAGCTCTAGTTAAGGGCTTTTCTACAAACACGTGGCTATAAAATCATAGCCACAGAGTCAGAGAAATAGAGCAGTGGTTCTCAATATCTGCATTCTTAAGCGTCTTCTCTTGTGCTAGAGAAAAATGCCAATTCTCTCTAAGTGGGTCTGCAGTGAGATTCAGGTATCTTTATGTTTAACAATTGTCTTACACTCTGCTTGAAACCCACACAATTTTGATGTTCAAAGGATTGTGGCCGGTAAAGAAGTTGACCCTCAGTTGTATTGGTGTCTTGGTAAAATTTTTTTTCTTATCATGTAAACCATATTTTCAGATAAATATTTTTGTACTTATTGAAGAAAATACTTCCTACCTTTACTTCTTGAAATCCTTAAAGATATTTTTCTCTATTCCCAATCTTCTTTATTGGGGTTGGGTGGTGAGTCCCTTGATACTATTTAAGGGAAAACCACAAGCATATGTCAATATATCAGTAGATGTACCTAGATCTTCCTGAATTCACTAACTGATATGACCCAGAGGTGAAAGTCACAGCCTCCACATTTAAGGAATCAATACAATCCTTCACTTCAGTGTGAAATCTTGAACTGAGCTACAGTGTCAGTGCTATGACGTAAGTATGCTTCTGTCCACCAGTGCATGCTTTTCTTTACCAGTGACCTAAATTAAGGAGCATATTTTTGAACTAAAGAGAAAGAAGATTGTCTTCATCTGAAGACATGGTTCCCACCTATGGCTATTAGGGTGCATGTTGGCTCATTTTCTTGTTTCATTGTCAATGTCCATCTTGGAGGATTGTTGAGAGCATTCTGGGTAATGAATTTAAAATCATGGCCACAGTAAGTGCTCAATAAATGATACTGTTTTTGTTGTCGATACCATCATTTCCATCTTTTCATGTGTTTTAAATGTATCTTCTGCAACAAATATTAAACTGGTTTTATAATTAAGATATAATGGCTTTCTTTGACCCATGGATCTGCTGTTTTCCCTGGCTGGCATTGACACCACTTACTGGTCAAGCTCCATGATACTGAGAAAGTTATTAAGCTCAGTTGCCTCAGATGTGGAATGAAGAGTGATAGTAGTCTCTACTGTTAGGACCATTGGGAAAATTAAACAAGATAGGACAGGTATCAGCATAAAGTGCTCAATTAGTATTATAACATATGCCCATTCTTTTAGATGAGAAAATAAAGGCTAGTAGTATTCCAGTCATCTATAAATTCACATTCTAACCACATTCACCTTCCCTCTTCCTGTTCTCATGCTTGCCTCCTTATGATGGCATTTCTACTATTCCACAGTTGTGACCCTTTGCTTGGAACCTCTTTCATACAAATTAATTCTTATTTTTTTCACTCTTTTAAAATAGTTTTATATCCTAACTGTTGCAGAAATCTTAGCCTACAGAATACAAAAAACCTCTTTAAAATAGGGAAAATGTCCTAAACCTAGGTTCTGTTCTGCCTACAGTGCCCAGCATAGCAATACCCTCCAAGAAAATATATTTTATTTAATGAATACCTCAGGGCTTTTCTACAAACACACGGCTGTAAAATCATAGCCACAGAATCAGAGAAATAGAGCAGTGGTTCTCAATATCTGCATTCTTAAGAGTCTTCTCTTGTGCTAGAGAAAAATGCCAATTCTCTCTAACTGGGTCTGCAGTGAGATTCAGGTATCTTTATGTTTAACAATTGCCTTAGAACTCCACTGTCCAATCTGGTAACCACTAGGCACACATGGTTTGTGTAAGTCTCGTCACACTGCTGTGCCACAATGCCCCAGAATGGCATTGATGAGTAAAAGGAATTTATTTCTTACAGTTCTGGAGGCTGGGAGTCTGAAATTAGAGTGCCAGCATGGTCTGGTGAGAGCCTTTTCTGGGTCACAGACTTCTTGTAGCATCACACAGCAGAAGAGAGCTAGGAATCTCTCTGAAGCCTCTTTCGTAAGACACTGACTCCACTTTCTGGTCCACTACCCTCATGACTGCAGTACCTGCTGAAGGCCATATCTCCTGGTACCATCATATTTGGAGGTGAGCATTTCAGTGTATGAATTTGGAAATGACACAAGCTTTCAGACTATGACATTCTTATTTAAATTAATATTTAAATTAATCCAAATGAAATAAAAATAAAAATCCTCAGTCACACTAGCCACAGTTTCAAGTGTCCAATAGCCACATGTGGCTAATGACTACTATATAAATATTTTCATCACAGCAGAAAGTTTATTAGAAAGTTCTGCCCTGACCTATTTTGATGAACATGGCCCTTTAGTCATACATTAGGAAATGTAGGAATAGATGCAGATCCATGAAAACTCTTATGTGCTTGGTGACTTCAGCTTTTAATAATACTGTTAAGCATAGCAATAGAGTAGCAGAATGTGCAGCTACCATTCTGAGTACCTTTTGGTGTTTTCTAACCGGTGCATCACAGCCATCATTTCCTTTACATGTCAATGGGTTCACAGGAGTTAGTGTCATTATTCCTATTTTATAGAAACTCAAGGCTAAGGAATTTGCTGAAGATCCCTAAACTAGCAAATAGTGAGCCAGCTTGCAGCTCTAGTCTGGTTCTAAGGTGAACACTTACTTTCTCTACTTCATCAGCTGGCTCTACCTACATACAAGCATTAAACTGAATTTGGTATCTGAAGTTGATGTCTGTACTTTGAACCTGTTAATCATTGCAGAAAAGTGTGCTAAATGCTGATTCAACCCTATTATCCTTATAAGGATTAAATGTTTTCTTTTATTGATCTCCCCCAAACTGGGTCAAGGATCTCATCTCTGAGATCTCCTGGTCATTTCTATTTACTTATTTCTCTTGTTGCATAATTCACTCTGGGCTGAAGTTACTTGTTGTGTTGGCTGTATCCCCCTTGTAAACTATGATATTCTTGAGGATAGGAGCTGGATCTTGATTATCAAGTTATCCCATGTACCTGCTATGTGGTGGATGCTAAATAAATTTCCAATAGATGAGCCAATTAAAGAGACTTAATTCTTGCCAATAAACTGGAAAATCTACTGGAAGGATGAGAATGATCATGTAAACTGTCAAAGGTTGCCAGGAACTGTGCTAAAGAATGCCCTTCTGGAACAAGTTAGACATAAAGTGACTGAATCCAATCTGGAGTTCTACAGCTCTAATTCTTAGGTCTATAAATCTCTTTTAAATCTCCTGACCTTATCTCCCAGTCTTCCCATTTATGTTAAAATCCTCTTTCTGCTGACCAGTGGCAAAATGCTTTAGCTGGGTTGCTGAATGTTCTTATTTTTTATTTTTTCACAGATATGCTAATCTCAAGAATGATGCATCTCAGCTCTAGCATCATTAAAATGGTATCCCATTGCCATTCTGCAGTTCACTGCTGAGTCGACACCTCTATTACAATCTCTATGTTCTAGGGTTTCTAATTTGGCCATAAAAATTCACTCAGGGTAGAAACTTGTCACAGGAGGTCTTGCTTCTGAATGGTATTTTTTTTCAAACAAAATCGCAAAGTACATTGTTTAGTGTATGTGAACTATTGTGTTTTACAAACACTCAGGTGGAATCCTGAAAAGGACATTTAGAACATTGTAACTTATGCTGTTACCTGAAATGTTGACACTTTTCATGGAGGTGTCATCAAGCAAGTTTTGAATAAATCCTTTTCTACCCCTTTGGTGATTTCCCTGGGTATATCATGCAGAATATCGCCAGTTTTTGTAAACTCATCAAAACTTCCTTTGTGAAGAATATCTTCTTTCTCATTGCATTCTCTGTCCTCTTTCTGTTCTCTTTTGCTCTTACACAGCTTATACCTCACGATCTCACCTACCATATTTTCTCTTTGCAACACACACATGTGTGTCTATGTGTGTGTCTATGTAAGTGTAAGTGTAAGAAGTGTCTGTGGGAAAATTAATATATAGTATTTACAGTCCACTCTCAAATTTTCACACATGATTACCCACTTTATGGGTTGTCTGTGGTATATTTTTCTTGCAATTCTTTTCCCATTCATCTAACATATAACCAAATGAACTCCTTTCTGCACTCTAATACACATATAATTGCTATGAAGTCCTTTGTAGAAACTAATGTATATTGTTTTAATATGTGTTTGTCCTCAAAAATACATGTTAAAAGCTGATTACATAAATGGTGCTGTACATACACATTACTTTGAAGTTTATGGAGCTCCTTCCTTTCATATTGTGAATAAACAAAGAGTTGCTGTTCATACATGAGCTCTTTGCACATTTGTTCCTGATGGATAATGAGGGGGATAAAATTTAGGCTATGATGCAGCAGTCCAAAAAAAGAGAATATGAAAATAGGTGATTAGCCCAGAAGTCTATGCTGTTTTGTGCATGGAGAGCTGTCAGCTGTTGGGATTTTAGGATCTCACTTTCTACCTGATGAGTGACTTATCACTCAACCAACACACTTAATAGTAAAAAATATTGGTAAATTTGCAGCAGTCTGTATGGCCCTTTCTGCTACCAGTTAAATTACCTAATCATTAGCAAAGAGATTCCCACACTCATACAAATTCGGTCCATTCCAAGTCTGTCTAAAGTCTTATACTTAGAAAAGGACTTCTTAGGGTAACATTTTGATCTTAAGCCTTTTCGGGATGAATAATTGTCCAACTTGGCCAACTGGCTTCTGAGTAAAAAGTGCATAGATGTAGCCAAAACAATAAGCTTAGATAGTTTTATTTATTCAAGAGCATCTGCTCCATGCCAGGTACTTGGCTCTATTCTGTAAATGTAAAAGGTAAAGATGTGACTTCAACCCTTAAATTGCCTGCAGTCCATTACATAAAACAGATTCTTGACCAGCATCTTCTAGTAAAATTTAGTATTGAAATAAAGGCCTATTTATTCAGCATATATTCGTTGTGTTTTTTATGTGCTGATCTTGTTCTAGGCTGTGGGAATACATTGATGAACAAAACAGACAAGACCCTGTCTTTCTGTCTCCCAAGAAAGACATACAGTACACAAAGTGGAAAGCAGTGGATATTGCTTTGCTCACTGCAATATTCCCCAGCATTAAGTACAGTGCCTGGCACATAGTATCTACTCAATAAATATTTTAGAATTTGAATAAAAATAACTGTGACTAAAACAAGGGCTACAAGTGCTTCAAAAGGAAAATATTTGCCTGGCAAAGTGATCATGGAAGACGGAGGAGGGAATAATTCATTCTGTGTGCATCAGTGAGAGAAAGCCATACCGACCTCAAATTATTTGTAAGACGCAGTAAAGTGAAGAGAGGGGAGGCAGCAGTGCCAGATGCAAGAGGGAAAAGTCCAGCAAAGGCAGGTGAGAAAGACCATAATGCATCCGGCATCCTATAATTCAGTCTGTCCCAAACATGAAAACTAGATAGGTGGATTTGAACTTGATTGTGAAGGTCTTCTTTGCCAGGACAAGGTTTTGCTATCCTATAGGGATTAGGGACACTTAAATATTTTTGAACAGAATGGACCTTGTATCCATCTGCATTGTGGAGCTTCTCCTTTCTTGAGACAATTTTCTCACCATAGTTGGTGGTATTTTTGCCTTCTTATTAATGCATTTTTGTCCCTCACCCATTAGCTAATCAGACGAACTATCATTCCTTTGAGGCTATTTTAGACCAGTCCCTTATAACTGAGCGGAGTTAAGTCCCATGTCCCCTTATGTAGACAGTAACTAAACAACTTGCCATCTTGTGACCTCTAGCAAAGAAAAACCTTTTCTGGAGCAGCTAATGGGATGCTTCCATAGTGGATGAGAGGCCAGCAACACAATCAGTAATAAAGAAAGCCAACAGTCTTACTTCCCACATCAAAAATTAGCAATGTGCAATAGACAGCAAAGCCTGCCACACTCCTCCCTAGTGAAGCTCATAATGGGAGAAAGTGCCCATCCCTGGAGGATGGGAAGGGAACATTTTCATGCAGAGGTGCCAGTTTAATCATCAGAGGGAAGCTCTGCATAGCAAATGGAGGGCAGAACTCTCAGGAAGAGGCTGGAGGTTTAATTGCCCATTTGTGAGTCCTGAAATCCCCTTATAGGCTTATATAAAGGCCAGGGGAAGTGCATCCGCCACGAAGCCTTACACAGAGTAGACATGCAGTAAATATCTTCTGAATGATAAATAAGATCAAGGATGTAAACTAGCCACCTCTGGCAGATGCCTCAGTGGTAAAAATATTCTTAAAATTGTTTGTGGAGGCTTTATGGTTTATAAAGGCTTTCATTAATGCTGCCTTCTTTTTCTCCAGCACTATACAGCACAAGACAGGAATTTTCGCTATGTGTAAGAAGAGTCTTAGGGGGGTTAAGGGAACCATTCAAGGTTGTATGGCTAGATAATGCTATGGTTGGGTCATGAACTCAGATTTGCTGAATCAAAATGTAGGACATTCCTTCTATGCTCTGAAAGCTTAATTACAGTGTAATTTGCAAAATGTAGTCTTAGATGACTGCTTCAAAATCACCTTGTAGGAGTTAAATTACAAATTTCAGGGACTTACCCAATCATCCTTTCTAGAAGTAAGACCCAAGAAATCTGCATTTGTAACAACAGCACTGGAAAATTTTTTACTACAGGCATTTTTGAAAACCACTGTGCCTAACACAGGTTGAGATGTTTAATGAAAGTTCCACAGGTCTAACTAATCCCCAGCATAAAGCTGAAAAACAACAGAAAACCTGTTTTAATATTTAAAAAGAAACTGCAAAGTCAAGGTTGAATATAGGTGTAAAGGTCAAGGTCAGGGGACAAAGTCTTCTATTTACTATTAGTTTTTGACTGAAAATCTTCTGATTGTAGTGGCAGTTGATTACTATTATGAACTTAGAAATTTTTATCTATTTGAGGTTCCTTATAAACTTCTTTTCAGATGCGGAAGGAAATAGGCTTGATTTGTTTAGTTCAACAGCAAATCATAGGAATCAGGGCACTTTGTTTTTGGTTCTACTCTTTCTAACCTGGTAGTACTACAGCATTTGCTATAACTACAGGTCCTTTAATTTCAAAATTTGATGAGTAGTATATGCCTATGAATCAAGTTTAACAGATTTAGCATCGCTGGAGCTAGTCATTCACTAAAGTTTGACAATATTCAAGCAAATAATGTAGTAACCACATATTCAGTATTCATTGTATTTTTTCTTATTTTCCAGCTTCCAAAGCAAGTAGTTTAAAAACTATACAACTTTGCATTTCTGGAAAGAATCATAATTTACATGTTGATTGGTTATAAATGATACCTGGTTAATCTCTGTCAAGATGAGCAGAGGTTCAAATGCAGTAGGCCATGGCTTTTCTTAGATCCTGGTGGCCAATTATAATTGAAGTATTTTTGAAGTATTAAAAGGAAAAGGCTTAACTAAGAATTCTATATCCAACAAAACTGTCCTTCAGAAATGAAATGAAGACACTAAGAAATTAAGATATGCTTAGAAAATAAGAGAAACTATTGCTGCAGTAAACATAGCAGTGCATATATCTTTTCAAATTGGGGTTTTCATTTCCTTCAGGTAAATATCCAGAAGTGGAATTGCTAGATTGTATAGTTCTCTTTTTAAGTTTCTGAGCACCCTTCATACTATTTTCCATAGTATCTATGCCACTGTACATTCCCACCAACAGTGAACAAGGGTTCCCTTTTCTGCATATCTTCACCAACATTTGTTATTTTTTTGCTTTTTGATTCTAGTGACTCTGATAGTTGTGAGGTGATATCTCACTGTGGTTTTGATTTGTATTTGCTTGATGGTTAGTGATGTTGGGAGTCTTTTCATGTGCCTATTAGCTATCTGTATGACTTCTTTGGAAAAATGTCTAGTCAAGTCCTCTACCCATATTTTAATTGGATTTTCTTGATATTAAGTTGTGTAAGTTCTTTATATATTTTGGATATTAGTTTCTTACCAGATCTTGTTTTATGAATACCTCTCCCATTCAGTAGACTGCCTTTCCATTTGCTGATGGCTTCCTTCTCTGTGCAGAAAGAAGCTTTTTAGTTTGATGTAATTCCATTTCTTTGTTTTAGCTTTTGTTGCCCTTGCCTGATGAGTCTGCTCCAAAAAAATATTGCTAAGACTGATGCCAAAGAACTTATTGCCTTTTTTTTCTGTTTATGAGTTTTATAGTTTCATGTCTTACATTCAAATCTATTTTGATTTAATTTTTGTATATCGTATAATATAGTGGTCCAATTTTGTTCTTTTGTATTTAGTTGTCCAGTTTTGCCAGTACCATTTATTGAAGAGACTGTCTTTTCCCCATTGTATATTCTTGCCTCCTTTGTCATTATTAATTGAACATATATATGTGGGTTTCATTTCTATGCCATTGATCTGTTTTGTGCTGAGGTGGCCCTTGCTAGAGTACCTGGACCCAGCCTCCATCTGCACTATCAAGGTGGAGGGGAAACATAAAAAATGGTGCTCACCAGTGCCTTCAACCCCAGAAGGTGTTCTAGTAGTTTCTTACCTATTTAGTGGATACTCAAGGGTTAGTAAATGGATTTCCTTCACTTATAGTCTAGTTTCCCTTTAAACTGGTTTTTTCTTCTGTGTCTGAAGGAAGGTAAGTCTGCATCATGGGCACCTCAGTGATATCCCTCCCTACTGTAGGTCACCATGGCAGGTGGGTTTCTGGTCATTACTGTGTCTCCATCTCTTCTACCCTTCTCTGTGTGCTCCCTCTATAATTTGTTGTACAGAAGATGTTCAGTCAGCCCTCAGTTCTTCTTCAAGAGTAATTGCTCTATATGTAGGTACAAATGCTCTTTATGTAGATATTTTGTGTGTCTATGGGAGGAGGTGAGTTCAGGGTCTTCTTAGCTGCCATCTTGGATTGCTCTCTGAAATGTTACACAGAGTTAGAGTGTGAGCCAGAACTGAAAACATATATGCACTCAAAATCTTGTACACAAATATTTCTATCAGCTTTGTTCATAATTTGCACAATCTAAACATCCATCATATTAAATGGATAAATAAAATGTGATTTATATGTAGCAGAATAATATTTATCCATAAAAAAGAATGAAGTGTTGTTACATCCTATTAAATGCATAAACCTTGAAAACATAACATTTAGTGGATATAACCAGTCAAAAATGCCAGATAACATATGATTCCATTTTATGAAATGTCTAGATTAAGCAAATCCATGGAGCTAGAGAATAGGTTAGAAGTTTCCAGGGGCTTGAGGTAGGAAAGAATAGGGAGTGACTGCTATATTAATTGATAATGAGTTTTTTTGGGGGGTGTTGATTAAATATTGTAAAATTAGATAGCAGTGATAGAAGCTGTGACTGTATTTAATATAGTGAATATAGTGAGCAACTATATGCATATACTAAAGACCACTGAATTTTGTACTTTAAAAAGGTAAATTTTATGGTATTTGAATTATATCTCAGTAAAGCTGTTATGTCAAAAAAAGAAAAACCTTTCAAATTCCTAAGTATTATGTCATTATAATTATAGTATTGGGTTAAGTGTAGCACTCTGAATGTAGGATCCAGATAAAGCTGAGAAGTCATTGCCTGCCCTGGTGTGTACATTGAGAAAAATGCTTTACTTAAAACTCTTTATAGAAATATCTAACTGTCTAGCAACTGGGGCAACACCTCATCAGGGTGAAACACCGCTGTGGACCAGGAATAAGAAGACTCAAATTCTTGATCAGTTCTGACAGCAAGTATGTGTGTGGTATTTGACAAATCATTTCATAGTTCTGGAATAAAATGTGGGGGTTGAATTAAGGCAGTGGTTGAACATTCTACTCCAATGGGTCATCTTCAGGAGGTGGAGAAGGTGGCACACCATTGGGGAGGTATGAGAGGCCAGGAGAGCAGAGGGACCTGGACTAGGGCGTATCTCATTTTATCTCTTTTATCTGTTTTATATATTGAACAATGCTTTGCTTCACAAAAAGAAGAGAAGGGTTAGAACTCCTCGGATTAGATTATTTCTGAAGTATTTTTCAGCTGTTATCACTCTAAAATCTCTATATAGGACTTTCTATTTAAATAGAAAAAAAGACATGACTTGTGTCCTTAAAATATTTTCCTTGAAACCCTTGCATTCCTCCCTTCCCCAACAAAGTTGCATTGTCCGTGAATAGTAATGTATAAGCAATTTGAAGTACTACAAACTTTGAATACATACAATTCCAGTTAGTGTGCATGTTGCTTTATCACTAACATTTCATTTAATATGTCAAAGTATGAATCATAGAAGTCATTCAAGAACTACTTTTAAATCCTGGAGTAGCTGTTCACACCCAGAAATATATGTGTTTTTGACAAGTTGAAATGTAATTCATCCAATAAATAGGACAGATTGTATATTCATTTCTATAGGGTACCTCTTCACATTCCCAGCACCTTTGATCTCCCAGTACCTTTGAATAAAAGTACATATTTTGAGCAACTCCTACAAGCTTAACAGCAGTGTTCTGTGTTCATTGGCTTGTGGAATCTATTGCCACAAAATGTGGCCTAATATCTCCTATCTGATGCTTTTTCATAATTAGCTTAAGGACTATAGCTTTTGAGCCAACCCTCTTCCTAAGATATTCCTTAGGGGTAATAGACGATCCTCTTGTTGCAAAAGAACAGTCATCTTGAGATGGCAGTCTTGAAAGGAAACCAAGAATCAGGGAAATAGTACAGTGTAAGGTTCCTTATTTTATCTTTAATGTATTTTAATCCACAAATATTTGCTTTCATGCTGCTTTTTGTCTTCTTGGCATTAGCTGTATATTTCTCAGGATTCTTTCCTTAAATGAGCAATATGGTGTGTTATATTGTTTCTTGCCTTTCTCTATTGTATTTTTAAGCTACTCCCTTAATTTCCAAAGTCATTGATATCAGAAGCTTGTTGGTTTAGTTTAAAAAGTACTAGAATTACTACTTGAAGAATTTTTAGATAATAAGTTAAATGATATTTAATTTTTAAAAAATCATATTTCCAACTTGCAGGAAAACATGCATTTCTTGGTGAAAAACTGCCTATTTCCAACATATTTCCAAAGTGACTTTTGAATGTTATAAAAACAGCACAGTGGTAACCAAAACCTCTTACAGAAATCCCATTCCATGTAAACAGTAATATGGACCAGCAGCTTGTGAGAAATGCAAAGGCCCCACTCCAGACATACAGAATCAAAATCTGAATTTTAACTGGATTATACTTCATAATCACATTACATTTTGAGAAGCATTGGTTTGCATGGAACTGAAAAACGGTGGAATTTCAGTTTGAAAGTCAAAATTGCTGTCGATGGCAATAGAGGAAATAATGTGACTATATATATTTTGCAGATCATTTCTTTTCCCTTTTATTCTTGATAAATATTTTTAAATGGGAGTATATTTACATTATTTCAAGTGTTTTCTGTGATTGCAAACACTATTATCATTGTGATTTCATCCTCATTAAAACTTACATAATTCATATTTGCACTGAAAGCTACACATACACAAATTTACCAATACTCCATTCCAAAAATATCCCACTAAACCCTGACCACTGTGCTTGTACATTTAGACAATGCTCCTTCTGGGATCCCCAAGCCACATAAAATAGCAAAGAGTTCATTAGAACGATGTCACCAGCATAGCAATAATTAAGGCTGTATCAGCAATTTAGGGGTTTATAACTCTGCTATAAAGTTGTACTCTGGGAGGAAGCTCAGCACAAAAGTTCAACCTGGGAGTACAATGTTTGCTATATCTGGGAGGAATGTAGGGGAAAATTGATTTGGTTGTTTATGATTCACCATATTGCTCCTCTGATTCCTAGTGACATTTGAATTAAGATGTTTTATGAACTGGTGATCATAAAGAACTGGTATTTTCACTGAAGTCTTCATAGACCTTACTCAAACTGTAAATATTCCAGTAACTCAAATGGTGCCATTGTTTATATTGCATAAATGGGGACAAATATGCACAAGAATGCAACTAAAAGGGAAAAGGAGTAATTCTAAGTAGGAAGAAATGGTAATGCATTTCACTGAAGTAGGATGCCCTGAACTCCTTAGTTGCCTGTGTATTTCTGCAGAGACACCAAGGCCTGCTCCTATGAACTGCTCTGGGGTATATTTACTTGATAAATCAACGTTATTGCTCAGAAAATTTTAGATCCAGCTCTCTTAGAAAACATACTCACATTTGACTTCTTTTAGATATAGCTACAGAGCTAGTAGCTAAAGAGCAGTTTCATTAAGTGAAATGAACCTGGGGTTTATACTCCTTCAGCTCTTTTACAATCACTTTGCTCTTTTGAAGAGAGAAACTTGAGATACTGAGACTTCTAGCTGTTGTAATTGGGAATATAATAAGAGTGAAGGCCTATTATAGTCAATTTGTGATTAGATATATTGTCATCTTGGGTATAAGTTTAAATGTGGTTTTAGGCAGTTATCTACAATGTAATCCCAATCTAAATAATTAGGAACTCCTGATTTTCAACAGGGGAATTAATATTAATGGTGTGTGTAATAGTTACAAGCTGGAAGTCTTGAGTAAGACCAAACTGTCTGCAAATGCTGTTTCTGTTCCCTTTACTATCATCTGGGTTGTAGCACATAACTTCATGCCCTTGAGCTTCAATTTCTTTTTCTATAATATGATGGTAATAATAGTAACTACTTCAGAGGATTGTTATAAAATTTAAAAGATAACTGTACAAAGCCCAGTGCCTGGTACATGGTAGCTATTATAAGTTATGCAGTGGCCTAACCAAATGGCTTTTCAATTTGTCATTTATTGATGAGATTAGCTTGAAGAAGGAAATAAGGGCAGGATAGCACAGGTTTTTATTAACCCATGCAAGAAGTTTAGATTCAATTTAGAATGTAGTGAGAAGCCCTGCAATAGATAATGTAATAAGGTTGAGAGTTTAAGAAGGTGCTTCAAGCTGTCCTATGGAGAATGGCTTGAGAAAAATCAACAGTGTCTCTCTGAGCTTCCTCCTTACTGATGAAAAGGGAAATCCCCAGACGTCTATGACTGGGGCAATTTTGTAGCTGATGAGCTCTGAGATGTTAGATGTTTTCATTATCCATGTATTAGGGAGTGAGGGAGGTGGTACTCAGAGGGCACTTATCTGGTAAGTAAGAGTAGTTTTTTATAGCAGAACCACTCAAAATTGCACTTACTGTTGTTTTGAAACTCACCTCATTATTCATAATTTCATTAGGTCTTAACTTCCAGGAAAACTATATTTTACATCTCCCTACCTTCCTTGCACAAAACACCACTTTTGGTATTTAAAAAATTTTAAATTCAAGGAGATGTACCAGATCAGCATATTTCTCTGATTTTCTCCCCTCTAGGTAGAAAATATTTTTAGGCATATTGCAGTATTGTACTACAAAATGACCTTTGGAACTTAATTTGAGTGCATAAGTATCACAGAGTGAAAGTGAGAGTCTCATTAGGATTTTTTGGTTTGACCATGTTTTTTCTGCTTATTTTGTTCATCTTTCTTTTTTTACTCATTTTACTTTTGCCTGCATTTTTAGGGAAACCGAAGTTTTAAAAATTGAACTGAAGGGTTTCTTTATTGCACTCTGTGTATTGCTGAATTATTAAGTAATCATGTAATATCAAACATTTATCTAATGCTTTATTCAAGAACTTCTTATTTGCAATTCTGCCCCTGGAGAGCATGAAAAATGTTCTCTCTGTAAATTTTCCAAAGAACTTCAGTTAATCTGCCTCATCTTGATATATCCCAACAATGCTAGAATTTTCGGTTTATTAGTTATCATATAAATAGGTTGGCTGATATACATCTGTTAAGTAAGAAATAGTTTCCCTTGAATTGAGTTTGAAGTCAAATAAGACGACTTTGCTTGAATGTATGTTCTTGAAATTTGGGGGGACAGCCTCCTGCATGTTTTTCATTGAACTCATGCATCTACTTGTGTATTTACATTAATGCAAAGAAGTCAACCATGGTTAAGCACTATAAGCAACTCAACTAGTGTACATCACATTTTGAAACTTGCATATAATTTGTTCCTGCCTATACCTGAAGACATATAATATTTTGATTATAACTGTGAGGCTCATATCAAGCTGGGCAAATTGTGAGCATAAATGGCAGAGGAGCTCGTAGCAATTAAGAGATAAAGGATACTGAATAAGGACCTACAGGCAAGTTTTGTTCGGTCAGCCCATAATGTCCCAATATTTGAAACTCAGATGATTTAAGACAGAAAGTAGGATTTACAGTCTCCCTTGAAAAATCAGTCAGCTGGTAGGAACGGGCCGTCATCCTGGCCTGGCTGAAATGAGCAGAGGTTGAGTGGTATTTGCCCCTTTTAGATGAGACACATATTCCCTACTTTGCCACAATCTCTGTTACTCCTTATTTCTCTTAGCATCTGACAGGCTTTATTTACAATCCTTGCTCAGCCCCTGTAGCCTTTTAAGTGTGTCATCACCAGGATAGTGTATCACCTATGTGTTAAGCAGCTTCTAAATAACCCCCAATGACCCCCTCCTCCTAGTTGCCATGCCCTTGTGTCATCCTCTTCCCCGCCATGTGGGCTGGACCTAGTGCCTCTTGTCCAAAAAAACCCAGAATTTATCAAAATGAATAGGCTCTTACTTCTGAGATTAGGTTATAAGAGGCTGTTATTTCCATCTTGCTGGCATTCTCTGTCTTGCCTTCTCAGCTTGCTTGCTTTCATTAAGCAAGCTGCCATAGTGAGAGAGGCACCCTAAGTAAGACACCAAGGGTGACCTCTGGCTGAGAGCCAAAGACCAAGTCCCTCCGTCCAAAGATCCCCAAGAAACTGATCCTGTCAGCAACCACGTGAGTGAGTGTGGAAGCAAGATTCTTCCCCAGTTGAGCTTTGAGATGAAATTCCAGCCCTGGATGACACCTTCATTGGATGACACCTTAAGATGGACCCTGAAGCAAAGGACCTGGATGGATAAGCTTTGCTTAGATTCCTGACCCACAGACATGCAATGTTGTTTTAATCTGCTAAGTTTCAGAGTACTTTGTGATTCAGCAACAGATAGATAATAAACCTTATTACTTCAGAGAAAAACTACACTTTGACTAACAGGTGCATGAAACTTTCCTTGGGTTTATAAAAATCAAGGCAGTGAATATTTTTATTCCCATGACTGTAGTTTTAGCATCATGGCTGATGTCAGAGGACCTCAATGACTATGAAATGAATAAAAGGTGACAATTGGTGAGTTAGCTGTTGTGAGAGACCTTTATACTGAAATGTTGCTTATATAGTGTCACTTTTTCAGTACTGTTTCAGTTTATCTTTTGTATTAAGTGCCTTTAGGTATGCTTCCAAATATTGTGATTATCAAAAGTATGTCTTCAACACAAAAAGGGTGGATGTTATTGACCACAAGTTCACAGAATACTAGACTACTACAGGCGACTGCTAGAGACAGCGCAGACATCTGGAATGGCATCTTTTAGTAAGCACTAGGAGAAGAGTGGAGGTACAACTCCCTCTTTTGTAAAGTAGAGTGAAATCTAAGTTAGGAAAGAAGCAAATCGCAGCTAAAGTACAGTCTTCAAAGGATCTGGATGGGATTCTTTACTGATAAGCTGTGTAACCCTTAGAGGATTATTCCATATCACTTTCTCAATCAGAAAATAGGGCACTGTTCTTTTCTGTATCCAGGAAGCTTTGGAAAAGCCACCATTATTATTGCACCTGTTATTGTGTTCAGTTTGGAGATAAAATATAAGATATGGAGTGTTGTGCATGGTATCTTTAGCTCCTGAGGTTGTGTTAAGTTTTAAATGCTACAAACAATGCAGTAGTATTTTATTCAAAACTACTTTGACAGCTTGACATATCTGAATATAGAAATGTAAATTAGGAATTAATAGTGCAAGGATGTTGCTTCCATTGTACCTCTGTTATCTTAATTTCTCTTAGAATATTGAATTTTTCAGATTAACCTGAATGTCCCTTTAAAGTGCTTAATGATATTCATATAGAGGTATTTTAATGTGTGTTTTAATATAAAGTATTGTAGCTCTTAAACCATTTTTTTGTATAAACCTTGTATTACTATAAACTTTATATAAAGCATATGGCTTTATGCATTATATACACTTATTGGTAATTTTAGCCAATTCATTTCTTGTTTAGTAATAATGTTATGATTTGTGAATGTTGTTTACATTTTACACACATAATGGTGTTACACACATAGTGGTTTTACACACATATGAGTTGGATTTAATTGAAAATAGAGAGAGATAATTTGTAGCTAGCTTCAGGAAGTTCATAGAGAAAAATGTTACAAATGTAAATCATAATCATAAATGTTAAAAATGAAAATCATGCTTCTGTATTATCAAGTGGTTCAACCCACCCTCCCAGTTAATTACCCATCATCAGTAAAATCCTTACAATATTCAGTATATCTGATCTGAAGGGTGTATATGTAGTTTCATTATCAATCAGTAGCATCACCAGACCGTTGCTGCAGGTGAAAATGATAGTTTGGGAGAACTTTCAATCTTCAAAAAATCCATTGACTAAACTTGCCCATGTACGCCTTCTAAAGTTTTCTCAAGACCACTCATTGTCCATAAAATATGTGAAGTAGATCAAAGGTTAATGATTCTTAATTGGGCTTCATTAACTGATAATATAACATCTTGAGCTCCTCATTATGCCCCATGATTGGACAGCAATGTCATAACATCAGGAAATAATGAACTGGAAGTCATGCATTATCATGCATTAGAACAGCTCTCCAGCAACTTATTATGTTTCAGATGTATTGTCTCAAGTGAGGTGTAAAGTGAGGTGCATATTAATAGCTCAGTCAAGTTCCCATTGTGAGAATGAACTCTCTTTTTCATATAATGAAGTCTTTCTGATTTAAACTGTTATGATTTAGAAGACTCTGTTGGATCCTGTTTATCTTTTTTTTACTGTTTATTAGCAGCCTTCAACCATGGTAGGCAAGGTTATTTGATGATGCCACAGCTTGGAGAGTGCATTTGAAACATAGCTTTTTGGTCATGCATCATTTTGAATTTAGGTACTGCTCATTCCCTCATTTTGTATGGTGATTTCAAAACCCACTTTAATAATACAATGGATTAAGGTAGCATATTTGCTACTAAGCATGTTCTGTTTAGACCAGAGGCAGTTCTATAGTTTTCATTTTGCTCAGAGAATAGGAACCCATGCATACAGAGTAGCTGTAGCTGTAGTTAACATGTCAGGGAAAATGAATGCACAATGCGTAGTATAATGCCACGCGCTTCAGAGATAACCACAATGAGGGTTCCTGAGCTAACCTTAGTGTTTTGTAATGCAAAGCTAATACACTCGAAAAGAAGTTGCCCTTCATCACAGTTTAATGTAATTGCTTTTAATCCATAACCTAAATGATAAGCTCAAACATCTTATCCAAACACTAACGTTAAGCTGCTTGTCTCCAGATGTCAATATGACTTTATATTCATATGCCTCAGAAAGGAACTGGACAGCAAAAATGCCTCATATGCTGTATTTTCTCGAACTTTTCTATGATTTTCTGTGAATAAGGAATCAAATGACTGAATTGATGCTAACATTTATAACTTAGATGATTGACAGAGGACAAATATGGTGATGAAATAGATTGCCTCCACAAGATACATGACAGCAATCTCATCCTATATCCTGCCTAAAAGCAAATATCAGGTTTGATGAGCCTTGCAGGGCTGGAGGCTTAGAAGATTATTAGAGTTCATATTTTGGAAACACTATAGCTAGAAGGTATAATGACTTATTTTTCACATTTAAGATGGTAAGTTGTATATGTGGGCACATGGGTGTTTGTGTCTGTAAAAGAAAAACAGAATGAGAGTTGATTTCATCCTTTTTAAATATAAAAATTATCTTTTAGCTGAAGAAAATAATCCAAAATGCTACAAAGATATTTTGGGGGATGACTTTTCTCCTATCTCTAAATCAGGACTATTGATTACCTCCGATGTATACTGGGAACATGGAAGCTCCCACTTGCTAAAAAGCAGGTGTTGAATAAATATTAGGTTTGAGTCAATGAGCAAAGATTAACTACTGACACCTGTGGAATTGTTCTAGAAAAATAAAGATGTCAGGCCCAAAAGATGTTGACTGCTGTAAGTATACACTTAATATTTCTCGAATTGGCCTGTGGACCACCTTTTTACTTGTAAAAAATGTTGACTCCTGAACCCAGTGTGATGAAGCAGATTCACACTGGGAAAGTGTATTCTACCACACCCAGGAGATTGTTCTGCATCCTTCATTTCAACAACCATGATATAAATTGAGTTTCCCAACTGGGATGCTGTTTTTCCCCATTCAATTCAAATCTATAATTATTTAACTCAGCTATTTGACAGGAACTCTGCCCAGACAGTGTCTCAAAGTTCCTATTCTCATGAAGACTCTAAGAAAGTCTCCGGGGACCTTAGGGGAGACAGACATCTGAACAGTAAACATGCATGTGAACTAATCCACATTGGGGCTTCAGGAAAGGCACCCCTGAAGATGTGACATTTGAAATGCTCTTGAAGGATGAATAGGAGCCAGTCAGGGGAAGACAAGGAGGGAAAGAGAAAAGAAAGGGACATTCCTAAATAGTGAAAAAGCACATTTGTGGGGTGGAGTGAATGAAGCAGGGTGGATTTGAAATGCAGAAAGCCTTAATTCCTGGAAAGGAAGTAGGAAGAGATTGTGACTTGAAATGGGTTGGACAGAGTTGGAAACTACAGTATACAATATGCTTCAGTTCACCATCTTTGGTACTTTCATACCATTTTCATAGGTTTGCCCCATTTGTACTGTTATTTCCTTAATATGTTGTTTTGCATCTACTCACTTTTTTTCTTAAGAGAATTTATTTTAAAAGAAAACTTCATACCACAATGTAAATGCGACAGTCAGCATCATCTAACATCATTAGAAAGCCACTTTTAAAATGAATTAAACTGAAACAAAAATAAGTTCAGTTTGAACTCAGTATTGTTGCCCTTTGAAGTTGCTGAGCATGAAACTTGTTCTTGGTCAAAAAGGGAGGTGAGTGAATGTTGGGGAGGAAGTGGAGCTATGCTCACCCCAATATGAGGTTTCTCTTTGGGAAGAAAATTGAAAAACAAGTTTTTTCATCACGCAGTTCCTGGTTATTTAGTGCCTTAACCATTGCCACCCCTTTGGAATACTATCTGCTATTATCTTGAGTGTCTCCTATAACATATTCCCCATTCTTTTGGAATACTTCTTATAAATCATAAAGAATTTAAATTTTGTCCTAAGGGAAATTAGGAACTGATGGAGGATTTTAAAACAGTTCACGGTATGTTTCCTAACTCTTTCACCGAAGTACCAGAACAGCCTGAAGCCAAAGCAGCAAGCTGAAAATGTCTTTGACATCTCATGCTCTGTTTTCAACATTCAAGCATGATTTTTTACTCTAAAGCATAATACAGCCACCTCTCATTATAATAATAATAGG
Organism: Manis javanica; assembly: GCF_040802235.1. Taxonomy (NCBI): domain Eukaryota; kingdom Metazoa; phylum Chordata; class Mammalia; order Pholidota; family Manidae; genus Manis; species Manis javanica. The sequence continues at coordinate 15,559,780 of NC_133158.1, forward strand.
CTATTGAGTAAAACCCGATATACTAAGATGAGAGAGCAAAGTTTTTTTTTTGTTTTTACTTTCTTTCACTGTTATACTCCTTCCCACTTACATAGGGAGAGGTATATACTAGGTAAACAATAAATATGTTATTATGTGAGTGAATTCATTGTGCTTATAGTGGCTTTTAGTGCCCTCCAGAACATGCATTAGCAGGTTTGAAAATTATAGATTTAATGCATGTAATTCTTCATCATACTGAAAGAAAACATGCTTTGAATTGTCAATAGATTGGTATTTTTATATTTAAAAACAAGCTTCTAAGAAGTCTTCAGTGGCATCAGTTACTAAGGAAGCAGGGTTCTGTTTTCTCATTATTCAGTTTAACCAAAGCAACTCAGCTTCTGTGTTTTACATGTTGGACTCTGGATCAGATGTCTCTGATAGCCTGAGAAGAATCCTTGTCTCATCCCCACATGGAGCTGGACATCAATGTACATTCTGTTGGCTTCTCTACCTCTTTATTCACTCTCTTTCTTCATCCAGGCACCTAATCCACTTGGGCTATCTCCTATCTTCTTTTCTTCCCTCCCTTTGCTTCCTGTTCTGCCTTTCTCCTGTTTACAACTCATTCATTCGTTCTTTCATTTGTCAAACCCAAATGTGTGCCAGACTCTTTACTAAGTATGGAATTGGTTTGGGCTCCAAGGAATCTCTAACTTTTGGGAATGGCATGTTAATAATCCACCTTGCTAGGATTTGGCCTCTTCAAAACACACCAATAGGCCTAACCCATAAAATGTGCTTTTAAAAATCATCTGTCCTTTCTTCCATGAGTAATTCAGAAGATTTTTGTAAATGTGTGAAATGTGTGCAGGCAATGAACCAGGCAAGTTTCCTAGATATTCATCCTATCTTAACAACTGCATTCTGTTTGAGGCCAAACTTTCATGGAAATATGGAGTATCTTTGCAATAATGAAGCTCTGAGTTCCATGCTAAATTCATTTTGCCTACCATTCTTTAGATGAATAATAAAACATTAACATTGCCTCTATGTCTACTCCCCACATAATTTGACATCATTTTCTGTGTGCAAACAGGCTCTCAAATTATCTTTAAAATTTTGCGATGGGAGTATAATACAGAAGTGCACAAATCATAAATGTATAGCTTCATGAATTTTCACAAAGTGAATACACTGATCAATAAAAAAATCATTATCAGTGACTCAGAAGCCTCTCCATGCCCCTACTAATTCCCCCACCTCTAACCCAAGGTACTATCCTAACTGTTACAGATTAGCTTTGTCTCTTTATCAACTTTATATGATGGGCTAATACATTATGGTCACATATGTTTCACAGTATGTTTGTGAAATTGATTATCTTTGATGATGTAGTTCATCATTGCTTTGTGTAATTACATGACAGTTCCTAGAAATGTTCTGTAATATTGAATTTCAGTTTGGAGCTGTTGTAAATAATGTTAGGATGAACTTTATTGCATGTGTTCTGGGAGCATGTTATTTCTATTGGGTACATATTTGGGGGTGGGATTTTGGATCATTACATGCAAAGCATTTGTTTAGCTTCAGTAGAAAATGCCAAGCAGTTTCTGACATGTTCGGCAAGTTTCTATGTAAGCTAGGAACAGTATATAATTCACTTGGCTTTGCATTGCTGCCAGCCCTTGGTTCTGTCAGTCTTTTTAATTTTTGTCATTTTGGTGAGTATTGTGGCATTTTGGCTTTAATTTGCATTTTATTAATTACTTATGAAGTCAAAACACTTCTTCATGTAGTTTTTGGCCATTGGAATATTCTGTTTTGTGATGTTTCTGGTTACATTTCTTGCCCATTTTCTACTGAGTTGTCTAGCTTTGTCTTCATGATTTGTACAAGTTATTTTATATTCTTGATATGAGACTTCTCTTATCAGTGTTGCATATTCTATCCTGTGGATTGCCTTTTCATTGTCTTAAGGGTATTTGTTTGCTTACTTTTAAATTGAACAGAAGTTTTTAACATTTTTAACATTAGTACAGTCAAATTTCTAAGTACTTTTTGCATCCTGTTTATGAAATCAAATTAAGAAACACTAAATTCTATGCTAATTTAGACATTTTGCAATGTTGATCCCTATATCACTTGCTAGGTTATTTTAAATAGTCATTTGTCTTTAATAGAAAATTTTAAAAGGGATTATTTTTCCTTTATACCTATTCTGCATTTTTTAAAGTTCTTTCCTATCTTTAAGCACTCTGTATAAACATTTTTCTATATAGCCAATTGAAACTAATATCTTTTATATCTGTGCTAATGTTTGCAGAAGCCACCCTGGCTCTTGTAATGCAGTCTTTGTGTTTCCATTGAGGATTAAGTGGTTTAGAGAAAAAGGACAGTAGTTTTTCCTAACACTGAATTCCATGCTTTTTTGCAATGAGGACAGAACTATGGATGGGTAGGGAAAGATGACATTTTGGCACTGACCGCCATTTTATGTGATACTTCTTTAGGTTAATTTTTATTACTCAAGATAACTTTGGTCAAGCATGTTCTTTGTAACCCACCATTTCTATTCCCTTAATAGATGTGGGACCAGGTATGTGCCATAGGATGGGGAGGATTTTAGGACCATGCTCAAGTCTTTCTAGATCTAGGCTGTAGTCATCAGTTTTAAGCAGTCTCATATTGGATTACCATTAGTGATTATATTCTCAGGGGCTGGTTTACACCAAACAACGTGCTTGGAGTGTGATCTAAAATCTTGGAATGTGAAATTATAGAATGGAAGTTCTATTAAGGTGGAATCTCTGTCTTGTTCATCATCATATTCACCATGGCTAGGCATGTGGTAGGTGCTCAGAAGTTAGCTCAATGAGAAAAAGAGTGATTTACTAGATACATTAACTAGTACTCTCTGCCCTATCCGTGGTTCTTTCAATTCAGCATACAAATACACAGGCCACTCTTTTCCGGCACAAGAAAACTAGCCCCAGAGAGCAACTTTTGTTTTAAATGTTGCTTCATGCCGACTTTAATAACATTCAATCCTGCCCTTGTTCTTATTATTTCTGTTTAATAAATTCCTGGCTCTGTACTCTCAGTTTGTATAGCAGCTCTGGTTTGGCAACCCATTTCAGTTATCTTATTGCACATACCAAATGTGGCTATCCACTCAAAGCTCTGCCCCACACCCTGATTTCGTGACCTCAGTGAGAGCTTTCCACTTCTACCAGTGGCTATAGAAGTGCCCAAACTGAGCTAATAACAGGTACTCTATTGAGGGGAAAGCAAGGTAGAAATCAGAAGATATGTACTATATTCAGATAAAAATAACCTGAAAAGGGTCTTATTTGATTAATTACTGTGTTACCTTCATTCATATTATTTAATTTAATCTCTCTGAGATTCAGTTTCTTCATCTCTAAAATGAGGATAATAATTACTCCTCCCTCACAGGAATGCTTTGAAAATGGAATGAGGTAATGCAGAATACATGCTTTGCACAAAGGGAGCTGCCATTTATATTGCTCTTGTCACTGCATCTGTAATTCTTTTTGACACCATTGGCATTGTTAGTCATCTGCACCCAGAAATTTCTCCTGAAGTGTGAGTAAACTTTGAAGAACCACTTACAGAGACTAAGGTTGCTTGGTTAGGATGAATTAGAGCAAGGAAGCTGGTGAACTTCATAGATATTTATATCGAGCTGCAGTGGCTGAATGATTTTTCTTTGCCACTGGAAGGAGATTCTTTCAAAAGCACTGTTATTAGTCACATGGAATCAGCTTACTCTCTCCTTTGAACAGTACCATACAGAGCTACAGATGAATTCTAACATTTTTTTTTGTCTCTCTCTTTTTTTTTTTTTTTTTTTTTTTTTAGTGTTCATTGTCAATCACCAAGAGCTGCTTTTAAGGCTACATTACCGCATGTAAAAGAATGATTAATTAGATCACAGCTTATCTAGCATTTCACTACCTTATACCCTGGCAGTCTTTCTGATATGGGGAGGCCGGCCGCACTCTTGGATAAGCTTTAGGTGATACCAGCATGTCTTTAGTCAAACATTTACAAATGTTTCTGGAAGATGGTTCCACTCATCCATTTGAAGTTGATTTTCATAAGTTTTGTTTTCTGAAGACAAAATACTGAGGTGGGAAAAGCACCCTCTGAGAGTCTGTCACTCTGTTGCTCTATGAGTCTCAAAATATTTTCTGCAGATTACTTGCCTCTGGGTCGTTTGGGGTGCAGCTAAAATGTGTGAATCCTAGGCTGGGCCCTAGTCTTTTGCTCTGGTCATTGGGAGCATCTACATTTTTAGCAGGCATCCATGTGGTTGGTTCTACTGCACATTGCATTGGAGACCCATACCCTTAACCCCTAACTGTGCTGACTACATGTATTTGTTGGGAGGAGTTTACAGAAGCAGAATAGTAAATTCACCACATGGGCTGTTAATATTTTTCTTAATTTATCTTTATAAACTAGGGAAATATAAATTGTTCATTTACTCCTAATTGATTATATATTTAGAACTTCCTCAAACAAAATAATATGAACTTCCATTGAGACCAGAGTATGAATGAAATAAAGTATTTATCCCAAGATATAGTTTTCACAAATACTACTCACCTCACATTGCTTTCCTAGTAGTTTTGGTTTTACTATGTATAGTATAGTACTCATGTTTTAGAGACTTTAGAAACTCATCTGCCCAGCCAGTTGAACTCAAAGACTCAGATTCAGCTAGTCTGAGGTAGTGACTTTAAACATTCCCCAAAGGAACCCCCATCTTATTTGTACTCAGACTACTTGGAGAAGGGAGTAGTGAATGCTATTTTTGGTAAGTCCATGGTATTGTTATTACTTTCTTGTAATATTGCTTTCTTCTGTTTTTCTTTTGTTTTGGTAATATTGTTTTGTTTTGCTTTGGTACTGTCTTGTTATTGCTTTGTTCTGTTTTTTTTTTTCATTCAGTGGCAAACATACTATACTACTTTTAAAATCTATGTTGTGTGCTTTCTCTTATAATACTGCTCCTGTGGAATTCCCAGAAACAAGGCAAATACTCTGAGTGCAACCTCAGAGTAGCATTACCATTAATTTAGAGTTTTAAAGCATTTTCCACAGGATGCATAGTACTATCATCATGGAAGCATTTATTAAGCTTGTTCAAGCAGTGAAAAACCCTTATAGAGTGAAAATAAACTGAATCACCTTCACAAGTAAACTGAAGCTGATACTTGTGGTTTCACTAAAGATGTAAAGCTGAAGTTATCCAGTTATTTTTGCTTTTGTGTCTCTATTGGTTTGGCTTCAGTGTAGTTTACCTGTACAACAGGTGGAGTGATGTATTGGAGGAAATGCTATGGGTAGGTCAGGTTCCATACTAGCAAGTTGGAATTTACTCACCAGCTCAGCCTAACTCTATAATTGCCACCAAATTTTTCATTATGCCAAAAACACTAGAATCAAGGAGAAGGGGAGAGGAATTTTTGCAATGGGGCTGATACTTTGCATAAAGTTCCAACATGACAGGAAACTTTATTTCATATAGATTCAGGACAAAACTCATGAGTCCGTTTAGGAGGTCAAATTGATGTATTCATTATCCAGGACATGAATTGATGATATTTTAGTAATATCATCAGTGTCATATAGCTTTTGAATGAATTGCTCACTGTCTTTGCTTCAACCATTCTTAGTTGAATTCTCATCGTAGGGCCTCCTTCCGTGTTCTTCGTTTCTCTGCTTTTGCTCTGCTTCCCAAAGACCTGCCTAAATGTATCATTAACTTCAATTCCTGACTATTAGTCCTCTGAGCTATGAGGGTTCTGTTCACTTTAACTCAGCAACTATTTATTGATTGACTATGTGCCAGACAGAAAGTAGGCAAGATGGCTTCTGTTCTCTTGGAAATTACTACAATTTAAAAGTAAACAAATGTTTTTCAGTTTAAAGATGAGTAGTTCTAAGTGTCTAATGTACAGCATGGCAACTACAGTTAATAATACTGTATTGTATACTTGAAATTTGCTAAGAGAGTAGATCTTAAGCATTTTTTTATATCGTTAATGTACAATTACTTGAACAACATTAATCTTAAGCATTCTTACCAAAAAAAAAGTGCCTGAGGTAATAGATATGTTAGTTAACTTGATTATGGGAATAATTTTACAATGTATATGTATATCAAATCATCACATTGTATACTTTAAATGCATTGCAGTTTTTAATCAGCTGCACCTCAATCTGGGAAAAAGTAAAGAAATAAGATTAAAATTATAATGAATATTTTAGGAAACTAAAAGGAGGTTTTGAAAGCATATAGCAAGAGCTTTATCTAGTCTAAGGAAATAAAGGATGGGTACTGGAGGGAATGATGGGTTATTTAAGACCCAAAGTTCAACTAGGAGTAAACTTAGGGATGGAGGGACTTATATTATATTTCAACAGGGGAACAGAGTGTAGAAATAAGCCCAAAGGGGTCCATGATGGTTGAAAAGCAAATAGTATAAAGTATAGTAGAAAAATATCTTGAGATGAGCCCAAATGGTGGGGAAGAACAGATCATTCAGGATTTCTTAAGCGTTATTAAAGATGCTTAGCTTTATCCTGTGGGAATGAGAAGCCATGTAAGTGTTTTAAGCATGAGGATCAGTCACAGGACTGAGTTCTTCCTCCCAAATAAAAATAAACTTTAGTATACATCAGGATAACAGAAGATTTGGAAAAGTCTTAATTTGATATCATGTTATTAACTGTGGTGCTTGGGGAATAATATCTGATAGGAGACAGATATCTTATTTGAATTTGGTTACATACCTATCGTTTAAACCTGTATTACCTTTCTGCTAATAGGTTTTTTAAAAATGTCAAGCTAAAGATATAGTAAAGCATTGTAACCTGGCTTCAACATTTTCATCAAAACTGTCAAGAAAAGGACCAAAAAGTTAAATAGAATTTATAGAAAGAAAACATGTCCAAAATAGTTACCTTTGAGACTTAAAATAAAGAAACCAAGAAAACAGAAAGCCAAACTATGTCATCTTTCAATGAGCCCTCTTCCCCGGTACATACTGATACTCAGCAGTTTCTTGCATTGTCAGGGACAGAGACTTAGGCAGTTTTATTCATTGAATGTGCTGCATTCTTGAGAGTGTGGCTTTCATTACCATTTTGAAGACAACATTTTTCCTCAGGACAAAGAATCTCAAAATGATTATGTGAGTCCACAGGAAAATATGATTTTATTTACAGAAATTCTGTTTTTCCTGTTTCTCAGTGTTTAAATATGGCTCACAAAAAATAAACAGATCTCCTTTGTATCAAATATGGTGGCAGTGTTAGGCTTCTGTTGTTCTAATGCTGTGTAACAAATAACCCTCCAAATCCCTGTTCTTTAGAACTGTAAATGTCTATTTACAGGTTCATAGGTTTACTGTTCAGTCATGGTTCTGCTGGTTTGGGCTGAATTTGGCCAGGCTAGGCTGTATTTCAGATGTTCTGCCAGGATCAGATTGGCTTTATGTGTCTTCCTTCTGAGACTCAGCAAAGATTAATGTCTATCTAAGCCTATGCTCTTCTTGTGGTAAAGGGCTGAAGCTCAACGTGGCTGGTGGAAAAGTGCAATATCACATAAAACCATGGCTTAAAACAAGAATATTGTCACTTCTGCCCACTGTAACGCAAATAAAATGACCAGGCTCAAAGTTAACAGGACAGGTATGCACACACTGTTTCCAGTAAGGGGACTTACTACCAGGTGACATAACAACGGGCATATGCAGTTCTATCTGATGGAAAAAGTGAGGCATTGTCAACAAAACTTACCCAATCAGAGGAAAGAGATAGTCTCTCAGGCCACGGCGGTGCACAGATCTCCCAATACAAGGGACTCAAGGAGGACCAAGACATATAATAATTAAAATGGCAAAGATCAAGGATAAGGACAGACTATTAAAAGCTGCCAGAGAGGCAAAAAAAGATCACATTCAAAGGAAAACCCATCAGGCTATCATCGGACTTCTCAGCAGAATCCTTACAGGCCAGAAGGGAGTGGCATGATGTATTCAATGGAATGAAGCAGAAGGGCCTCGAACCAAGAATACTCTATCTGGCAGGATTATCATTTAAATTTGAAGGAGGGATTAAATAATTTCCAGATAAGCAAAAGCTGAGAAAATTTATCTCCAAAAAACCATCTCTACAGTGTATTTTGGAGGGACTGCTATGGATGGAAGTGTTCCTAAGGTTAAATAGCTGTCACCAGAGGTAATAAAAAGGAATAGACAAAGAGTACAGAATATGATACCTAATATATAAAGAATGGAGGAGGAAGAGGAAGAAAAGGAGGGGGAAAAAAAGAACCTTTAGATTGTGTTTGTAATAGCATACTAAGTGAGGTAAGTTAGACTCTTAGATAGTAAGAAAGTTACCCTTGAACCTTTGGTAACCACAGATCTAAAGCCTGCAGTGGCAATAAGTACATACCTATCGATAATCACCCTTAATGTAAATGGTCTGAATACACCAATCAAAAGACATGGAGTCCCTGAATGGATAAAAAAGAAAGACCCATGTATATGCTGCCTACAAGAGACTAACTTGAAACCCAAAGACATACACAGACTAAAAGTGAAGGGATATTTCATGCAAATAATAGGGAGAAAAAAGGAGGAGTTGCAGTACTTGTATCAGACAAAATAGACTTCATAAGTGAAACAAATACTAACAGAATGAAAAGGGAAAATAGAATGCAATGCATTCATTCTAGGAGACTTTAACAATCCACTCACTCCAAAGGACAGATCAACCAGACAAAAATAAGTAAAGAGACAAAGGCATTGAACAAGACATTAGAACAGATGAACCTAGCAGACATCTACAGAACTCTCCACCCAAAAGCAGCAAATTAGACATTCTTCTCAAGTGCACATGGAAGGAACATTTTCAAGAATAGATCATATACTAGGCCACAAAAACAGCCTCAGTAAATTTTAAAAGATTGAAATAGTATCAACCAGCTTCTCAGCTGGTAGATTCTACCACTACTATGCTAGTCCTGATTACTACTGCTCAATAAATTTACTCTTCAAATCCTCTAAGTGATACTGCTTTTAAACATGGTAATGGTGTGATCAGGGGTAAGAGTCACCTGAAGTGTCACCTGAGCTAAAAAACAAGGAATTGTTCAGAACAACAATCATTTTCAGCCATGTATCCCATGTTCCTAGACACTCTTTTTTTTTCATTCTTCAGGTATGTGTTTTATCTGCAGTGATCCTCAATTATGTCCCAGAATTTCCAGGTATAATTTACAATTATGTGTGCGAACAGGAAGTCAGGATGGCAGAGTGGATATGAGGCAGTCTTGGGAGACCTTAGTTAAGTTTTGTAACTGCCTCAAATACTTTGTAGGTAAAGTGTGGACAATGATAGCATCTGAGTCTCAAGGCTGTTAGGAGAATTAACAGAATATTTAGAATACACTAAGGAAGTTGTCCAGTTCATGGTGTTTCTTAATAAATAAGTTAATAAGCTTACAGGTATAGGATGCAGATGGATGCTAAGTTAGAGACCTGGTTTTGCCCTCCATTTGCCATAATGGGTTGAACTGTGAACCCTCCGAAACAAATGTTGAAGTCCTAACCCCCAGTACCTGTGAATGAGCTGCTACTAGGAAATAGGGTCTTCGCAAATGTAATCAAGTTAAGAAGAGGTCAGACTGAATTAGGAGTGGGCCCTCAATCCAATGACTCAAGGGGAACTTTTATCCTTACAAGGAGAGAACAGTTTGGAGTTAGACACACATATATAATGAAGAAGGTCACGTGAAGATAGAGGCAGAAAGTGGAATGATACAGCTATAAGTGCAGGAGTATTAAGGATTGCTGGCAACCACCCGAAGGTAGGAAAAAGCAAGACAGGAGTTTCCCCTATATCCTTCAGTAGGAGGAAGGCCCTCCTAATAACTTGATTTCAGAGTTTTAGCCTTCAAAACTGTGAGAAAGGAAATTGGTTGTTTTAAGCCCCATAGTCTGTGGTAACTATGATGGCAGCCCTAGGAAACTGTTATGCCATGCAACTTGGAGCAAAGTTCTTCAGTGTTTGAAACCTTAGTTTCCTCGACTTTAAAATGACGGTGACACCAGTAGCTGCCCCATGGGCTGTGAGGTTTCTGTATAAAGTGCATAGCCAGAGACGTGCATAGAGGAATATTCACTGCCTCTGAGGCTTTGTTTAGTCATCTTTGTCATTATCATCATCATCATCAATGGTGGTCATTGTCTTCTCCCAGATTTCTCTGTAACTGTCAGCCTCTAAGTACAGTCACTTGATTTCCTCTAACCCTGTTTAAAGTGGATGTGTACCCTATATGCTAATCTGTGTCTGGGCTACTATTTCCTAGTAGCAGCTCATTCACAGGTACTGGCGGTTAGGACTTCAACATTTGTTTGGGGGGGTTCACAGTTCAACCCATTATGGCAAATGGAGGGCAAAACCAGGTCTCTAACTTAGCATCCATCTGCATCCTATACCTGTAAGCTTATTAACTTATTTATTAAGAAACACCATGAACTGGACAACTTTCTAAGTGTATTCTAAATATTCTGTTAATATTCTGGGCCTTCATGTGCTTCTTCAGTGTTTTCTTGATGGCAGAGTTGGAGAGAGTATGTGTTTGAAAGGATTGAGACTGTAGCCTGAAGTAGCCCACAGCATATGAGAATGTTCTTTCAAGCTTCTACTAAATTTGGATTTACCCTGTAATATGTGAGCTTTTGCTTAAATATACATATGGGTGCTCTGAATCACTAACTTGCTTAATTTCCTTCTAAATCATGAGGGAGAAGTCCATGCTTTGAGAAGATACAGCATAAGGGTTCTTGTTCCCATATACTCCCCTTCATCCTGGTACAGTGCTACAAATTCCTGGGCTCATCTCCATCCTGTTTAATAACTAGAGTCTCACAATTTCTTAGGAGAACTCCAGATTATGACCATTCCATTTTAAAACCTCAGTACCCCTAGGCCAGTGTTTCTCCACTAGGGGTGATTCTCCCCCTGGGGGACATTTGACAATGTCTGGGGACATTCTGGGTTGTCCCAACTGAGGATGTTACTGGCATCTAGTGAGCAGAAGCCAGAAACACCGTACAACCTGCTGCAATGCACAAGACAGCCCCACACAGCAAACATTATCAGGCCCGAGATATCTGCAGTGCTGTGGTTGAGAAGCCCTGCTCTAAGCCATTCCCGGGGTGACCAAGTTAAGTTTGACTGTGTTAGGCCATTTTCATTAGGGTCATTACCATATAATGTTTGATTTCCCGCCCCCCTCTGTTTCTCTACACAGATCAATATTGTATGTGTTTCTGTATTCCCTTCAGCTCCTTGTACCCATCTTGGGAAGTAGGTGCTCAATGAGTGTTTATGGATGGAATCTACTGCTATGAAAACATCCCACACCCTTGTCACTCTGCCACTCAAATATATAAAAATATTTTCTCTCTTCATGTGGCTTAAATAGCATAAAAAATGTATAGAATTTCAGAGAGAGTAGCGTTCTTAGAAGTTGGGTCACACATCACAGAGCTGAGAAAAAATGATACTCCAGCAAGTGTAGGATAGTAGCTGGTCAAGAATGAGGGACCTGGTTCTGCCCTTTCTATCTGTGTGTCAAAACAGCTCCCACCAGACTTAGACAATCCTCTGTTGTACATATTTGTTACTTTCCCCTAAGCTCTCAAAAGGAGTAAATTAGTAACAGTATTCTCTTATCAGTGAGTAACTTATGTTTAGTTCATAGCTCTGCACTCCAGTCCTCCTGGAACCAGTCCGTAGTTGCTCCAGCTTCTAAGAATATTCTCATCAGACCCTAAACCCTCAAGCTTCTCTGCACAACACAATTAAGGCTGTTGCCACATTGTATTAGAATAGCATTTTGGTATGTCTGCCTCTCTCTCTTCACAGTGAACTCCTAAAGGCCTTGTTTCTTATTTAACTTTCTTGTCCTTGGTGCCTAGGACACAGTGGGTGTTTAGTGTGTGTTTGGACAGACAAATGAATATAGTAATCAATTCATTAATGAATCGGCCAGTTTGGATGATACTTATGTGGGTTCTATGTTTGTATCACTCATTGATTTCCCAGTGGATCTAGTCACCATTCTTTTAGCTAAGGAAATGCAGTTCAAATTTGTTGCAGGAAAAAAAATAAAGGAAAGCTTATTGTCTGAAATATTTTAAAGACCTACCATGTAGTTGCATATAGAGAACAAAAATGGTATTTTGGTAATGCTGTCTTTTCATTCCTCCTTCTGCTTGTTCTCTTGTTACATTTCATTTCTGAGTCTAACCAGGTGCATGAACTGCTGTGTTTAGTGCTCCATGTCTCTGTGCATCTCACAGACCAGGTTTTTCAACCTGAGAGCAAGATGGTGACCAACAGTGCCAGCTGAGTAATCGTGCCCCATAACTTTTATAGATCAGTCCTAGGGATAGCTTTAATAGGTCCAGTTTGGGCCATTCACCCACAACTGAACCATTACTTTGGCCATGGGGATTGGATCATTTGATCAGTGCCAACCAGAGGACTAAATCTCTTGCTAGGGGAGGTAGAGAGAGCTCCATTGATGAAATAGATTTCAGAGGAGAATGAGGTATTTCATCACTAGGAGAAAGTGTGGAAAGAGCTTCTGGACAAGAAAGTATAGTGAATGTCCAGTATATGAGATACTGTATCACAGGTTCAACATGTGTCACTTCCCCCATTCTTCTGCAAGGCCTAAAGTCATGCTTAATGTCCCAGCAGTAATTGGTGAATATATATAGCTGCCAATTGGAGAAAATGTGTAATAATTTACTATATTAGGTATTACCAAGACGCTGGCTTATTTAGAATGATTTGCCAGCATAGTGCATGAAAAATCTCCTATACTGTAAATAGAACATTTATGCTCTGCTAAAATATTTTCCCCAGCATACTGTGTTGCTTTTCTTAATAATAAAATGGTGAAATTTAATAAAACTAGGTGGGTATAGGTGGGGAAAATGAAAGTCTCTATGGCCAGGATCCTCACCTGACCCTAAACCACTTGATGATGTAATGGCCTACTGCTAGGCTAATGCTTCCACATCCATAGCAGTGAGCTACTATTGACTGAGTCACTATATAAAGAGCTCTGTAGAGGGCAGAGGCAGAGACAGAGGAGGATTTCAGGCTTGCAGACTGCTGGATGCAGATGTGTTCTAGTTCTGGACCTACTGCCAAGAGAATACAACCAGGTATAAACCCCTTTACCCCAAGAACATTCCATTGTACTTTTTCGGTCTCACTGAATCCACAGTGAATTTGCCCAGGGCTAAAACCCTCAGGAAAGACAGTATGGTTTGAAGTATAGATTTTTATCAGATCAGGTGTTCTTTTGGAATTATTGATTTTTACCTGATAGGTTTTATGGCAGTTCAGTCAGAAGAACAAGTTCCTTTGGTGTTTGGGAGGTTTGGGAAATGCAATGAGCACTGTACCAGACAACAATCAAAATTCAGGACCACAATGTCTTCATTCTCCATAGCAGTGGCAATATCTAATTATAAAGAAGGAAATGTCAATACTTTTAGGAACATTTTTATTTTTATTTTTTACTGCTGGCAGGGTGGTTTATATTAAATCTAACTTTAGTTGGCAGGGACTACTCAAAATTATCCACAGAAATGTGCAATCAGACATGGCATAAATATATCTTTGACAAAACAGTGAGCAGGACCTCTTATTTAAAAAGTTAACAAGTGCCCGACCTTGAGGCTCTGATGGTAAACTTGGTGTCAAATTCAGTTGTGAAAGGAAAGCATTTGGGAAGCTGAGATCCATAAGCTTACAGTGTGATTTTGCATTCTGCGTTTAATTGTTCCTGAATATAGGTGACCAAATGTTTCTGCGACTGGAATTATACATAATTAAATATAATGTAATTCTGGTCCTTCTAGTCGGTTCTGGGATTTTTGTTTGTTTTGTTTAGTACTGCATCCTCAGGGCTTAGCTTGTAAAAGTTGCCCATTACTCAATGAATGCATGGCAATTAGTCTTCAGAATGAAAATCTTTACATTTCTTAATAACATAGATTTAAATATTGGACATAAATATATTTCCTAGGAGTAGACCCATTCATAGCAAATGTTAATTCATTTAATTTATCAGCACATATTTAATGAACAACTGCTTCATTGTAGCATAGTACTCCACTCTAGAGATTACATAAGTTATGGCTCTACTAATCAGAATCAATCAGTAGCAAGTGACCAGACCCCAATTCAAATTATCTTAAGTTAACAAAAGGAGCTTATTAGGTTATTTTTTGGGAAGTCTAGGGGAATAGATAGGACCTCATGTATAGCTGGATCCACAGGTCCTAATGATTTAACTTGGATTCTGCCTCTATCTCTCCATTTTTCATTTCTGGCCTAATTATTGGACAGAAAGTCTTCACCTGGTAGCAAAGATAGTCATGGGAAGGCCCAGTCTTAAATTGGCCTTTTAGTGATCTCAGAAAAATTAGTCTCCATCCCCTGTACAGATGCATTCCAAAAGTGACTCTGATTGGCCCTCTTTTGTGATATTGCACCTCTAAGCCAGACACTGTGTCCAGAGAGAGGGAGGAAAGGATACTCTGATAGATCAGCCTGAATCATGTGCCATCACCAGGACAGGGAACTGGGCTGGCAGCCCATTGGACTCACATGGAGTGGTAAAGAGGCAGATCCCAGAAGAAAGGACAAAGTAAAAGCCACAACCATGGATGTCCAGATGTCTACAACATTCACTCTAGTAGGCTTCCTGTACAGTTTTAATTAACTTCAGTGGTAAGCTTTCCCAGTTCCCTTAGGAGCAAACTGAAATATTCAAGGCTGAAGTGATTTGTTCAAGGTCATCCAGTAGGTCAATGACTAATCTATGAGTAACCAAAATCTGCACTTTCCTACTCTAGAGCCTATTCTCACTGTATCATTTGGCCTCCCAGGTGCCCTATAAACCTACTTCTTTTTTTTCCCTTCCCTTCAAGCATAGCTATTTCCATTTAGTAAATCATATTCTCCTACAGAATTATAAAGTAGATTGGCCAGCTGCAGTTCCACATAGAGTATAAAACTGACCTTGTATGTAATATGTTGGAATTCCATAACCTGGGTAAGCCCAAGAAAATGAACCATGACTTAATAACAATGCAGTGCAAAGATTATGTGATGGAGGACTTCTTTTAGCTTATTTTATAAGATTTGGGTGATTTTTAGACATCACACTTTTCCTGAGATGATTAAAATCAGTTCAGTAACAGGGTTTTGTGCTTTATGAGCCGAAACTCTTAGTCGATAAACTCAATGGAAATCATTGCAAGGAACAAGGCTCCAGCTGTGTTCATTTCACAGCCCCTCTTAACAGAGCTAGTGCCCACTGCGATATTCTAGACTCTGTCCTCAAAGCTTTATGAAGAGGTAAATGACTGTGAGGGAGAATAGGGAAGGGAGAAGAACATAGGGCTGGGAGTCCATCAGTACTTCATGGTTCTGGGTAAAAGCACACCATTTCTGAATCTCCCTTTCTGCATCTGTAAAATGTGGATATTTAGAACATAGATGCTGGGAAGTTCCATCAGTGTTTGGTAGCTAAGTTACTATAATAAGGCAAAGATGAACTTAGATTGATATTAGACTCATAGAGAATGGAAAATGTCCCCAGATAATCTTCAAAGCACTTCATCTGTTTGTAATTGATGTGAATTTCCACAGTAACAGATTATATGTGAAATACAAATTATTACAAACCCTGTCCCTGAAAATCAAAATTACTGTTCACCTATGGATGGATGGATGAAGGAAAAAGAGCAATCAGACATAGAATTGGTCCTCCATGTCATACTAATAAGCAAACATATTTGGTAGCAAACATTAACTTGGAGAAAGGGGAGAAATTGAGTATTGTTCAGATCTGTTCTTCAGCTATATTGAGCTTTCAGGAGACATGTGAAAACAGTATGTGGCATTGTTTATAGTTGAAGTGAGAATATAGATACCCCCTTACAGAGCAACCATGTCATTAAGAACATGATCTAAAATTTCTTTATCATTCCACATACTACATGAAGATTGGAATGATTTTAAGGGTTTTTATTCTTCTGTATTTTATTTTAAACCACAAATTTACACAAAAATAAACAGTAGTCTTTAAGTAGTAAAGAAATTTGAAGTAGGTTTTAAATTATATCTAACATGACATGAGATACACAGTCTGTTTATTAAGGGAATAGGATAATGACTGAGTTGAATTTATTTCTGTATCAATGTAGAGAATATGATATTTTCTCAAAAAATTGTAATATGACAACCAATGATGGATAATAGCTAGTTGATAGTCTTCAAATGAATGTTAATTTTTTGTCTTTGAATGCATCTCTAATTTGTCCATTTTTAAAATGCTATAAGATATTACTAACTATATGTTGATGTTAACTTACTGAAGTTTTGTAAAAAATACAAAAATTTCCAAAATCATATTACTCAGGGCTTTTTCAGTTACAGATAGAAAAATTAGCTTAAGCTGGCTTAAGCAAAAAAGAAGATTTATTGACTCATACATATGAAAAAAAATAGTGTCATGGCCTCAGGCATAGTTGGATCCAGTTGTTCAACATCACCATTAATCATGCTCTATCTCTATAAACTCTGCTATCCTCTGAGTTGATCTTATTGTCTGGTAAGGTCTTTCTGTGTGTGAAGACAAGAGAACTATGCCTCAGCTCTCGATTAACATTCTATCACCTTAATTACCGAAAGCTTGGAAGAACTTTTTTCAAGTGTTTCCAACCAAAGTTCTATTGTTGTGTCTCACTGGACCAGTTTGGGCTGCATGCCCATATCACAGTTTCTGCAGTTAGGAGAATGGATTATGCTGATTGGCCAAGCCTAGGTCACATGATCACAAAAGCTAGGTGCTAGGGTCAGTCACACCCAAACCATACTGACAAAGATTGGGAATGACTTACCCCTCAAATCAATAAGAATGCTTTTTCAAGCATTAGCTTAACATCAATAAAATCCTGAAATTTTTTATATGTAGTGTGTAGTAAACTAAAGGTTTGAGGCTATGATTGATACCAAATTGCCTGGGAAGGACAACTATGAATTTTACCAAACTGTGTATTAATGGTTTTTAGGAAACAGGTATTTTTCAGCACCATAGGAGCAAAAAATGAGGATATTGTCCATTATTAACAGTATGGGGTGATGGGGTGATGTCTTGGTAACCATGACTCTTAAAGTTACCATTGCTTTCCATGTGTTTTCCAAATTTTAAATGATACTAAAATTTTACAGTTAATTAAAACTGGCACTGTTTCTATAACATCAGATAAATTTGTAAAATTTAAAAATATGATCACACTTGGACTGACTATTTTTCTCTTGTCTTACGGAAGCGACAAACTTCAGAGGGTAGACAGTGATCATGAGCATGTCACATTCTCTGGACCCCACAGACAGACTTCCTGAATCCAAAATGCTGAAAGTAGGTCCAGTAGACTGTGTTTAATCAAGCCCTCTGAGGGTTCTGATGCATACTGACATTTAAGTATCACCAGGTGAGCCTGGACAAGCAATCTGTTGTCAAAAATATTTCATAGCAGTAAAAATTCCATTAAATTTTATTCTGATTGTATGAAGAGAAGCAGCAGTAGTAACAGTAATTGCTGAGACTTAGGCTTTTACTATACACCAGGCACTCGGCATATCTCATTTGATGATCACAACTCTAGAAATTAGGTACTCTTGTTATTCCCATTTTACAGAAGAGAAAACTGAGGGGGAAAATGAAATGCTTATTTAAGGTCACTCAGCTAGTAAATAACACTTCCTTTTATCACCCATCCACTTCTACAGTTCTGGCACTTGAAAAGATTTTCTTTCCAAGGAGCAATGGAGTAACAATAGACTCAGAGATATTTGTTTTGCTTTCTAGCCACCTTTCTCTTTTTATTATTCTCTTTTTTTAGTTTTATGGAAAAAGAAAAGGTGGAGCTAAATTTCTAAATCTTAACATTTTCCATGATAAGATATGGTTTGCCAGTCATGGCTGTGAACAGGCTGCAGAGGTTGGGAGTGATCCCTTCTGTCTGTCTCTGGCCTGTGCACCAGTACAGACCTGGTCATTTTGTCAGTAACACACAGCATCAGCAAACCCATCAGGCAGGTATTACATTAGAGCTCACCATATTGATTGGATCAACGGTGTGGCCAGCAACGTGGTTACCACAAGGAGAATTGGTGCAATATATCTTGGCATAGCTTTTCTCTTGGCTTTGACTCCCCTCTGGGGTATGCAGTTTGAGAGAACTCTTTCTCAGGCAGGGTCCTGCCAGATTTGAGAAAAGACCTGAATCCTCTCTGCACCCCTGCCCTTTATCATCACTCTTCTGTCACCAATTGGGAGAAGCTGCTCAATAATTGAGATTCTTTCATTAAGGAAATGGCTGGTTCTTGAGCTGAACAGTCCCAACAAGGCCACATTCTTGTTTGAGCAGAAAGCAGTGTCAGTTGTCCCTGAGCAATATTGTAACCTCCCTCCTTTCATTATCCCAGCAAGCTCATCTCCCTGCAGAAGGACCAAGCCACGTCTCCTGGTTGCATTTCCTCCAAACTGTATGTGTGTATAGGGGGCATAGTTCTGAGATGGCTCCCAAAGTCCCCATTCCCCAGTGGGCGGAGAATCCTGTGCTCTTGAGTCTGGGTCTTACTTAATCAGGCAAGCCCTTTAAAAGAGGTTCTAAATGGTTTTTAGAAAACAGGTATTTTTCAGCCCCAAGGTAGCTGAAAAGTCTGAGAAATTCAAAGCTTCAGCGATAACCTGCTTTTTTATGCCATTTAATGGATAGGGTCACATGGAAAGAATCTGAGAATAACCTGTGGGTGCTCAGATCTCCAACAAACAGCTGACAAAAAAATAGGAAACCTCAGTCATACAGGTGCAAGGAAATGAATTCTGCCAGCGACTTGAGGAAGCTTGGCAGATCTTAATCTACTCAAGCTTCCAAATGAGGATAAAGCCAGCAAATGCCTAGATTTTTGCTGTGTGAGACCCTGAGAAGAGGACACAGCTGAACCGTGTCAGACTTCTGACACATGGAAACTATGAGGTGATAAATTTGTGTTACTTTAAACTGCTAAATTTGTGGTAATTTGTTATGCAGCAATAGAACACTAATACAGCCTGGAACATGCTAAACCCTCCATCCAGAATACTGTATTATGTGGCAGTAATTTTCAAGACTGTTACACAAAAACTAGTTGATGAGGTTTCATAACAAATGGAAAGCAACACGGAAATGTTGTGATTGTTATAGACAATTAAGTTAAGGGGGTGGCATATCATATTGTCATTGTTCCTTCTCCTTAACCAGTTTATTTGCCATCTCCCACATGAAGCAGTTTCAGTTTGTGATTTTCTAGCTTCCACTGTGTTTAGACATTGATTCAAAATAGCAGTAGTATATTTTGTTTTTTGAAGTGTCAAAATACTATCATTCTATCAACAAACATGGTAACATCCCCAAGATACTTTTTCTCTCTATTCATGTTTGCTGTGTTAAATTATGTTTTTTGTTTTATAATGCAGATTCAACTAGACTAAAATGTATAAAAGTCAACACAATTTATATGTAGTTTATTATCTCAGACTGAAATTCAAGAATGCATGATCAAAATCAATAGACAAGAAAACTATAGTAGCTGAACTTCTGGGCCTATTTTTTAAACTCACCAACAACGTCAGTTTTAATGTTTTCTTAAGCGAGATTAAACTGATTTAAAAGAATGAAAGTCCATTACAAATCTATTTTTTTTCTTTTTACTTCCCTGGCTTTGTAATGAGCTTGTGTTGGAGAGAAAGAGAGAGAGAGAAAATAATTGGAACTATCTCTCCTATTACCAAGTCCTGTTTTGAAGATTTTTCTGTTATTTAACACCTTCCATTTGTTTCACCTTAGAAGTGTGATTCAGTTATCGGAACCTGAAGAAACTGAATCTAAGCTGGAAGGCTTCATCACAAATACTATACTCAAGTCAGGGAAACCAAGCTGTCACAGGCCTCTTTCTTACAGTTTTTACTCTGAAATGAAATTTGACCTATATAAGTACTAACTCAGGGGACTGTCCTGAGAGTCCAGGTATTGTCACCAGAATCATCAGCATTAATACATTGATTAGGCACTTTTGTGATCTGGGGCTTTGCTAGCTGCTCATCCATTAATGAGGTTTGATGGGTATAGTATTGGGATTTGCTCCACATGTGGTCTTGTCATAAGGGATAATCTGACTGAGACTGAACCATCTTGAGGCCCCACTCTATCCACTCTGTTTACCTTTTGGCCTGGCATCATGGAGGGGGCCAATTTTGATGTCTAATCCACACTGTCCTGGTGTCTCAGGACTTAACAAGACCATAAATACCTAAAGGTCCTTTTCTGTGCACATGCACCTATTCTTCCCAATCCCCTTCAGGTAGCCGCCCTGCTGTCACTGCTCCTACTAATGCAGCCATGCTGAGAATTACCATTTTTGTAATATCTACTGTGTTCCAGACATTATAAGGTAGTATGTCGGTAAGGTGTTGCGACATAATAAATCACCCCGAAACTTGGCAGCTAAAGCAACAACAAGCATAATCTCACACAGTTTCTGTGGGTCAAAAATATGGGACTGGCTTCACTGTGTGGTTGCAGCTCAGGGTGTCTCATGAGGCTGCCATCAAAAGAGTGGCTAGCGCTGTAGTCATCTGAAGTCTCAATGGGGGCTGGAAAATTCAACTCTTAATACGTCACACAGCTGACTGGCATATTGATGCTAGCTCTTGCAAGAAGGCCTTGGTTTCTTAATGCTTGGACCTTTCCATGGGACTGTTGGAATCTTTTCAAAACATAGCATCTAGCTTCCCTCAAAGGACAGGATCCATGGAAAAGCAAGGCAGTCAAAGCTCTATTTATAACCTGGCCCTGGATATCATGTACCACAATTTCTGCAATATCTTACTATTCATGCAGGTTAGGTTTATTCAGTGTGGGAGAGGACTCTACAAGCATGTGAATGCCAGGTGGCAAGAATCGATGGGGCCATTATGGAACATGACAACTTCATGTAGTTACAACATATAATTTTTGCTCAGAAAGTTTATTTTCTATATGCTCTTCCTAACTATTAGATAACTTTCCTGGAATGAAGGATGTGATTAAGAGAGAGCAGACTCTGAACATACTGATTAATGGTTAGCATACTAAACATATACTGAACATACATACCTTCACTTTCATGATGCTTACCTCTGAATCTGATGTTTGAAAATGTTTACTGACATTCTACTATTTGCCAGTCACCATTCTGGGCACCAATCACGATGGTGATTGCGGTAGACAGAATGACAGCCATCAGGAGCTTATACTGTAGGAGAGAGAGCCTCTAAACAAGTACATAGCTATTGTAATGAACATCATAATGAAATTGAATAAGCATCGAGATAGAACATAACTGGGAAATGGAGGTTATGTAGGGTAGGGTTGCTACAGATGAAGAGATAACATTTAACCCAAGACCAAAAGTGTCATTAAGGAACCTGTGATAAAAAGATGAGTAACAGTGATAGAGAGGAAGAGAAGTCAGAGGAAAGAGCAAAGGCAGGAGCTATTAGGGAAGTAGCTTGGCCTCTTTCAGAGCTGAAAATAAGTTCTTGGTTCTGTATGTGCACACTCAGCTCTCTTTTTGAAGACCTCAAGTTGCAAGGTGGGCTTCCAGAACACCATCCCAGCCAAAGGGGGAGCTGTCTGTTTTAGAAGCTGTCATGATAGTACAGACTCTCCCTCAATAACCTTCCTCAGGGCTTAGCAACCTTAATTTGCAAATGGTGCTATTTATAAAAAATATTTTAGGAATAGAAAAAATGTGGGACAAATTGAGTGAGGGTACCAGCTCCTCTACACTTCAGCAGAAATTGGTACCAGCCTATATTAGATGATATAATCCATTATAATATTTTGTTGTCAGAAAAAAAGAAACCAACTCTAGCTAACATATGTAGAAAATGAATTTATTGGATGATTACCAGGAGACTTGGGAAATTGAAGGGAATGTTGGAAAAACAACTTTGAGTAAAAGAAACAAAAAAAAAATCATCTGTCCATTTAAGATATAGCATCAAGTTTACAATCTCTTTAAGTTTTCACCTCTAGAATGAATGGACCCCACCATTTCTTATTGTGGTCTTTTTTCCTTTTTGGATCATTCAGCTTAATATTAAAAATTTTAAGAGAGAGCTCATTGACCTAGCTTGACACTGTAGTTTGGAGAAGTAGTATTCCAGAAGGAAATCAGGGTGCCATTACCAAAAGTAGCGCTTTCCTTTTATGTTCTCTTCTCCTCCCAAATTCCTTACAAAGTTCAGAGCAGGGCATCAGATGTATGAAAGATAATGACTCTTAGGGGAAATGTCACCAAACCTGTGGGTTCTGTCAGTCCCACACCCAGCCAAGAAGATACCCAACCTACATATTCAGGGTAATTTGATCAGTAAATTATGACAAGTCACATGCCACATCTTTCTGCACAGGAACTCACAGTTTAGGAGTTATACCTACAGAACATGTTTGAGACCAGAGGATGTGCTCAGCTTAAATCTTACTATTGGAACCATCCAAAAAAAATCTGCTTAAATACAGTAGAGCCTTGAACACATTCTTCCAGTATTGAGTCAATTCAATCTTGACAGAAAAGTAGTTGACTTTTGCCTGTCTTAACCTCAGATGGATACCATTATACACAAAACATCTGACTATATAAAAGAGAGTTAACTTCATAGCAGGTAATGCTGCTTCCAGTATCAGCTGTATGTTTATGTGTCTCTGTGCTGTACCATTCAGTTGTATTGAAGCTGTTTCTCAGTTGATTCTCTGACTATCCCAGTCAACCACATTAGCACTGATTTCTTGGATTAGCTTGTTAGAAAGAATATATCAGCTAGGCTCTTGGTCTTTTCCTTGACATAATTTGACAATTTAGCAATGTGGTCCAGATGCTTGTGTCTGTCCTTCCCATTCCTTCTAGTAATTTATAGAATACTATCATTTCCTTAACCTGCCTAAGCATTCTTGGAGCAATATAGCTTACTTATTAAACCAATCAGGAATTAAGTTCTATGTATAATAGCTGTGTCCTTTGTCACTCTCCTGGCCACATGACATAGGTAAAGCTTTTTAGGTAGTCTTCCAAAAGTCTCTAATCCCATTTCTTAGATGTTCTGAGGTCTTTCCCTTTGCAAGGCACTTGGCATAATGAAGTTCTAGCCTTCTAACCACATGATTTTTACTGAGCAGAAGAGCAGAGTACTTCAGAACGTAGGGTCTGCATTCCAAGAGACCAGAATTCAAATACGTAGGCCATTTCTTTCTCACTGTGTGACCATGGACATATTTTTAAATTTTTTATTTAAATTAATATTTCTTAATTCCTCTGTACCTCTGTTACCTGACTGTCAGATAAATATAATGATAATAACTGAGGATAAGTAATACAATACGTGTAAGTTCTTGTTACTGTGTGTAGCTGTTATTATCAGCAGCTTCAACATTGCTCTTACAACATGCCTTACAGGATATTCTCCTCTTATACAAACCATCTTCGGTTATTTATTGTACTCATAAGAGAATTCATTGCCCCTGCCTTTTAAATAATAAATGCAAAATGTTTTCTTTTGAAAGTGGTAAGGAAAAAGACCCCAAGAAGCAAGTGGGACTGCTCTACAATCTTAACTGTCTTAATAAGGAAGAAAGTTACAGTTTTGCTTAAAAGTTCTATATATTGTTGCTGATCTGTGAAATGAAGAGCACCCCAATTTTTGTATTATTTAATCATATTAATATAAAGCTCCATAAAACTACTTTAAATTCAGTGGCACATTTTTAATCCAGTATGCCAAGGGGGTTTCTGTATGAATTAATTTGATTATAACTGAATTCAAAACCTGAGGTAATATGCTTGCCTTAAAGAAATAATAATAACAATAAAAATGAAATGATAAATAGAAAGACAGATTATGCTCCATATGCCCAAAGTACTTTCCATGCATTATCTCATTTAATCATCACACTAAACAACACAGTTGTCAAGACATAACAATATGCCAAGAATATGGTTTGGGAGTCAGACAACTTGAGTTCAAATTCAGACTAGGTGACCATGGCCCAGTTAATCTTCACATCCTAGTTTTTCTGTCTGAAAAAAAGAAGAATGTAATTCTTAAAAAATGGAGAGTTGGAGAAAATCTAGGTGGTGTTGGCTTGGCAATACATTTTTACATACAACTTAAAAAGCATGATCCATGAAAGAAAAACTGGTAAACTTTATTTACAAGTATGAAAAGCACAGACTTCTCTGTGAAAGACTTTGTTAAGAGAATGGAAAGACAAACCACAGACTGGGAAAAAATATGTGCAAAGCAAATATCCAATAATGGACAAAAACTCTTAGACTAGCTAAAATCCTGAAAACTGACAACAGCAATTGCTGGAAAGAATATGGAGCAACTGGAACTCTTGCTCATTGCTGGTGAGAATGAAAACTGGTGAAACCACCTTGAAAAACAGTTTGGCACTTTCTTACAAAGCTAAACATAACCTTACCATATGATCCAGCAGTTGTGCTCTTAGATATTTGCCCAACTGATTTTTAACAGTTTATGTCCATGCAAAAACCTGCATGTTAGTGGTTATAATGGCTTTATTCATAATTCATTATCACCCCGAACAGAAAGGAACCAAGGTATCCTTTAACTGGTGAATATATGAACAAAATGTGGTACATTCACACAATGGAATATGATTCAGCTATAAAAATAAGTGACTATTAATTCCTGAAGAGACATGGAGGAAACATAGATGCATATTGCTAAGAAGCCATTCTGAAAAAGCTACACACTGCATCATTCCCTATATGACATACTGGAAAAGGTATAACTTTAGAGACAGAAAACAGTTCAGTAGTTGCCAGAGATGCAGAAGGAAGCAAGGTTGAATAGCTAAAAGCACAGGCATTTTTTTTAAGGCAGTGAAACTATCCTGCACCTAGTGTCCTGTACAATGTAACTGTGGATATGTAATGCTGCATTTATTGTTCACAAATGTTCAAAGTTCAAAATATCCATTGAAATTTATAGAGTAAAGAGTAAACCTTAGTATATGCAAATAATAATAACAATAAAATCATTTCAGAAATCAGGGTAATCCCAGATGAATGCAGAACATGACCCCATAAAGCCATATTGAAATATATGGAACAGCCTCATTGAAAGGAATGGGGAAAATCAATGCCAACAAACAATTTTGGAAATAAGTGGAGTCTTTAAAGCAAAACTTAACAGAAACCACTGATACAGTTGTAGTTCACAGGACTATAGGTTAAATGTGTATATATGTGGGTTTGTATGCAAATATATATTTGCTTGGAGTAGCAGTGAGCACACCCAGTGCCCAGACTAGAAAAACTTGAGCAACAAAATAAAGTAACAGTGGGTTATAATTCAAAGTTTAAAATAAATATCCATGAATCTATACAGATACAAATAATTGAATAAATAGATAAATGGAAGAGAATAAACAGATTTAACATGTTGAAGAATTCCAAATAATTTATGTAGATAATCCACCCTTAAAGATGTAGGGCAAAACTCCCTGTTCTGTAAATGTGGTCTGTGCATAATAACTTCCTTTCGAAGTAAGTAGTATGGAAAGGGGGTGGGGAGTAGTAACTTTACACTGGAGAGATATGACAAACATTACCTCAGCCAGGTGATTAAGGTCAATGGAAACAGTGATGTCATGCTGAGTATATGTACCTTTGCTATAATACTATGAAAATGACACTTGATCTCTGTGGTCTTCTGCTGCAAAACTCATAATCTCAGTCTAATCATGAGAAAAACATAAGATAAATCTAAATTGAGAGATTTTTTATTAATTATATTTTCTGTACTCCACAAAACTGTAAAGACATCACAAATAAGAAAAGTCTGAGAAACCATGGCAGCCAAGAGGAACCTAAGACACGTTGACTAAATGTAATGTATCTTAGAACAGGAAAAGGACACTAGGGAAAACCTAAAACTATGGGCTTCAGTTAGCAATAATGTATCAATATGAACTTATTAATTATAACAAATGTACCAAACTAATGTAAAATATTTATGATAGGAGAAACTGCATGTGGAATATTTAGGAGCTCTGTGCTATATACATATTTTTTTCTGTAAATCTATATTGTTCAAAAAATAGTTACTTTTTTTCATTGGAGAGTTGGTATGATAATTAAGATAATACATATTCCAAACATTTATATGTATGAATTTTATTTCATTCTTAAATAACTGAAATAAGTGCATTTATTATTTCAAGATCTTCACAATAACCCTTTGTACTGTGTAATGTGTTAGCTTCTATATCATTAGCATTTTTATTTTGAAGGGTATTTAGACTTGAAGAGAATGAGTACTCTTCAAAGGTCTGGGTGAACCTCTGAAATTATATTCTCAATGCTATGTACTTGAATGGCTTTCTGCGAAGATGTCTAAAGTACTCACCATGTCTTCAGATCTTCATGGCAGATGGGTCTTTACATAGTATGTTCCTTGGAGATTTAATCAGCATCCCCCAGATTTTGATGCTCCCATTTTCCAGCATTGAGTGTAAAAAAAAATCCAGCCTTTTGGAACACAATGAAGAGTCCCAAGGTTTCCATTTCTGTGTATTTAAGTAGAGGTAGATTTCAGATTATCTTCTCAACATTGAATGACAAATGGCTTTAAGATATAAATGGTGTTCTAAAGTTTCAGCTTATTGCATGTTTTGGCATAGTAATCTGTTTAGGAGGATCAAATGTGACTTCTTCATAGGTTAATTAATTATAATTTTTAAAAGGGAGAATTTTATTCTTGATGATCCAGATCTCTGACTTGTTTGATTAATTCCTAAATTACCATGTGTTGGTGGGGAATGAGTAGCAGTTGCCCCTTTAGATGGAGGCATTGGTCTTAGTTTGCCACAGTGCTCATGACTCCCATCATCTTATATCTTTAATGTCTTTGTTTAAATTTCCTGCCTGACCCTATAGGTATCCAGTTTATGAAAGCTTGTTGTAGTAACAGCCACCTTCAAATATTGGAAGTACATCCAGATAGAAGAGAAATTGAACTTATTCTCTGGAGTACTATAGAGTAAAATGCTTATAGAGGTTAACATTTACACTGAATTAAATTTCAGCTTAATTAACCTAAGGAATATGTTGATTTGTGAGGTAATTAGATTTGTGCCTGCAATAACTTGTGTAGAGGAGTATATGAAGCTGGATTAGACTGGATGAATGGCTCCTGAATTTCTGTCAAGCTTTGAGAGTATACAATTGCATTTCTCTGATAATTTTAGTTTCTTATTGCCCATGACCATCACAAATACAACTTCATTTCATCTTCTCAGCTCTGAATGTGATATCCTCTTGAGTGTCCTTGATATTGCTAAAGGATTTCTAAATACTACTACTCAATATCTAAGCATTCTTTTTTTAAAAAACTTATTTTAAACCAAGATGTTCTCTAAAAGGATTTATAACTTACCATTAAAAATCCTCTTCATTTCATTTTAGCCCTTTAGGATTTTGTAAGGATTACTAAGGGAATTTCTTTTTATCACTATGGAAATATGGCTGTAGCTATTATGTCTTAAAAAATAAATCTTAGGTATAGGCTGATAATGAGAAATGTATTTATATTCCTTTCCAATATAGGTTTCCTTATAACTCAAAGACATTTTTTGAAAGTATTTTACTTTGACAAGAACTATAGTAAAATAAAACCCCAAGGACTTAAATCTACCTGTGAATGTAGTTTGCAAATATAGACATTATTGAATATCAAAGTATAGCTCAGAATGCACATTCCTTTGGAAGCAATGATGTGGTAGCACTGTCACTTCTTTGTCAACTGATCCAACAGCAGCTGTGCAGACATGCAGGTATCTATAGCCTCTCACTCTAGTCCTGCTTCTACATCCAGGTCCATTCGACCAGTGTTCTTGCTGGCTGTTATCCAGGGGTCACCCTCAGCCCTTAGGAGGCCCCCTCTCCTCAGACATGGCTGTTTGCTTTCTACCAGGCCTTCCAGAGCATGTGTCTGATGGTTTGCTTTTTAAATGGCTCACCTTGTTTGCTCAGGCTCATCCAGGGTAATCTCCCTTTAGATTTACTCAGACTCAACTAACTGGTAATCTGATCAAGGTAATACTGTCACATCATATTCACTGATCTGCTCACACTCAGGGGAGGCGTTCTAGGGTGTGTATGCCAGATGAGGGACCCTGGGGGGCAACCTTCAGTTCTGCATTTTACAGAAGGGTACCAGGTTTGGCTCAGCATTTGTTATAACTTGGAAAATTTTAGCTTGTTACCAGAACAAATAGGAGACCTTGTACATAGTTTATGAACAAAAAAAGCAAGAGCTACATTAGTTATAAAAACATAAGAAGGTTTTGTCCTCTCCAATCATTGTAGACTAAAAATGATTAACTGGTTTATTAGTTTTACATAGCTCCATTAATTATTCAAGTCACAATATGAACTGGAGTAGAGCAAAAATTAGACCTTTGAAACAAAGCATTCTTAACTAGAAAGAATGGTATTTAACCTCTAAATTTGGTTAGTGTATTAACACAGTAAGATGAAATATTATATGATTACTGCGGCAGGTGGCCTCAAGGAGCTTATGCATGTTACATAGATATATAAATAGTGTCTACAATACCAAGCTAAATGAACCCAGAGCAAAAGTAAAGTAAGATTTCAGATGAGGAAATGATTAATTCAGACTGAGTTTATACTCACAGATGTGAAGGCTTTTGTGCTGAGGCTGAGAGCAAAGCAGGCTAACAAATTTAAGACTACAATTTGAATTGCAGAGAAGATATCACTTCTTTAATTCATCTATAACCAATATAGTCTTCTTCCCAAGGCCTTTATCCTGTCATTAGTGAAGAGGGGAATAAAATAACTATGTCTAGTGTCCAGTGAATGTCCAATCAGCTTTTCAGGTCTGTCTGATCTTTTATTTCAAACATTCTCTTTAGAGGTCAGTCTCTGACACAAAAATGATCAGGAAAAAAATTGCTCAGCCTCCCAGATTTCTACCACCATTGAGATATTCTCCAAGATGGCGTCCAGGTATGAGGTAAAGGGGTATGGCTCTCTCAGTCTCTTCTCGGAGAAGATGAGTTGAGGTCCTTGGGTCATAGCACTCTGTGGCTCCTCTGTCCACTGGGTAATGTGTCCCTTCTTCATCTTCCTTGCTTGTGCTGCTGGCTTTTGGGATGGTGGGTGGCATTCTTGACTATGTCTCTTGAGGTGTCACTAAAGCTCATGGTACTCCTGGCTGCCTCAGCCTGGGTCATATCCACTGACACTAAGGATGCCTCTGTGATGGGCTTAGGCTTCCATCAAGACACAGCCCTAGTGACAGAGGTGCCTTACTCCTACAGAAACACCCATGTCAGAATCTACCCCCCGAGTCAAATCCTTAGCAGTTTCTAGTCTCGTCTCCACCACCCAGTTATCAAGTGTGGCTCAGGAATGCTAAGCCTCAAGGCTTCCCTCTATCTGCTCTTGTGACACACTGTGCCCCCAAACTGTGGTGGGGAATTTGTTCCTGTACAAAATGCCCTTTTTTCATTTGCTCATCTAAGTAACTCCAGTCATGGGACTTTGGTCCAGAGTGAAGAAAATCAGGACCCAGATTTTCTGTTCTCTTCTCTTTTTCCTTCCTTTAATTTCTTGGAGACCCCCAAAAGGGTGGGTCCATCCCTGTTCCTCTTCTTGATAAAACCCTAAGACAAAGAGACTAGATTGCCTCTTGATATGTTAAATGAGAAATAAAATAATTTTGATTATATTTTCTCAAGAAAATAGCCTGGCTATAAGGCAATTGTCTTGCAACACAACTGATTTATTTTTTTTAATTTCAGTAACAAAAAAGTTACCTTTCTGCCTGTCTTGCTTCTGTTCCCTCCCTCCTCATTCTCTCCTCCTCTGCGCCCACAACAGATGGCTGCACAGGAACAACTGGGATAAAAGTAAAAAAGAGTCAAAGTGAAAAGAGGAAAAGCACATTAATATTTCTTAAAATCACTTCAAAGAAAGTTAAATAGTATTTCAACTAGGAGAGCACCTAAATAGAATAGAATAAGCAAATATATAGTGGGGAGATTCTCAATAATAAGATACACAATAAATATGTAGTGTGCTGTTTCTATTTTAGTCCCTTCATGTGCCACAAAAAATCATAATATATTTGCAATATTATTTAAATACAGGAAATTGGTACTATTTGTGTAGTAGAATGAGAATCCACAGTGTATTTGTTGAATACTGAAATATAATAGAGAATGACACCTAGAAGGTGGTTTGGGGCCAATTGTGAAGAGCTTATTCCTCACAATGAGTAACTGTTGGCCAAAAATGTTCAAACGTTTTCGTTTTACTTTGATGATTTTATGGAGGGTAAGAAGAATGCAAGAGAAAGCCTGACTTATTTCAGTCTGTAATTCGGATTTACGAGTTGAAAATTAACACCTGCAGTGCCATATGTTTTTAGAGGAACTGCAACAAGCTTAAGGAAAAAGTCTGACAGTTTATCTTGCCCTTTAGAGCAAACTTTATCTGATGTCATTGAGAAAGAAGTTTGCCTTTAGATAATAGTTCTTTTTGCTATATAAGTTTCATGCCAGATAGGAAAGCACTTGATTATCCTTCCCATATCCTTTTCTGATAAACCTTCATTAGCAGAATTAAAAATAAAACAATTAGAGCTGGTCTCTTGGTATCTCCTTCTCTGACAGCCAAGGACTATGAACAGTGGGGCTATTTTCCTCTCTGTTTCCTCTGTGTGTATGTTTTCCTCTGTATCTGTGCCCTCTCACACTCACAGTTCTTAACCTAGTTTTATTTATTTTTTTCATCTGGATGGTAGGTAATATCTATTTGATCAATTAATTGGGTTGAATTAACTTTATAGAATTTATTTGTATAAGATCTTTATTTCCTCTCATTGTGGCAGATTAATCTCTCATTCTAATGGAGAGATCATTAATCTAAACCATACCTTAGAGAAGTGGGGGGTGTCACTTTTTAAAAATATGAAAGGCAGTCTCTTTAGTATCCTTAATTATGGCAATTTTTCATCCTTTGAGGCTCGAATATCCTTTTGGGAGAGCAAGTCTTTCAGCCCCACTTTGATGACTAAGGTAGGTAATAGGGATGGGTGATTCTCTAAGATAACAAATGTGATTTTTTGGAGGGCCTCTTAAATGCTTTTTAAGCCATTTCCAAAGTAGTTAAGAGTAACATAGCTTATTGAACCTCCCAATATTTCCATGAACACTTGAAAGGAAATCTCTGCCAATAAGCAAGCTGGGGTTCTCCGTAAGTTTCCCCCCCTCTAATAAATGAGTACTTACTATGGCTCGGAACTGTGCTAAATGCATTATATATATGTATATATATGTGTATATATGTGTATATATATATATATATTCTGTTATTTAATAGTATCATCCAGTATTTACCTCCAAGGTAACTGAGCCATAGAAATACAGCAGACTTAAAACCATTTCTGTTTTTCTTCAATGAATGTGTGTATACACATATATGCACATAATCCTCTTACACACTTTTCTTATCATCACTAGGCCCTTGGAATAAAAATCTGCAAAGACTTATATTTTTTTATCTGCAAAGAAATAGATAACATTTAATTCTTGAGAGACCTTCAAAGCTTCCTAAGTGATGTCCTGAACATTTAGCCATCCAAGGTTTTTTCCCCTTGCTCAATTATGGGATGAAGAGTTTAGACAGATGTCAGCATCTTATCTATAATGTTTTTATTTGGAGCTATGACACATGCTGGTCAGGGAAAAAGTAATTCATGACACATCTGAAATTGTTAGCTATTTTTGGCTGAAATCTGTGACTGATCAAAGTTTTCTGGGCTTCAAACCCCTGCTTTATTTTAACTTGGGTATTTAAAGAGAATTTAAGGCCATATAGCTATGTTTATGTGAATGCCTCAGCATCAGATATATTAATTTGGCTAAACCTTAATCCATTGTTTGTCCAGAATGCAGTTAATGAGAATAAAATTTATTGAACAATTTTATAGCCATCAACCATTCAAGTCTTGGAAAACTGCTAGTATTTTGGAGTGTTTTATCCCTCCCTCCCTGACCAGTGTTTTCTAGTTTGCTACTCACAGTCAACATAAAACCTAAAATACTTTAGAAAGGTTTAATTGCATGTCTGAATCACTTATAGTAAATAAAGGTACAGACATACCTTGAAGATACTGTGGATTCAGTTTGTGACCACTGTAATAAGGCAAATACCACAATAAAGTGAGTCAATTTCTTGGTTTCCCAGTGCATATAAAAGCTATGTTTATAATATACTATAGTCTACTAAATGTGCAATAGCATCATGGCTAACAACATGTACATATAGTAATAAACAATTTTTATTGCTCAAAATTGCTAACCATCATCTGAGCTTTCAATGAGTCTTAATCTTTTTGCTGGGGGAGGGTCTTGTCTTCGTGTCAGTGGCTGCTGACTGATCAGGGTGGTGGTTGCTGAAGGTTGGAGCGGCTGTGGCAATTTCTTAAAAAAAAGACTACAATTAAGTTTCCTGCATTGAATGACTCTTCCTTTTGTGAACTATTTCTCTGTATCATGCAATGCTCTTTGACAGCATTTTACCCACATTAGAACTTCTTTCAAAATTGCAGTCAGTCTTCTCAAACCGTGCCTCTGCTTCATCAACTAAGTTGATGTAATATTCTAAAACCTTTGTTGTCATTTCAACAATCTTTAAAGTACCTTCACCAGGAGTAGATTCTGCCTCAATAAATCATTTTCTTTGCTCATGCACAAAAGAGTTTCCTCATCCATGAAAGTTTTGTCATGAGATTGCAGCCATGCAGTCACATGTTCAAGATCTATTTCCATTTCTAGTTCTCACTATTTCCACCACATCCACAGTGAATTTCTCTACTGAAGTCTTGAAACCCTCACAGTCATCCATGAAGGTTGGAATGACCTTGGCAATCTCCTGTTAATGCTGATATTTTGACCTCTTCTCATGAACTGTGGAATGTTTTCAATGGCATCTAGAATGGTGAGTACTTTCCAGAAGTTTTTCAATTTACTTTGCCCAGATCCATCAGTGGAATCACTGCTCATGGCAGGTATTGCCTTACAAAATGTGTTTCTTAAATAATAAGAATTAAAAGTCAAAATTATTTCTTGTTCCATGGGCTGCAGAATGGATGCTCTGTTAGCAGACATGAAAATAACATTCCTCTCATTGTCTGTCTCCATCAGTGCTCTTAGGTGACCACGTACAGTGTCAATGAGCAGTAATATTTTAAGAGGAATCTTTTTTCTGACCAGTAAGTCTCAATAGTGAGCCTAAAATGCTCAGAAAACCATGTTGTAAACAATGTGCTGTTGTCCTGACTTTGTTGTTCCATTTATAGAGCCCAGACAAAGCATACTTGGCATAATTTTTCAGGGTCCTAGGATTTTTGATATGGTTAAATTAGCATTGGCTTCAACTTAGTCACCAGGTGCATTTGCCCCTAACAAGAGATTCAGCCTGTTCTTTGAAGTTTTTAAGCCAGGCATTGACTTCTCTCTAGCTGTGAGAATCCTAGATGGCATTCTAGCCTCTTTAGTCTACATTGAAAATCTGTTGTTTAGTGTAACCACTTTCATGAATTATCTTAGCTACATGTCCTGGATAACTTGCTGCAGCTTCTATGTCAGCACTTGCACTTTGTGTTATGGAAGTGGCTTCTTTCCTTAAAAGTCATGAAACAGCCTCAGATAGCTTTCAACATTTCTTCTGTAGCTTCCTCAACTCTCTCAGCTTTCAGAGAATTGAGCTCCAGCCAGAATAAGAAACACTGCAATGGCTTCACTATCAGGTTTGAGACTGTTGGATAAATAAACTATTAAAAGTGGAAAAAAAAAAAAAAGGTACAGCCTTGCTCTGGAATAGGCTTTGGTTTAAGGGACTATTGTGGCTGATTTGATCTTCTATCCAGACCACAAAACTTTCTCCATATCATCAATAAGGCATTTTCTTTATTATTCGTTATGTTCACTGGAGTAACAGAATTTTTTCCAAAAACTCTTCCTTTGTTTTCACAGCTTGGCTAAGTGTTTGGTACAAGAAGAGGCCTAGCTTTAGGGCTGTCTCGGCTTTCAATGTGCCTTCGTCACTGCACTTAATCATTTCTAGCTTTTGATTTAAAGTGACATATGCACAACTCTTCTATTCACTTGAACACCTGGAGGCCATTATAGGGTCATTAACAGGCTTAATTTTAATATTGTGTCTCAGCGAAAAGGGAGACCAGAGGAGAGATTGGAGAGCGGCCAGTCAGTGGAGCAGTCAGAACACACACATTTATCAAGTGAGTTTGCCATCCTTTATGGGCATAGTTTGTGGCACCCTCAGATAATTACAGTACATCAAAGATCACCAACCACAGATCACATAACAAATATAATAATAATGAAAAAGTTTGAAATATTGTGAGAATTACCAGTGTGACAAAGAGACATAAAGTGAGCAAATCCTATTGGAAAAATGGTGCCAATAGACTTGCTCAAGGCAGGGTTGCCACAGACCTTTCAATTCATAAAAAATGCAGTATCTGCAAAGCACAGTAGAGGGGAGGGACAATAAAACAGGGTTTGCCTATAGCCAGAGGCAAGTTTAAGACTAATTTGCACAAAAGAAGTAAGAGGGAGGCTGGCAGGGCCACACCTAAGTTAACAGGGTGTCTTCCCTCTCAATACTCTGGTCTCCAGCTCACGTAGTGCCAAACACCAGAGATTACACTGATCACTGACTCTTTAGGATCCAGGCTCTGGCAGGGGAAACCACAAAAAATTAAATACATTTTAAATCCCTTGTTTTTGAAATTTTTGTACTCTAAGCTGAAGGGCTGCTAATTTAATTTTAGTTTCTGTGGCAAAACCTTTGGCATTGTTGAAATCCAGGACTTAGAGGGTTGTTAAGTTTGAGACATATGCTTATTTCTTGAAAACTTTGTGTGGCCAGTGGCTTTCAGTCTGAGGGACAGTATACAGTGTGATAAAAAGAGCATCAGACAGAAAGACTGGCCATGAGAGTCAGCCTCCTGGCAAGATTCACAGGCTCTCAGTTTTGGCAATTCCCATCATTGCTGTGGGCTGCTGTTTCCCCATCTTTGAAATGGGACATTTAGCCCAAATGATTTCTAAAAGACTTTGAATTCATTAATTGTCAACTCATTAATAGGGAGAAGGGTTCTAGACTCCTAGTCAGGGAGATGGTGGAAGCCATATGTGAATGGGCCTGTGAGTGTGTTCCCTGGTACTGGCATGTCAGAGACCTTGGGGTTGTGGCTCTTTATTAGCTGTCTGGGTGGCATTTTGTTTAGCTGAGTTTGACCTAGTGTCATCTTATGAGCAAGAGGATACCTGAGTGGGAAATTTTCAACCATCTATAATGTCTAATCAGGACCTAGTGCCCATATATTCATAGCAACTAATACAGGATCATCTATTTAAAATAAATTTACCCACCACACCAAAGGAATTCATTCAGAGCAACAGTTAAAATAGATGGTCTTATAGTTGCTGCCTGTGGTGGCAATATGGTGCCCCCAGAGGGAGGGCCAGCTGGCAACCTTGAAGAGGTCACATCACCTCTAAATATTTCTACCTTCTCTGCCTCAAGGCCTGGATACCAGTAATGAAGGAATTGCATATTTCCTAAACACTTACTTGGTGCCAGGCTCTGTACCAGGCATCTTACATGCAGGTTAGCAGCATGATAAGAGAATATGCCTTGGAGTCAGTCAGTCTTTCTGGATTCAAGTCCTCCTTTACTGCTTACTAACTATAAGACCTCAGGCTCATAAATCTATTTAATTTCTCTAAGCCTAATGTTCCACATCTTAAATTCCTCTTTATCTTTATTTTTACCCAACAACTTGTAGAATCATAAGCAAGTTTTCTAAAGCCTCTGAGCTGCAGATAGCCCACCTGTAATGAGAAACACTTAATACTGCCTGCATCCAGGATCATCATGAGCATTGAATAACATCGCCAAATAAAAATGCTTTGAAAGTCATCAGCAATATGGAGAGATAAGGTATTGTTATGTATACATGTATAGCAGATAGTTGAGACATGACTGAAAAAGTCATTTGCAAAAAACAGCTATATCAAAACATTCATTTGGCATGCAGTCATTAAGAGAATTGAAATTCAGGTGCCATTTTCAGACTTCAGTTTATTTGTGTTCAAGACTAACTAATGGAAAAATGTGATTTTCTTAGCCTCAAGTGATCCACCTTTCCCCACTGTCCCTTTACTGCTTCTTGATCAGACAATTAAAAACAAGGGGTCAAGTTATAGCTCAAAATGAAATGATTTTGTACCATGTACAGCTGGTTCTCGCTCGTAGGCAGGCTGATATGCTCAGAAGTGTTTGACACGCTTTCATGCCCATTAACAAACGGAGAGGAAAAACCGTGTTATCACAGCCACAGATTTTCTGTCCCTCTGTTTCCTGTTCGCATGAATGACTCATGCTTCTGAGAGACTTAATTTGATCCGGGCATATGAATTATTTGAGAATAGTTGCTTGCACTCCCCACCCGCAACATTTACTCCCATTTCTATCATGCCTTTCTGTGAGGTTCACCAAAAAAAAGAAAAAGAAAAAAATCCTTAAAAAAAAATCACTTAATGTATCTTATGTTTGACCTCAAGGAGCTTGTCATTTAAATAGGAGAGGAGTCCTGATTGTTTCTTCCCTCCTCCCTTCATGTTACCTTCCATTTTATAGCACATTTTACAAGATACTACCACGTATATTTTTAAGACTTTCAACTGCCTTGGATGTAGGCAGAGCATTAATTATGGTCTATGATTTGACATCTGGGAACCTGAAGCTCGGAAGTGATTTGGCCGAAGTCACAGAGCCAGTAACTTTCAGACACTGGTCACTTCCCAACTCAACCACCTTCTGATGCCAGAATTCTTCATTCTACCACACCCACCATGTGCACACCTGAGAAAACTATTGTTAGAAGAGGCAGTGACCACCATCAAGTGCCATCAAGAATGGCTAAAAGTTCAGAAAAGCAAAGGATACCCAGCCCTGCCCTGGGTACTACAGGGCACATAAGAGAAACTGATTTGGCCTCTGTTATTAGAAAACATTTATGATTGAGGGAGTCCAAATGTACACATATGAAGCAATGAGCTGCTGCATGTCAAATGGTCATTATTACTGGTACGGCTTAGTCTTTAAATATTTCAAGACTTTTTTTGTTGATAGGAGGCAAATATTTCTAGTAGGTCTAATTTATGTACAAATATTGCATATAATATATATATAATTGCATACAGTACACAATATCAAACAAATGCCAAATTTCTATATTATATATATAAAAAATTTCTTTAATGTGGATTAGCTTGTATCCTAGCATTCTCTGTTTGGGTTTCATTTTAGCAGGAATAGAACTAAAAATGAATCACATGTCATTAGATAATCTCCTAGTACATCCATTAATTTCCTTTCCTGCTAAAAGGCAATGAAACTGTGGTTTGAGCTGTGTTAAGAACATTACATGATAAATGAAGAGAGGGAATAAAGACAGATTAAAACATAATTACCATGACTGGAACTCATCCAGGTCCTTTTAAGCTTTGCCAACTTGAAGACAGCCTATCTCCAGGTGAAACTGGAGACAGCATATTGCAAACTCTCAGTGCCACCTCCCACATAGCAAGACTCCATACAGCATTACTTGGGGGGACCTACTGAATCTTAAAAGATGACCAAATGCAAGGAGGAAAATCAAGTGAAAGGTTGAATAGAAAGTGAAAAAAATAATCCCTATCACTTCTCTATTAAAGAAAAGAGTGTTTATGGGGTTTTTGTTCTAACTTTGGTCAGAGATATTAACTTTTTCTCTATAGATCTATCTTAAATCTTTGGTGAATTCCCAAACAAGGTGTGAATTTATCACTCAATATTGGGAGCATCTGGGGTTTTTCATTTTATTAAAATGATCCTTTTTTTTCCCCACCACAGATGCTCCATGGAGCAAGGTCTGTACATTATAAGTGAAAAGTGATTCCCAGAAGAAAATCTTTCCTCACTAGCTGTAATTTACAGTTGAGCACGTACTTTATTTTGGATGCTGCCTTGTGGGGAAAACAGCAAAGGGTTGAACTTGGAGACAAGCTGACCAGTGCATAAGCATCCAGCTTGCGGCTGGGTCTCCAGGATGGAAAGGTTGAATAGTCTAATTCACCAGGTGTATTAGAGTTTTGCTCATCTGTAAAAATGGAGAAAATAAAAGTAGTGAGTTGATTGGGTATTTACGAAGATA
This sequence comes from Manis javanica, assembly GCF_040802235.1. Taxonomy (NCBI): domain Eukaryota; kingdom Metazoa; phylum Chordata; class Mammalia; order Pholidota; family Manidae; genus Manis; species Manis javanica. Next base: position 15,598,346 of record NC_133158.1, read on the forward strand.
AAATGAGATCATGTCTGTAATACATTATCACATCACTTTTTTGTCATAAGTCCTCAATATATATTAACTAGTAGTATGTTAAGGATGCCTGATGACCAGACTCAAAAAATTTCTATGGAAAATAAATACATTATTACTGTGTATGTTCTGTTCTGTGTAGCAGGACCATATAGCTCTGTACTTCTACTTGCTTCCTATGTTGTGGCTCTACTGATTCATTTGTCTCCCTGCCCATCTATCCTATTACTCTATGAATATCTTAAGAACTAGGTTTATTCCTGTTGTCCCTCTAGTCCTAGTACCTAGCAGAGAGCTCAGCATTTACTAGTTCTCAGTATACATAAATTTAATTGATCTGAAGGGAGCAATTTTTTGCTTCTTAGTAAAACCTGCTCTGGGAAATATGCCAAGCCAAGAATAAAACCATCTCATCTGATGTCAAACTTGCACAGGAAGCACAGACCAGGATGGTATCCTTCCTCCACCTACACTGAGTCTTCCTCAGAGATCTAAGGTTCAGTGATGGTTGAAGGAAGAAGGGGAATTGGAAAAAAGAAGGAAAAAGGAGCACTGGGGGATTAAAAGGAAAGGCTTTCCCAAGAAGAGTGCATTTTTCCCAAAACAGCTCCCCCCTTCCTTCTCCTCCAACCCTATGGCCACCCACTCCCTGCCTCCTCCAAATATGGCATCTGACTCAACTTCTGAAAAACAGGTTGCTCAGTGTTCACCAAATTTAAGAAATCCTAGTTATTCACTTCAGATTTTTGAACTAAATAGGCACCATAGTCTTAGCTACGTTTTGTGTTGGAGCAAATGAGGTCATACTGAGTGCTTCCTCACTGGTTTTCTTTATTGGCAATCAAGCAGAGAACTAAGATTTCCTATTGCTCTTTCTTATTGTTTTCATTGTTCAGAATAACAGTTTGAGCTCTGTGAAAGAAGCATGTACAAGAAATCCTTAAATGCTTGCTGAAAACCATAAATTCCTGCTGTGATATCTTATTCTTAAAACAAAAACACCTACTGCTCTACAGTCTAAAATATCATCTCTCAAGCATTCTCACCGATTTGTGGTTGTGACAGGGGAAAATACCCCCAGTAACAAAAGTAATAGCAAAAAGCACTTTTTTGGGGCAAATGATGAAATATACTTTTCTATATAAAATGTAGAGACATAGGCTGAAATTTCAGCATAGCTAAGCTAATTGTAACATAGACAGTTGAAGGTTTGTTTGTTTGCTTTTCACATTATTAATCTAGATTTTCACTGGGTGGGGGAAGAACTAGACAAATAAAATTGTGATCGTTGTCATGTGAGTCGCTCCCAATGTGCATTCATTAGACCAGAACATACTTAATTCTTTCAAGTCATATCTGTCTCACATTCTAACTCCTCCACTTAAATGTGCACTTTAAACCTCTTTAGCTTCAGCTTCTTCATCTCTATAATGGAGCTATTTAAGGGTGCTTGCCTCAAACAGCTATTTATGACATTTAAATATGCTGACAAACATAAAGTCCTTAAAACAGCACAGAAGACATGGCAGTAGCTTAATAAGAAAGTGTATAAATAGCATTCATTCGCTCTTTACAGATTACCATCTCTAACCACAAGAATTGTTTCTCTATATTTTTGTTTATTTAATTGCCTGTGTGTGTTTACACAAAGTGGAAGGTACAGTTCTTTCCACCAAGCCCAGAGATGGCAACTTCTGTGGATGTATATTTTATCTGATATTTTGCTATGAACATTTCAAATAATCAGAAGAGTAGACAAATTTTACAATGAAAGCCCATTACCAACACCTGACTTGCACAATTAACATTGTACTGTTTGCTTCATCATATACCAATCCATCCATTCATATCTCAATTCATCTTTTTTTGCTGTTTTATTGAGATATAATATACAAAGCATAAAAATCTACTTGTTTTTAATGCACAATTTAATGATTTTTAGTAAATTTACTGAGTGTGCAGCCACAAACCGATTTTAGAACATTTTCATCATCCCTGAAAGATTTTTCTTGCTGATAGACAGTCACTCCCTGTTCTTAATTCTCAGGCAACTACCAACATACTTTCTGTCTCTGTAGATTTAAAAGACTCTAACTTCTAACCAACATAACAAAGATTTATGGGCTGTTTCTCTACTACAGCTCCTGGGATTACAAAGATTTTTAAAGGAACTCTTCCAGGCAAAGAGGCACCTTACTTTTTTCATGAAGAGGTTGTATGTCACAGAAAAATCTCCCTATATTTTTAAAAATCTTTTTATGCTTACTTAAATCCTTATGCCTAGAGCACTAGGTCATTCCCATTTTACTGAAGAGAAAAAATGAGGCATAAAAGAGGAAAGGGAAAGACTGAAAGTAGCCAGAAAGCCAGGACCCCTGCTGTTCATCACTTTGCTCCCTTGAATATTGCTGTACCTTTGTAGAGCATCACTGGAGGGGGGAATATACACATATTATCCAGCAGTTAATATTTCTGTGGATTATTGGCCAGGGTGGTGATTGCTTGAACTGATTCCCTGCTATGGTACTTGAGAGTGAAATCAAAGAAACTGCATTTGGAATTGGCTCCTTGCAAAACGGGGCTAGGCTAGATGCTGACTTCTAGTGTGGTGAATGAAGTGGACGACATTTTCAAAGGGAAGTTGCTTCTATGCCAGGCCTCCAAGCAGACACCTTAAAATTTCACATTAAATCCCCTGAAGATATATACTCTGGGGGGTGCAATAGGAAAGCCACCTTCAGATGATAAGTATCTTCTCTTTTGGAGATGTAATTGTCAATGCTAACCTGAAGAACTTAGGACTTATTAACTCTGGGCGTGATTAAAGTGAAAAAAGCTCCAGTCCTTCCAACATTCTGTGCAGCCACAGTTCCTGTTTTCCTATTTTCCAAAAAGATTGACTCCTGACTCATTTACAAGTGATACTGTTTCGGGTTCCCTTTGCCCCTCTTTCACCTGGCCCATCAAGGCCAAGCTCTGCTCGGCCTTCCAAGATGGTTATCCTGCTTACATTTTTCTCTAACAGGTTCATTTCTCCCACATTTTATTTTCAGCCTTGGGAAGCTTACAAAAACTGTAAAACAGAACAAAACAAACAGCATAATTAGTGTTTGCAGTAAATGTACTTAGATTTCCTCTGACTGTTCAGTCCCTGAAAATCCCATGGTTAAAGGCAAAGTGGCCAAGAAGTCACTTTTATTTCAAGCAGTGTAGCAAGTCTGTTTGGTGCAACTTACTTTGAATTCCTGGCATAGTGTCCATGCTCAGTAAATACCTTTGAATGAATGAATTAGGATCACAGATGAAGACTCTATTGTCTTGAATAAACATCTGAATCATTCATGACTCTGTGCCCCACCTTGTGTGTGCATACATGTGTGTGCATGCACGCATGTGTCCATGCACACACATTTCCTAGTGTTTGGAAGGGTTTATTCTTAGAGGCCTATATGTATTTTTATTTCAGCTCAAGGTGAAGGGGCTATTTGCTGCTTCTCTAAGGATTATAAGTATTTTGCTGCCTCACATATGGCAACTTTGTGAAGAGACTATGAGTTTGACTAGTTAAGTAGAAATACTATTCAAATCAAATAAATGAATTATTTTGAGTTAAACATCTCCTATTCCCATATCTCAGTACACTAGTCATGGAAAACGTTTTAAAGATAATGCCCTTATGGATCAGAGCTCATCAGGAGTAATTACTTTATCTCTATTATATTGATAGCAGCTAAGGATATATTGATAGTAGCTCTAACACCTACCAGATTTGAAATCTTTGGTATCTTATTTAATTCCTATGCAACTATCTCATCTATAAATCACACATAATGTTTCTAAGAAATAGGTGGTATCCCAAGGATTAAATGTTGCCTGTGGGTTAGTATTTATCTAAAATAAATAGCAACTGCTGGAAATGGGCAGTTTTTATTTATGTCTATCCACTACCTATTTCCATCTTTCCTGGGGAATCTTGGGAGTGTTTATGATCTGGTTGGTGCTGGGCATACCCACAGTCTGTACATCAAGAATGTCTAGCTAACTGAAGCTTTCTATGACCCATAACAACCCAGAGACTCAGACCCGGGGTCTTTGTACATATATTGGCAAAGAGAAACTGTCTTTAAGTCAGCTGGACTTAAAGCTTGGGAGGATATAAACCTGGAGTTTCCAAAAACAAGCACACACATGGAAACTTCTTGAGAGTGAGGACAAAATAGAGAAAAGTATAGTTGACATACAGCAAAGAGAAAAATGGAGTCCTTATCACATGGGTGGAGAATCTTATAGCCACCTCTGAAACTAGAACCATTCCAGTTTTGAAACTAGAACCATTTTTCATTAAAAGCACTATACATTTCCCATATCAGTGGAAGTTGGTTTGAATTGTGTTTTTGGCATCTGCAACTGGAGACTTGATTAATGTACTGTTTTATTTATTAATAGTAAAACTTCCATAACTTCGCCCTCCTACAACAATCTACCCTCTTGTACAAGGTCGATGCTCAATAAGGCCCAACATTGGAAAGCTCATAGTTAAGTACAGTAGAACCAAGGGAAAGGATCACTTTAAAAAAAAGTGATTATTCTGAACCACTCATTATTCACACCTATAATTTCTCAGTGCATATTGGACACTATTCTAAGCTCTTTGTAAAAACATATACCAGAATGTTTTGGTTATAGGCTCATTTCAATTATTCATACTTTCAAAAAATGTGTTTCTATAAACTAGCTTATTCAGAATGAATTATAAATTACTGTCTTTACTGGAATTAGGAAATGGCATTTTTACATAGGTCAAAATATTGGGCTAAGACTAGTTCAACTCAGCCTTCATTATTTGCTAATGTACCCTGTGACAGAGTGGTACTAAAACCAAGCTGTGCTGAAAGAAGATATTAATGGACTTACCCTCCTCAGGAGATTGATATTAACTAACCAAGTACATCATGGGAAAAAAATGATAGGATGGTGTTGTTGAAAACATCTCTATCGCACCAAATATTTCAATTGCAGCCTTTCATATTCAGAGTGAGTTAATATAATACATGGGAAAATGTGCATCTTTAAGTTCAAATTAAAGTTAAAATTCAATTATGTTCAGTAAATGATAAATCACTGAATAATATCACAAGCACATATTAACATTATAAGACAGGATACAAACATAGAACATGGATTCTCAAGTAGGTAGTAGATCCTCAGTTGGTTTGTTTTAAATGGTACCCACACATCAGGAACAAATGGATAACTAGGCTTGTATATATGAATTCATGTGCTCATGAATGCAACTAATGATATTTTGGGGAATGAATATGTTAGAGGTGGATTATCTCATAATAAGTATATAATTGGAATCTGTTTTTTTATCTAGCCTTTTTTTTTTTGCTTTAGAACTTCTCTTTGTAATTTTTTCTTCAATTGCAAATATATTCCTTACTCACTGTAAAAAATTTAAAGTATATCCAAAGATGTTGAATTAGTGAGGGTTCAATCAGAAAAGAGAAACCACATAGTCATTGAAACAAAGTTTAATATAAAGGTTTATGAACTATATAATAGGAGACTGGAGTATCAAGGAATTGGCCACTAAGAATAATTAAGGAGAAATAATATGGCAATAGCAGATACAATGAGCAGTGACTACCTTAGGGCTGAGTTAGAGCACAGTAGGGAAACTTTTATCCCCAGACTGAGATCTAGACCTTTTTAGGTTTCATAGGCCTTCTTAATTTTACAGCTTATTTTCCTTATTGGTTACATGTGTTGGATAGAGGAGAAATCCAGGGTTTTTTCTGAAGAGGGATTGGCAACTTGATGTCAAATGTCAGGTCAGGCAGCAAGCATCTACCACCAGTTAACATGTTTCCTTCAGGGAAATTGTCCAGGGATGAAGCTTTCATTTGTGTATGCATAATGTGATCTGTTAGTTCAACCAATTTTTGAAAATGTCATTTTTCTGACAATGACACCTTGGTAGAAGGTTAAGAATGAGACTTTAATCAAGTTCTGGCAGAAAGTGACTAAATACCAAAAAGAAGAGTGGAATTCTTTTGTTAATCCTTTCCTTTGCCAAATTGCTGGCTGATTAAATATTTTGCAATGTCTTAACAGAAGCATGTATACTGAAGACAACTATAATATTAAATCCATTTCTTTCTCTTTTCTCTCCATGCCCCAATCAATAATACCAATTTTTATAAGAGAAAACTTTCACTGAAGGAAAATGACTTATTAATGATTATTTAAATCCAGAGATTAAGATCGGTTTGACTTAGATATGCAAGCTTGAAACAAGTGAAAATTAATGGTCTATGGAGTTCTTCTGGAATCAAAACTTTAAAACTTACCATACTTTTTTTCTTCTTTATGGATTATTTATGCTAATTTTTAAGGTCTTTCCAGATGGAAATACTTAAGCTAAAGATTGTTTTTGCAACTTATTTTTGCCAGTCAGTGATTTTGTGAGGCACAGACTTGAATCATGGTAAGGATGTGCTTTTATACTTATTTGGATCAAAATTAAATTTTATGGCAATCTCAGTGTAGTGGGAAGTAAGGAAATCTTAGTTTTTCATTTCTCCCTTTTACCTCCCTTTCCACTTGTCAAGATATGGTATTAATAAATGTAATGAGGAAGAAAATAAGGACCAATAATTAGTGGAGTGCTGACTTAATCTGATAATAGGAAGTTTTTCAGTAAATTATTGTAACTCTGGAGCCAGGAATCTAAACTCAAGTAGTTATTTACAGTTAATGTGCTTGGGTTTCTATTTTTGTTAGCTGTACTGGATATACAATTTATAGTAAAACAGAGAGCACTTTTTCCCCTGATGTTTGGTAAGAGGATATTTTTTCCAGTCTTCCACTCTTTACCCAGGAGAGGCACCTGAAATTCTGTGTGAATTATACCCCCAACCCTGCCCAAGCTCATAATAAAAAAATTAACCATGATGATGATACTACTAGTGTTTGAAGATGGGTCCATGCCTCTTAGATAGTTCTCAGTCATACGTTGAAGAGTTCAAGTAGTGTTGAGTGTAACTTCGAATCTCTCAGAGGCTTAGTTGCCAAAACAATTAGCAGGTTTAGTCAGGGGGAAGGAAGCAGTCCATCTACTTCTATTGTGCCGTTTAGAGCAAACAGCCAACTGATCACTGAATCCCTCAGACAATTAGCCAGAACCATTTGCAGCCCCCATGCCCCCCTGACAACCTCACTGACACATTCATAGATGAGCAGACAGATTGTTTTGTTGGAAACGAACTTGCCTTTTAAATGTATAACGATACCTTATAAATAAATAGGGCTTTACTGCTAGAAGACATTCTTATACATTCTGAAATCTGATGCTCACAGCAGCTCTTCTGTAAAATGAGATTTTATAAATGAGACAACAGAGGATTGCAGAAGTGCAGTGATTGCCCAAATTTGTATATGAGCAGAGATTGGAGCCTCCCATCTTTTGATGGCCAGTTCAGTGCTCTCTCTACGGTGCTTTTAGGAATAAGGGAAGGAATGGGATGCTCTTGGATATATTTTACCAAAGAATCTAGGATTACTCATATCTTCTCCTCAGCTATCCCATCTGTTTTTTTCCACTCTTTTCATGTTTCCTGACCCAATTCTAATGCATGTGTGGGGGAGGGGAGGGTCTTCCCATGAACAACACCAAGCAATTCTCCAACACCAACCGGCTGTCAGAGAACTCAACTCAGTTCTGACGTTATCTGCCCAGAGACAGCACCAATTCCCCAGATTAAGGGCTCAAGAATGCCCTCCACCCTCCACTTCAGATGCCATTCACAAACCCAGGCAGTACCTGTTCTTCTGACCAACCAGCTACAGATTGGAGGTTCCAGTGACCTCCCCCTTAAGTTCAAATAATTTGCTGGAGCAGCTCACAGAACTCAGAAAAACACCTATGGTTTACCAGTTTAATAAAGGATACCATAAAGGGTACAAGTTAACAGCCAGATGAAGAAATATATAGAGCAAAGTCCCAAATAAAGAAGCTTCTATCCTTGTGGAGCTTGGGGCCTGGCTCAGTGGCATGTGGAGGCATTCTAGTTCCCAAAGCATGGAAGCTCTCTCCAACAGAGAAGCAGGATGCCAAAAGAGAGGGAGAGATTCTTCTCATGGGTTTTTTGTGAGGGCTTTATTGCATAGTCATGATTGACTAAATCATTGGCCATTGGCTAATTCAACCGCCAGCCCCCTCCCTTCCATTAAGTCTCTCATTAACATGACAAGACACCCATTTCACCTTTAAGTGTCTGAAGTATTATCAGGAACTGTGGATGAAGTAGAGACATATCTTGTGAAATATGTATTTGGTCATCTTAATGACCAAATGTGTACTACTTATAACTATTATATCACACCACCTTACTTTTTGGTGTCTCTTTAAGAGACAGATAAACGGGAGTTTTCTTAAGAACACAATAGCACTTAATGTATGTGACTAAGTACATGCAAAGTAGCAAGTCAGAACTCATCAATTGGAGGCAAAGGGGATTTTTCCCTTTCTTAAATGCAAAGGTAAGTCCCAGGCTTTTGTCATTTGTCAACTATATGGGATACAGGAGAGAGAAGAAAAGAGAATGCCAGAACATCATGGCCACACTTGTCTCTGCCAAAGAAATCTCTGAGGCTATAAAATCAGCTTCTGTGTGGATATTCTTGTATCTTTGTTTGATAGAAAAAGGGGGAAAAAGGTCTCCATAGATTTAAACTGTCACAGAATATTTTTGGCTTGCCTGTTTGAAACTAGAGTATGAAATTTTATGTCTTCATAATGGTTAGATCAGTTATTGGGGGTGCAAGGAAAATGGGGTTGCAAAATAATACTTATATTTTTAATAAAATTACCCATTCTAATAGTTATTCCATATAAAAAGTTTTGCTATTTGATCCTATTGAAAAGAGCATGAAATAAGTAAAGTCTGTTTATTACAGATTTAATAGAAGAAAAAGAATGCAATAGTTGCTTAGTGATTTTCTGTAGTATTTTTCCAGATGCCTGAGATGACACAATTATCTTTTGGGGATATTTTTGGACAAGTAACACAATTTCCATGAGATTTTGGTTTTTAGGCTCTCTAGACTCAGTATGTAATGGAAGAAACAGTGTTGATAAGTTTATCTCTTCATGACGTTTCAAGAATTTTTTTCCAGATTATAAATGAATTAGTACAAAGACAAGTAGCGTTTTAGAGTGAAAGAACATGACTCTAAACTCCAAGTAAATGTGTTTTTGCAAGGATTTAATAAGTCTTTTCTCACCATGTCTTGGGTGGGATGTCATTACACCATCAGGTCCTGTGACTTTATCATCATACTTGCTACGAGTCCCTTAAGAATGACCCAAACTTGCTCCTCTTTGTGGACCAACAGCTCGGTGAGTCTGTAAATGGGCTGAGAGAGTGTGACAGGTATGTGGGCACCATAGCCACTTTAATGCTTGATTCAAAAGTTTTATTTTTTCCTTCGTAGCAGAACCAAAAGTCCAAAAAGTTTAATTAATTTTGGAGACAAAGCCAAAAGTCGAACCAATAGGAAGCATAGAGTATGAGAAAAACATTTTTAAAAAGTGATTAGAAAATTCAAATTACCTGCATAGTAAAACTCTGGGTAAGATTTTTAAATATTAAAAATAAGAATTTAGTTCTTGAGATTTTGTTTTGTTATTTTGTTGTCTTAATTTGTTTTTTATCCTATTAGCCTTGGGTTTCAGCCTGACTAACCCCTTGCTCTGCCTGAATGTGCAGTAAAACAGTCTAAGGCCAGGATAGTAGCCTGGAGAAGATGGAGATAGTTTTTCAGGGTAGCAGGTGGAAGCTGGTAGGAAATTCCTGTGGCATAAATGTTTAGGGGAATCTCTTAAGATGTAATCCCTGCTCTGTGCTATCCTGGTCTACCTGTGACTCAATGAATAGATTAAGGAGGGTTTCTACTAAATCCCTCATTCTTGCACAAACAGAAGAACTTAAGTATTCATTGATATTTCAGAAAGTTTGTTGTTCAAACATTTTTCTTTGACACTTCTTTACATAATTTGTTCTAATAGTAAGTCTTTACTTTCTTAAACATTAAAAATAGTGACAAGCATAGCAACCGCCCTAAGTTGTTACAAGCTCTGAACTAGCAGAGTTGAAATTAATGAGGTTTTCCTGGACATTAAATATAGTTCATATCTAGCACTTGTGTCTAATGAATTTTTATTCCTAGTAATTAGGTGTTATCTAATTATAGTTAGACTCTATAATATTACCTAGTTTAATCACTATTTTGAAAACTATTTTGAGAGTTGAAGTGATTTGCTTGACATCACAAATTTAGTTACAAAACTGAAAATGTTATTACTTTTTCCTATTCTGGTGTCACTGGTGAAAATTAAGTGCAGACATATATTGTTACATAAACTTTAAATTTGATGTAGACTACATGAAATATCTCCTGCTATGTGTGTTGTATATAACACCTGGCATATGGTGACTCTTAAGTAACAATGTGAGATGTGTGTGCATGTGCAATGGAAGAAGTGTGATGAAATAAACTCCATTTCCCATCTCCTATTTCCTAGGAAGCACTTGAAGTTGGTATTTACTCTCCTGAACAGGACAAGCACCAGTGAGCTTTAGGTTTCATGCTGGGACTTCATATAAAGTGAAGGGCTTTGAAAGTGCTTACCTAAAATACAAAATCATCATGATTTTTAAAACTTTTTATTTTGAAATAATTACAGATTGATAGGAAGTTGTAATAAAATGTACAGGGATTCTCCACTCACCCTTCGCCCAGCTTCCCCCAATGTTAACCTGCTGCATGATTATAGTTCAATATCAATAGTAGGAAATTGTCACTGGAACAATTCAGAGAGCTTATCCAGTTTCACCAGTTAATGCATGTACTCATTTCTGTGTATGCATGCATGTGTAGATCTATGCAATGGAATCCCATGCATGGCTGCATTCACCACCATCACAGGGAAGATACTTAATTGTACCATAATTATGAGGTTCTCTCTTGCTACCCCTTTATAGCCACACACACTCCTATTTTACTCTGTTTTTTCAGTTTTAATTTTTTAAAGGTTCTAATTTTGATAAGGTAATTTATCATTCTTTTAATTTCATTGATTTTTCTTTTGATGTCAAGTTTGGCATTCTTTGCCTATTCCTAGGTCCCAAAGATTTTCTCCTATTTTTTTCCAGAGACTTTAGTGTTCATGCTTTAGTTTGAAGTCTATTTCAGTTAATTTTTTAAAAAAGGCATGAGGTTGGTTTATATTCAGACTCATTCAATTGCCTCTGATGGCCAGTTACACCAGCACTATTTGTTGAAAGGGTTATTCCTCCTCCATTGAATTACAGCATAATTTAAAAAATCTCTCTATATAAAGTCCTTAAATAAATTATGTGTCTTCCATAACAATTATTAGAAAATTTTGAGCACTTACTCTGTGCCAGACATATTTCAAAGTACTTAATTTCCAGAAAAAAACATGTGGCAATATTATTATCTTAATTTTAGATATATGGCAACTAAGGTTTTGAAAACATTAAGGGACATGCCAAGATCGCAAAGGTAGTATGATACAGAGACAAATTAGAATCCAGGTCTGTCTGACTTGAAAACCCATAACATGACTTAAAACTAAAATGTTTTCCCACCAAAAAAACTTAAGAGTCAAGGCTTTTCTTCTCTTGAGTCCTTATTATATTGTTCTGTGAAGATTGATGACCTCTTTGGCAGACCCTTCAAAATATGTTTTGGCAGCTCAAGAAGTGAGCTAGAGGTTTCTCCAAATTTTATGAAACTTGGCCAGGTATTGCCATGTTATCTATAACTGTTTTAAAAAATGAGATGATATTTAAATCCAGAATCATCTTAAAACAGTACTCTGCCACATCGATTGTTACAACCAGAGCATCTAACACATTTTTACTCCTTTTCATTCAGTTTGTATTTAAAAGAACTTCTTCCAGAGTCATGTTGATTTTTAACAAAGGTCATGTAGCTAAGGATGACTTTCCTTATTTATTGAGTTTCTAATTCCATTTTAAAATCTTGATAGGCTATTTTCCCGGACATTAACCTGTAGTAATGATTTCTTTGTGATTTACATGTTACACCCTCAATTTACATATATTTCTAATGTGCTACTTCTCATTTTGCAGAGGCTTGCTTGGATGTTGCATATTAAATCAAAGTGAGCCAAAGGGTCACCTAGTGCCGTATGTTGCTTAGAAGGCAAGTGGTAAGGGAGGGTTACCATAGTTCTATTTCTTTCATAAACATTTGATACTTGGTCACCTACTGCAAATAGAAAATCTCATGGATAGAGCAAAAATCAGATGAGTTGCTTTGGTTCCTCTACTGATTACTTGCTGAATGACCTTGAGCAACCTCTAATTCTAAAAGCTGCCCATCTTGTGAGTGGTGATCACAAAGGGTTAGCATTTACTGTTTTCTTGTTTTGTGAAATGCGTCGGCTGCTCTTTTGGAAGGAACTGTGAGCATATGTGTCTTTTAGGAGAGCCAAGAATACCCCTCTAGGGCAGCAGGCAGGACACAAGCAGGGGTAAAAGGTTATACAACTCAGGAAAGTCTCTAGTAGTGTAAGCTCTCTGAGGTCAGGGAATCTCAGTGTTTCATTCCCTGCTCTTTCTCCAGAGTCAACAAAAGTGTCTGGCATCCTCCTCTGCTATTTCAGCTCCTGTTTCCATACCTCCATGAGGAGCTTGTAAGACAGTAAAATCAGCCAAGTGTGCCTGGGAGCCCTCCACTCTATCATAAGGCAGTGCCCTCAACCCTCAGGCAACCGTTGCCTTCTTTGTGCCCAAAGAAACCTCCCTAGTGATCCCAGTATAACTGGACAAACAAAATTGAACCAAGAAGAAAAGTCTTGAATAATCTCAGCCTCTCTGTTTTCCCTCCATTGGCCTCAGTGTTCTTTCTATAGAATGAGGGTAGTTAACTTCTGACCTCACTGGTCTATTGTAATTATGAAATCAGACACTATAGTGAAAGGACTTTCCAAATGACAGAGCTTTATCCCCAGTGGCAGGAGAATTGTTACTGCTGCCTAACAGTGAAACAGAACCACAGCTCTGCTGTTGCTCAGATTGACTGGTTCAAATTTTAACTATAAAGCCAGGATTAAAATACTTTGAAAATGGACAAAATTTTTTTCCTATATGTACCTTGGGGGTAAGATTGTGTAAATCTAAGGATTCAGAAGGATGATAAATATTAGAACATGGAATTACATTGTTTAGGATCAAATACTGGCCCCACTGCTAACTGAGATTCTTCTTTTATAAGTTGAAGTATAGTTGGTATACAATATTATATTGGTTTCAGGTGTTAAATATAGCAATTTGACCATTATATACATTACTAAATGATCACCATGATAAGTGTGGTTACTATCTTTTATCATACATAGATATTGTAACATTGTTGACTGTATTTCCTATGCTGTACATCTATTGCCATGACTTATTTTATAATTGAAAATTTGTACCTCTTTATCTTGAATGATGAATGTGATTAGATACATGGAAAATTTTTTTGTGTGTCACCTTGAAGACAGTCCACATAGATGCCACCTAAATATTTTTCTTTCATATGCATTCTCCAGAGGGCATTCTCTCTCTCTTTTTTTTTTTTTTTTTTGATAGGAATTCTCTAATTCCTTTTCTTCCTGCTTTAAGGACAAAAAAACAAAAACAAAGCAAAACAAACAAAAAAGAGTACAAGGATTATTTTTTTCTTGTTTCAAAATGTCACCAGAGCTAACACCTGTCCTAGCCCCAGCTTTGGTGCACTCCAGCAGAGCTCCTTAAATGCACCACACTTGGAAACTTGTCAATTTCACAGCAATTTTTGCCTGAAGTCCCTCAGGTACAGGTTTTGCTGAGGGGCTTGGAGGTGACAGGCTGGTCAGGGTCCATGCACACTGGGGTCTCAGTTCTCTAGAGCTATAAGGTGGTCATGTTTTGCTCTCTCCCCAACCCAAGCAACCACAATTTTTATTTGTGTTTTCTGGATTCTTGCCCTTTCAGCCATGATCTGAATGCAGCTCTGTATAGGAGAAAGGAATGTCACATGTGATTTTTTTAAAACAGCAACAGAGCTTGTAAGACTACCACAAAATGTGAAGGGGAAAGTCTCCAGCCTAGATGGTTAAATCCTGTTCTGGTGGGTATCTTGGGCTATGAGGTCTCTGCAGTGTTCTATACTGAGCCCAAATTGATTAGCCTGACCACTCTTTCTCTTGATTTGTGTGGAAACTAGTAGAAATTCTGCCCTTGTTAGTAATGTCAGTTAACTTTGCAAAGGTGACTTAAATTCTCAGGCTGTGAACTGAAGATAATTTGAATATCAGATCATTATTGGCTAATGAGCAGAATGCAGGATGACTCAATCTGGAGTACTTAGTTGCAAAAATCTCATTGTAGGGTCCTTTTAAGATGTGGACATTTAGAGTAGGGTAGCTGTAATCCTTTACAATGTAACTTGTTTTCAACACATGCTTGTTAAAAAGAAATGCTAAAATGATTGTGAAACACTAAAAATATTCATCACTGTGATTTCTAATCATTATGCAATAGCAATATTGCATAAAGATATATTTGTAAAGTCTGAGGGCGGGGTTATTATTTTATAAATCTAAGAAATTCCCAGTTTGGTTAATAAAAACCCTAATAAGAACCAGTAAGTGGAAATACTTGATAAAGCTATATAATTGCAGATCATTAGTGGGTAGATTCAATTTGCCTTAGGCTTAATGTTTACAGAAATAAAATTAAGTTATCAAGAAAAGATTAAAGATAAGATAAATCATTGAGGAAGAAAAAAGTTTATAAAATAACTGAAATCAGACATCAAAGAAAACATCTTATTAAATCTGGCATCCCTACTCAGAAGATAAACACACATAAGCCACCTGCCTTCAGAAACCCAATTCCAATTGGCTTAGGCACCAAACAAATGTAGTAGCTCCAGTGATTAAAATAATCCAGAAATAATGCCAGATACAGGCACTTGATGATGTCATCAGAACATGGCCTTCCCTCATCCCTGACTTTGTCTTCCTTATGTGAAGTTCACTACTGGCCAGAACCTTCCTATCAAGTCAGGATATTTTGGGAGTTCCAGGCTTCAGCCACACTAGCTCAGCAATTTCACTTGAGAGAAAATGTCATTCCCAGTAACTGGCAATAACAGTTCAGAGAACAAGTGCCAGTTACCTTCTTTAGGTCATGTGACCATCCCTGAGAGAGTCAAATTTGTCAGGGCTTGATGCCGGTGCTGTTTGTCCCTTTCATCAAATGGTGTAAGAACAGAAGAGGTGTTTCCCTGAAGGAAATTGAGGTTGTGTTCCCAGAAAAGGGGGAATGGCTGCTCGGGAAACACAAACAACAGGGTGTCCTTCACCACCCATTTGCCAAGGCTGGATTTGAAAGGCATGGGTTGGGGAAGGGTAGGACTATGAGCCAGTGGAGCCCAGAAAGAAAACGAAAACAGAAAAGGGAAAATGACAAAGGTCCCTCTGAGATCCATCTGATCACTCAGACATAAACAAACGGAATTAAGTTACGGCTGCCAAAGATAGCAAAGGCACAATATTGCCACGATGTGAATCTCTGAGTAGGGGATTTGTGGGCTATTTAGTGGGTGCTCTCCAGAGCCAGATGTGGACATCTACTGCAGTGTGGTACTTTTATTTATTTATGTATTTATTTTTTACAAAGGCCTCTACCTCTTTAGTACGATGCATGCATTTCAATGACACATCTTCCAGAGTGTGATTATACTTGAATAACACCAAAGAATGAAAAATGGCTCTCTAAACATTTGTGTTCTTTCAACTTTCTCTGTCTCCCCAGTGTTTATGGAAACTATTTTCTTAATGTTAAAGCATTTGATAAATTCATTTGAGGGTTAGGTATATTTCAGTGAATAACCATACCTTCTTACCACCTCTACTCATAGTGCTGCCTCAGTTTCCAGTGTAATGATTCTAATCCTTACTTCTTTACCTGCTAATGGGGAATCCTGGGCAAAACTGGCTCTCAGATTGCTTATCTATCTCTCCACTAGGGATAATAAAAATGCCCCCTGCAAAGGTCCGTTATCAGTACCTAACAGAAGGTGAGCACATGTTGACTATAATTACTGTTCAGGCAAGTTGGCTTCATTTGGAAATTGTCTCAGAACTAATCAGACGTATTCACTTACAGTATTTCAAGAATGTATAGTACACTAATGCTCAGTATTAGGGACCTGGGAACTATACAAGCAATTACACTGCAAGCTCAACTTGGCACTTGGCACATATTTTATCCTGAGGGTGGCCTCTGTCTTATCTGTCCAGATTTCCTAGGAATAACCCTTAATACTATTCTCAAGGGACTAGCTCTGTTCCCAAAACATTGATGGACTCAGCTACAAGTTATCTTGCGTACTTTAAAATTCCCACCTATTACCGCTATTTTAGGAGACCAACCCCTAAGGCAAATGAAAATTGCTTGAGTGGGTTTTCAAACAGGGATTCAGAGAAGAAAAGGAATTTCTAGCCCAATTGGGCAAGCTTAAGTGATCCTTTAGTCATTTTTCTAGCAATTTTCTTCTTCTCTGGAGCCTGACCCTGCAGGACAAGGATCTATTTTCAAGTCAATTACTATTCATAAAAGGCATAATTACTTAAAAATCAGAAAAGGAACCCTATTTCTCTTAGTATGGTAATGGAATGGTAATATTTAAAAGAACTACAATATATATGATAGAAATGGCATTTGCATTCTTTCAACTTCTCATTACTTTTCATTTAATACTGTACCATTCCCAAATCTCCAGTTTATCAACAAAGCAGCAATAAGCAGCAGTTTGTAGACTATTTTAAAGCAAGAAAACAAAACAAAATAAATGATTAGGTTCTAACATACCACTGCAGCTAATCAGCTCCTCACTGGGTAACATTCAAAACTTCCCCCGAGAATTCATATGATAGAGACCCTGAAGTGTTTGGGGGATGACAGTGGATACAGATTTAACTGTCCAGAAACCTCTTCACATTCTGAGACTCCAAGTTCCAGGGCTCACCTCCAGTTCCCTACCTTCTTGATATTTCCTTCTTTGTCAGCTTTTCTTTTCTTTTTTCTTAATTTTGTTATGGCCATGTGCTAAGTGGTTTACACACATTGCCTCATTTAATCTACATACCACCTCTGTGTTAGGAGTTGTGTTGGCAATTTCATTCCATTCATTCATAGTCTTCAATGAACGTTCATTGAATTCCCACTCCAGACCAGGCAGTATCCTAGGTGCTATGGATATAATAAGGAAGAAAAGAAAGGCTTGCCTTCTTGTGGGGGACGAGTACAGTAAGGGAAAGGAAAAAGGAAAAGCAAACAGTGGACGAAGAGGCAAAGGGGCCTGGAGGTTAATGTTTGATCAGAGTCCTAACTGAAACAGCGGTGTGAGAGGAAGAAAGTGTTCCAGGCACAGAGACCATCATCATGTGCAAAGGTCCGGAAGAGGAGACTGTAAAGAACAGAGCCTGGCCTCTGTAAATGGAATATGCCGAGGGTTAGGAAGAATATGAGCTGGATGAGAGAGCCAGGCCTTGTAGCGCAAGTAGAGACTCTGGGTTTCTTTCTGAGGATAATGGAAAGGCACGCATGAGTGACAGCAGGACATGGTGTGATTTACTTGCCAAGAAACTGAAACCAAAGGGATGTTGAATAACTCACAGAAATAACATCTGGGAAACCCATAGCCAGGAGGGGTTCTATATGATTCCAAAGTCTTAAACATTTATAATCACAGAATAGCTTTTCAGTTACTCAATAGATGATTCCGTGTATATGTGCTCTGTTAATTGCCTTTATAAATAAGTTTGACCCTTGAAACTAACTTCTATTGACATCCCCTCACTCAAAATCTCAGCTGGTTTATTTTTCACCTTATTCCTTGATTCAGCTTTCCCCAAATATCTGCATCTGGTCACAGATTCAGTTACCCCTTACAAAATTCTTGGAATATATCCCTTCATTTCCATTGGTCCTGCTACTTTTTCAGCTCCCAGCTGTAATGTACTCCATCTGCTCCAGATTGCAGAACCCTGAATAATCTGATTCCAGACTACCTTTTCCATCTCATCCCTCCTTGTTCCCGACATATCAAACTGTGCATCTGCAGGATATATTTTGACCATATGCCCTTAAAAATTTTTTTCTAACATGCAAATTAAATGACTAACTTCTCTTTGTAAAAAAAAAAAAAAATCAGGTCTGGTAACACTGGGCCCATATTCTCACAAGGCAGGAACTGAACATGGGCTGCCCATTTTGTATGGGGCATGAGTTCTCTAGTTCACCACAGTCTCCACCACTCTCCATAGTCATCCACAGGTATCATGCATTCCCTGTCTGATCACTGCAGGCATTGACACATATTTTGGCAATAGTTACTTTGCCAAATAGTTATTTTGGCTCTATGTACTTTCTGAAGCCAACCTACTGAGCTTGAAATTCCAGCTCTACGACTTGACTGAACTTATGATGTTGACTGGTTATTTAAAAATCTCTATGGCTACCCTCTAAAATGTAGGTGATTATGATACCTACCACATATCCCTGGTGTGATGATTGAATGAATTAATACATGCCAAAGCATATAGAACAATGGCTAGATGTATACAGCACTCAAAAATAACTTTTGAGGTTGCTGTTTATAATTCCTGCTCTATATTAGTTAAGTGAGTACACTTGTCAAATTGAAAATTGCTTTTACAGTCCTATCTCCTTGTTCTTGTGTACCTTAATCCTCCTTCCTAAATAGCCTCTTTGGTCTTCTGTGATCACTGAATCTTAGCCATCTCTTCAGGTCTACTTCAGATCTCAGCCCTTTACAAAGTTGTCACTGGCTTCTCTGGCTGGACATCATTTCTCACTGCTTTCCATTCCTTTAGCTCTGACTTTGTGTGCTATCATTGCACACTCGTCTACCCCTTTGCATGGCTATTTAACTGTCTTGTGCTGATGTTTTCTCTCTCTTACCAGATTGGAGATTCCTAGTGGAGATGAATGACAGGTGATGACTGGGTCCTGTTCCAACTTGCTGGCAGATAGTTGGCTCCAGTGCTGTACAGTACAAAACTTACTTATGATCTCTCATGAGAAAATTTTAGAATGACACTGTTCTTGGCTGACAATACCAAGTTAGAAGGTCAGGTTTCTGTCTAATCAGTGGGATGTTGAAATAGGTAGCCAGTTATAAATAACAAGGTTATGGAGCTGAACAGTTTTTTCACCCCATCTGATGTAGGTTGATGTGAACTGAAGGTCACTGCTGTGTGAGACAAGTTCCAAACTGAAGGTCATTATCTGTGGCGACTGTGTTATGATTTAGTTCCTACCTACTATATAGAAGCTACCAACCTAATTGGCAAATTTGTAAAAAAATAACCAAGGAGTTGTTTCCTTGGAGTTCTGACAAATATGTATAGAAAAACTGTACCTGTTAAGAAATGAGTATGGTTCTTATCAGTCCTTGGTCTTCAACATGGATAAAAGACAAAATATGATAAATCAACATATATTATGTGATAGAGACAATGAAAATAGTTACTGGGAAGTTTGAAAATCTATTACACCGAGATTGAACTGTCTAAGATGGTTGTTAGTGGAGAAGGTTCAAAGTGTACTTTTTCATAAATATCAGTGAATACCTGCCTAAAATTCAGTCACATCTCAAGGGAAGTTTTTAAACCTGGAAGGAAGACACTTGTGCCATTGATACCGGGGTTCTTGTTCACAGAGCTGAAGAATGAACTTTGCAAACAGTCAAGGTAGGAGAGCAGGCAAGGCAGAAGCTTTTATTTAAAGTGAAAGCAAGAGAACAGAGCTCCTGGCTCAGGCCAGGAGGGGACAAGGGAGCCCCAGGGTGGTGTGATGTCTAGGGGTTTTATAGGCAGTTGAGAGACTATGGGCTAGGGATGTACACTTGCTAAGTGGTTCCAAATACCTTTGAAGAAACACTAAGTTCCTTATTAGTTTTTGTGGTTATTTACAAGAATTTTACTGCTGTGATTTCCTCGCAGGATAGCAGCTTCCTGGTCTGGGAGCATATACTCAAGGCTGCCTGCATTGCTCCCAAGGTGGGTTGAGTTATTGTCTGTTTAAGAAACTTACTTTTTAACTATTTGGGTTTTAAGAGATGCAATCTAATTTTCAAGATGGAATCCTTCCTGTTCTTTACTACATTGTTTTGGGCTTGCTTGCTACATTGCCCAAGTTGCAAAATATTTATTTTATGACTGGAGGAAGAAAAGCAACACCTGGGTAAAGTTAGAAAAATAAGCTGGACACCCCCAGCAAACCAAAGCAAATCTCACAATGGATTATCTTGCTTTGTTTTTTCCAGAGGCCCTCACCCTACTCTGTCTAAGCCCATGGTCCCTGTCTCACCATCATTTACATAAACCTCTGAAATAAAACACTTTTACATATGCCATCATGATGGGGAGTGGGCCTGTAATGACTGAGACCACTTTCTAAATGCAACTGCTGAAATCTATCCATATGGCAACCAAAGAGGTTGTGTGATGGGTAGTTATTACCTCTGTGGAGGAAAGCTAAAGATATTTTGGAATGTTACAAATAAACCTGGGTTTTAGAAGTGGGTCTACCACAGTTAAGTGCCAGTTTTCTGAAAGTGGCCTTCTGGGATGTTCATGTCTGCCTCTGCCAAGAGCCATGGTGTCAGGCAGGCAAGGGGAATAATGAGATCATTTGATCAATCACAGAATGCCAAGTTAATCCTGCTGGCAGCAAGCCAAACCCACCATGCTGGCCTCCGTAGTACAAGCAATAGAAAAGGTGTTTGATCCTCTGGCTGAAACTAGCCCTGCAAGTGGAAGTCTTGTGGCCCCATTGAAAAGTTAGAGGGGAAACTAATTTTATAAAGAATTACTTGTCACTCATGTGAAATGTAGTTTTGCAATAGGAAATAACCCCTCCAAATAGTGACCGTTTTGTCAAAGAAAAAAAAAGAAGGAAGCAGTAATCAAAAAAGTGCTAGTGAAACAGATGAAGAATATTAATTCATCTTTAAGTCATCTACTACTCCAAACTATTAAATGAAGGTAGAATGACCTGATATGGGAAATGTGACTGAGTTAAGGAAGGAATAAAGAGAACCCTTGAGGTCTCTAGTGACCTGTTAAGTATTAGTCTCTTTACTTTATTAACTTTGGCTTAAGAATATATATTTTGTAAATAAAGTTTACGTCCAATTTAGATAAACATAATCCACTTACATTTATTGTTTGTTTCTGAGTCTAAATAACCATTAAATATGAATAATGAAAAACATTCACTAGGTCTTTACTGTGCCAAACAAGTATTGTGAATTAAGGACCTTATTTAAAGTCTTGATGTACTATCAGCAATCACTAGTATTTTCCCTTTAAGTGTGACATTTATTGGAAAAGAACCTATATATCCCACTTCATTTCTAGTTTTTGGGCTAACTTATTGGCTGTATGTCCCTTCAGAGGATACAGTCAATGGCTGTATACAGGGAATCAGTAAAGGAAATCTAAAACCCATGCTAGCGATCTTACAGCTTTTTTGTCACCCTGTTTTGTGAGAGGAAATGACTTACTTGATTAAGGAATCCAGAGCCTTTGGGGACTTTGTTTTGTTGAATGTGTCTGTGGCGAGGATAGTAGGAGGCAGGCTGAGGGATTTGAAACACTAGTTCATTCTCCCTGGTTGACAGGCAGTTAAATCTGGAAAAAACTAAGATTTAGTTTTAACAAACATATGTTTTTAATGAACAGAAAAGGGGTTAATGAATCCATTTACTAATGATTCAATTTGTGAATGAATCTATTTACTAATATTGCTTTCTTTCAGAACACTAGTTCTAACCACTACAATAATACTAATTTATCAAAGCCAAAAATTTCAGTGAAATATTTTCCAAATATTAGATTCTAATATCAGGCCAGGTGGCAGCTCTGGGGCATTGTAATAGTCCTTTCAGATGTACAGTAGATTACAGAATTTTTATTCTCACTTGGTCTTGGATGACCTCTGGAAGGAGGTCCTAATGGCTGGTTGCTAAAGTTTCTACATTTTCTAAATATACTTACTTACCTGAAAACGTTCCTTTAGTCACAGGGGAGATGCCAGGAGTTCTCTCAAACTGAAACTCTCTTAGCACTGAGATATGTCACAGCAGTTCAGTGCAACTAGATGGGCTGTGAGACCAAGACATTGGTAAGTTACCTACCAAGTTTGAACCTCAGTTACCACATCTGTAAAATGGGGATGATGATTGTATCCATCTCCTTGTGTTGTAAAGTCATATTTTATGGTACTTGATCTGTGGTGTTATTTATGTGTTATTTCTGCCTTATTGAAAGAATAATTTCTTTGTTCAGATAATTAACAGCACTCTCTGTTAAAAGTCTGTGGTGCCTACCCTAAAAGATATGGTGTCATTGAAAGCATTCTATTTGTAAAACTGTTTTTGACTTTTTAAGGTAGTGTTGTATATAGGTTAATGTACATGGCCTTGGTATGGTGAATGTTATTTGGAGTCTGTGGGACAAGAGGGTGGCAAATTCTACTGGGTTGTCAGCTGGGAGGGTTAATTATAATGTGGATCAGCTAGGTAGTGTGGGAATAGAAGACTGCAGGTCCGATGCAGGTTCACGTGTTCACCGAGCGGGTACACCTGCCGCTCTCCCTCCGCTTCCGTGGCCTCCCCTGATCTTTGTGGCCGCAGGAGTCGCAGTTCCTGGATCTCTTTCTATTCCTCACTGCAGCCCGCCTGGTTTCTTAGGATTGTCCACCACCTCGTGTCATCCCATGATTAGCAACACTCCTTGGTTGCTTTTTGGATAAATAGAAAGCTTCAGGCTCCTGCCATCTCCCCTCCTGTGGGGTGCTCTGCCTATGCCATCCTCCCCCCAAGTCCTTGAATGCATGAGGCTTGCCAGCCATAGCACATGTGCCCCGCTGCTCTGGGATGTGGGACATCTTCCATTCACACTTTCTCTCACTCCTGCTCATCCTTCAGATCTCAGCTGAACATCACTTCCTTAGAGAGTGCTTCTTTAAAGCCCACCGTACCCTAAAATTTAAATTAGTCTCCCCCATCATTAATGTAATTTTATGACATAGCAAACTGACCTTTTCCTTTGTATAACTTACTCCAGTTGTAGTGCTGTGTTTTTCTATGTGTGTGTTTAACATCTGTGTTCCCAATAGGCAGTTAACTGCATAAGGTCAGGACTATGTCTGCTTTGTTTACACTGTATCCTGATTCACAGGATTGCCTCAGTCAGAGTTGGTGCTTAATGAATAGCTTTGAATCATAATGCAAATACAAATGAACACTTTCTTGCTGTGTGCCAAGCACTGAGTTAAGTGCCTGACACAACCTTATTTCATCCTCACAATAACCTTACCGTTAGAATTGCCATTTTGGAAATGAGAAAATGATCTATCTTCACACTGTGGGCATAGAAGGGACTGTTAGGTCCCTCTAAAAAGTGACTACCTTTCCCCTTGAGTATGGCCTGAACTTAGTGACTTGCTTCTAAAGGATAGAGCATAGAATGGGGGAAATGAGGAAAATGGTAACTTTACAGTGGATAAATCTGAAGACACTGCCTTAATCAAGTGATTAACGTTAATAGAACTGGTGCTAAGGCATTTATGTGATAAGAAAGACACTTTACCTGTATGATAGCCTCCACAAAACTCATAACTCCAGCTTAATCATGAGGAAATATTAGACAAATGCAATTTTAGGGACACTTTACAAAATACCTCTCAAGACCAAACTTACAAGATCATAAAGCCAAAGAAAGAGAAACAGTCAGAGATCAGAGGAGACTAAGGAGACATGGGTACAAAATACAATGCATGATCCATCCATACAATGCATGAAAGGACAGAGTGATAAAATGGGTGAAAGCCAAATAAACTCTCTAATTTAGTTAATAGTAATGTACCAGTGTTAATGCTTAGTTCTGACAAATGTACTATGGTTATATAGGATGTTAATATTAGGGACAACTGAGCTAAGGGTCTACAAGAGCTCTTTATAGTAGCTTTGCAACTTCTGTAAATCTGAAAATATTCCAAGATAAAAAAAATTTAAGCAGCCAAGTTGGGTCAGAAATTAGGCTGACCTTTAGTTAGTATACACTGGCTATTTACGGCTGCCATGATTGTATCTGATGTTGAATATTGGTTCTGACTGGTTAGAGTTCCTGCTTCACTATTGTGAATATTATGAGTATGCTATACTGTCTCACTTTCAAAAAAAAAAACCATCATCTATTTTCTATTGCATTAGGCTATTTTCTTTAAAATAATTTTTCAAACCCAGTAAGAAACTTTACGTGACCATAGTCATTCTCTTTGAGCGGTTGTCATGGTGAAATAAATGGTCAGTGAATATTTTCAAATCAAAATTTCACATAATGCTAATGCCCAGCACAAGAAAGACCAGCTGCTAACAGTGTGGGATCAGAATCATAGATCTACTATATTAAGTTATGCCTGATATTGTAAGCATCCTAGTGGAACATCATTTAGAGTGTGTTTTGCTTAGGATACCATCAAAGATATCCTGTCCCTAATTAGAAATTAAGCATCTCAGGCCCACCCCACACTCACTGAGTCAGGATCTGCAGTTTATCAATAAGGTCTGAGGTTCTAAGGTATAACATAGTGACTATACTTGATTACAATATATTGTATAAGTGAAATTTGCTAACACAGTAAAACTTAAATGTTCTCATCAAAAAAGGTGACTGTGAGCAATAGTTGTGTTAATTCAACTGGGGAAATCCTTTTGTAATGTATACTTCTATCAAACCATCATGTTGTACATTTTAAGTATCCTGTAATTTTGTCAGTTTTACCTCAATAAAGCTGAAAAAGACATTAAGATTTTACCAGTAATTATTAAAATCTGCTATAACATATGTCTCTCCATACAAAATTAGCATGTATATATGAAAATTTACACAAAAATCGGGGCATTTTTATGTAATATTGAAGTTAGAAACTCATATGCTGTTTAGCTAGCAATGCTAGGAACACATTCTATTGAGAACAATTTCCATCATCCCAGTTTTTATTTTCACCTCATTATGGTTCTGTTTAACTTGGAAGCTCTTTGAAAAGAGTCTTATCAAAAACCCTTTCTGAGGCTCTGATCACTTAGATCTCAATCTCCTATTTAATTTTCCCCAGCCATTATTAACATGTGTTGACTTCATTTGCTTTGTCTTAATCATTTCTTGCTAGGAAATCTAACTGCAACATTCTGGCTGTGTATTCCAAAGGGGCCCTGGCCCTGCTGCTTCCAATATCAACCTAATTTGAGAGGTCCTTTCATGTGAAAATGACTCTCCATCGTCAAGGGCAATTCATTCATTAATTAAAGATGATTTAGCACACTCACCCAGCATCCTACAAAGACTAGTCTGTGGACTCCTGGCAGGGTTTGACCACGTCACACTTGCTATTCCCAGTGGGCATTTCTGTGAATTCCAAAGTCTCAGGAAGATGTTTTAATCTGTCCCTCTAGGGAAAAGAACTTTTCTGGGGCACAGATGTGATTTGAAGCCTGCACTAACTGGGTTCACTGGCAGACCTGAGGTGGATGACAGGAACAGAAAAGCATGGTGTTGCAGCCAGTTTGAAGGAGCTGTCTCTGTGAGGCTTGTCCTAGAACTGGCCCAAGACACCTCAGTCCTTTGATTCCTATGGCCTGCAAGCGCTGCTGAGTGCCAAAGAAGCTAAATCAGGCCTCCAGACAGGCCTGGGCTTCCTGGCTGTAACAGAGCTAATTAAAGAGCCAGGCCTGAGGAGCATGGGGCTGTTTCTCTGGGGCCCTCCACAGCTCTAGTGTGTCATCTTAAAGGGTTTATACCTGGAAGTAAAAGTTCTGAAAATTGAGAAGAAAAAATTATACAATCTGTAGAATGCTAATGTCCTGAGTTTCTAAATCGAATGGAGCTGTTAGATTAGGTTCCCCAGACACAGTCAGCAAGTTCTTATACCTCATGCACATGCCTGGCTGCTACACTGTAGGACATAAAACATTTCATTTGTAAGAAAAGAAAGCATCTGTGATAAGGGTAACGTTAAAGAAAAGTGGTCTCTGTTGGAGCTGAATTGAGACAGAAGTAGAATGTTATCTTTTTCATGCAGTGCGATTCAGCTTACAGACAGGACAGTCATTTAAACTTTTACACCTGGTAATAAAGGTGTCCCTGCAGCTGGTGGAGAGTGAAGTTGGACTTTTGGCTTAAAAGAATGAGATTGAGATATAAAAAATCTTTAATTGAAGAGGTCTGTAGCACACGTGTTGCGAAGTTGAAGGTTTTATAAGAAAGAAAACTGATGTCTTTACCCGAAAGAGGAGATATGAACATGCTGACCCTAATAAACCTGGGTCCCAGGTTCAGTATCATCGTTAACAATAGTGCCATTTGGCTCATTTTTTATGGTTTACAAAGTGCTCTCACAAACAGAACCTCCTTTGATCTTCATGCCTCTCTGGTGTGCACCGTATTGCTATGCTCCTTTGTCAAGACTCATTTCAGGTCTGAAATTCTGTATTTCTAGAACATAGGGCTGCAAGGTCTTTGATGCACATCAGGATCATGGAGCGCTCCAGGAGACGCACAGTAAGGGACCCGTGGCGAGAGCTGGGAAAAGCCTAGTTCCTGGATGCGTGGGTCTGTGCAGACTTGGGAAAGGAATGCCAAAGCACCTGGCTGCCCTAGTCCAGATGTTTAATCTGTTTCCTGCAACCTTCCTCTCTAGGGGATGCTGCCCACCTCCCAGGCTTAAGAGTGTGGTTTTAATTGGCTTGTTACCATAATTTGAAGCTATGTGTCCTGCCTGACTGGTCTCTAATGAGGCACATCCACTCATGGGTTTAGTCAAGCAAAAGAGGCTTTTGTGGATTAATATGCTTGTTTCTCCTGTGTATATTGCCAAAGGTGCAGGGGCCTTTGGGTGTCAAGGAAAACAGATTTCCGAGGGATAGTCTTCCTGTGTGCAGTGATCCTCCTTCCCAGGGATACAGTAACAGGAGGAAGTTGCATTTATCCTCACAATAATCCAAGTTTATTCACACCCATGTTTGTAAACTGGCCCATTAAAACACATAAATTAAGTTTTACTGAACTCCTATTTATATACTAAACACTTAATGTGCATGTTTTTATTTAAATAGAATAGTCCTCTGTTGGGGCAATGGGTGGTATTTTGCTGTCATTTCAGATGAGAAAACGGAGCTCCAAAAGCTCAATTTACTCACAAAAGTTTCAGAGAGTATCAGATGTGAAGCCAAAATTGGAACTGCAGCTGGGGGATCTTAGCGCTTGGAGGTCACAAGAATTATCCCACCCTATCTATGGAAAGCTTTCTATCTCTGCCTTGATTTCAGTGAGTACATGTAGTAAATTTGTGGAGATGTTCCTTCATGAAATGATAATTGATTGATAAGATTTCTCTGATGAATCCTGGAAATTCTTGTTGCTAGAAAGATTTCTTATTTAATATTTGAGGGGTGGGGATGAGGAGATCCAAGCCTTCTATTACTTGTTGTATGTAATTTCTCAATTCCACCTTTTCTTTTTTTCTGAGTGCTTTTTCTGTGACCCCTCTTATTTTTTCAAATAAGTAGTCTGCAGTGGGAAGATGCCTAGCATATGGTAAATCTCTGTTAGACAACTGTCAGATATTATTAAGGCTGCTAGATGCTGCTATGAATATGAACTGGCTAAGATAACCTCGTTCTGGAGGTTTCCATAGTCATGAACTCATTAGAAGACCTTGCCCTCGGCAGACCAGATAACACCTTTCACTTATTCTTTGTGTTGAAATTTCCTGTTTAAGAGCTAAGAGGTGAAGCATATTTTCAGAATCATTTTATCCCTCCCTTTTGTAACACCAGCTCTAAAAATAAAGTTCTAAGGTATTTGAAAGCCATTGTTAAATCCTTTTTTCTGAGAAAATGCCCAAAGTTTTGGCTCCAAAAGATAATATTCTAAAAAAGGACAGTCGGGTCAGGATATAAGAATGTAAGAGGTGAGAGAGCTCCATTTCAGTTTCAACAGGAAAGATATATTTTAAGGTGTTGCCTAAACTTTGACATTTTGAGGTTTTAGCAAATCCAAACTAGAGACCAATATGCCTGGTCCCCATGACTCAGTGCACCACAGTGCTGAGAAGTGGCAGGGGCTGGGTGGACAGTCCAATTGTTAGCTAAATATTAGGGTCCTTGGAGTATTTTCTTGCTTTGCTACTTGACATCTCTTTGGTGGGCATTATCATCACTCCCCTGCCCCCCCACTGAGAGAAAATATGGCAAAGGAAAGGAAAGGTGAAAGAGCTAGAAAGGGCACAAAGGAATAAATAGGAAGTGGAGGCCAGACACCCTGACACCTGGAGAAGAGGGCAAGTGAAGCCCTGTGGTTTTCTTCCAGAAATCTAAAAATACCAACCTCTTTGCTGATTGACATTTCCACTGTGCTTTCCGTATGCATGTGCTGTAGGGGCTGCTAATGTTGCTTAACTCACCCTCTCTCTGAACTTTCCTTCTGTTAGAAAGAAACCAGTTAGGTAATCATGATAATTAAAAAAGATGTAAACTTTCAGCAACACTAACTCATCACACTAAGTTGTCTTGCCTGACTGAACCGACATTAATTCCAATATCCCATTACATAAAGCATGTAAGAGTTTCCAGCTAATGTGGGTATTTTCCCTCCCTTTCCTTCCTTAGCCTCTCCTTCCTCCCTTTCTTCCACATCTCTTATTGCTCCCACTGATGCTCATGATGCCTGTCCAAAGACCACACTTTTATAGCATTTCCTGGCCAGTCTATTCCAAATTTGAATGTGCATGTTCATCACAGGGGCCTGACTGAAATGCACACTGTGATTCAGTACATCTAGGGTGGGGTCTGGGATTCTCTTTGGTCTCAGTGTTCCAGAAGATAAAGATGCTGATGTGGGCCACACTGAGCAGTTTCAAGACCAAGGTCCTCTCATTCCTAGAGCTGTTGGAGAGAACCAATTCTAACAAAACCTGCCACAACCTGCTGCTCAGGCTGTCGTTTGCTGGAGTAATTCCTATGCCACACCTGGGAAGGCTCTGACCCCTTTCCCTACTGCTGAAAGACAGACTGCAAGGCACCACATCCAATTCTTCCCATCTGTTGTGATGCAGAACTGAAGTGGCTGAGACTTCTAGTTTCAGGCACAAGTGGATTTGAAGCTCTGCTCCATCACGTTCTTACTTAGCCTCTCTAAGCACCGTTTAAAGGGAAGATGAAAGTAGTAATACCTAATGGGATTGTGGAAGGGCCTCAGTGACATCAGAACAGTCAGGAGTTTAGAAATTTGAGCTGTTAATATTTTGAGGTGATTTGTACCACATTTGGTGTGTTGTGTCCAATAGGAAGACAAGAGAACACTCCAAAATCTCTCACATTGCCTATACTTGGAGTTAGAAAACATCTTGTATTATCCTATGTGGACCAAAAGTTGGCAATTCTCAATGTATTTATTGGGTTCTTGATGTTTTCAGGCAGCACTGGTTCCCCTGTCAGCACAATTACTTGGAATTTGTTTCCAAATTAATTAATTATATTTACATAACTTATATAAAAATACATCAATACTTTATTTAAATTAAATACAGCACTTTTTAAGAGGTCCAGGTTATCTGTGGGCCAAGTGCAAAACCACAACCTGGGATTACCCAAAGTCTCTCTCAACCAAACACATCCCTCTCGTCAGCCTGGAGCTTCTCTCATTAGCTCTGATCCTCTGGATGAAGATACCAAAGGGAAGGTGAAAAGTAGCTTTATTACTTGGGAGGTGTGGTAGACTAACCCACCACCAGTTATGAGTTACATTGTAGATTAATAATCGGTAGAGGAAAGACAACCCTCCATTTAAAATTTATTAGGGAAGTGCATGGGAGCCATTTAGCATGTATGAACTATTTAGAAACTGAGCTCACAGAGTGATGAAAAGAGAACTGAATATATTGCTTCTATTGAAGGCTTCTCATAACATTGATTTTAAATCTGTATTGGTCAAGAGTCTATTGAAAACGCTAGCAACTCCAAACTGCTTAAGCCAAAAAAAAGTAAGATTTATTGGGTTAAATAACTGAAATTTGCAAGAATATAGCTGGTTTTGGACATGCAGGATGCAAGGGCTGAAACAGTGTCATATTCCATGCCCCACCCTCTCTTTGCTCTATCGCCATTTCTCCATCTCTTCATGCTGCTTTCCTCTGGATTGATTTCAGTTTCAGAAAAGAGCTCTCTACAAGGTAGCAAAGATGGCCTCTAGCCACTCCAGGTCTATTTTCTACCAAGTCATAAAATTCACTAAAACACAGAACTCCGATTTCCTAAGTGGACCTATAGAAGTTAATGGATTGAATTTTGTAGGCCTCGATTTGTCACCTGCTCATCCCTGAACCAAGAGTGTGGTCCAAGGAATGGAATCATCTACCTCTAATGGGCTAGGCCTGAGCCATAACTGAGAACCTGACAAAGATGATTTCCCTAGGAAAATGAGGGTACTATTGCAAGAAGAATGAATTTTGGTTATGAAAAAAGGAATAAAAGTGATATATTCCTGTAATGACCTTGGACAAGAGATAGAACCCAAAGCTTTAACAAAGAGGATGAGCAGCATTTCCTGACTTATGTCCAATATATGGTTTCCAAAGAGTTAATATTTCTGAAGATGAGAGTGGGGGAAACATTTGGATCACAGCTCCCTGTATTTGTCACTTTCCATATCAAATTTTACTTCCAGACTTGTGTGTGTGTGTGTGTGTGTGTGTAATATATACAACAAGCTTATTCACCTCAGAAATGGGGATGTGGTGCCAGCTGGAGGGTTTTATTCAAATGATTGAAATGTGGTCAAGTGATTTTCAAGTATACAGAGATTTGCACTGTGTAACTATAAATAGACGCTCAGGGGAAAATTCTTTTTCCCCAATCCT
The DNA here is from genome assembly GCF_040802235.1 of Manis javanica. Classification (NCBI taxonomy): domain Eukaryota; kingdom Metazoa; phylum Chordata; class Mammalia; order Pholidota; family Manidae; genus Manis; species Manis javanica. The sequence goes on from NC_133158.1 coordinate 15,629,464, forward strand.
ATTGACTTTGGGGGATATATGAGGAGATCAAAGCTCAGAACAGAGTGATATATAACTTTTTATTGCAGTTGCTTTCTGCCAAACGTAAAAATTGCTTTACATGAAAAGAATCATGTTCTTGTTGGGTAAAAAGCTGCTTTTTTGTAATAAAGCAAAATACTCTGAAAAACCATGTCAGCTCCTGTAAGGCATATTCAGAGGGGCAGGGAGTATGGGGCTTAAAGTCTTCTCTGGCACCAACCTGCCCTCAGTTGTTCTCCTGCTTGGCCATTTCTTACCTGGGGTGTGTCTACTTCTCTGACTAAGCCTCAGTTTCCTCATCTCTTCACTGACTGTAATGAAGTTATCTAGAGCTTGGGGAGTTCTGAGGACAAAATAAGATAAAACCCACAGAACATCTAAGGTGGAACCTGGCATATTATAAAGGCACAAACACCTGGTTATGGGTTATTTGATATACGGAAATGTGGTAAATGGAACAAAAGTATCCAATTCAAGTTAGCCAAATGGTATTTTATTCTATTTTCTGAGAAACTGGATTTAAAAGACAGACTAGGTATTAATAGATTAAGAGAGTGACTAGGGAAAAAGGTGGCTGTGTGAGAGGTGAGGAATAGAAATGGAGCAGGGACAGGGTGGAGGTCTAGTACTGCTAAACACCCAGCTCTGGAGATCTGCTCTGGGAGCACAAACATACCTTACATGGTGCTCTGGAGATGAGTGGGGTTGGAAAGCTAAGACAGACAGAATTCTCAGAGAGACTGAGATTTCAGCTGCTTGTGGAGAACAGGTACCTGCAACTGGCCACTCTGGGACAAAAGAAAGACAGGCACTCTGAGAGACTTCCCAACAGTGAGAGGGTTGCTAAAGGGGAAACAATTACACAGAGCTTGCTGCTCCGGAGAAAGGACAGGTGGATAAAATTGTCCCAGTGCACTCAGCCCACCAGGTTCAGAAGCTTCAGGTAGTCCATGCCCCTGGCTGACAACACAGCCCCGAGACTCACCACCACACTATGCAGCCTGCTGCTCCTTCCCTCCGGCCAGCACCAGCTCACAAAACTTCTGCACCTGGCATAGTGCCAGGACAGCCAGAGGGCAACTCCACCTGTGGCAGCTACATGGGCATAGCATGGAGGCTTCTCCCTGCACACTTGGACCACTCACTCTGGCAGTGGAGGCAGGCACTGCACCTGGGAGGCAAGAAAGGGCTCTTTTCTCCAGGCAGTCATCAGTGCCACTTGCCTCCAACCTCCACCATTGCTCCAGGGGCTGAGCAGCTCCAGAGAGTAGAGATTCTCGGCACTGGACCACCTACACCAAGTTATTATTAAAAATATAAAACGTCAATAGAGCCTGGTACAAACCAAAATCCCACAAACACCAGAACGAGGCCAAGTGAACTTGAACTCACCAATCTTCCTGAAAAAGATTTTAAAATGAAAGTCATAAACATGCTCATGAAGTTACAGAAAAATATTCAAGAATTCAGGGAGGAATTCAAGAAGTAGATAGAAACTTTGAAAAATACAGTTTCCAAAATGAAACATACAATGGAGGAATTGAAAAGCAGATTATAGGAAGTAAAGGAGATAGTAAATGAAATAGAAATTAGAGGGCAGGAATATAAAGGCAAAGAGGCACGGAGAGAAAAAAGTACCTCTAGGAATGAAAGAATATTAAGAGAACTGTGTGACCAATCCAAATGGAAAAATACTCACATTATAGGGGTACTAGAATAAGAAGAGAGAAAAGGGGTAGAAAGTATCTTTGGGAAGGTAGTTGCTGCAAACTTCCCAATCTGGAGAAAGAAATAGTGTCTCAGGCCATGGAGGTGCAGAGATCTCCCAACACAAGGGACCTAAGGAAGAAAACTCCAAGACATATCATAATTAAAATGTCAAAAACCAAGGATAAGAACAGCGTACTAAAAGTAGACAGAGAGAGAAAAAAGATCACATACAAAGGCAAACCCATCAGGCTATCATCAGACTTCTCAACAGAAACCTTAAAGGCCAGAAGGGAGTGGCACAGTATATTTAATGCAATGAAACAGAAGGGCCTTGAACCAAGAATACTCTACCCAGCAAGATTGTCACTTAAATTTGAAGGAGGTATTAAATAATTTCCAGATACACAAAAGTTGAGAGACTTTACCTCCCACAAACCATCTCCACAGTGTATTTTGGACAGACCTCTATAGATGAAAGGGCTCCTAAGGCTAAATAGCGGTCACCAGAGAAAATAAAATAACAGTAAAGGAAGTAGACCAATCAATTACTAAACAAATGCAAAATTAAATCAAATACACCCAAAGTCAATCAAAGGATACACAAAGAGTGCAGAATATGATACCTACTATATAAAGAATGGAGGAGGAAGTAAAAGGAGGAAAAAAAAGAACCTTTAGACTGTGTTTGTAATATCATTCTAAGTGAGATAAGTTAGACTCTTAGATAGTAAAGAAGCTACCCTTGAATGTTTGGTAAGCACAAATCTAAGGCCTGTAATGCCACTAAGTACATATTTATCAATAATCACCCTAAATGTAAATGGTCTGAATGCACCAATCAAAAGACATAGAGTCACTGAATGGATAGGAAAAGTAAGTCCCATCTGTATGCTGCCTATAAGAGACTCACTTCAAACCCAAAGACATACACTGACTAAAAGTGAAAGGATGGAAAAAGATATTCCATGCAAACTATAGGGAGAAAAAAGCAAGGACTTGCAGTACTTGTATCAGATAGAATAGACTTCAAACAAAGAAAGTAACAAGAGAAAAAGAAGGACATAACATAATGACATAGAGATCAGTCCAACAAGAGGATATAACCATTATAAATATCTATGCAGCCAACACAGGAGCACCTACATATGTGAAACAAATACTAACAGAATTAAAGAGGGAAATAGAATGCAATGCATTCATTTTAGAAGACTTCAACACACCACTCACTCCAAAGGACAGATAAACCAGACAGAAAATGAGTAAGGAGACAGAGGCACTGAAAAACACATTAGAACAGATAGACCTAACAGACATCTACAGAACACCGCACCAAAAAGCAGCAGGATACACATTCTTCTCAAGTGCACATGGAGTATTTTTAAGAACAAATTATATACACGGCCACTAAAAGAGCCCCAGTAAATTCAGAAGGATTGAAATTCAACCAATCAGTTTCTCAGACCACAAAGGTATGAAACTAGAAATAAATTATGCAAAGAAAACAAAAAAACTCACAAACACATGGAGACTTAACAACATGCTCCTTAATAATTAATGGATTAATGACCAAATAAAAACAGAGATCAAGCAATATATGAAGACAAATGAAAACAACAACTCAACACCCAAAAGCCTGTGGATGCAGTGAAGGCAATTCTAAGAAGGAAGTATGTTGCAATACAGGCTTGCCTCAGGAAAGAACAATAACATATGAACAGTCTAAACTCACAATTAATGAAAGTAGAAAAAGAACAAATGAGGCCCAAAGTCAGTAGAAGGAAGAACATAATAAAGATTAGAGAAGAAATAAATAAAATTGAGAAGAATAAAACAGTAGAGAGAATCAATTAAAGCAGGGCCTGACCCTTTGAGAAAATAAACAAAATAGATAAACCCCTAGCCAGACTTATCAAGAAAAAAAGAGTCAACACACATAAACAGAATCAAAAATGAGAAAGGAAAAGTCACTACGGACACCATAGAAATACAAAGATATATTAGAGAAAACTATGAAAAATTATATGCTAACAAACTGGATAACCTAGAAGAAGTGGACAACTTTCTAGAAAAATACAACCTTCTAAGGCTGACCCAGGAAGAAACAGAAAATCTGAACAGACCAAGTACTAGAAATGAAATTGAATTAGTAATCAAAAAACTACCTAAGAACAAAACCACTGGACCAGATGGCTTCACTGCTGAATTTTATCAAACATCCTCCTTAAAGTTTTCCAAAAAATAGAAGAGGAGGGTGTACTTCCAAATGCATTATATGAAGCCATCATCACTCTAATACCAACACCAGGCAACACACCACACACACAAAAAAATTAAAGATGAATATCCCTGATGAACATAGATGCAAAAATACTCAACAAAATATTAGCAAACTGAATTTGAAAATATATCAAAAAGATCATCCATCATGATCAAGTAGGATTTATTCCAGGAATGCAAGCATGGTACAGTATTTGAAAATCCATCAATATCATCTACTACATCAGCAAAAAGAAGGACCAAAACCACATGATCATCACCATAGATGCTTAAAAAGCATTCGGAAAAATTCAACATCCATTCATGATAAAAACTCTCAACAAAATGGGTATAGAGGGCAAGTACCTTAACATAATAAAGGCCATATATGACAAACCCACAGCCAACATCATACTTAACAGCTTTTCCTTTAATATAGGGAACAAGACAAGGATGCACACTCTCCCCAGTTTTGTTCAGCATAGTTCTAGAGGTCCTAGACATGGCAATCAGACAACACAAAGAAATAAAAGGCATCCAGATTGGCAAGAAAGAGGTTAAACTGTCCCTGTTTGCAGATAACATGATATTGTACATAAAAATACCTAAAGAATCCACCCCAAAACTTCTAGATCTGATAAGTGAATTCAGCAAAGTTATAGAATACAAAATTAGTACACAGAAATATGTTGCATTCTTGTAGACTAATGATGAACTAGCAGAATGACAACTCAGGAAAACAATTCCATTCACAATTGCATCAAAAAGAATAAAATACCTAGGACTAAACCTATCCAAGGAGGTGAAAGTCCTATATCTGAAAACTACAAGACACTCATGAGAGAAATTAAAGAAGATACCAATAAATGGAAACACATCCCTTGCTCATGGATAGTAAGAATTAATATTGTCAAAATGGCCATCCTGCCTTAAGCAATCTACAGATTCAATGCAATCCCTATCAAAATATCAATGGCATTCTTTAACAAACTAGAACAAATAGTTTTAAAACTCATATGGAACCACAAAAGACCCTGAATAGCCAAAGCAAACCTGAGAAGGAGCAATAAAGCAGGGGTTTTATGCCCCCTGACTTCAAGCTCTACTATAAAGTCACAGTAATCAAGACAATTTGGTACTGGCACAAGAACAGATCCATAGACCAATGGAACAGACTAGAGAGCCCAGATATAAACCCAAGCATATATGGTCAGTTAATATACGATAAAGAGACATGGATATACAATGAGGAAATGACAGCCTCTTCAACACCTAGTGTTGGCAAAACTGGACAGCTACATGTAAGAGAATGAAACTGGATTACTGCTGAACTCCATACACAAAAGTAAACTTGAAATGGATCAAAGACCGACCTGAATATAAGTCATGAAACCATTAAAACTTGTAGAAGAAAACATAGGCAAAAATCTCTTGAATATAGACATGAGCAACTTTTTTACTGAACACATCTTCTTGGCACAGATGGGACTACATCATCCTAAAAAGCTTCTGTACAGCAAAGGACACCATCAGTAAAACAAAAAGACATCCTACAGTATGGGAGAGTATATTTGTAAACCACATATCTGACAATGGGTTAACATGCAAAATATATAAAGAACTCACACACCTCAACACCCAAAAAGTAAATAACCCAATTAAAAAATGGGTGGAGGATATGAACAGACACTTCTCCAAAGAAGAAATTCAGATAGCCAACAGGCACATGAAAAGATGCTCCACATCACTAATTATCAGGGAAATGCAAATTAAAATCACAATGAGATATCACCTCACACCAGTTAGGAGGCCAACATCCAAAAGACAGGGAATAACAAATGCTGGCGAGGATGTGGAGAAAGAGGAACCATCCTACACTGCTGGTGGGAATATTAATTAGTTCAACCATTGTGAAAGCAATATGGAGATTTCTCAAAAACTAACAATAGAAGTACCATTTTACTCAGGAATTCCACTCCTAGGAATTTAACCAAAGAAAACAAGATAACAGATTCAAAAAGACATATGCATCCCTATGTTTATTGCAGCACTATTTACAATAGCTGAGATATGGAAACAACCTAAGTGTCCATCAGTAGATGAATGGATAAAGAAGATGTGGTACATATACACAATGGAATATTATTCAGCCGTAAGAAGAAAACAAATCCTACCATTTGCAACAACATGGATGGAGCTAGAGGGTATTATGCTCAGTAAAATAAGCCAGGCAGAGAAGGACAAGTACCATGTGATCTCCCTTATTTGTGGAGTATAACAACAAAGAAAAACTGAAGGAACAAAACAGCAGCAGACTCACAGACTCCAAGAAGAGGCTAGTGGTTACCAAAGGGGATGGGTGGTGGAAGACAGGTGTACAGGAGGGAGAAGAGGATTAAAGGGTATTATGATTAGGACACATAAAACAGGGGGCACATGGGAAAGACAATAAAGCACATAGAAGACAAGTAGTGACTCTGTGGCATCTTACTATGCTGATGGACAGTGACCACAGTGGGGTGTTAAGGGGACTTGATAATATGGTTGTATGTCGTGATCACAATGTTTTTCATGTGAAACCTTCAAAATGGTGTATGTCAATGATACCTTAATAAAAATGAATAAATAAAAAATTAAAAAAAGGAGAGTGACTAGATTTTAGAGTAGAGAGTAAGCAACCAACCCTTTCATCACATCTGTTTGGCTTTGGTAGAATGTAGTGAGTTGCTCTGACTGGCTTCCCTGCCATTTCCCCAAGGCAGAATTGTGCTAATATTGATGAGCCAAAGAAGTAAGAAATTCGTGTATGTCTTACAGAGAACTGGGGAACTTGGTTGGCCTTGAAATGGTGTTATCATATTTGTTTTGCACTCAGAATGATTTCAAATAATCTACTCAGTCAAGTACACAAATGAGTTTCCAATTCCAAATTTAGACTATAAATTTCAGAAGTCCAGATTATGAATGTTAAGATTAATTCAGTGGTGTTTACAATGATGGTTTGCATGAAGAAGCACAAAAGAGTAAAAAGAGCTATGGTGAAAATTTTACTAAAAGAAGGACAGGAAAGAGAAAAATTCTCCAAACCTCCTCCAACATTTTTCTTTCTGGTGTTCAGATAAAGATGGTAAATTAATAGAAGAACAAAACAGTGTAGAATGCCGATACATTCAGAAAAGCCAAAGTTCATTACTGCCTGCATATTCAAATGCTGCCAGCAGATCAATGTGAGCTTCACGGTGCGGGCGGCAGAGGTCATTCTGCAACTGATATCCTCAAGAACAAGACACTGCCTGCTTTGGCTACTCCGGGAGTTTGCCTGGATTGCTAGAGGAAGTGACATTTTCCCCTAGGTTGACTTTGGGGACTATATAGTTACACATACACAAGTCATATCATCAGGACCTCACATTGAGGGTTTGGGGGCTTGCTTTTTTTTTTTTGCCACATTAAACTGTGTGTGTGGAGAGGGGTGGCTATGTGTGTATGCCACCAGCCTTCTAGTCAGAAGTTTGATTAGGTGCTTCTGCTTCGATTTAATGATATTATGACTGTATGTGCATGCTCTGTCTTTTGCCCTCTTTTTTAGTTACATTCTCTAGAAATTATTCTGTTAGCAAAGGACCTTGTTTGCATTTTTGTTGCCGTTAGTACAAAATTAATATTCAGTCTACATGCAATTTGCAGATGCACAGTAGAGATGTGTCTATAAAGTTAGTATTTCTTGAGAGCAGACAAGATAGAAGTGTTATTGAATGTTTTATTAGATGTAATTTTTAAAAACCAGTTTGCGGTCTGCAGGACAGAGTGAGTCAATCAATATGTATTTGTTGAGCAGGTACCATGAGGAAGGAATTGTGGCAGGCACTGCAGTGATAGCAGTGAGCCAGGAGACAGGGCCCTGCCTTCATCAGGCTTACAGCCAAAAGGAAAGGCAGGCAAAGGAACCCACAATCACGTTCTTTGGGAGAAATGTGGAGGCCCATCTTGTTGGATAGTGGCAGAAGTCATGTTTAGAGATCATTGCAGAAGGATGAAGAGTCATTATCCAGGAGGTGGGAAGAGAGAGTTTTAGGCAGAGAGCAAGACACAAAGGGCTGGAGACAGCATGTGCTGGTAAAGGAGCAGAGCAGGACTCAGTGGCTAGGAAGGAGAAAGAGGGAAGCCAGGAGGGCTTCAGGTAAGACCACCCACATCCTCAGACATCAGTCACCCAAAAACTTGAAGGATTATGGCACCTTTTCCCCAAAAGTCATAAAATGTCAGTGTTGGAGAGACAAACCCCAAACAAGTAAGCATGATAATTTCAGAAAAAGAGTATGAAACAGGGCGATGAGCTGGAGATAGCTTAGAAGGAACAAGGGCGAGAATGATCAGGAGTGTCCTCTCAGGGGCGGCCTTTGAGCAGAGACCTGAAGGCACCCAAGGTCCAGCAGAGAAGACACCAGGAGAAGGGGTATTTCCTGCACAACAGTAGGCAGTGCGCGGACCAGGAAGGAGGACTGCACTGCTTGTTTAATGAACAGGTAGAAGGAAGTGGTTACCTGGAGTTTACACCTGGGCCTCGGGTCCGAATTCAGAGTTCATCTCACTGCCCCCAGATGCCATCACCTGCTTTGCCTCCTGCTTCCCAAGACCAGAAGCATTTTCTGTTTCATTGCGCTGCAAGTACCTGGACCTGGGGACTAGGTCTGCTCACTCATTTCTGTTCACACAGTGCCTAGGACAATGTCTGCTACTTATTAGCCCCACGGTAGCAATGTGCTGCATGAAGGAATCTCTAAGATTAAGGGTCCACATATCTAGTGTTAAAATTTTAAGCTAGAAAAAAAAGTTTAAATGTTGAAAATGAAATAACTAATTAATAATCTAGTAACCCAGTTTAAAAAATCCAGAAGTCAAGCAGTCAAATTACTTGAAGCGGTAGGTACAGCCTAAATAACAAGACAGGGAAAACACAGTATAAAGCAAGGTTTCTCAACCTCAGTATTATTAACATTAGGACCAAATGATATTTTGTCATGGGAGTTGTCCTGTGCTTTGTTTAGTAGCAACACCAGTCACTAGATACCAGTAGCATCCCCTCAGTGGTGACAACCCAAAATGTCTCCAGATATTGCTATCTGGCCTGGTTGAGACCACCCATGTATTAAAACTATGACACTTTCTAAAATGTTGAAAATGTTGTTACACATAGAAGGGTTTCAGGATGCATGTGCAGAGTTCTCCCAAGAGGTATGATAAATGTGCCCCCTGAATGAAAGTCTGTACATTATACAAGTGTTCTTGGCAGCAGCAAAACAAAGATGCTTAATTTTTTTAAATTATTTTTTATGGTTAGTGTTCAGACATCCATCAATGTAGAAGAAGCCACTTTCAAAATTTTTCTTTATAAATATGTAGTATAATTGTAGAGGAAATATTCATCATCCTGATGGGGAGAATCAGTCTAATACTCATCTTGTCTATTGATTTTTATCAGGATTTTATTCTATGTTGTAGGTAGTTTGTGGAAGGAGGGATGGAGGAGAAAAGCAGTTGATTTATAATGTGTTGAAGCCTGTGAAAGAACACAGTTCCACTTTATCATTAAGCTGTACCACATAGGTTTCTTATAATTTTAATAATTTTTAAAAATAGCTTTGTTATTTTTATTGATTTTAAGTATTCAGAGAATATAAGCAAGTATACAAAAGGAAATTAAAATCATTCACAATCCCATAATCTAGAGGTAATTATGTGCATTATTCTTTTGTAAATTCATTTACTCCTTCATTAAATCATGTGCCAGGCACTGTGCTAAGGCTGGAAATTTATCGTGGATCAGCTTTACAAGGTACCTCTTTAGGTGAAGCCTATCTGTATCTATATATAATATATCCTACCTCTGCTCACACCAGATGTACCTGGGCACCTGGATAGCTAAACAGTGCTTTCTCCAGGAATTGTTTGGCTGTAAGTAACAGAAGTCTAAATAATATTAACTTAAAATGATGGCTTTATTTAAATAGTAAGTTTGAAAGAGAACCATTTAGAGCTGTTACATTGAGTCCACACTTCCACTGGGAATCCAAGCTCTTTCTGTCTTTTCAGGGTGCACTTTCTCAGCATGGATCCACTGCCCAGTTCTTACAGAACAGCTGCTCCTTCTTCAGATATTCACCCAGATTCAGAACTGGAATATGGTAGAAGGGAAAAGGCAGGGTCCTCCTTAATCTGACCCCATAAACTATCTCAGAACTTCAGAGAGTTTTCTAGTGACTCCCATTTATATCTCACTGGCTGGAACAGTGTCACATGGACCAAGATGGAAAATAGATGAAAAGAATAGTACAAAAGTGTACAAAGTTAAAAGTGATAGACATCATCCCAAAAGTAGACATGCTCTCTCCCCAAGGTAGCCATTAACTGTTTTAGAATTAGACCAGATACTTTCCTGTGTACATACAAAGAAAGTAACACACATATCAATATATCATGGGCAACCTTCCATATCAATATATTTAGAAATAGCAATTGCACAGTAGTCCACACTATGACCATATCACATTTATTAAAATGTGCCACCTTAGTAGATACATAGACTTTCTAAATTGTTGTAATTACAACTAAAGCCACAGTATATATCTTTGTACTGCATCCATATACAAATGGATGTCTTCTTTTGTATACAAGCTTTCTAGAAATAGATTGCTGGGTCAATGCATGTGAAACATTTTTAAGCATTCTAATATTCACTGTCAAGTTTTGTTCCAAAAGGTCACAATCCCTTATACTCCCACCAGTAGTCCATGAGTGTCCTTTTCCCACCCTTTCATCAATGGAAGTTAACAGTCTTTCAATGTTTTCTAACTACATAGGGAATAGTGTGTCTCTGGATGGATCTATTTTTAAACTTTCTATTATAGTGAATTTCACATATGCTCAAGATTACTATTACTCATTGCCTATCATCTTGATACAACAATTACCAGCATATCGCCACATTTGTTTTAGATGCACAACACTTAATCCTTTTCTTAGATTTCCCGCCATTCCCCACCTCCTTGGTTCTTTTTTTTCCCTTCCTTTGGTTATTCATCTTTTGCTCCTCATCCTAGTACTGCTTTTGACTTCTTCCAAAATCTTGTTATTTGGTCTGAAAGCAACATATCTATGAGTCAGCTTTTCTACCTACAGCAGAGACTCTTTCAAGCACAGTGCTTTTGATCAGTGCTTCTCAAACTTCAGCTTGCCCAGTCATCACCTAGAGATTGTTACAACGTACATTCGTGGACCCGTGCCCCCATAGATTCTCGTTCAGTAGGTCTGGGTTAGCACCTAAGGTGCTGCATCTCTAACAGCCTGTCAGGTGAATGCTGACAGTGTCTGTCTACATATTATACTTTGTGACATAGTTCTAGACTAGCATTTCCAAATTTTAATGTACCTGTAATCAGTGAGGGACCTGTTGAAATGCAGAAATTGACTGATAGGTCTGCTGCAGAGCCTGAGATTCAGTTTTTCTAACAAGCTTCCAGGTGATGCTGTTGAACCGTGGACCAAATTGAGTATCTAGGTCCTCAACGACCATTGCCAGAGATGTGTCTTGAGGTGAAATCAATTGACATACTAGATCTAGAAACAAGGGCTTCCTTGATTTAAAATAATTCTTAAGTCTAAGACAAGACCTGCTGCAAAATATTCAACTGAGAAACTTTTCTTAACATTTAGCTTCCAGGGGCCTAAAATGGGAAATTCTGATTCACTGAGTTTGGAGTGGGGCCTGGACCTCTATTTTTCAACAACTCTTTTGTCAATTCTGGTACACAGATAAGTCCTGGGGCCGCTATTTTACATGCCACAGGTGTTGCACAGGTGTTCTATCTTGGATTCATTTAGTCCCTCCCCAAACCATCCATGTTATCATGACATGTATTTGCATTGGCCTTTTGCATGACTATGCTGGATGCTCTGGGCAATGCACAGATAAGGCAGGGGTTGAATCAGAGATGGTCCTCCTTGTCTAGATCTGAAAACCTGGTGAAAGATACAGACATAATAATACATAATCAATACCTATAGGAAGTCTCAGAAGAGAAAAACAATTTCTTTTACTCTATTTCTTCCTGTTTGGAAACAAATTCAAAACATCTACTCAATAGAACGAATCTCATTTCCCAAGAGCATGGAACTGCCAAAGCAATGGTTTTCCTTCTAATATTAAGTCAAAATGTGGGCTTTGCACATAGATTTTCTCCTCATCATCAGCTAGGTTTTTAAGTATAACGTGACATGTTCTTCATTGCCCAGTACATCCAATGGTGAGGAAGTGAACACCACCTAGAGAACTTTAACTTTCTTCATTTTTTGACTTTGAGAGAATTTCAGTTTGTGGCCTTTTAATGATAAAAACTATAGTTTTTGCATTTTAAGTAATGTGCCAATTGCAGCCTTGCTTAGCATTTTTGATTTCCCCAGTTCTCATTCTATATAGCTTTCTATAAAGGGTGTAAAAATCATGGAATGCTAATAATGCAAGTGATATGTTTATGATCTGCTGGATGGTGCCATTCACCATCAAGTTTCTGAAAGAATCGCTTGAGCAAACAGAATAATGGAGAGGAAAAAGAACTGTAATCAAGCATAAGAGGACTTTTAAAAGGGGGGAAGCAATATCCCTTTCCACAGTGACCTTTATTACACTGATATTGGATTTGGACTGTAATTGTCCATCACTCTTCAGTGGTCAATACTCCACTCACCACAACTCATTCTTTCAATACCATTGAGCCCTTTAACAACCTTGGCTGGCAATCGCTCTTTGTAAGTTACAAAGTTAGTGGCATTCCTTCTGCCTGATTTTGTCATTCACTGATAGGCCGTCTCAACATTGTAGATCTTGATGAATGCAGCCTGGTAAGTGAATTAGGAAATTCCTCAGGTGGTGAAGAGTGATTTTTAAGCAAGATATCACCTGGACTAAAGGGAAGCATGGCTATGAACTGACAGCCACACATCTCTACTTAAGGATCCTACCTCCACTTTTAAAGGAGCTGACCAGGCACTGAGCTGGTCCTCAATCTGGTTCTTTCCCTTGCACACTGGCATGGTTAGAAATATTTTGATGTTGGTCTGCAACTTATTTCTCATTCTTCTGGAGTATTCTTAGGTAATAAGAAACCCATGCAAGTTTTAACGGAATATTATATAAGATGTAAGCATTTAAAAGTTTGTGTACATTGTCCCCTTCAATTCTTACAACAGCCCTATAATCATGGGCATGATAAATGTTTTCATTGAGGTTTCATAGATGACAAAGTTGAGGCTTAAGAGGGTTAAAGAGGAGATGCCTGTAAACAGGAGCCTTATGCAGTAGAAAATAACTTAAAGTTACAGAAAAATAAATATAAGACAAAATAAATAAATATAAGGCAAAAACTCTTGTTTTCTGACTCAGTGCTTTTTCCACTATACCATTTTGCCCTTGAGATTACCTTTACACCATACTAAAATTTTATTTTTATTGTTTTTCAAATCAGAAATACTGAAAACATGCTGTGATATCAAGCCCTAGAATCAGTTTTTTAAGACTTCTGATTTTGCTGGGTACCAATTTCCACATTAAGCATTCTAATGAAGCAAGCATATAGCCACTGTTCTGAAAGGAAGACAAGGAGAATGCAATTATGATATTTAATTCTATTTATTTTCAGCACAATAGTGAGAGAGTGCACTGCAACCACCTTAGAGTTCAGATTCAGATTCTTCTATCATCCAAGCCATTTTTTACACAGAATCTGTCATCAACTCTAAAATTCAGTTAAAAGCATGGGGACCTTTCGTTTGATGTGATAGCTCTTTTGGAGTAGATGAATTTGTATTTTTTTTTCTATGGGAAGTTTTTATGTTGCTTGGGATATCTAAAGAGTGGTTGCTTTTGTAGCATCATTTTGTACCTCTTTAATTTCCACTAGAATACACTTTCAGTATTTTTTCTGATCCACACAAGGGAGTGAAATCACTTTGCTCTCATTTCTTTCCTATTCCTATGGTGATGATCATGAACAATAGATACTGGAGCTTACTGGGGATCAGACACTGTTCTGAGTACTGTGTACATATTTACGTATAATCTTCCCAGCTTCCTATGTGGTGGTTAAAGTTATTATCACCATTTTACAGATGAGGAAACTGAGAATCAGGGGTAGTTCAGTTTACAGAGCAGGTAAATGGTAGAACTAGGATTCACGCCCTAGTTCTCTGGTTCCAGCCCCTGTTCTCTTAGAGAAAGGATGGTGCTGCCTCTCCTGATATAACAGAAAGCAGAGCCATGGGCATCTCCCTGTACATACAGAAGAAATCTCTTCTGACCAGGGTATGCTGTGAAACCTTAGGATCATATGCATGACATTACTTGGTTTCCTTCTCATCAGAATCATTCTAACCATCCCTTTGCACATCAGGATAATGAAAGCTATTTTAAGGGCATTTTTAATATGTAGTCTGCCTCTTCAAGGCTGGACATACCTGCTTCTTAACAATATAAAATGGCAAGTGATGTTCATCTTTCCCACTTACTTCCCAAATTGTTTTTGCCTATACACCATTTTCTTATGCATCACTTTTAACACTTAAAACATGTTATGTGCTCCCAGCATGTTATGTATATTTTTATTCAGTCTTCCTCACAACCTTATGAAGTAAGCATGAATATATCTTCATTTTTACAGGTGAAGAAACTGTGACTTAAAAAGTTGTACTAAGTTGTCCAACCCCTAACAGATAGTCCAAAACAGAGCTGGGATTTAACCTATGAAGTCTGACTCTGTTCTCCCCTCTTTAGCACATCCTCAAAGCATTCATGTTTGTGCATTTAAAGCCCATATGAGAGTATCATTGGCACAAGAATAGGTGCCACAACTTATAGAGCTAGAGGTTCTCAGTGTCCTTGTAGGTTTTGGATGTGTCACACACACACAAAAAAATCACTAATAGCAGTGAAAAGACAGTCAGTTGTGGATGACTCACTTCTTAATACAAAACTGAGAACTTTTGAGGTTTCTTGGGTGATCATTTCAACTACCTCATGTCTGATGTGCTCTCTTGAGTGTCAGAGAAATGGGTGCAGTTAGAGAAAACTCATGGAATCCCTGGACAAAACCCAGGGACTTTGTCCTGCTCTCTGGGAAACACCATCCTTACAAATATCATAGCAGAAATAAGGTGGGATTTGATATCCCAATGCATCTCATCTGTGAAGAGAGGAGAATTGTTGACTGTCTTTCTTCAGTAAGTCAAGTGTTTGCCTGCATGTACAATAATTTCATGGGTACACTCCCCCACCCTTTTTCTTAGCCAGTGTGAAGTATATAAAATTCCAGGTTAATTGATTCCAGGTCTGCTGCGGCTAAAGCACTGGTCAGCTGACTCATGGAAATTGCCTGCGAACTTTGAATTTGCAACTAGATGAACTGGCTTCACTTTCTCACCTGGCATGTCCTAAAGCTTTCGGCACATATCGTAGATATCTCTATACCTAATTTTTATTCATAATATAACAAAAGGACAGGAACCATATTATATATACACTTTATTTTTGGCTGATTTTGGAAGATAGCCTTCTTCTTGCAGCTGTAATTCTACTACGTTATAAAATTCTCAGAAAAGCAGATGTAATGTGTTTTATGATTATAGTGGATAAGTACTTAAACCAAATGTGTAGATGCTGCACACAAGCAGGAATGTTTGCTACTGTTCTACCTGTTCAGCACTAGAGATATTATAGTGACCTTGAAATGCAAAAGAGCAGAGAGCCTTGAATATACATATATCTCTTGTTCTTTCTTTTAGTCTAACTTACTGAATCAAGCTTTAGCATGCACTGTTACTCTTTAGGATTATATACACCAAGCCACTTTGCCCTACTATATAGGCAGTTCAAAGGATTTTTTTAAAGAGTAATTTATGCATAATTCTTATGTATCTAAATAGAATATGTTCTTCATCCTCCTGATAAGATAAAACTCCATTGCTTTATTACCTTTCTGGGTGCATCCCATCCTGGCCTGGGTATTTACAGTGAAAGCTCCTAAAGAAGTGCCTCAGAGCCTCGGTTGCCTTCTCAGTAAAATGGAGTAATAAAACCCACCTGGAAGGTTTTTTGTGAGGACCTGAATAGATTCAAGACTATATGTAAATGAAAGGTCTTGCATAATACCTGACACATTGTAAGTACTTAGAAATGTTACTTTCCTTTCCAGCACACCCCTCTCTATAGCTCACCCCCATACCACAACGCAGGAATGCGTCCTCATTCCTGGAACTGAGAGGATGCAGCTTTTCTTATTTGCCCTCAGCTTACTTTTAGACATGTTGTAGCTCTATCACTAGAAAAATAATCATTGATTAGTTGAATCCTCTTGCATACATGGTTGTGCAGTTTTGCACATCTTGTCAGGGTAGGTAAATGCTGTAAGTAAAAGTGTGGACACATCAACTGTAACTAGAAGCCAAGACCTGAAATATCAAATCACTTGGTGAACAGCTGCTGCTCCATATGATCTCTACAATTGGTCAGGGTGACATTAGGCATTTGATATTGATCTGCACAGATGCCCACTTCAGCCAAAGAATTTTCAAAGAATGAAGAATTAGATGAGATTTGGGTCTTTCTCTTTCTGTGATTTTTAGCCTCACCAACTTTAATTGCTGTCAGAAGAGATCACTGGAAAGAGTGTGTCCCTACTAAGGTCTCAACACTTATTCAAGTTGTTGGGTTTTCTTAATTGTTTTCAGGGCTTTGTGAATTAAAAATAAACACTAGCACTGTATATCTGTCAAGCACTGCACATGCTTTAGAATGGCCAAAATTTTAAGCAATTGATAATATTAAGGGTTGATGAAGATGTAGAATAAATGGAACATTTTTACTTTGCTTGTGAGAATGTCAAATAGTAAACCACTTTAGAAAACTAACAATTTTTAACTAACAAGTAACAATTAATATGACCTAGCAATCCTACCATTAGCATATGTCCACAGATATTAAAGTATATATCTTCAAAACAGATCATGAATGTTTTTAACAGGTTCATTTACAATAGCTACAATTGGAAACTATCCAAATGTCCTTCAACAAAAGAATGAGTAAATAATTAGAGAGTTTTTTATAATAGAAAACTACACAGCAATTAAAAAGAGCAAACTATAAATGCATTCAGCAACATGGGTAAAATTCAAAAACATTAAGTTGGATGAAAGAAGCAAAGTACAAAAGTGTTCTTAATGTATAATTCTGTTAACACAAAGTTTAAGAATAAGCAAAAATCAATCTGGGCTGCTGGCAGAACAGTGATTTGCTCTCGGGGGTAACTCTTATGGGAAAGAGCAAAGGGAACTTTCTGCGGGATGAACTGTTCTGAATGTTGATCTGGATAGTACCAAGATTATATATGCATATGTGAAACTTAATGAAGATGTGCTTTAAAAATTTGTAGATTTATGTATCCACATTATGCCTCAAAAATTACCCATATACCGGATAATCATATCTGACTTGATTGTTCATAGTTCATGATGTGTGATCAAAACCGAAAGATTCTGTGATATGACTGCCCTTGCACTGTTCACCATGTAAGAACTTATTCACTATGTAAGAACTTGTTCACCATGTAAGAACTTGTTCGTTGTGCTTCAGAAGATTGGAGACTGTTGAGAATTAGGCTTGGGGTTGATTAAATGATTGTGCATTGAGTCCCCTATACAGAATTTTATTGTTGTTAACAACCATTTGATCAATAAATATGAGAGATGCCCTCTCAAAAAAAAATTACCCATATACCATACTAGAAGAGATTTATTAGTATAGGATATATCATAGGAAATTAGTGATTATATGTGAAAAATCTTCTGAATACACAGTTTCTTCAACAAATATGTGGCATTAAAAAGGGGGTAAGAGGTATCTGTTACAGATTAAATATTATATAAGAGACACAGCAATTACATGCAATTTATAAGGATTTTGTTTGTGTCCTTATTTTTAAAAACTTGTGAAGGTATTTTTGAGTCATTGGGGGAAAATTTAAAATAGGTTGGTTGCTATATGATACTAAGAGCTGGGTAATTTTGCTGGGTGTGATAATGATGTTATAACTCAAGGCAAAATGACAGGGTATCTGGGATTTGCATTAAACTTTTCAACCAATAATATGAGGAGGAAGAGATGAAACAAGAATGGGCAAGTATTGAATTTCAGGAATGAAGTCCATTTTTATGACCTTGATGACTAACATACATAGTACAAAAGTAGGAAACCAGAATCAGGGTGGGACGAGGGGTGAGTTCATGAGCCCAGCTTTGGACACAGAGTTGGGCCATTGACAGTTTATTGCTGACACATTCCTGGGCTGCCCCAGAGGACTGTTAGGGGAGTAGGGGACAAGGACAAGGCTGCAATAATGTCCAGCAATCAAGACATTGAGTATTACTTCTCACCAGAAGGATAGTGGAGGGAGATCAAACCAGTGATGGGAATTTGAACAAGCTCGCTGCTCCTTGTGCTAATGAAACGAGAACATGAGATTGGGCGCGCCAGGCCCCTTGGCAGGGGGTGCTCTTGGTTCTTCCTCGGTGTTCTGCAGTTGGAATAAAGGCTTGTTGCATTTCAAGCAAAGAAACTCAGCAGTTGCAGGGCCCTGCAGTCAACCATGCTGTGAAGGAAAATACTAGAAAACAGTCATTTATCCATCCTGGAATGAAAAGTGACCCACTTTCATATTTGCTTGGGCACTGCATGCCCAAGTGGAGACCCTATTTGCCAAGTCTCAGTCCACACTTAATTTATTTTATTTTTATTTTTCCTTACTGACTGAAAGTCATTACCTTCCATGTGCAAAATGGAACAGCTGACACCAGCCGAAGCCAAGTATAGCAGCCCAAATGAGGCTCCTATTACTGCCCTATTACACAAGGCACAGACTTCCCTGCCCTTCATTCATCACTTGCTAACTATGAAAACCTAATCAAACCGCTTTGTTTTAATAGCAGTTGTTCTCCCTGAACTGCACTGCCCTCCCTCCCAGCCCGCCCTGCTCCATGAGCAAAAACAGATGCGTTCCATTTGGAGTTAAAGTTACTGTGCATGAAAATCACAGTCAGGGACAATGAGAGTTTTTTCTTTGCCTTCATGGGACAGGGAGCATTATGTACTGTTCTCTGTCCCTTGAATCTAGAACAGGACATCTGTTGGCACTGTGTGAGATCACCTGTCACACTCATCAGACGGAAGGGCCTCAGCTTTGCAGTGACCCTCCTGCTAAAAGGTTTAAAGGCCTCTACAGCTGTCTCCAGGTCCACTCTAAGTATGTTAAAAATATGTCCAAGGAAATGATTTTAATGGTGAATGGTTCTTGGCTCGTGTTGCATTCTATGCACTTTTCCAATTAGTAGGACACTTTATCCCTCCCTTCACTGTGCCCTGAAGCAAGGCCCATTTGTGAAATCTTAGTATATCTCCTTATTTCTTTGTAAAGGAAGACATTTTTAGATCTTCCACCAGGCATTTTTGAAGATGTTTGTTTTGGTGGTGAGTTTTGATTTTGTTGTTTTGGGTTATTTTTTTTGTGGGTGAGGATTGTGTGTTTGGTATTTTTTCTGAGAGCTCCAAAATGACTGGAGGCTCTTTATTTATTTTTGAACACTAATTTTCACAGGACCCTGTGCAGAAGCCAGTGCAGCTACCTTTAGTGAGGCCCTTTTCTTCTCAGAGCTCCTTCGCTCTGAATTCCCATTACTTTTCTCACTGGTCATGATATCCCCTCTCTCTGTAAGGCAGAGGGGTCATGTCTGTTTCTAATGCAGAACCAGCAGAAATAGACAAACATGCTCCCTTTGGTAATAATTCTCCCTTGTTTGCTGCTGCTCGCCTGTCACCATGCAAAATGAGATGTGGTTCCAGGCCCATGTGTGATGCCTGACTTTGCTATAGGCAAGAAAAGGACATTGTTTTAAAGCAGTTTGTTAAGATGGAGCTATCCTTGGGCTCATATTTGTGTTGAATCTGTAAGTGTAGGTGAAAGCAGAAATGAGACAAATAAAATGCAGATCAGTTCTGGGAACCTTCCATGTCATTGGCTCAGCTTACTGGAGGACTGGCGCATGTAAGATTATGTTGCCATTTGCACCCAGTTAGTGGGGCTGTTTGTCAAGTGAGACTAGAATTCTTTTATTTGTATTCTCACCTAGCCCACATTTTTAATGATGTCTCTTCCCCATTTCTCATCCAGTTTTCCCTCTGCTTTCAATGCTAATGTCTCCCCGTCCTGTTTTTCATATTATCATAGGTAAAATATTAATACTCCTTGCTTTTGATTCTTTGTTTATTCATCTTATGCAAAACACAAGAGTAAGCCCTCCATCCATATAAAATGCTACTGAATGAGCAGATTCAATGACTTATTAATGACTGTTCCATAATTTGGAAAGCTAGGGCTTTGTATAATTGTGCAATTCTTATTCAGAAATGCTCTGCTAGTACTACCCTGCAGGGAAAAAATGAAATATGTCTTTCTTTTCAAAGAAAAAATGACTTACTTTGTGAACACCATTGTAGAGATAACTAAGTACTTAAAGTAGGCCAAGTTACTTTAGTCTCCAAGGAAGTTAGTTAATGTCTTGAAGTATTTGGATACGTAAATTTTTATAACATTTATTGAAGTGGAAACCACATACCATGAATGTATAGTTCAGTGAAGTATCACAAAGAATATAACCACTGCCGTGGTCAAGACAGTATATTTTCAAAGTGCCTTGTTCATGCCTATAGCCCATATTCTACTAGGTTGTTTCTGCTTTTTGTTTTATAAATGTTGTTTATATACATTCTTTATAAACACTAGATATGAATCCACTGTCTCTTATATGTGTTAATAAAAGCCCGCTGCTTAGGCTGCATTTTCACTCTTCTAATATTGTCTTTCAATGAATAGAAGTTCTTAGTTTCACTCCAGTCCAATTTATTAAGTTTTTCTCTGTGGTTAATGTTTTTTTTTTTGTATCCTATCTTAAAATCTCTCCCTACCCCAAAGTCATGAAGATAATCTCCACTATTACTTCTTAGAAGATTTACTGGTTGTCTTTCATAGTTAGACCTACCTTTACCCAGAAATTTATCTTGGTGTTACTGCTAGAACCACAGGAAGCCACTAGAATATTCTTAGGAGAGGGTTGGTGTGACTAATTTACATTTTATAAAGATTTCTTCGGGTCCTGGAAGATGGACAGGAGTTGAAACGAGGAGAACATTTTGAATATTCTGCTTCAATAGCTCAGGAGAGAAATGATTGCTATAATTTAGGTGTTGAAAATGTAGAAGAGTGCTTGGATTTAAGATGTGTTTCAGAAGTTGAACCATCAAATTTTATAGATGGGGTGAGAGAGAGAAAAATTAAAGATGCCTCCTGGGTTCTTGATTTGAGCAACTGGGCGAGTGATAGTTTTGATTACGATTGAGCAGACATAAAAAGATTTGTAGAGCAAACTGAATAATTATATTGTGTTCAGGTTAAGTTTGAGATGAGTCACTAAAGTGGAAATGAACACGTGAATCAATCAATGGACTTGCCTATGATAAATAAGCAGGTCAGTGATAGGACTAGAGCACCCGGATGTCTTGGCCCTAAGTGTAGGATTTTTATCCATTATACTAACGTAGCCCAGAGCATATTCCATTGGGCTCAATTTCAAAGTATGACAGAAAAGATCTTCTGGTCAAGTAATTTGAAATACTTTATATTCTAACTCCCTTGATGATTTCTTATATATGTATTACTTAGCTGTCCGAGAAATTCTGCAAGAAAAAATACTTCTTTGAACTTCATTTAACCCAATATTTTTCAAATCAATTTTTCCATAAAAGTGTTTTTAAAGGACTATCTGTTAAGATTCCCACAGAACTACTGTTAGTATTGTATTGGATAATCTTTAAGTAAAGTTTTCCTTCAGTTTACTACCATGTTAATAAGTTAAAATACAGACACACATACATATACACACATGAGACTCTATTGCCTTATTGTAACACTAAAAAATACACAAATAAACAGTATTCCCATTCAGATTTATCTTTTTCTGCAATCTGATACAAGTGGTAAAATGTCTTTTAGCTGCCCTTTCTCAAGGGCAGTTCCCCTATGTCATAATAATTGAAAATTAAGAAGTTACAGAGCCATAATTAAATTGCCCCCTTTGAACCTTTGTTGACTGAAGCTGCATATTAACCACATCCCATTCAGACAGCAGTAGCAAGAAATATTCTGAACACCAACTGCTACAAGAGAACATAACAAGCTTTGACAGCTTCCTAATTACCTGACTACCCAGTAGTTTAAAACACTTTAATACTGTAGCAGTTCTCGTCTTTGCACATAAGTCAAAAGGTATACCTAATTTGCTATTTAATTGATATCTATATTGCTGCTTTAAAAAGGATGTACACTCCCCCAGTATGTTTAACTCTTAATTTGTAACCTTTGATCTGCATGTGAGAAATAATTATAAGAAGAAATTACTTGTGTTATCAACCATGATGATGTCAAGGGTAGATAAATCTAAAATCTGCAACTCAAAATGGAATGAACACTTTTTTAAGACAAATTCTTTTTCCTCAATATCTAACCCACTTTCCATTTAATAGGTATTTATTCAGACATATTTTATTTCACCATGTTAAGCTTTATTTTTCTCATCTGTAGAATGGGGAAATAATAGTCTTAGGTTCATCATGAATATCAAATAAAAGTGATGTGTGTAAAAGGATTAGAACAAAATATGGCTCATAAAATGTTCAAGGAATGTTAACCCTATACATCTCATATCTCAGTTAAAAATCTGACAGCAATATGGGTGTGATATGTATTTGTTTAATTGAAATAACAATAAAGTGACATTGAAGTTTCCCTACCACAGAAGTAAACTAAGAGATTCTTAGAACCAGAGTCATGGCCCACAGATGTTGTGTAGCCTTAGACTGGAAAATAACTATTAATATCCATGGATATATAAAACATTTTTGAGAACAATGTTATGGCTTCCACAATAGGGTACTTCTCATTTGCCTAGGGTTGTGCTAAGCCACTTACAGGCACAACCTCAATTATCTTCACAATAAATAGCCCAATGATGTGGAGTATCATTGATCCCATTTTACAACAGCATCACAAATTAGAAAATCAAAATTAGACCTACAGTCACCAGATAACATGCCTAAGACCAAAAAGCTGGTAAGTGACAGATGTAGATTTGACCTGAGTCTGTCTGTTCAAAACCTTACTCTTAATCATTCTACATGCTACTGTTGAAAGACTCTTGAGAAAATAGGTCATTGTATAAAATGAGTGGAAGCAGAGAAGGATCTACATACACAGAAGGTAGTGCAAACTGACATAACAAGTCCATCCCCACAGAGAGAATATGGATCATGTTTAAAGAATTTTTTAAATAATATAAACCAAAATGGTGTTTATGTCACTAAAACTATAAAACCCATTAGACTGAATAGTTACTTCCAAATAAACACATTTATTTAGAGACTCTTGGGCCAGCTGCCATACAAAAAATAACAGAAATAAAATGTATTTCCCTTCTTTTAAAAAGCTAATAGTCCAGTATAGTAGAGTATCAGGCATATATTTTCTCCACAAATATACGGGAGGTGACTGCATGAATGAGGTCATGTTAGACCAGCAAAGGAGAGAATATAACCACAGCTAAAATAGGAGGTAGCAAAACCATGCTTGAGAGAAGTGAAGAAGGAGAATATGGGCATTTGTGGAAGGAGTTTCAGAAGATAGCTCTTCATCTGGGTGGGATTAGAATGAGTAAACTGGTTGGACAGTTTAGCTAAATTGTACACAAGAAGAGGAATATGATGTCTCCTCATCATTTGTTCTGAGGAAACTCAGCCTGCTTGGATAGGTCTAGAGGAAGTGAGAGAGAAAGCATGAGGTTTAAATTTACACATGGAAAACAAGCTCTTTGAGATTCTTGTAAAAGTTGCATGGTTCCTTTGGCTGGTAACTTTGTAAGGATTCTAACAATGATTCCAGAAAATTTTCAGAGAAATTTACCTTTCAAAATGTTTAGAATATTATTTATATATTTGTGCAAATATGGATTTGATTTTCATTCATGTTCTGTACTCTCTCATTACCACTTTCTCTCCCAGGCAAAATCAACTTCGGCATCAGTTGTAGTTTTTCCCACAGACATTACATCAAATGTTATATATTCTAAGTATCCATTTAAGCATATTCAAACCACATTTAGTTTACCTGTGTGTGTATAATTCTTAGGAGCTACGTGCAGTTCAGTCTTGCCTACCTAGAGACTTAAAAAAAGACCAGACATCCATCCATAGTTTCCATACTTTCTTCTCTATGACTTTTCTTCTTGGTCTTCTTTTGCTCGTTTCTCATGTATCTTCCCAGAAATATTTCAGAACTTTTGAGATTCTCATGAATATATGTTTTATATTTCATGTGTTTTCATAATCTTTTGCTTCTCTCTTCTTTCTCATCGTGTGAGAGCTAGGAGAAAATATTCACTTCCCCATTCTCATTCACAGATTAGATGAAGAGGCATTTCATTAATTAATTCCCTTCCACCTTCTCATGAATTTCAAAAAGCTACATATTCAGTCTTGTGCCTTTAAACTGTTACTATAGAAGTGTGAGGGATCTTTCTTTGACGTCTTAGATTTGTACTAATACCTGTAACCTGACAGCTAAGAGTTCACTGACAGATTCGCTTCTCTTTAGACCAAAGGTACTTAACCTTTCCTATTTAGATTTATCTATACCAGATTGGGTGCTTTAATCGTGTAAGGAAAGATATAGATCCTCTTCCCCAGGGAAAAATAACCATACACTGACAAAATGTAACAACAACATCAGGATGTTCATATACTCTCTGACATTCATCCCAGAATCCCAGATTAAGAACCCCTGTTATCAATTCCTTCAGTTAACCCTGGGGACTGACAAGAGTGTGAGGGTTCCCAGTATATCCTCAGGAGCAGTGGACAGGGGTGCAAAGCCCATCCTTGTCTCTTTCAGGATAGGTGATCTTGGGCAAATTCTCCATTCTTAGTCCCATGGTTAATACTGTCTCTGTATATTTTGGTCCCCATAAGGATTAAATGAGATATTGCAGAACAGGACATAGAATGTTTCCCAGCTCTTGTGCTTAATCAGTGTTAGCTATTATTCTCTTCATAAAGCATTTGCATTTTATTTAGTGTCTCAGGCATTTCAGTGGAAATGGAAGCCAGGGCAAAGAAGCTAGTCTTTGGAGACCTTTGGAGGACTATGAAGAGCAATTTCCTGGTCAAGAATTGTGGCGGGAAAGGCCCTTTTCATTTCGTTTTGAGGCCCACCAGGGGATGCTCCCTTCAGCCCTCTTATGAATGAGGTCAGAGAGAAAAACGAACCTTGTCAAAAACCACAAAGAAGCAGAACTTGATCAAAGTAAAGAGAATCTCTCTGTAAAGCTATCGATTAAGATGTAGGATGTTTTTGTTCATTTGCAGTGAAATACATTCAGAGGAACAATACCAAAATATACTCTAAAGCAGTTAAGGAAATTGTCTCTGATTTTATTCTTCTTAGGTCTTTCCTTATTTAGGGAATACTTGAGAATATCTATAATTATCAGTGTGCAATAAACAACAGAAATTCAAATTTTAATATTCTATTTAAAATTCTCCCAGTGGTCAAGGAATTGATAGGACCATGTAATTCAGAGCAACATTGCCCAAGATAAGGAAAATGCAAGCCACGCATAAAAGTTTAAATTTTCATGGAGCCACATTTTAAAAAGTTAAACAAAGTAAAATTAATTGTAATAATACATTTATTGCCCCAGAATACCCAAAATATCATTTCAACATGTACTCAGTATAAAAATTTATTAATGGATACTGATGGACAGTGACTGTAATGGGGTATGTGGGGGGGACTTGATAATGGGGGGAGTCTTAATAACCATAATGTTCTTCAAGTAATTATACATTAATGATATCAAAAAAATTTATTAAGAGATATCTTGCATTCTTATTTTTATACCAAGTCTTGATATCCAGTGTGTCTGTTACATTTA
This sequence comes from Manis javanica, assembly GCF_040802235.1. Lineage (NCBI taxonomy): Eukaryota > Metazoa > Chordata > Mammalia > Pholidota > Manidae > Manis > Manis javanica. Next base: position 15,655,588 of record NC_133158.1, read on the forward strand.
CAGTGTTGCTGTATTCTGATGATAAATTTTCAGTGCTAAAAGTAAAACACTCTTTGATCAAAACAATCAAGTCATATTTAGAGGAAAATATTTTATATCATTTGCACTTTTAAATTCACATTTAAATGAAATTAATTGAAAATTTTATTGAAGTCGCACAGCCACATTTCAAGTGCACAATAGCCACATAAGGTGAGTGGCCACCATTGTAGATAGTGTAGGTTTACAGGGAAGAATGTGAATTAGAATCAGAAGCTCAGAATTTGAATCCTGTCTCTCTCATTACTTACTTTGTGTCTTTGTGTAACTTGCTTACCTTTCTGAGCCTCAGGTTTGTCCTCTTTCTCCAGGCCCCTAAGCTCATAAATTTGTTGTGAGACTTGGATGAGATAATGTGAGAGAAAGGGCCATAAAAGGAAATGTAAGCATGAAGTATTTTTAACTAAATGATATGGAGAAAGTTAATTATTTTAGGGATTTTAAATGAACTTCCACATTTGCAGAGGCAGAAAGAAATAATCTCTTCTATTGCCAATGGTGATTATAAACCCTAAAGTTAGGAATCAGTGGGTTGGTACCTTTTTTAAAGAAATTCCTTTGCATATTTCCTGTTAGGAAAATCTATGCTTTCTTCCTGATTATAAGTTGTCAAGATGTGTTTTTAAATAGAAAGAAACTTAACTTTTAAAAAAAGAGTTTAAGTGACAACATGGTCACAGTTGTGTGTGTGTGTGTGTGTGTGTAAAAGGTACACATCAAATCTTTAGGACTGTTTAAACCTCAAAGAGGGAGGGAAAGAAGAGACTTCCCTGTGTTATTTCAATCACTCCTCTAATATTTCAGTTTTGAACAAAGAGTGTGCATTATTTTTGTAAAAAAAACCCCACACAAATGATAAAAAAAAATCACCTTAAAAAAGGCAAAGGGCTCTGATTCTACACTGATAAGAGATCAAATTAATTCTCTTTGGAGGATAAGCCCCATTATTGCTCATTAGTATGGAGTTAGTATGGAGAAAACAATAAATCACAGCTGCTTCACCTCAGGGGACCCGGCTCTAAAGAGTGGCCTCCGTGAGCTGCATCCCCACCATGAAGCTGCACTGGCATTTTGAATCACCTGCCCTCATAACTGTTCCTTGGCATTCATATTTGACATCCATATTTGTTGTCCCTATCTACAGCCTTTTACAATACGTTACGTGTTTCTCTACCTGTGCCATATGTATCTTCCTGAATTTCAGTTTTAGCCTCTCTGGAGAATTATTGTCTCTCTGGTTGAATTGCTCCCATGAGCCCCCTCAATGATTTCTGTCACATGTACCTTGAAATCTCTATTTAGACCACATAATGCCAAACATTACCTTGGAATCTGATGAAAATCCATCTAGGTGTTTTCATGCTAAGCAGCCACAGAAAGATAGAATCAACCTTATGTATTCCGATTACCCTTGAAAAACATACAGGGTAACAAGTGATTTCTAAAAAACTCAGAAAGATATTTATGCAAAAATATCCCCTGCATTGGATTTTAGCCAGTTTGTTCTTAGGTCTCTATTGTACTGCATGGTCCTGATGGAGGCATTTCTTCGCTTCAACATAAAAATTAACCACTTGTGTGCCTTGATGTTAAGATGCCTAGTAATTATTGAATGATTATTGCCTTTGTTTGGGCTGCTGTAACAGAACACCGTTGACTGCGTGGCTTAAAGAACAAAAATGTATTCTTCACAGTTCTGGAGGGTAGAAGTCTGCAGTCAGGGTGCCAGCATGGTCAGGATCTTGGTGAGAGCCCTCTCCCCGGTTTGCCGACCACTGCATTCCCATTGTAGCCTGATACGGCAGAGACCAGTGACAGCACTCATCTCTCCATCTCTCTCACATCCCTTCTTACAAGAGCACTGATCCCATTCATGATGGCTCTGCCCTCATGACCTAATTACTGCCCAAAGGTCCCACCTCCAAATACCATCACCCTGGGGATTTAGGCTTCAACCTATGAATTTTGAGGGAACACAAACATTCAGTCCATAGCGCTTACCATGTGCAGGCACTGCTAGGTGCTCAGGATACAGGGGTGAACAAGCAGACATGGCTGCTGCCCTTAGGGAGCTTGTTACCACTGGGGAGACCTGTTCATAAAATAACCAAATGGAAAATTTTAACCGTAGTAAGTAGCATGTAAAGGTGTGTTGGAGGGAGGGGGAGAGAGAATGGAGGATTTAGAGAGGAAATAACCTAGTTGGAATTGTCAGGAAGGCTTCTATGATTGAACTGAGACCCAAGGTTTGAAAAAGTGCTAACAAGGTCATAGGAAAGAGAAGGAGGGTGGACCTTCCGGGAGTATGGAACAGCATGTGCTGGAGCTCTGATGTAGAAGGTAGGATAGCACTTTCAAAGAAGTAAAAGAAGGCCTACATAGGTGGAGCTTAGAAAGCAAGCAGGAGTATAAAACAGGGTGACACAGAATGGGTAGGCAGGGGCCAGCCCCTGTGGGACTTGGTAGGCTCTGTCACAAATGTTGGTCTTTATTCTAAGTCTTGAATCTTAAAATAATCTGATCTTTATTCTAATATCCATTCCAATAGGGTATTCCTTTTCATTCGCTATGCTTCTTAGAACCACTTAGACCATCTTCACTTTTTAAGCAAAACCAAGAGGTAGTGTGGAATCTCCTCTTTAGGTCATCAGAACTGCCACTCTCATTTTTGGTGAGATTTAAAACAAAGATGAGAAGACCTCCTCTCCCAATTCCTAGAAATTCTGATTCCATAGATGCAGAGTCAGGCACACACTTAAAATTTCCTTAATCTGCTACTAGGGACTCTGATGGATAATACGGTCTGGGAATTATTGCATTAGAAATTCAGTTTTGTGTATCACCCTTTTACTATAGATAATATCAACCTCTGTGGAATAGATAATATCACCAGTCACTTTTGGAGAAGAAAGGTAGTTTGCAGCAACATCTTCCTCAGCTGGTTATCCATGGGCTTTGTGATTTTATTTTTTGAAGTTTCTGTGGTCTTCTGAGTTGAGTAGTTCTCTGTGTTCCTATACCTTCTTTTGCATTCCTCCTTGCAAAATTTCACTTCTGTGTAAGTTGGCATTCTATTTATTTTGAAATGTAGTTAATTATTATAATATGCTCAGGAAGCTGAACCCTGTTTTTAGATAGTGCTATTTTTATCTTGTTTCTCATTCTATAGAACTTCCTATAATGCAAATACATTCCTGCAATCAATATTATTTATGTGTTCTGAACACTTCAGAAATAAGACAAAGATATTTCCTTCCAGACTAAATTGATTCACTGGCCCTGGAGATTTTTTTCCCTGCACTTGTCTGTTAGTCCTTTTCCATCTGTTAGATAGATTGAGATGCTCACTCTTGCTATAAACTTCCTCCAAGAGGCTGTGCCGCAAGTCCCCAGTAGAGACTGAGCCAGAAGCATGACTTTCTCGGTAGCCAGAGGTGGGCACCAGTTGTAGCAGAGCCACTTAGATACTTCTTGCAGGAATTTGAAATGCGGAACCAACATATGTAAAGGGTTAGCTTAGACAGCTTGAAGTGAGAAGCCATGTAAATTTGGGCCTGAAGAGGCTTTAAATAGCCATGACAAGTGGTTGTGCATGCCATATGCTGAGAAGCTGCTGGGAGAGGAGAAGTCAAGGGAACAGAGTGAAATGGAGGGCAGGAAGGGACAGAAAGGAAGGAGCTGAAAGGGACTGCAGTAGTCATAGGCAATTTTGCAGCTGAGGTAGTGGAGTGGATGGAAAGAGGAACAGAAACAAAGGAAGGGAGGAAAACTGAGGAAATAGGGGTGAGGAAAGTGAAGACGGAAGAGGCCATGGGACAGAGAGACACAGGGAAGGAGAATCAAGGAAGCAGGAGAGAGAAGTGGGAGAGGGAGACCCACAGAAAGAAGGGGGAAGGGAGCAGTTGCCTTTACTCTGAGTTTATCTCATCGTGAGTCCTTCCAGCTTCCTTTTCTGTCCCTGAATTCTCTGTTGGATTAATAGTTAGATCCCCCTTTTTCTTCCAGATATTTTTTTATTTATCTATTTCATTACAACTTGTTGCTCTTGTTTCTCTTTTCAATAATGGTAATTCCTTGAAATTCCAAACTATGTAACTTCTGCTTTTTTTTTACTTTCTGTTTTGAAATAATTCTAGATTTACAAAATTGCAAAAATAGGTCAGCTTCCATGTACCCCTCATCCAACTTCTTCTAATGAGAACTTTTAGAACCACAGCACAATTATCAAAGCCAGGATGTTGACATTGGTACGATACTATTAACTAAACTACAGATCTTATTTAGATTTTACCAGTTTTTACATTCACTCATTATTTTTCTTTTGGTGTATATGTCAGTGGAATTTGGTCACATGTATAGATTCAGGTAACGCCCACCAAAATCTGTCACATCTTTATTAGAGGTAATAACATTCAAATGGTTAAAAATCAAAAGTATTAAAAGATACCCATGAAACATTTAAATCCTAATCCTACCTCCCCTGCATCTTCTTCTCTGCCCCATAGTCAGTCTTACAGTTTTCTTGTATTTTCCTCCCATTCATTCTTCTTGAAAATACAAGTGACTTTAATATGAATTTTTACTTTTATCCTCCTTATATAAAAGTTAGGTTGCTATGTAGACTGTTCTGCTCTTCACTCTTCTCACTGGATATATGTTGGAGATGATTTCATATCCTCACACCAAGAGTTTACCATTTTTTTTAAAAGTACATGGTATCCCATTGTTTAAATGCACCTTTAATTAAGCAGTCTTGGAGTGGCTTTCTGTGCCACAAAACCAAGATGTAATATATCTGACAGAACAGTCGCAGGAAAGCTCAGAAGAAGCTGCTCAAATGTGCACAGTAAACTGAGGCAACTCTTCCAGATGCTGAGGAGTGAAATGGCCACCTAGCTGAGAGCAGAAAAAGGAAACCAGAGTTAAAGGCAGGGGTTCAACTCTGTGCTGAAAAATGTTGTGGGTTTTTTTTTTTTTCAGTCAAAGAGAACATCACCTGAACTATTTGAAAGAATGAAGTCATGACTGAGTTAAACACTGGCATTGGAGACTCAGCCAGCACTCTGAGAACTGTCAGCAGTCTGTCAGATGACTGACAGTCAGTGCTTATGTGGAAAAGCAAGGAGTAACATCACTTAACTGTCTAGGTCAAGTTGAAGGAGATTGTGTTTCATTATGACAGGATTAATTAAATGTATTTTAATTAATTAAATCTATATATTTTAAAGATAGACTCTTTTGGTAAGCTTATTCACCTTTTTAATCTTAGTTCATTTTACTCTTCATTTTTCGGTTAATTACTAATTTTTATATTGTTATTTTATCTTTTGTGATACAAGTATTCAAATTTTATAATTTATTTTGAGCAGGTATACATATAGATAGTTAAAACAAACCTGAGTCCATGAAGCTACATTAGATGATTGCTACCAAAGATCAAATATTTTCTTTTACCTTAATTGAAAGGTAGAGATGAATATTCTTACTTGGAGCTTGAAAGGCCAAGGTAATAATTACATTAAACCTCAACTGATAAAGCAAACTACTAGATGTAGAAAAGTGTTGATTCCTAGACCAGCCCAGTGATTCAGAGTTCCCTAGAAAGGCAGTTAAATTCTATGAATAATTTTTGAGCATTGCTTATGTGTCAGGCATTATATGCATGTCCAAGAGGAAATTTCCTCCTCAAAGAATTCCCTGGGGTCTCCCACCAAGATTTGCCATGACCTCTTCATGCAGAGCATTGCCGAGTAACAGCTAGCTGCTCTGAAAGGCTGGCAGATGACAATGACAGTAAGCTTTCCCAGCCATATATACATCACCTTTTTTCATTTCCTTCTAGTGTTTTTGTTTTTTAAATCTCTGTTCTCTTACTCATTTGTTTACTTTTGATTCCTATACATGAAAATGGAAGTTCTGAGGGAACTGAGTCCTTGTCTGTCTTGCTCACTGTCGTATCCCTGCATCTAGGACAAAATCTGGCACGAAGGAGGTACCCTAAAACCTTTTACCATGAATAGGAGAGAGGCAGCAGTCTAGCCAACAGGAACAACTACCTGACCAGAAGCCAGGGAAACCTGAATTTTCATCCCCACTTTGACATAGGCTGACTCTGTAAACCAGCAGGGAAAATCATCTTCCTTAAGTTTCAGTTTCTGCATTCATAAAATGGAACTAATGTTTAAGGCCCCACACACGGGTTCTAGAGTCAGAATAGCCATGTTCTATCCCAGCTCTACTACATACTAGCCGTGGATGATCTTGGGTAAGCAGTTTAAACCTCAACACCTCAGCACTCTCATTTTTAAATGGGGAAAAATATTAATAATGTACCTCATAAGATTGTTGGGAGGACTTACATCCTCCCTTCTCAGTATGCAGCAAGGTACCTGCTACATAGTAAATGTTCAGTAAAATAGCTCTTCTGTTGCCAGCGCTATTGTGAGAATCAAACGAGACAGACTGAAGGAAGGTACTTCCAGGGTATAAAGAGCTACCCAAGCATATATTTCAGATAACCATGTCACCCCTCTCAAGGGCACAATTTGTCTTCCTACTTCTAGGAGGCTTCTAGAACCACAGCACTTTTAACCAAATTCATAGATATAATGAAAATTCTTCCAAATACTGACATACTGACATGTGAGATTTTAGGAAAAAGGAGCTTTTGACTGACCATAACACAGTGATTCAAACTTGGCTATTTACTCTGTCTAAAGAGAGGACAAAGAAAATGCCCTTTGGGCTAACTCTCCTGGTTATCAAATTCTTAAGAAGAATTCAAAATATGTCAAAAGATGCAAAGTTGTTATAGGAAGCTACTGGTTTGCTGACATGTATTTGAAAAGCATTTAGAAAACCACAGTCTTTCCCCTTATTAAACATTTTTTTAGGAAAAAAATAAAAGCTTTTCATTTCCTTGTGCTGCCCTGGAAATACATTCACTAGAATTTCTAATATTAGGGCTGTACCCACAATAGAGTGCTTGCTTAACAAAGGTAGACATTATATTAGTGGAAAATTGAAGTGTATGGTAATAGTTTTACCCACAAAAAGTAAGCAGAGCTATTTCAAAATGATAGAAATCTGAAATTGGATATTTAAATATGGCAAAATGAAGGTGTCTAAAAGCAGGTGGAAGCATTCTAATCATATTTTCATCCTGTCGCGTATTAAAGTAGAAAATATTCAATAGCTATGTGATTTAAATGATATATGCCTGATGTGAGCAGATGTAAAGGAGAAAGTTGCATTTAGAATAAACTATCCAAAATTCAAATACTCTAAGGTTTTATTTGTAAAAGCCAAAGTTAATACAAGCAAATACCTAACCACAGTGAGAAACCTTCTTGAAGTTTTCTTTATATTTGAACTGAGTTAAAAGGTCTCCCTCATTATCATTTTATCTCCCTACTATTGCTAATTTTTTCATTATGTAACTCTTTTCTAGATAATAAGAATGAGCACTGGGATTTGGATTTGCAGCTTGTTCTGTGTCCCCTCCAGACATCAGGATGTTCCTAAAGTTACCTTATCTCCTTCTGCTTATGACATAGTGAAAGCAATTCCTGTGCTATCCAGGAAGGAAGATAAATATTGTATTCCACTGCTCCAGTTTATTCTTTTCAAACAGCTACTGAAATATAATAGAAAAATATTTACTTAAAGAAGTTGTAGAGAGACTGGCAAGGTCACAGTTTTAAAATGGAGAACGAAGAAGATAAGATTCCTTTTGATATTAATGAATTATTTGGTCAGTTCATAAGAGGAAGCAAAAGTGAAGTTACAGGGAGGAAAGTTTGCCAGGCTGGCCAGGCAAAAGGTCCGCGGAGTAGACCATGCCACTTTATAGGAGCTAATTCCTATGAGGATGTCTTCGTTTTATCTGTGCTCTCGCAAACTGGAGTAGAAATAGAATACAAAGACTGCATTAGTTCCCTAGGATTGCCAAAACAATAACATTAATTGGGTGGCTTAGTGCAACAGAAATTCTTTCTCCTACAGTTCTGAGGGATGGAAATAAGAGATCATTGTGTTGGTAGGGCCATACTCCTCTAAGACTCGGGGTGAATTTCTTCCTTGTCTCTTTGTAACTCCTGGTGGTGACCATCACTTGCTGGCATTCCTTGCCTTGCAGTTGTGTAACTCCAATCTCTGCTTCTGTCATCACACTGTGTGTGTGTCTGCTTCTTCTGGTGTTTCCCCTCTTATTATAAGGACATCAGTCATAGTGGATAAGAGCCCACCCTAATGACTTCATCTTAACTTGATTATATCTGCAAAGGCCCCTTTTCCAAGTAAAGTCACATTTACAGGTGTCAGAGGTCAGACTTCAACATACCTTTTCTATTTTGGTGGGAATTGAGGGATTGGATACAATTCAAACCATAACAAAGTCTTAGGAAACAGAGATTCCTTGAAAGAATAATTTTTTGGAAGTAAGTAGTGGGTACTTTAGAATCCTGAGAATTATGGGAATATACTAATACATTGCCTAGCTAGAGTAAATAACTATGATTCTTGAGTGAGGGGTGGGGTGAGAGGGTGGAAAGAAGATGCCTTATGCTTTTATAGGCTTTGTAAGTATCACCAGGAGAAGAACATATATATTATGAATATTGGGAGGTAGGAGTAGAGTGGTAAAGAATACAAATATCCAAAAAGGCCCGTTCATGTCCTGCTCCACCACTTACTAGCTGTACAAACTGAGGCATGTTATGTGATGTCACCATGCCTCAGTTTCCTTATATAAAATAGGCATCATGATAGTACAAGGTAATTGTGAGAATTAAATTAGTAAATGCAACACCTAGAATAATACCTTGTGTAAGCCTAGGGTTTTATGTGTTTGGAAACATTGAATTAGCATAAGTTACTAGTAAAGCTCCTTGATGATTGAACAAGGGTCGGGTGAAAAGAAAAACTGTGTGATATCATACAGGGGTCAGGTGTCTGAAGTTGTTTTTGCAGAGAAATATATAAACTAGTGAACTTCGAATTCCAAGAGAAGTTCCAACCATTGGGAGAACGCTATGGGTAGTTAAATGGTACCTGTTGACTGCTCAGTGAGAGACCTCATGGCTTGTGTGTAGGCGGTTGCATTTCTCTACACTTGTATTACATTGTACCTTAGCTTTCCTGGGTGCATTTGTAGCCTTAATGCCAATAGGGAAATAAGTAACTCTTGGGGTTTGACCTTGGAAATAATTTAATTCAATGATAGTAATTATCAGGCTGCTATTAACTTTGAGACAAACAAAACTTGTACACCACTCACATTTGCCTGAGTTTAGTTTTCAAAGTTGCAGAAACATATTTGAATCAAATACCCAGTTGGATATGTGTTTAAATTTTCAATTAAAAATATTTTTTGACTGAAGAGTTTAAATTTTCTCCTAACAAATTAATCGAGTCCTCCCACTGGATAGACCCACATCTCAGGGGCACTACAGCTGGTCTCTGGAAACATATTATGTGAAAAGCTGTCCCAATTACAGAATTACTTGTCTCCAATGTGTGAACGGAGTTTCAGGCTTTACCAAGTTGACCAGGCTGCCCAAGAGAGCAGCTGTATCACCTGGTTTGATATCCTTGGTGCTGAATCTTCACTGTAGAAGAGAGGGATATTTAGTCTCTAGAGTGTCCACATTCCACCACCAGCTATGCCCCATGATTCCCCAGGAGACCAGACATGGCTTAATTCACATATGTTCAACCAATTTCTGCCAAATATTTGCATGCCTTTTTTGTAAACATTTGGTGACATTTCAAGGCAGCATGATGTAGTGGTTAAGAATGTGATTTTTGGAGCCAGTTCCACCATATGATTTTGGAAAGCCATTTAACTTCTGTGGGCTTTTCTTTCTTCATTTGTAAAATGCTAATAATAACATAACTAAGGTCATGTGTATTAAAAGTTTAATACATTGCCCAACTCATAGCAATGTGCCTCATCAACAGTGCTAACTTTACTGTAATTTCTCATCTCCCATTTTCCAAGATTAAAGTCCATTTCATTAAATGATAATGAAAGCAAATCACTTAGATTTATTTCCACCTCATTATTCAAACTTTGGGAATTATTTGGGTTAGCTTGAGTAGGAAATACTTGACCAATCTTGGAATTCAAAATGATTTTTTTAGTACCTCATTGCCAATCTAGAGTGCTCTTGTAGGTAAGGCAGACTCCAGGCATATAAATAAGAATAGCTACAAATTATACAGTTCTAGCAATATGATATTTGGATCAGTAACATCTACAGTGAACAGTAACCTTCAACTACATATATAAATAATAAGACATTTCAGATTTCTCAGATTTATTGGATGTGTGACTTTGCCCAGTTCTCATTTGAGGCTTATTGGAAATTTGCATCCACTTTTTCCTGAAATAATTTTTGCATTTTATTTCTATTACCTTATTGTTACTTTGTTTAGCCAAGCAGGGCAAAACGTTTGAAAGGACTAGTAATTTGAAATACATCCCAGGTTCCTTTCTATATTAGCTTCATCTGGATAGTTTAAGAATTCATGAGAGGGCGGCTTCTCCAGGACTGGAAAGATATAATAATGGGATGAACTCAGTGTGAAAAGGTGAGCCTGAGAGCAGGGTTAGGAATAAGTAAAGATGAATAAGAAATGGCTAATCATTGCACCAGAGACTCCTAATTGCCCTTGCCACTTCATCGTTTTTTAATATGACTATATTAGCCTTCTTAAGTATTCCAAAAAAATGATCACTTAAAAAGGAAAGTGCTCCTTTTAATACTTATTGAATAAATATGTGTGATCATCCCCCCAAATTCCAAGTATAGTGATGAATGAGGTAATCCAAATGGAAATTTCATTCCCTATTTTGAAAACAAACCTCAAAATGCTGGAACATTCAGGTACTGCAAACCTAGGATTTACAAACCAGCAGTGCTGCGTGAATTCAGAGGCCCCAGGAAGGCTTCCTGCCTACGGTAATCGCCTCACATACACTCCTTCATATCTGGCATCCCACCTGCTCCGTTGCATTCCATCTTCACTAAAATGCTGCCACCCCTTGAGTGCTCATACTCCTCATTACTGATTTTTTATTTTGTTTTCTTAAAAAAAGAGGTGCCTATATTCATATTGAAATAACAAGAGAAATACTCTTCTTTGGAATTGCTATTTCCAGTGCAGACCACATAAAATGGATGGTGTAGTAAGCAGACGCCTTTATAACAATGCAGAAAAATTTCCTTTCTGCCAGTTTGCTCATAAAACCCCATGACATACTATGCATTCAATATTGGTGAGGTTGTTTCCATCACCCTCACACTCGCATGTGAAACTTGTCAGTCCCACCAAAGGAGTCCACCAAGAGGATAATATTCATTTATTTTGAGCATATGCTTATCAGTGAAACAGGAAAATAAGTGATAGTATAAAGTAGTGAGTAGTCTGAGGCATCACATACAGATACACACATACACCTAAAAGTAGCAGGTGGTTGAAAGCATTGGTTGTACTAAAATTAAATCCAAAGTTAGTACCCTAGCTACATGGCTTTAATGGTCTTCCTGCCCACAGCTCTGATCTTTATCACCTCGCTCCCTCAGTATGTTAACTGCCACTCCAGTCTCCTCCTGTCCCGAGAATGCCAACCCTGCAGCAGAGTCCTTGGCTTTGATCGGGAATGCTCACCTCATAGCTCTCCACATTGCTAATTTTTCATCATTTATATCTGAGCTCAAGTCCTCATAATTTAAGTTACCCCTCACCCCACTCTGGATACCACAACCTTGTTGTGTTGTCATGATAGTGCTTATCACACTTTGAAGTTGTATTTATTGATTTGATTGCTTATTCACTTTACCCACTCTAACATAGGCTCTGTGAAAGTCGAAATGTGCCGTGTCTGTCCTGTTCACCATTGCATCCTCAGTCCAGAACATACTAGTCCAGAACCATCTATTTGGTGAACAAGGAATATTTAGAAAATGTAATCATGAATTTGTAACTCAGTAGTGAAATAAGTGATCTGTCATATGTACAAAGATACCTAGTATCTTGAAGAGGAAAGGAAGAAATAAGCTATGTAATAATGATTAGCATTCACTAAGCACCTACTAAAACCGAGGTATCATGCCTAAATTATCTAATTCTCACACTGACTCTATTCCACAGCACTAATAAATAACCAAGAGGGACTTGACTCCATGTCTAGCTTATAACAAAACCATGTCATTAATCATGGACAAGCATGGAAAGAAACTCAGAATATGTGCAATGGGACACTCAAAGGCAAATTTACCTGTTTTTCCCTGTAGGCACCAGAAATTGTTATTTGTGAATGAATACTCTCCATAGGATTTGTATTATTTCAGTTTTTTTTGTTGTTGTTAGCAGTAGCAGAAATTCCCACTTCAAACTGCTTGAGCAAAAATATAAAATAAGTAAATTTATCAGCCCACAGACTTTAAAGGAGGCTTGATCTAGTGATCAGATTACACCACCAGGACCCAGGTTTTCTCTCTTTCCACATGCCACTTCCTTGGTGTTAACAGGAAGGTGGGAAGTTCTAGTAGCTCCAGGCATTATGTATTCTCTTTCATGTCAGTGGGGAGAAGGGAATTTACTTCCCCAATAGTGAAGTTGGCTGCCAGTCCACATGGTACATTTGTGCAAATTAGGAAAGTGTAACCCTTCCTTAAGGAAATTTCCAAAGTTCATGTATGATATGTAAATAATACTTAGTATTATTATACATAAAGTAGTCTAAAAATAATACAAATCACACTATTGAAAATAATACATCAGAATGCATAGATTTTTTATTACAAAAATTAAGAATCCAAAGATACTACCGTATATTAATTGGTATAAAACAATTACATGTCTTCCATTTTCAGAAAAATAGTATATGATAGTTTCAAAACTTGTACCAACAACAGTCAAACCATAGAAATTTCCATCTTTCTAGTGAAAGTGTAGACCATGTATAGCTTTTATTTTAAATCTGAGAAGCCAAGTTCTTGATGAGTGAACAAGATCAACTATGCTATATATTCTAAACATTTTAATATAAAAGCACTTGGAAATTTTTTTCTGGTGAATTATTACCATGAATGTCTCTGGACTGCAACAAGAGACATTCTAAATATTAGTCAACTATACGTAAGTTTTCCTCCTCATTTTCTGATGTCCCTTTATCATCATATTCCTTAATATGTTCCTTAGTCAATTTCAAGTTTATATTTTACATTGTTGGAGTGGTTCATGTTCCTTGCCGTTTTTCAAATTACATCTCATCTAACAGTATCATAAACTTGTATTTTAAAAGTGATGTATGTTAATGTAAAATATAGTGTACAAAGAAATTTATTTTAAAATTTAGTTCTGGCTCATAGAAGGTGTAATCATGGTATTCATATTTGAAATAAGTCTAATATTTCTATGCTAGAGGAGTCAGTGTTAATGCTAAAATATTTTACATTTATGTACCTTCATTAGTATATATTTTTAAAATATCACTTCATTGTTCTTCAAAGAACTTATTTCTTTTATTGCTTATAGGTGCTTTATGTATGCTGAATTCTGGGTGCTCATTATGTAGTTTATGACAATTTTTTTTTTAATTCTGTTCAATGAATCATACCAAATTAATACTAAACAAATACATTTGCAAGTGAATAGTTTTGAAAGTATGGTATTGATTTGCATTCCAGAATCTATCTTCTTTTTAAAACTCCTTGCTTAGAATCACACATTTGTTTTTTGTGATGGTATATTGGTGCAGTGTCTTACTTCTCAAACTTCCTTACCCTTCATAAGTCAAAGCATAATGATCTGTATATACCCTTTTAGAACAACAGTTTTTGGCTTTTTTTTTCATCTGTTGGAAAACTGTCCTAATATGCTGATTTTCTTAGAACAAGACATCTTAGCACCATCTGCCAAAAAAATTGTTAGATATATAAATCATCTATGTTGGAGTTAACAAAGTTATAAAACAAGAAAAAATGGCAAAATAATGTTGTATAGATATGAATAGTACCCCTTTAGGTCTAATGCCCTGTTTCAGAGTACAGCCTAGACAACTGTATACAACTACCTGGAAAAGAATGTTAAAAAAGCTCCAATACTCACTCAGTTTGGCCCTAATAGGCCAGCCTTGGGTCATTTGCCCAAATCAGTGGGGCTGGGCCTAGACTATTCTGAAGGGCCTTTACAGTCAGGGCCTCAGACTAAAGTCAGTTTCAACAGAAGCCCCTGAGCTAGGAGGGGAGGGATGGTTTCACTTTAAGAAAGGGACACGCAGAAATAACAAATGTGCCTGGCATGTTTGACTACCAAAATCAGTAAAATGTAGGAAGAAATCCATTTTTCAACATTAAGGGAAAACCACAATTTCTTCTCGTTCATATCTGAGAATCCCTGCATAGGATTAAAATGTCTCCAGTCCTTGTTTATTTTCCTAGGCATTAGGGTCTGGTTTAGTTTAGCATTTGATTTTTGTCTTTCCTATGATAGCCCATGAAAGATCTTTTAGGAAGAAACTATACTGTACATTGAATACCTGGTCCACTTAGAAAGCAATAGTTGATGTGGGTGAATAAGCAAGCCACATTTCTTCACAAAATTCACATAGGAATACCTGTTGCTGTCCATAGAGGAGTGGATCATATGTTCAGAGGTGAGCTTTATTTGGGTACTTGCTCATAAAGGAAGTAAATGGCTGCCTTTTTACAGCAGAGTTACAGCAAAATCATGCTGCCAACACATAATCCTTCCCATCACTTCCTCAGCCCCCTATGTGCTGATTATCCTGCTACTCATGTTCTGCAAATTGGTGTCTACACATAATTCTTTACATCAAAAACACATACTACTGGATAAAACAAAAACAGTTGGCAAATTTTTCTTTTGGTGGGATTGATTTTTGGAAGAGAAAGCATTACTCTGGTGTGCCTCAGGGCTGGCTATGCATGCAAGCACACAGTCACTGTTTATGATGGCTACTTACCAATCAAGGGGAGTCACTTTTTCACTGATATTAATGCTTCATTGGCCAATGCATTTCACAAGTGCTTTATATCCAAAATCTTAGAACTCTTTTTAAATGCATGACCTGTGATGAGAGAAAGGCAGCCTGGCCCCTTAATCTTCAAGAAATAAGAGAAGCTCCAGCACAAAAAAGATCACAATATTTAAAGGAATACTCAGGTCCGTAATTTGAAAGAGTTGGCTTAAACTTGACTAACTCTGGTTATTCTTGGGTCTCAAGATAGTTACATAGATAGTGACAGGGACATGACAGTGATATATATGTATCAACATATTTGAATAAGAGAATATAAAATATATTAAGAAAATCATCAGACATAAAAGTAAGGCTTTCTTACTCTGTTAAAGAGGACTTGAATAAGTTAGAAACCATGGAATATTCATCCCATGGATTCATGGAAATCATGAAAACCACAATTTTGAACCACTTTTCTTGAAAGGATTAGGTCTACTCTTCTTAGAGAAAATGCCATCCCACACGACCTTTATCAGTTCCACTGAGCAATTAGATTCTCTGATTTCTGACTGGTAAGAGATGGAATTAGGGAACTGTAGAATTACAGAATTACAGAATTAATACCACAGAAAACCACCAGAGACAAATTTAAATGGCTACCAGGTGGGTGAATACATGCTTGATTCTGGCATGTTCAGTTGTTGGTATAGAAGACCTACCATGTGCTCTCACTGACTGGAGGATGGCTTAACTGAGCCATCCTACTCCACTGAGTTTTGCATAGAGTGTATGAACTTTCCTGGGACAGGGAACTTGGTTTTCCCTGAAACACTTTGAGATTGAACTGATGAAGTTTCACACCTTAAAACCTTAATAATTTTTCCTGAAGGTGCACAGCTCAATTCACTTTATTCTCCTTATGCCATATGTGCCCAGCTCTAAAAACAAAAAATTTCACTAAATTTCCTAAAATAGTTTTACAAACAAACTTTCAACTATCCTAGAATCTGACAAATCAAATCATTTTAATGAACCACAGCAAACAGCTCATGTTGAAACAGCTGTAAGCACAATATGCAAATTGTGTTTACTGGTAGCTTATGCTCCAGAGAAATAATCTCTATATGACTGCTTTATTGTTTACAGTAGTTTTGAAATTTAATTTTTGTCAACATTGACAGATGCCATCCATGTTAGTACTTGGACTGCTATATATGGAAAAGACTAAACATGTGCAGAGATCTCATGTTGGTGAGCTGATAATGTGGTTGATAAATGGGTTTAACAATATCCAGTCATTTCTGAGTAGTCCACGAAATTCACCTGAGGTCTGTGGTAACGGTGAGGAGGAAGGGCAGAGGATTAAGAATGAAGAAAAAAGAAAGCAGTGGCTCTGGAGAGCAGTGCATATAATGAAAGCATGACAGAGGATGATTAATTATATTTCAGAGCCAGATAATTCCCAGAGAATATGTGTGTATGATAAAAAGTTTCTAACCTTTCCAGTTGTAATTAAATGAGAGACTCACTAATCTGAGCTGAGTAAAGGCTATTTTGTTCTGTTACCATATAATGCACTTATTGAAGTGGCTTATCTTAAATATGCATTTTACTGCTTAGCTTGTAAAGTTGACAAACTGAACAGTACCTGAGGGTGAGGAGGAGGTTCACTGCCCGGGAGAGAACAGTGTCCCTTAGAAATGATCCAAAAGTTGAAATTAAATTATAGTGACTTGGAAATTTTACCTGCCCCAAAATATCTCAGAATTTGCCCTCAGGTGAAAAGGAAACAAAATGAATTCTTTACCAATACTGTTTCATGTTGCTTTAGATTAACTTTTCCACTGAATAATTGTATTTATACTTGTTTGGGTTTTTCATAATGTTCTTCTGCCTTTAGGTTGCTCACTTGATACAGTCTGGACTTTTTCTCCTGTTTCTTGGCATTTCCTTTTAGACAAGGCAAAATAATGGGTCTGGAAAACATACACAGTTTTTATGAAGTGGTTTGAGTTGCATTCTAAAATTCATTAAGTTCCCTTTTTTTTCCAACAAATATTTGTTGACCACTTTGTATGTACCTGATGATATGCTAAGTATGGGGGAATTCAGTGCCTACAACAGACCCCAGTGCACAGTAGTCTCAATGTGCATGTGTGGAAAGAATCAGTGAGGCAGAACTGCATGTCAGTATTTGAATTCAGTGGCTTTAATCAATTCTTGGTGTGCTTTTCAAAGACATGGAGAAAAAGGAGAGAAAGTAGTTAATTAATGTTTTTCAAGTGTTTTGATTAATGGAAAAAACAGCCTTTTACCTCCAGTATTTCCTTCTATTTTTCCATTGCAGTGTGATAGTGGCATGTGAGTGACCCAGAGCCAAGTTAACATTTGAAATAGGTAGTACTAGATAAGGCAAAAATTTAATCAAACTAAATATTGAGAGTCACTAATTTGGTGATACATTGTAGATGACTTATGGGGAGCTGATTATTAGGAAATAGAATTCCAATGCTCTGTTTAAAATATTGTTGTTTTGGGGTTATAGTGGAGACATTATCTGTTTAGAGGTTCCAGCTCTGGTGCTAAATCTCTGGGGATTTTTATAGAGGTTCCTCTCTCTAAATTAAATGCCATAAATTGGTAGATTAATGAGAGTAGGTTAGATTATGGGGCATTAACAAACAACCCTTATATCTCAATTACCTGCCACAGCCAGGGTTTATTTCTCAACAGGGCTACATGTCAGCTACCACTTTACTCTGTCACTTCTCTCCCATGATCCAGGCTAAAGAACCAGCATCTATTCAGAATATTGTCAATCACTGAAGCAGAAGGAAAAAGAGACGTGGTACACCATGTGCAGGCTCTTAAAGCCCCACCCTGAGAAGACACAAAACACTTCTGCACACATTTCATCCATCAAAGCAAGTTGCATGGCCACTCCTGAGTTATCAGAGAGAGGAGGTATATTCCTGCCACTGGAGGGATACCCAGGGATGGAAATTAGAATATTTGATAAGCTAGTAATTCAGTCTACCATAATATATTTTGCTAATTTCTCACCAATATATAAGGAATGTCTTTATAAGGAGTGTTATGGGCGGGGAGGTAAAGTGGTAATGTGAGGTCACTGAATACTCCCCGGAGACTCCAGTGTGCTTTCTTTTGCTCACTTGTACCCAGCAGAGTACCTGGAACCTGCCAGTTACTCAGTAAATGTGTTTGATTACAGGGTCAGCTATGTGATTTGGGTGGCCCAGTGCAAAAAGAAAATGTGGGGCCCTTTATTCAAAAAATAGGGGAAAAGTACTACTAGAATTAGAAAAGTATGTTTTCCTGTCCTTCTTGTCTTTCCATATCTCTCACTATCAGTGTATCCCACCACCCCCTCTTTGTCTCTGTATTTAATGTTGAACTTGCTCAGGTATAGGGATTCTTGCCAGTGTGTGCAGACCCGCCCATGTGCTGGGGAGCCCCCTTGCCCCATGGTTCACCAACTGCCCAGTACCTCATCCTGCAGTCTTTTAATTTAACTCTTTAATCTTATTGCTGAAGAGGAACTAAAGCCCATAGAAACAGAGTGGCATATCTATGGTCATGCTACAGTGTATTGGTACAGACTTGACAAGAATCCAGCTCTCCTGACCGTCCATCTAATGTTGCACTGTTTTGATTTCTTGTTCTGTTTTCATTCCACCTTGATGAGTTTAATATTCTTTATGTTTCCAGTTTCCATAAGAAGTTACGGGAAAGAATAAGTATTTTCTTCAACTATTTGAAAATGCATTTTGCATGAAATCTAGTTCTTTTCTCATCTGAAGAATCTGTTTTTCCTTATGATTGCTGAACATTCTAAGGTAATTGGTCTACGTGGGCTTACATACCTGAGAATTAATTGAAATTAGCCTTTTGAATTATATCCTCTTCAATAAAGATGCATCATGTAATGCACCTCCTAATAAAAGGAATGGATCCCAATATTGAAATCCATAGCTAGAAAAAGGATTCATAGCATGAATAAATGTAATAAAGGTATTACTGTAATGCAGATATCTCAGAAGACAGCATTTTATTTGAAAATTGTTCTTTCTCTTCTTCTTCCCTTCCTCCTTAAGAATCCTTAGCAAATACACCCTTTTCACTTGGTATTTTGGGTTCTGTTAGATATGTTGAGACTAAGATTTAGATTCACTTGAAGAGCAGATAAGAGATAGTTATGAAAAGATTTAATGCCACAAAGATTTGATCCTTGGGGATCTTTGGGATTCTGCACTAATAGGATCCTGTTCAATGTGTATGATTTTTAAAGCTAAAATTAGAACTCATTGAACAAAAGTGGCAAACATTCACAACTAACAATAGCATAAGTGAGATAAATGGAAATCTCTGCAGCAGAACTTCTCAGCTGGAAGTTACTTGCCATCCCCCCACCCAGGGGCCATGGGGCCATGTCTGAGATGTGCTTGTCATGACTGAGTGGGAGAGTGACTGGCATCTAGTGGGTAGAGGCCAGGGATGCTGCTAAATTTCCTATCATACAAAGGACAGCTCTCACCTCCAACAAATAACTTTGTGGCCCAAACATCGATACCATGAGGTTGAAAAACCCTGATCTAGAAGCTCCATCTAAAGCACTAGGGTCACTTCTAAAAAAGTGGCCAGGTTTTGTCCATTGTTACCGCATGGACAGGCATTGGTAGTATCTGTCATTGTCACCACTAAGAATTCAGACAAAGTTAAATTCATTTGGGATTTGTCCTTCAGACAAAAAAAAATTTTTTTACATCCCCATCTCAAAATTAAATCATCATCCTCAAAATAGAATAAGAAGTTTCTTTTTTTCTTTAGAGTTCAAGAGACATTGCCATTTTAGAAGGATTAAATCCTTCATTCTAGTTTAGTATTCCAAAGATGGAAGGAACTAGCTAAGCCATGGTTTAGATCTAATTTATCCTTCTGAGCTATTTAAAGTCTTCATTATCATAAAAATAATTGGTATTTTCATAGTAACAGTAGAATGGTTGTTAGCTTTGATAAAGCAAGTAATGAGAATATTACTAAAGCAGTGTTTCTTCTAAAATGATTTCACCTGAATACTTATGTCCAATTTAATTTTATATATCTTTGTGTATATGTATGCATATACACATATATATATATATACATAAAAGAGCAAAACTTCAGTGCTTACAATTTAACCGTAAGTTTTCCCATTTCAGTTGGAGACAGAGGGTAATAATTAGCCAAGCTCTTTCTCTTCCTCATATTCCAAGGCAGTTGAGACATTATATAAGCCATATAAATGAAGATTATAATAATATTTTTTATTTATTAATGGTGAAGCCAAGTTAAGAAGAGGCTTAGGTATGTGGCCACAGTCCGGCTTCTTTGTGTCTCTCCAAGGTAATTGTTCCCTCTGTGTGGGTCCCGGGTCGTTCTGCCCTCAGATCTGCTCATCACCCTTCCCTTGCTCTGCTCTGTGTCGTGAGGCTGTCTGCTACAGGCTGAGTTTCCCTGGTTCCCATGTCAACTGGCATCAGACAGCGAGAAGCCCTGATAAGAGGCTGAAAGGTGTTGGGAAAGGAGAAACAGGAGTATTTCTTCCTCTCTGCCTCTGCCGTGTCTTCGTCAGTAGCTCTGTCCCCTCCATGGGTCTAGATCCTGCTAGAGAAGTCTGCCATGGTCCCACCTTTGGTTTATAGACTCCAGAACTTGGGCCCCCGGTAAAAGCCCCATCTCCTCCTGCTTGCCTTCTGACACAGGACCAGAGGAGAAGGCCAATCCCCTTCTCCTCTTCAGCCTTCACACCTCTTCTCTCACCTCTGTAAACAGTTCTTTGATGAAAGCCATGTTCTACAGACTCTCAACTTACCACTCACCCAGAACTTCACACTTACCACTCACCCAGAACTCTGGGTTGTGACCCAGGGACTGGAATTTGAGAAGAGAAAGGGCACACCTTTAAAATAGCTTCTTCCCCAGTGGGAGACAGAAGAGGGGCTCCTGCTCATTTCCTTTCCCCAGGTTCTCCACTCAGATGAGAACCCATCTTCCCAAAGAGAGAAGGCTCTAGGGAGGAGCTGAAAAAGGTCTTTGGGAGAATGGACTAAAGTTTACATGTTTCTTCTATACTGGGGGCAGTACAGACCAAAGGTACCAGAAGAGGCACCTTCTTTTTTAAAGTTTAAAGTCTTGACTCACCTTTTGCTTCCTGGGTTATGTAGGCTAGTCAGTTCACCTCTCATTACTTAGGTCTCTTTCTATAAAATAGAGAATAATATGGCATACTTTATAAGAGTATTATGAGGTCTGTGCAGTCCAGTACACAAAAGCTATTAGAGCATTGCTTGGCACATGGGAACCCCCTTGTAAAACTAGCTATTATTATTATCCCTCTTGGTTGTACCCATAAAATAAGGATAATAAAGCACTTACTTCATAGGCTTGTCATAAGATTTAATGGGATAGTGCATGTGCCTGGCACATAATGAGTGCTCAGTAAATTAGCTACTTATGTCACTTCACTTGGGGTGTTTTTAATCAATATTCCCCTTGAGAGAGGAGAGAAAGAAAGAGGAAAGCAAAAATATGTTAATAAATAAATTAAAATTTTAAATATATAAGAACCAAATATTCAAGACTTTTCTTTTTGCTCATTACACTTTGGAGTTTTATGAAAGCAGCTCTGGTTTACCTAAGAATCACTGGATAAGAATGGTATATTGTAATAAAGAAGCCTGAAATAAAAAATGCTAGTGATTGTCAGGAAGATGCTTGCCATCAAAGTATCTGTCTAATAGGAAACCACTGGTGCTCCTGTGTGTCTCTCCTCCCCTCAGTTTTCTCCTTCCCTGACCCCTCCCAGTCTCTCCCCATTCTTTTTCCATTCCCATAGCATCCTGCAACCTTGCCTTCTAAGGCTTTCACCTCTGTTAGCCCACACCACTCTCCACCTGGACTTGGAGGCCATGGGAGGACACTGTCTGCCATTTTAAAGGAAATAACAAACTACAATCTCCAAGGCTCTCCGAAAGGCCGTGAATATGAATAATCACTTTCACAAAAGATGTATTTCCATCTTAAAAGAAGCCCCCGTGCATTTCAGCTAGATCCATTCTCAAAGACAGATCTTTTCCCCCAGCCATGTATGCAGTAAGATTGCTCCAGAAGGCCACAAGGTACTTCATAAATACAAAGGGATTTTACAGATTCAGCCTACTGACAGAGGAGGATACTTTTCTAATTTCATGGGTCTGGGGCCATAGACCAAAATTACCTATATAACTGCAACTTTGCTATGATCTTGTATTATAGCTATCTTTATGGGAAACATTCACACTTGGCTTCAAACTCCGTAATAATTGTTCTAAGACAAAGGTTTACATTTGAAAGTATTTAATGAGTGTAGAGTGGAGAGAGGAAAGAAGGGAGACTAGCCAGCCATTGGAGAGTGAAAGTGAGCCAAATAATACAAATACTTGTTTATTCTTTTAGTCTGTGAGGTTAGTTGGAATTCATTTCTTGAAAAATAATTCTCAGAAGCAGCATGACATAAGGCATTGTTTATCAGAGGCCAGCACTGGGTGGATTTACCATGAAACTGATGAAACGTTACCTTCTGGGCCCTCTGCTTGCACAGACAGCTTTATTGTGGGGGAGCCAGATTTCAGTCAGCAGTTATTCCTCTCTAAGCATTTCTGCCCAAGGGCCTAAAGGGCTGTCAGAGGAAGGGAACCTGCATCTCCAAGACTCCAGGAATTCTTGTATTTCTTTTCTCATTCTCAGTAAACTTCAACTTTTCCCACTTCATTCTGAACTGTTCTTAAAGGTCTCCTACTACTCCCAAATTGTATAAGCTTTAGGCTTCCACAAACCAGATCTCTTCTTATCTAGTGCTGGTCCATGTCCATGACAAAGATGTTACTAGTCCAAAATAAAATAGGAAAAATAAGAAAATGTAAAGACTTTTTCATAAAGCTAAGCTAATATTAACCATGGTTTTGTAGGGGTTTTCTGCTGGAAGGAGAAGATAATGTTCCCTTGCTATATTTTGTTGATAATCATACTTTGTTTTAGGAATTATGGCCAGTGATAGTAAATGATAATTTTTTAAAAAACTGTATTCACCTAATAAAAAATATACTTGAAAATTCTATGTCAGTACAGCCAAAGGACTCCAGAGAATGTCAGAAATACAAGAATACCAGAAACATTAGTAAGTCACTGAAAGCTGGCTTCATTTGGGGAGACAGCATACCTTGGGGAAGTGTAGGGAGACCGTCAAGAAAGACTCGTCATAAGATTTGGCTTATTAGGTATTTGGGGGAAGTTCCATGGCTTTTCTCTGGATTGGGTGCTTTGAGAAAGTATGAGCAATTGTATGATCAGCTATCTTGACAATTTCGTAAGTAGGTTGGAGGAACAAAGTGGGGCTAAGGCAGTCACCCTTATTAGTCAGGCAAAGGGGAGGCTTGTTATTTTTGTGTTTAGGATCATGCTCTTGTTTTTGTCTCTGATATGATTAGGTTGTGGTCTCTTTTTCTTGCTCTTTATCATGGTCACAGAGTATCCTTATTTGATGTTGGTTGGTATTCTGTGAAACTGTTTATATTCGATGGAAAACATCATAGTCTCTTGGAGCCAGATCTATTCCAGGCTGCTCCTAGTACACCAATGAGTGGTGTCTACGTTGCACCCTCACACATTCTCGCTCTTCATTAGTACCACAAACATTCATGAAACCCGAGTTTGGGAACCATTGCAATAGAGGTTAGAGGACTGGTCTTAGAAGACATGGGTTGAAGTCTCTCCTTGCCCCTTACTAGAGTGGTGACCCTAAGAATATCATTTAGTGGCACTAGATGTCAGTATCATCAACTGCAGGAGGGAAGTTGAGTTAAACATGCATGATTCCCTGTAAGGCCCTGTGGTTAAGAGTGGGTAAAAAGCCGTATAGTTCAGTTTGAATCTTGGCCCCCACATTCTATGTGATCTGTGGGCTATTCAACCTCTTCCTCATCTCTAAAGTGATGAAAGTATTAGTATCTATTTCTAAGGATTGTTTTGATGAATTAATTAGGTAATATATGTAAAGATTTTAGAGAGGCACTAAATAAGTGCTCATTATATATTTGTATCTACTAGTACGATGATGATTTTGAAGATCACTACCATTATTAATTGTGCACCTATTGTTTTCCAAATGCTGGGCTGTGCATCCTGGCAAATTCCATTCTAGGAGCTACAATGGCATTGAGCTTTGAAAGGAACCAATCGAAGTGTTAAGATCCATAGTTGTATTAACTATACATGATAATCTAACGTGTTGAGTTCATCATTCTTTTAATTCTCATAATTCTATGGGGATCTCAGAGGCTCCTCTAAATCCCATTTTGAGTGAGGAAGCTGAGTCTTAAGAGAGGTTCAGTAGTCTTCCCAATGACACATACCTTGCTAGCAGTAAAGCCCACTTGAACCCAGGTCCCAAACTTTCAATCATGCCTCTGTGGTTGTGGTGCTGCACAAAGGCTCACTATGGGGCAATAGACATGACTTTTTGGTATTAGCTATTGAAGGAAGTCACTTGAAACAGACTTAGGACAAGTTAAAATGTCTGAGAATCCAATAAAATGGCAATTCCAAAATAAGTAAATAAATAAAATAACGAGTGAAGGGTTTGGCTGAATTTACTGTGCTGCCAAATCCCAAATGCTCTTTCCCTGAAGCTACTTCAGGCTTCTAGAGAATATTGGGCTTCCCGTTCACTGCTGCTAGGCTTGAACCGAATCACCATAGGAAGTGTCCCTTGTACCACATGTTTGAATTTAAAAGTATCTTTCATTGTTTTAAATAAACTTTGGTTGCTGCAGCCTTTGGCTTCTGTCATTAACAATTACTTTTGGAAATTAAACCTGTAAAAAGGGACGGAGTATAACAAAAGAGAATAAAAACCATTGGAAGTTTGTTGGGTTCACTAATTGTATCTGTGCCACATGGGTATTTCCCATTTAAATTATCTGTATATTCACTTCAGTCTTGGGTATGTTAACCTGAAAGTTTGCATTCAACACACCTTTTTTACTGCCCTGCATAAGCCTGCTCAGTCTATGCCACCCTTTAGCTAACTGTGCCCTCTACATGGCCAGTAAATTATCATATGCTAATGTTTGAAAACATGTAAATATTCTTCTTACCATGAAGTGTAAGAGAGTGCTTGTCACAGAAGGAAAGAAAATTTGAATTTAAAGAGCTCTTATTAACTGGATACATATGGTATCAGAGATACTTAGGAATATTATCTCACACAACTTTGGGAAGCAGGCACTATCCCCTTTGAAAAGAAAGAAATGAGGCTAAGAGATGTTATATGGCAAACCCAAAACCTTAAAACAGAGTTTGGATATTTTACTTTACCTGTAGAGTTCCTACTCCTAGACTACAGACTATGTTGCCAAAACTGTACCTTTCCCAAGGATATTTAGGTATTAATAAGAAGACTGTTTTAGGAATTTTAGGCTTACCACTTAGAATTTGAGCAATAAATAAATCTCAGAAAATCTTGAAACTAAAATGGATATATACCTGGGAAGAGGCACTATGAATTAAGTGTTAGATCAACTTTGGTTCAAATGCTGGCTTCATCAATTATTAGCGGCATGAAACTCCAACCAAAATATTTAACATCACTGAGCATTCATTCTCTTTTCATACAATGGAGCTTTCATTGTATGGCTTCTTTAGATTAGATGGGTTAATTCATATAAATCCTTGGCACAATGCTGGGTACAGAATAAATACTCAACAGAGAATATTAGTTGGGGTGTTGTTATTACTGTATGTAAAGTTCAACATCATTTGTTTATAATTAATTAAAATGCATGAACACCTCCAGTCTTTCACTAATGATAAAACTTTTCATTGAAGAAGTCTCTTCAAATGGGTCATATGATTTGAAGCAAGAGGTAGGGCTGCCTTACTCTCCACTCTCAGCTTCTATCAGGAGAAATAAACGGACCAAGATAACCTGCACCTAGACATCCTCCAAATCCTCGAGCATTAGTGCTTTTATAAAAGGAGAGAAGTTTTAAATAGAGGCATCCAGATACTGAAACAACTCGGTGATTATAGGGTGTGAACTTTTTTAATATGGCATCTTCAGGAGGATATTCACTGCTCATTTTGAATAACCTAGGCCATCAACCTATGAGTCTGTTGGTATAAAAAGATGTTACTCTTTGATGCTCCCAGGGTCCCCATTTTTCTCATCTGCCTCAACTGGCAAGCTAGCCTCAACTTCCATATTTTCTACATGCCTGGTTTTCATGAATCAGCTGGTTTGTGATCAGCTGGGATTTGTGCCTTTCTCACAAATACATTCCTCAGTGTCTGGCCTGGGCTGTGTGGAGTGTTGAAATTACCAATTTTATAAAATTGCTTTTGATTTCGGGTAAGATGCTATTTTTACTGAGCATGGCAATTGCCACCCCAGTTTCAGAAGGACAGTCTCTTCTTCTTGATGATCCTATTTAGTTTTAGATTTGTGTTTGGGAAAAGTAGTTATTACACAGCTTTGAAGCCCCTTGAGCTGAAATTGCTGGGGAAAGTGTCTGCTGGGCCAGGAAGCTGGCCCAAGCATTTCAGCTATTTTCTGAGAGGTATTAACAAACCTGTGTGGTTGCCCTGTGCACATTTCAACTTCAGTGGATTATCACAAATTGTTTAGGGCATTTTTCAGGGACTTACATAAGCCAGCAGGCTAACATGAGGCTGCTGATACATTACCTAGTTTTTGTTGTGCAGTTTACTTTGGTATTCACTCTGTATAAACATTGACTCACAGAGAACACTGATTTATGTGTGCACTTTATTTCTTCATTCATTTCAGAGAATAAGCTCTTTATGTATAACAAATGTGTACATAGCCTTATAGCCCCAAAAAGCAGAAACAAGTGAAATTGAACTAGAAATGAAAGCTTAATGGTAGGTAGAAAACGGTGGCATGGAAGCTAAAAGAAAAAGAGAGTGAGTGGTTAACAAAGAAGAGTGACAGAATGTAGGAAGGCAAAAACAAAATGGCAGGTTGGTTCTGAGCTTTGTGCAATATTGGAAAAAATACCATAGCGCAATGTTGCTAAGTGCTCTGAGACTATCTATGTCCTTCGCCACGTCCTTCAAGCTTCCTGGAGGGTTAGCATATAGTCTTCCGTGTGACTATTCTTAATAACTAACCTATCATATTTGGTGCCTCAGCTTCCAAACTTTGCCCATCATGGGTAATTTGTGCCAGCAGAACCATTCGAAGCAGGTTCTGCCACAGGATAAATCTGTACTAGGTGGTGAAGGTTAGTGACACCTTGGAGACTGGCTTTAAAGTTCAGAGGCCACAGTTCTTGACTCCCAGAGCTTTTTTGCCTTAATTAAGAAAAACTTTCCAGTGTGTTTGCTGTTTTATTTTGGCATTAATGCCTTCAGTCTCAAATTATGACCATTGGCTTTCTCCAAGCTCCACACACACATCTTCCCCATTAGCTGCTGGCAAACCTAGTACTTGGAAGACTGTCATGTGTGTAAAGTTGAAAACAGGAGAACCACAGACAGGCAGTGGCATGTGTGAGTAACCTCTGAAATACCACATTTATGATGGTGCTCTGTGCAGAGAGATGGAGAAATAGCAGGTTTCTCATGCCTCATAAATTCAGAATTATATAAACAAGTTAATTTAACTAGTTCTTTGGTAACTTTGCATTAGTCTTGGCTTTTAAAAGTGACCAAAACCCCAATTCAAACTTCCATTAGTACCTAATCGCAGGCTCAGCTGACATCAGAGTCTCAAAAGATGGCAATGGATTCTCTTGCTTAGAGGACTCCTTAGATGAGTGTGTTGGTCTAATCCCTTCTTACCAGAATCGGTCCACGTAGCATGCTCAAATGGTCAAAAGAAGCTACAGCCTACATCCTCTTTTTGGTTCTAGGTGCTAGAGATGCTTTTTTCTGCTATAGTCCTTATTAAAAAACAAAACAAAACAAAACAAAAAATACCTTACCTTAGCCTCCAGTTCAGTTTGATGACCTGCTGTTCCATGAAGTGATAGAGTCCTTGGACTAGCCAAGCTGGTTTTTTGCCCACACTTGTGACTGAAGGGCGAGGCCACCTGTACCAGCTCATGTAAAATGCCTTGTGTAGTGTGTATAGGATTTCACTAACTGTCTAAGGAAGGCCCTCTGGAGAGAAATGCACCATGTCCCCTCCACGTGGTTTTACTATATTTGGGGAAGCCCCATTTTGCTATGAAATGCATATAATAGTAATGACCACCTATTGAACCCTTATAGTGCTTCACATGCATTATCATATTTAATCTCTAAAATAACCCGACAGCGTAGGATATGTTGTCATTATTCCCAGTTTACAAAAGAGGAATGAAGGCTTGGAAAAATCAGGTTGCCTGGGGTCGTACAGCTAGTAAGTGGTAGAGTTAAGATTGGGATTAGGTGTAACTACTATACCTCCTAACCTCATTTTGCTTGTTTTATTCAACTTGAGAGATTTCTAGCTCTGAGGTATTTAACTGAAGGTCTGCCTTACTGATTTTAATCTAAAAGCCTCTGACATTTTCTACTTTTAATAGTTAAATATATTTTTCTCTTACTAGATATAAATACCTTGAAGACAGGGAATTTCATCTGTGTTTTTCTTATAGAATAATGACAACATATCCGACTCTGTGGGGTTGTTTTAGAGATTAAATATGATAATGCATGTGAAGCACTATAAGGGTTCAATAAGTGGTCATTACTATTATATGCATTTCATAGCAAAATGGGGCTTCCCCAAATATAGTAAAACCATGTGGAGGGGACATGGTAAATTTCTCTCCAGAGGGCCTTCCTTAGGGCTGTTCTCTTATATTTAAAAATAATTTCATACTCAAAGAATTGAAAACAGGTGTTCAAACAAAAGCTTGTACAGAATGTTCATAGCAGCACTATTCACAGTAGCTAGAAGGTGAAAACAACCCAAATGTTCACCAACTGATGAATGTATAAGCAAAATGTGGTATATCATACAATGATGTATTCTTCATCCTTAAAAACAAATGAAGTACTGATACATGCTACAAGGGATGTACCTGAAAAACATTACACTACGTGGAAGAAGCTAAACATAAAAGCTGCATATTATGTGATTGCTTTTATATAAAATGTCCAAAATAAGCAAATCCATACAGACAAAACAGAGATGAGTGGTTGCCAGGGCCTGCAAGAGAGAAGATGAGAGAAAGATTGCTTAAAGAGTGTGAGGTTTCTCTTTTGGGGTGAAGGAAATATTCTTGAACTAGATCATGGTGATGGATGTGCAACTTTGTGAGTATGCTAAATGCCATTGAATTGTATACTTTAAAATAGCTAAGCTGGTGAATTTTATGCTAAATGCATTTTACTACCACAAAATAAATAGTTGTTGAACCACATAGTTGATAGTCAAAAAATACTCATTGAATGAACAAATGACTAGATATTAGTGAGATTAACAGGCTTAAAAAAAAACTATGGGGTAAGTGGATCACTAGGACTGTATTCATCTTTTGCAAAAAAAAAAAAAAAAAAAACGTGTCCTTTGAGATAGCCTGAAGCTAAAAATTCCACATCTTATAGGAAACCATTAAGAAATTTGTATGAGTAAGACCATTTATGTGTTTCCTGTCTTGATTCTTCAAGAACAGAAAACATCAGTGCTGTTAGGTATATTTTAATGCACCTGTGAGATGCCGTATTTCAATTATTTCTCTGTTGAATTTGTCATATTTTTAAGAAAGCTTTGCAGCATATTGAAAAAGATCCTTAAGCAGAGAAGGCCATGATTATTAAGGAAAGCTACATCTTTCCAATGTATCTACATTTGGGTAAAGTTACTTAATCATGGTATAAATCAGAATAGATTCTCAGTGCTTCTCAAATATTAATGTACATACCAGTCACTTGGTGATCTTGTTAAAATGCAACCTCAGCAGTTCCGGGGTGGAGCCTGAGATTCTGCACTTTTAATAATCTCCCAATTGATTCTCATACTACTACATCATGCACCACACTTTGATTTTTACTGTGGGAAGAAATTAACTTTAAAACTCCCATATTTTGATACTCGTGCTATATACTTTGCTCATGTTATATGACCGATGCAGTTTGAATGAGTTACTCAGCTCTACAGAGTCACCCAGGGGCCCACATCTGTGGGAGTATCTACCATCTCATAGTTGACCCATCTGGAGGATAGAAAATAAGAAGGTTGGAAAATTGAGCCCCTGCAATTAAATACTTTGATCTCAGAGTGTCCCTTGTCACTTTAAATCATATTTCATTAGCCAGAACTAGTCCCAAGAGCATGCCTAACTTCAAGAGAGCAGAGAAATATAATTCTCTGTATATTCAGAAGTAGAGCATAACCACTTATTAATGAATCTTAGTAACTTGTCATATTGAAGGACTGTGCATGGGGTTTCGACCTGTGAGCATACCAGTTATCCACAAGTTTCACAAGAAATATATTTGCTTTAAAGCTTTAGTTACATGCTTTCTATTTATAAGAAATTGGGAGGGATTTTTCTTTCTCTTCATAGGGTAAGCTAATAATTCTTATAGACTGATAGAGTTTTGGAACTGAAAAGAATTGTAGAAGTTATTTCCAACTCTTTTATTTATAGAGGCATAAAAAGAAGGTAATAACTTTTCTTTCCAGAACAGGAATATCATCTAGAATTCAGTGATTTGGGCTTCTACTCTGTGAATTTTTCCACAGCACCACTGCCCTTTTCTAACTCTGATAAATGGTAAATGATACATGGGTTATCCAGAGACCAACTGTTCTATACCCATGGTTAGTACACATGATCTTATAAGAATTTTGTGCTACTTGTAGTTTTAAAACAGTTGAATTAGGATAGAATATAGATGCTGAATAACTGAAATTTCCAAATGACTCCAGTGGTTTATGGGCACAGTGGGACTGGTTTTTTTTTTTAATTGGAGGATACCCCACAAAGTTTAAGACACCTGGTTTCATACACACATACAAACACACATAATGGTATCAGAAGATACATAAGAATATTCCAAATTTGGCAGTTCACTGAATCCACTTGTTGTAAGGATTTCCATTAATTCTGAAAATCACAGGATTAATAATGGAAGATGTCAACAGCCAGGACAAACACCACATTGCTCTTGAATTATTAGGTCAAACAAAAATGCCCTTAGAAAGGAAGAAAATCACTTGATATATTGCTGGCAATGTAGAAGGCTTAGTTATGGAAAACATTTCTTAGTTGCTTTGTCAAGTTTTGATTTGTAAATCTTTGCAATTCCTGAATCCCAGCCCACTGCTTTCAACATTTGTTCTGTACTTATCTTCCTCTTTAACATACTGAGTTGGAAACGCCATGGATCATTAAGGAAGGGGGAGCCTTGGAGCCAGGCAGACCTGGGCTTGAAGCCCAGCACCACTCTTTGCCAGCTGTGTGGCCTTAGGTAAAACACTTAATCTCTGACTATTGACTTTCTAATTTTACAATCAAGAACTTAGTATCTACTTTGCAGGGAAGTTGTAAGACTTCAAAATAATATATGTAAAGCATGTAGCAGAAGGTCTAGTTGGCTGTACACATTCCTTAAATGTTGGCTATGATTATTATAATGCCATGTGATCTAGGCTTTCAGCCTGAAAACCTTAATTGATATCCTGCCTTTGGTCTCTTATTTTCATGGCCTCCTTGGTGGTACTCACCTCTGGCACATTTTTGTTGTGCAGAAACCTGACTCAGGAACTGCCATATCTTGTTTTTTAAGAAAACCCAGAAAGCTATTTATGTGAAATCCCTTCTTCTTGGCAACCATCAAATAAAACTAAGCTGTGAACCAAAGAAAACACATCTTTGGCCCATGGACCACTATTCCTCAAAGTACAATCCTCAGACTATTTGCTTGACCCTCTCCTGGTACATACACGTGGAGAAGAACGGAGAGTCCCAGTCATCACTCCACAAACTGGTGAACTCCAGACCACTGAATCAGGATATCTGGGTGCTGGACAGGGTATGCGTTTTAAATAAGCATTCCTGGTCATTCTATGCCCTCTAATGTTTGACACCTTAGACTAGTTGAAGTTCTGCCCTTTGAAAGTAATCATGAAATAGTATCTGGGAGAAAGAGGGACATTGGGATTTCTAAGGGGAATCATTGGGATGTGAAGTGAGGTACACATCCACCTACACTTTACAGTCTTTACTATTTATCTACCTTAGCTCTTGCATCTGAAAAAACAGCATTAGGGCACATCTGAGACATTGTGTCCCAAGCCAATTTAATTCACTGAAGACCATATGGTTGAATTTTGTAATCAGTTAGTGGGTTTCTCTCAAATTAAATTAGTTTATATTCAAGTACAAAGCTTATGATTCTTTGGCTTGGAGCTCATGTGGTATTTGTTTTTGCTGTTTAAACTTATGTTGAAAATGCTCTTCCCTGGCCAGCTCTGGGCTACCTGTTATGGCTCTTGTGCCTGTTCTTAACAACACTTGGGTAAGGTTGTACCTTAATTTTTACTTACTTATGAGAACTCATCCATCAAATTTTACCAGGACTTTTTGACATAGTCAGTGCTTGGCAGTGTTAAAAAAATAAGTCCCCATTCCAAATCTGTGCTTAGTTTCAAAACAATTGCCTTTGGCTTTGTTCTATAATTAATATTGAATGTGTTGTCTTACAGGTGATTTTGTTTTATCAGTGATTTCTGACTCTAAACCAAAAATATGCTTTTTGCTTCTCTTCCTAATTCAGATTTCAGTCGGTATTAGTGGTTTTGTCAACAGTAAATGTTCGATAAATGCTGTTTAATAAACATAATACTTAGAACTATCAATTTTTTAACTTTTCTTATGTAACAGATTCTATGTCCAGATTCTGTGGATCATTTTACAGTGAGGACTCTCAGTTCATCCTCACCAGAAACTCTGAAATAAATACTACTGTTCTATTCTATAGATGACAAAACAGAGGCTAGAGGGCTTGTAAATAATTGACACACAATTCAAAACTTTGCTTTCTCATTCCAAAACCTGTACAGGAGTAATTTATATAAACTGTCATAAAGTTTCAGATAATTTTGACTTATGTCTATTGTCTGGAAACATTAGTTAGCTATTGCTGTTGCAAAACCAATTGCATCAAAACTCAGCAGGTATAAGTAAGCATTTATTGCTCACTTGTGGGTCAGTAAGTTTCCTGAAGTTTCGTTGATGTCAGCTAGGCTTGTCTGAGCTTGAATGCAGGAGAGATTGGATCCAAGTTCATGCCATGTTTCTCATCCTGGCGCTCCATCTAAAGGATGAGGGCTTCCCAGTACATAATCTTCTCTTGGTTAGTGGCAGGGACAAAAGAGACATGTACAATGGCTCTTGAGACTTGGAGCAAGAAGAGACACATTGTAGGTTCCACCCACATTTCATATGGCCAAGATCAACTTCTGTAATGGAAGTACCCACAATGGGTGTGAATTCTGAGAAAGGGGCATGGGGAAAGAATCAGCCTTGATGAAGTAGACCAGGACAACCTTTCCCTTCCTTCTCACTGTCAAAGACATGTGGCTGGATTCTAATGAGCACAGCATTAAAAGAATTGTATTTGTTTAAAAGTATAAAACTTAGTCATAAAAGTATAGAGAACTGTATTATTAGAAACAAAAGCTTAGTATATACCATGATTACTATTTAAAGATAGTTCTGACAATAAGGGTGATGATAGCCAACCAAATTTGACAGAGAAATTACATTTAAGGTTCATTTATTCTTTGTAGCTATTATATATACCACAAGAGGAACAGACAAAACCTGTATATTAAAAAGGCATTTTAATTAAAGCTCTTTAGATACTTTATTTCTGGTAGCACTATGACTTAAAATCCTCTTGTTGTAAATAGAATCATACTTTTGCAATGTGTACAACTGTACTTAAAGCGTTATCATTGAATATGTAGTCACTATACTGTCCTTGATGTAGATTTTTGAGAAAACAAGACATTAGTAAGAATATCTGTTTTGTTTTTCTTCTTTGCAAACTACGACTATCCTAGCTTTTATTAAGTGTGTTGGCAAATCAGTTCTCCCAAAAAAGTACAGACTTTGATTTGTAGTGTCTATCAGTTTCTGTGGTATACATAGTCCCACCCTGGCAGCTTTTGTTTCACAAAGGCTTAAAAACCAGGTCACCAAATGCTGCTCTGACCCAGCTCCCATGAACCTTTCTTAATATAAGTAGTACCACTTGTTTCATTGAAGAGTTTTTTTATCCCTTTTATTTTCTTTTAATTATTCTTTCACATCTCCTCTGTTTGTTTTCATATACCATCAAAACAATGCATCAGGCATAAGTGACTCTTGAAAATCAGTGTGAAAATACTGTGTTGAAGCCTTGAAAACAAGCAACTGTGTTTTTGATGTGCATGCAAATTGCATATTCTCCATTAGAAGGTAGTATAGATTTACAGGATTTCATAGCATATCATCTGTTACACATCCCTCATGGTTTTAGAAAGAAACTAAACCTTATTTTGTTCAAAACCTTTTTTTAAATTCATAGATCAGGTTTCCTATTAGTTGTTTTAACAAAGTGCTATCAGGTAGCCATGTAGGAGGAGTAGATGAACTCTTTCAACTCAAATAGCCAAGGTTTCAGTGTACCAAAGAGGACATCTCCTTTTCTATCTGCTGGTTCCATCTGAGATGCATTGTGTGCAGTCCAGATAACGAACTTTGCCAATGATGTTGGGGGATGTGGTCAATATGGCATACACTTATGCTTTCTTGCCTTTTTCATGTGAATGAACATGAAATTGAATGGGAAAATATAATCCCTCTTTTGCCAGGTGTTAAGCTAAAGAGTAAAACAAGGTAAAGTTTCTTTATTTTAAGTAGTCTCCCTGAGCTACTCTCCTTCCATAGCCACTGACCCTTGACCCCAGAGTTAAGTAATGACCTCATATTCTAAGTAGTCTTCTATTCTCTTTCCATGAATATTTCCTGCACAGAAACAGGGAAGCACAATCATTTATGCCATAAATGTATTGAAGAATTTCTAGGTGTAACTGCCTGTCAATTATTTTATTTAATTCATTAATTCATTTACTACTCACTGATAGCATGCTATATATGTCATATGTTGGGAAGGATGCAAAAGTGAATTCCATCTTTTAAAAAGTTGCAGTCTAATGGAGAAGGCATGAGTCTGACCACACGTCTATAATATCAGAAAGAATGTGATGGGCACATGGAGATCAGTGCTCTGGGTCCAGATAACACAAAACAGAAACTTCCAGGTGGGGTCGGAGGGGTGGAGGGGTCATGTTGGAGTTGGCAGCTTGCTGGTGGCAGGGCCCTGGAGGGGGAAGCCTCAAGTATGGCTTCTCCCGGTCCTGTTACCTCAGGCATATTGCATCCCTGCTCTGGATACTGGGCATCAGAGAAGCCTTCCTGGAAGAGTTGGTAAGATGTTGACAGAAGCTGAGAAAGAGTGAGACAGTTTTCTAGAACAGAAGGAGTTGCAGAAGTAAATGTCTAGAGATGGAGGACTAGAAAGTGTAGACTAAGAAGCCCTACTTATTCAGTTTGGCTGGAACCTAAAAGGGGGCAAAGAGGAGACATGGTTGACAGGTTAGCCGTGATTAAAGGGCCTTCAGTACCAAGGTGGTTTTGGAATGAATGGCATTGAGAGATGATAATTGAGTGAGGGCACGTTTTGGAAAGGGGATCTTGCTGAAGAAAATGCATCATCAAATGGTTAATACCTTCTTCTAAGGCCAGTCACACATTATAGACAGAGAGATGGATGGAATGTTTCTGCCTTTTTGATCAATTCTTCTGAAAGCTTGGTGGCATCCAAAAGAAGTGCGAAGTGGCTCCAGCAAAAATAACATAAAGGGAATAAACCCATAAAATAAGTGCTGCCCTGATATTCAGGGGGGCGGAGCCAAGATGGTGGCATGAGTAGGACAGTGGGAATCTCCTCCCAAAAACATATATTTTTGAAAATACAACAAATACAACTATCCCTAAAAGAGAGACCAGAAGACACAGGACAACAGCCAGACTACATCCACACCTGCGAGAACCCAGCGCCTGGTGAAAGGGGTAAGATACAAGCCATGGCCCGGTGGGACCCGAGCACCCCTCACCCCAGCTCCCGGTGGGAGGAGAGGAGTCAGAGCGGGGAGGGAGAGGGAGCCCAGGACTGTTAACACCCAGCCCCAGCCATCCACACCAGAGCGCAGACACAGTGCATGCATGGGGTGCTGGAAACTAGAGAACCAGGACAGTAAGACCTATGAGCAGGTCCCAAAGCTGGTGCCCCTGTGACAAAGAAAAGCGAGTGCTTTTTGAAAGTCTTAAAGGGACAGGGACCCCACAGCTGGACGGAACCATCCTGGGTCACCGTCCAGCAGCTGGAAATTCCAGGGAACTCCAGGTGCACTAACCCCCTGGGCAACAGCTCTGAGACCCCTCACGGAGGTAAACAGCCAAACAGCCCCCCGTCCATTACCCCTCTGGGGCCCCATGATAGCAGAGCAGTAGCCTGAGGCTGGCGACGCCCACAGCAAGGGAGCTTCCTCCATACCGGCCGGCCAAGATACAGAGACCCAGTCTACATGCAATTGCACAACATAAGCCACTAGGGGTCGCAGTTGTCCCAGTAAAGAAAGGCCAGGAGCCAAGTGGAAAGAGTCTTGACTCTCCCAGCTGACAGACACATCAATAGCCGACCACTGCACCTATCAACATGAAAAGGCAAAAAAACTTGATCCAGACAAGACTAACCCACACAGCTTCGACATCTTCTACATCTTCTGCTGAGAAGGAACCTGGGGATATAGATTTAACCAATCTTCCTGAAAAAGAATTCAAAACAAAAGTCATAACCATGCTGATGGACTTGCAGGAAAATATGCAAGAACTAAGAGGGGAGAATACAGAAATAAAACAATCTCTGGAAAGACTTTAAAACAAAATGGATGAGATGCAAGAGACCATTAATGGACTAGAAAACAGAGAACAGGAATGCAGAGAGGCTGATGCAGAGAGAGATAAAAGGATCTCCAGGAATGAAAAATTTTAAGAGAATTGTGTGACCAATCAAAATGGAACAATATCCACCTTATAGAGGTACCAGAAGAAGAAGAGAGAGAAAAAGGGATAGAAAGTGTCTTTGAAGAAATAATTGCTGAAAACTTCCCCACACTAGGGTAGGAAATGGCCTCTCAGACCACAGAGGTACACAGAACTCCCATGACAAGGGACCAAGGAGGGCAACACCAAGACACATAATAATTAAAATGGCAAAGATCAAAGACAAGGACAAAGTATTAAAGGCAGCCAGAGAGAAAAAAAGGTCACCTACAAAGGAAAACCCATCAGGCTATCATCAGACTTCTGAACAGAAACCCTACAGGCCAGAAGAGAATGGCATGATATACTTAATGCAATGAAACAGAAGGGCCTCGAACCAAGAATACTGTATCCAACATGATTATTTAAATATGAAGGAGGGATTAAACAATTCCCAGACAAGAAAAAGTTGAGGGAATTTGCCTCCCACAAACCACCTCTACAGGGCATCTTAAACAGGGACTTCTCTAGATGGGAGCACTCCTAAAAAGAACACAGAACAAAACACCCAACATACGAAGAAGGGAGGAGGAGGAATAAGAAGGGAGAGAAATAAAGAATCATCAGACCGTGTTTATAATAGCTCAATAAGCGAGTTAAGTTAAACAGTAAGATAGTAAAGAAGCTAACCTTGAACCTTTGGTAGCCACGAACTTAAAGCCGGCAATGGCAATAAGTACATACCTTTCAATAATCACCCTAAATGTAAATGGACTGAATGCACCAATCAAAAGACACAGAGTAATAGAATGGATAAAAAAGCAAGACCCATCCATATGCTGCTTACAAAAGACTCACCTCAAACCCAAAGACATGCACAGACTTAAAGTCAAGGGATGGAAAAAGATATTTCATGCAAACAACAGAGAGAAAAAAGCAGGTGTTGCAATACTAGTATCAGACAAAATAGACTTCAAAATAAAGAAAGTAACAAAAGATAAAGAAAGACATTACATAATGATAAAGGGCTCAGTCCAACAAGAGGATATAACCACTATAAATATATATGCACCCAATACAGGAGCACCAACATATGTGAAACAAATACTAACAGAATTAAAGGAGGAAATAGTATGCAATGTATTCATTCTAGGAGACTTCAACAGACTACTCACTCCAAAGGACAGATCCACCAGACAAAATAAGTAAGGACACAGAGGCACTGAGCAACACACTAGAACAGATGGACCTAATAGACATCTACAGAACTCTACATCCAAAAGCAACAGGATACACATTCCTCTCAAGTGCACATGGCACATTCTCCAGAATAGACCACATACGAGGCCACAAAAAGAGCCTCAGTAAATTCCAAAAGATTGAAATCCTACCAACCAACTTATCAGACCACAAAGGCATAAAACTAGAAATAAATTATACAAAGAAAGCAAAAAGGCTCACAAACATACGGAGGCTTAACAACATGCTCCTAAATAATCAATGGATCAATGACCAAATTAAAATGGAGATCCAGCAATATATGGAAACAAACGACAACAACACAAAGCCCCAACTACTGTGGGATACAGCAAAAGCAGTCTTAATAGGAAAGTATATAGCAATCCAGGCATATTTAAAGAAGGAAGAACAATCCCAAATGAATGGTCTAATGTCACAATTATTAAAGTTGGAAAAAGAAGAACAAATGAGGCCTAAGGTCAGCAGAAGGAGGGACATAATAAAGATCAGAGAAGAAATAAATAAAATTGAGAAGAATAAAACAATAGCAAAAATCAATGAAACCAAGAGCTGGTTCTTTGAGAAAATAAACAAAATAGATAAGCCTCTAGCCAGACTTATTAAGAGGAAAAAAAGAGTCAACACACATCAACAGAATCAGAAACGAGAAAGGAAAAATCACGATGGATCCCACAGAAATACAAAGAATGATTAGAGAATACTATGAAAACCTATATGCTAACAAGCTGGGAAACCTAGGAGAAATGGACAACTTCGTAGAAAAATACAACCTTCCAAGACTGACCCAGAAAGAAACAGAAAATCTAAACAGACCAATTACCAGCAACGAAATTG
The DNA here is from genome assembly GCF_040802235.1 of Manis javanica. NCBI lineage: Eukaryota > Metazoa > Chordata > Mammalia > Pholidota > Manidae > Manis > Manis javanica. The sequence goes on from NC_133158.1 coordinate 15,694,861, forward strand.
AAGCAGTAATCAAAAAACTACCAAAGAACAAAACCGCCGGGCCAGAAGGATTTACCTCGGAATTTTATCAGACATACAGAGAAGACATAATACCCATTCTCCTTAAAGTTTTCCAAAAAATAGAAGAGCAGGGAATACTCCCAAACTCATTCTATGAAGCCAACATCACCCTAATACCAAAACCAGGCAAAGACCCCACCAAAATAGAAAACTACAGACCAATATACCTGATGAACGTAGATGCAAAAATACTCAACAAAATATTAGCAAACCGAATTAAAAAATACATCAAAAGGATCATATACCATAACCAAGTGGGATTCATCCCAGGGATGCAAGGATGGTACAACATTCGAAAATCCATCAACATCATCCACCACATCAACAAACCACATGATCATCTCCATAGATGCTGAAAAAGCATTCGACAAAATTCAACATCCATTCATGATAAAAAATCTCAACAAAATGGGTATAGAGGGCAAGTACCTCAACTTAATAAAGGCTGTATATGATAAACCCACAGCCAACATCATACTGAACAGCGAAAAGCTGAAAGCCTTTCCTCTGAGATCGGGAACAAGACAGGGATGCCCACTCTCCCTACTGTTATTCAACATGGTACTGGAGGTCCTAGGCAGGGCAATTAGACAAAACAAAGAAATACAAGGAATCCAGATTGGTAAAGAAGACGTTAAACTGTCACTATTTGCAGATGACATGATATTGTACATAAAAAACCCTAAAGACTCCACTCCAAAACTACTAGAACTAATATCTGAATTCAGCAAAGTTGCAGGATACAAAATTAACACACAGAAATCTGTGGCTTTCCTATGCACTAGCAATAAACTAAAAGAAAGAGAAATCAGGAAGACAATTCCATTCACAATAACATCAAAAAGAATAAAATACCTAGGAATAAATCTAATCAAGGAAATGAAAGACCTATACCCTGAAAACTATAAGACACTCTTAAGAGGAAATTAAAGAGGACACTAACAAATGGAAACTCTTCCCATGCTCTTGGCTAGGAAGAATTAATATCGTCAAAATGGCCATCCTGCCCAAAGCAATATACAGATTCAATGCAATCCCTATCAAACTACCAACAGCATTCTTCAATGAACTGGAACAAATAGTTCAAAAATTCATATGGAAACACCAAAGACCCTGAATAGCTATAGCAATCCTGAGAAGGAAGAATAAAGTGGGGGGGATCTCACTCCTGAACTTCAAGCTCTACTACAAAGCCACAGTAATCAAGACAATTTGGTAGTGACCCAGGAACAGAGCCACAGACCAGTGGAACAGAATAGAGACTCCAAACATTAACCCAAACATATATGGTCAACTAATATTCGATAAAGGGGCCATGGACATACAATGGGGAAATGACAGTCTCTTCAACAGATGGTGCCGGCAAAACTGGACAGCTACATGTAAGAGAATCAAACTGGATCACTGTCTAACCCATACACGAAAGTAGATTCGAAATGTATCAAAGACTTAAATGTCAGTCATGAAACCATAAAACTCTTAGAAAAAACATAGGCAAAAATCTCTTAGACATAAACATGAGTGACCTCTTCTTGAATATATCTCCCGGGCAAGGAAAACAAACTCAAAAATGAACAAATGGGACTAATATCAAGCTGAAAAGCTTCTGTACAGCAAAGGACACCATCAATAGAACAAAAAGGTACCCTACAGTATGGGAGAATATATCCATAAATGACAGATCTGATAAAGGGTTGACATCCAAAATATATAAAGAGCTCACACACCTCAACAAACAAAAAGCAAATAACCCAATAAGAAATGGGCAGAGGAGCTGAATAGACAGTTCTCTAAAGAAGAAATTCAGATGGCCAACAGACACATGAAAAGATTCTCCACATCGCTTGTCATCAGAGAAATGCAAATTAAAACCACAATGAGATATCATCTCACACGAGTAAGGATGGCTACCATCCAAAAGACAAACAACAACAAATGTTGGCAAGGTTGTAGAGAAAGGGGAACCCTCCTACACTGCTGGTGGGAATGTAAATTAGTTCAACCATTGTGGAAAGCAGTATGGAGGTTCCTCAAAATGCTCAAAATAGAAATATCATTTGACCCATGATTTCCACTTCTAGGAATTTACCCCAATAATGCAGCACTCCAGTTTGAAAAAGACTGATGCACCCCTATGTTTATCGCTGCACTATTTACAATAGCCAAGATATGGAAGCAACCTAAATGTCCATCAATACATGAATGGATAAAGAAGATGTGGTACATATACACAATGGAATATTACTCAGCTATAAGAAAAAAAGAGATCCTACCATTTGCAACAACATGGATGGAGCTAGAGGGTATTATGCTCAGTGAAATAAGCCAGGCGGAGAAAGACAAGTACCAAATGATTTCACTCATATGTAGAGTATAAGAACAAAAGAAAACTGAAGGAACAAAACAGCAGCAGAAGCACAGAACCCAAGAATGGACTAACAGTTACCAAAGGGAAAGGGACTGGGGAGGACGGGTGGGAAGGGAGGGATAAGGGCAGGAAAAAAGAAAGGGGGCATTAGGATTAGCATGTATGGTGTGGGGGGCACAGAGAGGGCTGTGCAACACAGAGAAGACAAGTAGTGATTTTACAGCATCATACTATGTTGATGGACAGTGACTGTGAACGGGGATGTGGGGGGGACTTGGTGAAGGGGGGAGCCTAGTAAACATAATGTCCTTCATGTAATTGTAGATTAATGATACCAAAATAAAACGAATAAAAAATAAATAAATAAATAAGTGCTGCCCTGACTACCAAGGCCTCAGGAATATGTCAAGGGAATTTGAGATCCAAGTCTCAAGTGATTCCACTTATATGTAGAATCTAAAATCCAAAACAAATGAACAAAGAAAACCAAAATCGACTCATAAACACTAAATACTGGTGGTTGCCATAGGGAGCAGGTGGAGGGATGGGCGAAATACATGAAGGGGATAAAGAAGTACAAACTTCTAATTATAAAATAAATTAGTCATGGGCATGAAAGTACAGCGTAGGGAATACACTCAATCACATTGTAATAACTGTGTTGATAAGTGGTAACTACAGTTATCAAGGCAAGGACTTAGTAATGAATATAATTGTGAAATCACTATTTTGTACATGTGAAATCAATATAATATTATATATCAACTATATTTCAATTTTTAAAAAACTTCTAAGAAAAATAAAAATAGAAGGTGCTAGAAAACCCAAAGTTTGCCACCTCAAGGTAAAATAACAAGACGGTTACCTGCTTGCTTTTCTTTTGTTTCTCTTCTCTGATCTGGTTTATAACATGAGAGCTTCAGTAGAGGCTCTTTAATCAGCAACAAAAGGCTATGAACTTTTTTATTCCTATATCGCTGCAGCAAAATGGGGCTAGTTAAATTTAGCTAAAACATTAACGTACCATTCACATATTTATTTTCTGTTTTCTTAACTGTAGAAATCCTGTAGAAAATAAGATTATCATGTCTTAATTGTGATACTGAAAGTGTCTTTTATTCTTAGCATGCTTGAGATAGCAAAGTAATTTTCGAGCTCAATGTGATTGTTTCAGACAGTCATGATTCAAATATTTAATCTAAGGGGAAAATTCCCAGAGTGCTTCTCTCATCATTTCTCAGTTCTGTGGAGAATAAAAGCCTCAACTTTATATGATCTGATATTATTTCCATTATTGGTATTATGCTGTAGGCAAATATCCTTCAAGAGGCCAAGTCTACATCCCTTGTGCTTAGCATGTTAGGCATCACAGAGGCCCAGTCTGCTCTTTACAGTGTGAGCTGGTGCTCCCTTGCAGTCTATGGAGATTTAATAACAGTAATTTTACTTTATGCAGAGCAACTTCTACAATTTAATAGATTCTTCACACACTCAATATCTTATTTTGTTTCAAAGCCTTTTTTTAAATTCATAGACCAGGTTTCCTATTAGTTGTTTTAACAAAATGCTGTCAGGTAGCCATGTAGGAGGAGTAGGTGAGAAACTAGAGACTGATTACCTAGGGAACTGGATGAAAGAAACTTACTTAGTAACCCCCTGGAGTCACTTTGAGCTTCCTTATTATTTAGTAAGGAGAAAAGGCTATAGGTTAACTCTTTTCTCTAAATTGTTGGCATGTGCTTGCATCCCCAAAATAATAACTGTTAAATCTCAAGTATTTTTTCTCCAAGTGTAGTCTACAGACCACCTATGTATAAGTCTCCTGGTGAGAATAAAAATGCAGATTCCTGGGGCAGTCCCCAGTCCTAATAAATCAGAATTTCTGGGGATGGAGAATCGGTAATTGACATTAAAAAAGAGAAAAGGAAGAACTCATTCTTATCTACACTGAAGGTTGAGACTCACTAGTTTCTGTACTTTTATCCTCACAAATGCTAGATAGGTAAGTAGATAGAGATAGATATAGATAATAGCTTCCCAAGATTTGTCGTTAAGGATAATGAGGCTGACAGTACATTAAGTCCATGGTTCTCAAAACTGTGTGCTGAGGAACCCTGGGGTATCACATTGATCTCACAAAGCTCTAGATAGAGGATATTTTAAATTTTCTGGAAATTAGAGTGATAGTTGACATCTCTTGAATACTGAACCAACTGCTAGCTCAGGTAGTTCAGTTTCAAACTACATATCTTTTGTACTTTTTGCTACATATTTTTTATGTCATATCTTTGTATACCTAGGTTTTCAGCAGTTGCTGTGATCAAAGCATATATCATGAGAAAATCAATGTAGAATAAGAAATAAGAGTGACAGTGTCTAATCTGATTTTCATGTCTAAGAAGTTGTACAAAATGTTCTTTTATAGTTTATAATACTTGCATATTTATAAAAATGCCATGTATTTATATATAATATTGCATATATTCCCATATACTATACATATTTATATGTTTAATATTATAAAATATGTGAAATATTTTAGAGTATTTTATTATATATAAAATATGACATTTTATAATATTTTACCTTTCAGATTATGTATATTTTCAAATGTCTGCTAAGCTATTAGGACATAAATATCTATTAAGTTGTTTGAACTAATCACTTGATAAGTAGAAACGTTAAGTATTCTTTGGGCCCAGCAGGCATAGTGAAGAAACAACTGAGGCACTGTGGGTGCCACACACTTGGGACATTTGGGAACTCCTGGTTTAAGGCCTGAATTTGTGGAAATGAAATATGAATTCATGTCTACCTGTCTCTACATGTTATGTCTATTCAACAATTCTCCATAGATCATAATCTCGTCAAGGAATTCCAGAGCACGTGTGTGCTGTGTGTGTGTGAGCCACCTCTGATGTGACATGCTTTTCAGGTCTGAGTCATTAGCATAAAGAATCTCCTCCCACTACAAAAGGTCAGTTTGAACTAGATATCAAGTAACCTTGATCCTCGCCTTCGCCTTGCTCCTAACTAGCAGTGTGATGTGGGCTGTGTCACTTAGCTTCTCTGTGTTTCTAGGATTTAGTTGAGTGTAGCCTCACTAATACCAGAGGTAAGAAAGAGAGTAGTAGTTAATACATACAGAGCCTTTACCTGGCAGATACTCTATGTGCATTTTGTCATTATTTCTATTTAATCTTCAAATATCCCCAAGGTAGGTTATTTTATTATTCCTATTTCACAGATAAACAAACTGAGAGACAATAAGGTAAAGGTAGCAGAGGTTTTCAATATCAGAATTAAACACTGACGACAAGAGTGATAAATTAAGTTCCTTTACAGTCTCTAAAATTAAAAAGTAAAATCAAATGCCTCATTCATATTTAGATCTCAGGAGATTGATATCAATTGACTCTAATAAAATGTTAGCCTTCATTAACAGTCTACATCCAGGACCTTGGAAAGAACATCATTTTGGACTAGACTAACTGTTGACCTCATGAGACAATGTATGTCCTGTTAAACCCTCACAGACCTGTCATCAAGGCTGGAGGTTGCAATGGATTGGAACAAATGCACAACCAAGGCCCATGTAATTTCTGCCTAGTCCAGGCAAACAGGCCCAGAAAAAATCCAAATTCAGGACCAGGCAGTAACTACTATGTATTTTCCATTTGCCTGTGCTTACAGCACTCCAGCCCTTCCTTATAAACTGAGACAAAAACAGGAAGTGAGCTGCTCTTTTACAGAGAAAAATCCCCTGATTCAAGGAAAATAGAAGAGGGATTAGCAGCACTCAGAGGGTAAGAAGTCAGAGAAGAACGTAAGAAATCAGCGATACGTTGATGTGAATAGTAGAGGCACATTAAAGTTTGACAGGGAGACCCAGGAGATCATGTTCAAGCATTTCATTAAGACAGAGAGATACCATCTCATTCAAGATTTTGCTATTGCCTAGAAAATACTCTTACAGCTAGAAAGAACAAAAAAGCCAGCCTTAGCAAAAAGTATCTGTGTTTACCATATGATAGTGTTGGAATTTTCTTAAATGAAGATTCTTGAAAACCAAAAGTATCCCACTGGAAATGTGTACCAATTTGGCAGTGGGGGGTATGGAGGTAGGAAAAGGTGAGCCAGAAGGTGTACTTAGAATGCTTGATAATGAGATAGACGTTCTTTTTTTTTTAGAGACAAAGATGAGAAAGATTGACATGAGAGAGCAGCTTATTAAGTTACGTCCCTGCCTCTAGCAGCCAATTAAAAATCTGCTTAGAATTTTTCTAGAAGGAATGACTGGCTGCATAGTTGCTGTTCTTTACACAGTTTCTCTGAGACTCTATTAACTGCACATAGATCAGCTTTGTCTAACTGAGAAGCTAAAACACTTAAAACTACTAGAGGAATGGGTAGCCCACCAAAATGAAATTAAGCTTTGTAGGTAGATATTCAGTAGGGGACGCTGTTCACCTGGGATTTTCAAAACTTCTCTGAGCCCCAGAATTTCAACTACAATAATTACAAAGGGACCTCCAGCACAAATATCTCCTAGCGACAGTACTTGGAAGGGTTCAAATTACAGCTTTTATGAAGACAGCAGAAGGACTGATTGAGAAAGATGGCTAACATTTTATGAGCTTCTGTTGTCTGGGCATCACTGTACCCAGCTCTTGGTGTATAGTTACCTCATTTAAATGCCAAAGCAGTCTTCAGATGATTTAGCCACAAAATGACTTATACAAGTTTAAATTTTATGACTAGAGTCATTCTACAGTCTTAAATAATGACCTGTTTTCCAACTTCTTTCCCTCCCATGAGACCGAAAAATTTTTTTTTATATTTTAGTGTATAAAAAATATATATATTTATATATGATTCCTATTTATTTTATTGTAGAATATATATTTATACTTTTATGTATTTTATTATATGTAATATAAGTAAAATATGTTAATATATAATATAAAATATATTAAAAGATGTTATTAAAATAAAAGGTGGGCAAAATGGGTGAAAGAGATCAAAAGGTACAAACTCCCAGTTACAAAATAAGTCAGTGCAATGTAATGTATGATGGGGACTGTAGTTAGTAAGATGTTGCCAATTTGAAAACTGCTAAAAAGTAAAGACTAAAAGTTCTCATCATAAAAACAATGTTGTGACTTTGTATGGTGACAGATGTGAAATAATCATATTTTTAAGTCTGTTTACAGACTTACAAATGTTGAATCATTATGTGTACACTTAAAACTAATATAATGAATATCAATTATGCAACCTATAAAAATAAAATTTAAAATGAAATTAAATATATGAAATCATAAATATGTTCTATATATCTAAAATATGTGTATATATTATATATGTATCTATATAATCAAAAATATATATTATATATCATATTTAATGATATGACATACCATTATATATGATGTAATATAGTTTCATTATATATATTTATTATATGTATTATATACATATATATTTTTTAGTATGTGGGAGTAAGGTCATGCAACTAACTGGTAAGTGCAGTTAGAGACCTGATAGAATTGATATCGTGATGTAAGCTCTGGAAACATTTTACTGTATATACCCAGGTACAAAAATTGTTACACTATAGAAACATGTAACAAATTCTGGTAGGATTGTACAGATCTTCCTGGGGCGGGGGAATTGGTGCTATCTCTTACCTAAGGAAGGGTCTTTCTACTGGTCCAGTCTATTTTCCACACTGAGTTCTAGGATCTCACTTTGATTCCAGCCTCCTGCACTGAGATGTCTAATTCTTGAGTCACAGCCATTATTATACATCGTATTCACCTGGAATGTTCTTAGTGCATATACTTTTGAAGAAAGTACCATCCTCACTGACAAGTCCTTAAGATCATGCTTAAGATAAGCATACTTGGCAAATACTAATTGTTGGCTTCCTTCATTAACAAAGGTGCCCTTAATGACATCACAGTCGGCATGCAGCCTCACTCCTGCTCTCTCACTCTCCATCTATGGACACTGTATTCTCAGGCCTCTCTGGCTAGAGCAAGAGTTTTGATTTTGTTCTTGTTTGCAGGAAACCTCACTTCCTGATTTAGTTCCAAGCTGGAAATGGTTTTCCTGGAAGTGCTGCAGCACCAGAACACTTCCTGTATGACACACCATTTCTCTAGGAAAGACTTGGTAGCTTTATTTTGTAATGAATCAGACAGTAAATTTTTAGACTCTTCAGGCCGGACGATCTTTGTAGCAGCTACACAATTCTGCCATTGTACATGAAAGCAGCCGTGGACAATATGTAAATGAATGACTATGACTGTGTTCCATGAAACTTTATTTACAGTACTAGGTGGCAGGCTCCATCTGGCCCACTGGGACTGAGTTAGCCCATGGGACCACAGTTTGCTGATCCCCACTTTAAAACCACTAGTTTTGCCATTATTTTGAGTGTGTGTATAAAAGCCTTACTTTTTATTCACATTATATGTTCTAGCAACAGTCATGATGTACATTTTGAAAGGGTCCATCCTGAGCTCTCTACTTTTATCTTTATTCCCTGGTATCATCTCTGAATGGCTATGCTGCTGTTGAGATTCTTTCTCTGTATCTCTACTTGGCATGTATCAGGTGGGGAATGATGTGGCATGATGGAAAGGACGTCTAAATCAGGAGACCTTGGTTCTAGTCCTGGTGCTGCCATTTATTAGCTCCATGATGTTCTTCCTCAGAGTGTTTACCTACCTAATCTACAAAACAGATGTACCTCACAGGGTTACTGGAAAAATAAAAATATGAGAAGCAGGGTTTTTTTATTCTGGCCTTACCTCTTGCAAGCTATATCATCTAGAACTAGTTATTTAACATGTGTAGGCCTCAGTGTCATTGCCTATAAGATGGGATAATAACCTGTAAGAATTAAATGACATAATGTACATATAAAGTGTTCACTGCAGAGCTTTGTACACACTGTCTATACTAACTAGTATTATTTTTGTTTATTCATATACTTCTAATAATGCTTCATAAATTCTAAGCCATAGACGCAATGTATGTCTAAAGGTTTTCTTGTCTAAATTTTTTCTTCCTGGTGTACTTTAAGTAGTTTATCTAGCCTTCCACCATGAAATATCTTTCACTACTTAAATAACAAAGCTTATTTCATCACATATGCTCTTTCTTGAGCTGGAAACTTGGGGGATAGAACACCATTTATGTGCTACCTCAGGCCCATCTTGCTCATTTTATTCCTCAAGTACATTTGGGAGCTTAGAGGAAGGGAAATTTAGTCTAGTCCATAGGACCCAAGTCAGGCATTTTTGTTTATTTTTTTTACCCTGAGCTATTAAACTTGAGTGGCTCCTGAAACAACAGTGATATGTAAAGGGGTTCCATCTAGCTACAGTTCTGGAATATTTCAACCCAAACTTCTTTATGACCCTTCTTTTGTTTTCTTCCCTTTCTTTTCCATTTCCAAAACCTCTGAAAGCAATTTGTAAAACTCAACATGAAATATGAGAATGAATTACTGCAATCCCCCAACAGCTCCTGGGATCACGTTCCTTCATGAAAAGTTTCATGGTTGGAAAAACTTCAGAAGGCAAGATCAAGCACTTATATAAGATAGAGTGTTGAGGAAATGCTATAGCAAAAGCCTTTAATTTTTAAACACATTTGGTTGCCCCACATCACTAATTATCAAGGAAATGCAAATTAAAATCACAATGAGAAATCACCTCGCACCAGTGAGGATGGCCAACATAGAAAAGACTAGGAACAACAAATGCTGGCAAGGATGTGGAGAAAGGAGAATCCTCCTACACTGCCAGTGGGAATGTAAACTAGTTCAACCATTGTGGAAAGCAGTATGGAGGTTCCTCAAAAAACTCAACATAGAAATACCATAATACCATTTGACCTAGGAATTCCACTCGTAGGAATTTGCCCTAAGAATGCAGGATCCCAGTTTCAAAAAGACATATGCACCCCTATGTTTATCACAGCACTATTTACAATAGCAAAGAAATGGAAGCAACCTAAGTGTCCATCAATAGATTAATGGATAAAGAAGATGTGGTACATATACACAATAGAATATTATTCAGCTATAAGAAGAAAACAAATCCTTCCATTTGCAACAACATGGATAGAGCTAGAGTGTATTATGCTCAGTGAAATAAGCCAGGCAGAGAAAGACAAGTACCAAATGATTTCACTCATCTGTAGAACATAAGAACAAAGCAAAAACTGAGGGAACAAAACAGCAGCAGATTCACAGAACCCAAGAATGGACTAACAGTTGCCAAAAGGAAAGGGACTGAGGAGGGTGGGTGGGAAGGGAGGGAGAGGGTGTATAAGGGTCATTACAATTAGCACACATAATGTAGAGGGGGGGCATGGGGAAGGGAGTATAGCACAGAGAAGACAGGTAGTGATGCTATAGCATCTTACTACACTGATGGACAGTGACTGTAATGGGGCATATGGTGGGGACTTGATAATGGGGGAAATCTAGTAACCACAATGTTGATCATGTGATTGTACATAAATGATACCAAAATAAAAAAAAAAGAAGTGTCAACAGGGAATCAAACAGATACTTGCACATGAAATGTTTACTACAACATTATTCATAATAGCCAAAGGTGGAAACAGCCCAAAAGTGCCCATCTACAGATGAATGGATAAACACGTGGTACAGACATGCAATGGAATACTATTCAGCCATATAAAGGAACAAAATTCTAATTCATGCTACAACATGGATGAACCTTAATAACATTATGCTCTGTGAAATAAGCCAGAAATAAAAAAGACAAACATAGTATGATTTCCCTTACATGAAATATCTAAAACAGGCAGATTCATAAAGATGGAAAGTAGACTAGAGGTTACCATGGGCTTGAGCAAGAGTGGGGTTATTGCTTATTGGGTACAGAGTTTACATTTAAAGTGATACAAGGGCTTGGGAAATAGATAGTGGAGATAGTTACACAATATTGGGAATATAACTAATGTCACCAAACTGAACAATTAAAAATACTTACTTAGGCAAAAAAAAAAAAAATGGGCAGATAAGAAGAGACAGTTCCCCAAAGAAGAAATTCAGATGGCCAACAGGCACATGAAAAGATGCTCCACATCACTAATTATCAGGTAAATGCAAATTAAAACCACAATGAAATATCACCTCACACCAGTTAGGATGGCCAACATAGAAAAGACTAGGAACAACAGATGCTGGCAAAGATGCAGAGAAAGGGAAATCCTCCTACACTGCTGGTGGGAATGTAAACTAGTTCAAACATTGTGGAAAGCAATATGGAGGTTCCTCAAAAAACTAAAAATAGAAATACCATTAGACCCGGGTATTCCACTCCTAGGAATTTCTCCAAAGAAAACAACTTCTCAGATTAAAAAAGACATATGCACCCCTATGTTTATCACAGCACTATTTACAATAGCCAAGAAATGGAAGCAACCTAAGTGTCCATCAGTAGATGAATGTATATAGAAGATGTGGTACATATACACAATGGAATATTATTCAGCCATAAGAAGGAAACAAATCCTACCATTTGCAACAACATGGATGGAGCTAGAGGGTATTATGCTCAGTGAAATAAGCCAGGTGGAGAAAGACAAGTACCAAATGATTTCCCTCATTTGTGGAGTATAACAACAAAGCAAAGCTGAAGGAACAATATAGCAGCAGACTCACAGACTCCAAGAAGATACTAGTGGTTACCAAAGGGGAGGGGTATGGGAGGACGGGTACAGAGGGAGGGGGAAGGGGATTGTGGGGGTATCATGATTAGTGCACATGGTGTGTGTGGGGTCACAGGCAAGACAGTGTAGCTCAGAGAAGACAAATAGGGACTCTGTGGCATCTTACTACACTGATGGACAGTGGCTGCAGTGGGGTATGGGGGAGGACTTGGTAATAAGGGTGAATGTAATAACCACATTATTTTTCTTGTGAAACCTTCATAAGTGTGTATATCAATGATACCTTAATAAAAAAATTAAAATAAAAAAAAACAAGGGGGGAGTAGATTTAACTCTCAGGTTCTAGTTCATAGAGCCTTGATGTAGATTATCAACTTCTCTTTCATGGAGGGGCGGGGTGTGGAGTGAGGGAGCTAAAGCAGATCACCTCTGGGTCTGGAATCCCACATTATCATAATAGCCCTGAGCCAAATAATAGTTGTTCTTTTTTGCACACAGCATGAACTATAAATTTGCCACAGTCCGTTACTTCCATGAAACTCCCAACTCAGCCTGCTCGATTCATTAGCAGTACATTTCTAGCCCCTGTACAACTTGGAGTCCATGACTAGTTTAAGGGTTGTAAACTGAATCGTGCATATGCAAAAATATTGGTATATATAAATAAAAAATATTATTTTAAAACTCCAGTAAACCAAATTATGGATGGCAAGATGGCAGTTAGGAAGAAATTTTTATGTACTCAGTCAGTAATTAAAATGGCTTTGTTTAATAGAACATTAGAAGCTGTGGAATTAACCTCTGATCTCAAAGACCTCATAGGTTGATGTTCTGCACAAATTTAGAAAAACAGTGTCGAGTACTGTGTTATATATGATAAGAGCCAGATGCTGTTCTCATTTAAATATTTTACACCAGTGCTTGAAATCAAATGAGAGGACAGAGCTTCTCAAAGTCATGTCTCTGGACTGTTTGCAGCAGGATTATGGGAAGCGAAAAGAATGCAAGTGTATCATTGCATAGGAACTACAGATTCCTAGACCTACCACAAATTTCCTGTATCAACCTTCCAGAATCTGCATTTTGAAAAGACCCCAAGACGTTTCATATGTGTGGGAGAATTTGCAAAAGTTTTCCTCTAGAGCAAGTACAGGTAGAGTACTTCCTGCTTGTTCATTGGATGTAATTTAAACTTTTTAACAGAAAAGCAGCAGGGTGCTTCTTCAGAACAGTTTCAGTACATGTAAGAACATTTATTCCAGACACAATTAAGCACTGATGAAGAGGTTGCTTATCTGTGGCAGAAAGAGCTCTGTGCTAAGTCTTCTAATAACTAGCTGTGTGGCCTTGCACCAGCCACTTAATCTCTCTGGCCTCAGTATTCTCACCTAAGGACAAAAACGAGGGCATTGCTCAATGACCATTGAGACCCCTTGTAGCTGAAACATTGACTTTAAAACTCTATAAAAGAATTCCTGTGCTGGAGCATATGGCGTCTGTCATACTTTGCTAGTGAGTTGGAAGAAAATTATTCCCTCACCTTTTTTCCAGTAGAGCAGGGCTTCCCACCTTTGCTGCATGTTGATATCACATATATGGGAGATTTAAATCCTGATGTCCAAACTGTGCTCCAGATCAACTAAATCCAAATCTCTAGACAAGGGACCCAGGCATCAGTATTTCTTACTGGTGGTTTCTGGGTGGTTTTATGTGCAAAGTTACTGCACGTGCAGCCAGAAAGTCAGTTGGTCGCAAGAGTCACCTGAGATGCTTATTACAAGTGCAGGGTCTCAGGCCCTTCTGAATACCCTAATCCATTGAGTCTTGGGTGGGTCTTGGGAATCTGTGTTTTTAATAAGCAACTGAAGTGACTATTGTGATCAGGTAAATTTGGGGAGATACTACCCAGGGAATTGCTTAGTATATAGAGCAGAGTTCAGTGTGGAAAGCAGGGCTAGGAAGAGTATTAAGGAATGAGTGTACAGTAGGAAGAAGGCTACACAGGTCAGCCAGATGGCCCAGTAATAAGCTGCCACACTGGGAGCTGGCTTCTTCATGTCTTTCACAAAGGAGGTTACTCCCTTATGGGTCCGTGAATTGTGCCCAGTGCAGGGAAGACTACACTCCACAAGCTTGTTGCTCTTCTCTGCTGGAATTAAATCATTGTCTCGGGCACTGATTTTGGATTCACTTGTTGCCCACCTCCTTTGTGCAACTCATCTAAGCCTTTGGCCCATCTTTGGGCAAACAGTCTGTGGCTCTTTCCTGAGTCTTTTTTTCTATATGAATCACACTGTCAAGTTGGACTTACATGCAGGCATCTCTTTGCTTCTTAAGTGAAGACACATACATGGCCATTTATAGGTGATCCTGGCCTTATCGTTTATGCTAAGTTGCACAAGCATATAATGTGAATAGTGTGGCATGAGCATGATAGTAATAATTCTTAGTTGGTGGTTTGAAGAAGTCTCTATGCTTTAATGGAACAGGTGTTGCTAAACTAGGTTTATGGATAAGTATGTTTTTATGTATTTATAGCCACTATTTTCTGCATAATCTGACTTTTCATGCACCAGTGGCTGCAGGGAAGTAGGGATCAATCGAAGGAAAATTATAAATATTCAGGAAAAGGCAATAAAGAGAAAAATCCAGCCTGAGCCAGAGAGCAGGGAGGAAGGCCAGTGGGGCAGGAAAAAGAGAAAGCATCTTGAGCAATAGCAAGGTGGCATGACATTTGGGTCATAAAATGTCTTACTGCATGTGATGAACTTCACAAGTGAAATCCGTAAGACTTACTTTATTCCAAGTGCAGACTGCAAAAGAGAAAATCCTATCATAATTACAGAATTAATCAGCCCTGGCCTGAGAAAGTATGAAATGGAGTTTCTAGGCAAAATACTGCAACTAACTCATATGTCTGAGCAAAGTGTTTTTTTAGCAAAATGTTTTTGTTCTGCAGGCCTCAGCTTCCTCATCATTAAATGTAGCACTTGGACTGACTTAGAGATGGCATATTGGCAGCCCATGGATTACATATGTATTAATTAACCCTCGAGTTTTAGTTACAGCATCATTTTTTCCCCCAACTTTTTAAAAAACAAACTCCAGATTTTATCTGAATTTTATTTGTTTTTCTATCAGTGTCCTTTCTCACTCCTAAGATCTAATAGGATACCACAAAGCATACTGTGATTTTTTTAACTGAATTAATTGCCAATATTTAAAAAGTGAAATATTTTGTAAAAAGGGTCTGCATTTCTCACTTCCTTTATAAACTCAGGTAATCACAAGAGCCCTTTGTGTATTGCGTGGTAAGCTTGATCATAGATGTGATAAATAAGTTAGAGTTGAATCACCACTGTCCCTTTAGATAGGGCACATGCCTTTCAGTTTGCCACAGTCTCCTCTGTTCTCTATTGCCTCACAGACAATGGGGCCAATTGACAGTAGCTATTAGCTCATTTGGCTCCTCCAAATATAGTGTATGGCCGGGATGCTGTGGAACATTCATTGTAGTTGTAGCTTTATGAAAAAAAATAAATCATAAGACAGCCTGAATGGACAGCATGTTTCCAGAAAAAAAAATGGGAAAGATGAATTTTAAAAAAATAAAAATACATGTAGCCAGTGAATCAATTTCACTCATTTACGTGATCTTCCTGCCCTCTGTAGGTATTTTGGGTTGAGCACCCTGGGCAGGAGCAACTTTCTCAGTTTCTTTAGTCATGGTCATTTGAGGAAGTGGTGTTTGCAGCCTGATGAGTGTCCTGGGGGCAATAGAAGGTTCCTGCAAACTTGGTCTATGATCCTTTCTCTTTAAACTCTCTCTTACTGAATGTATGAGTTATGAGCCCTGAACCCTCAATCAATGTAGTATAATATTCTTGTTCTTTTAGTTCCTTTAACCTGGGCCATGAGAAGCTAGACTGCAGTGTGGTTAAGAATAAGGGCCTTAAATTGAAACTTCCTACTTTCAAAATCTGGCTTCACCACTTCTAAGGGGTATTGACTTGGGTCAATTTATTTAATTTCCCTTTGTTTCAGTCCCCTTTTCTTTAAGTTGGTCTGATAAGTAAGACCTAGTCTATAACGTGGTTGTAACACATAAATAAGCTAATTTGCATAAAGGGCTCAAAACAATACCTGGCATCTAGTAATAGTAAATGGTAATTATTATCACCATCATTATATTATCACCATCCCACTAGGCTGAATCCCCATAGTACCCTCATTAAAAAAAATAAAAATAAAAAAATTAATCCAAGAATGCTTTGTAATTATGAAGATCTGTACATGCGACAGACTATTAGGGGATACTATTTTGTTAAATTGATTGAGCATACTTTATATAGCTCCAGGGGAAAATTAGGACCAAGAAAGTAAAAGTGAGAGGGAAACAGATGTTGGTCCAATATAATTAAGGCCTTTCTTATGTTCAGAGATAAAAAGCAATTGAATGGATTGCTTGTCAGGTAATGAGCAACCTGTCACGTTGTTCAAGCAAAGATTGCATGATTATTCACCCAGGGGTGTTGTAGATCTGCTGTCCAAATTGATAACCATGAGCTATATGTGAGTATTTAATTGTTACTTAAAGTTAAATAAAATTAAAAATTCAGATCCTGAATCACACTAGCAATATTTTAAGTGCTAACAGCAATAGCCGTAAGTGGCTAGTAGCTACTTTATTGGACAGCACAGACATAGAGCTTCCACCCTCACAGAAAGCTCTGTTGAACAGTACACTGTGGAGTGCTATCCTGCACTGGAGTTCTGAATCTGGTTACTTGGGGAAGGTCAATCCAGGAAGCATGGAACAGAAATAAAGGAGCTAAAATACCACGTAGCATAAAGCTTACTTACCTACAGACTCCTGGATTTCACACTCATGCATGGCTCCTGGCAAAGCACTGTTTCTGAGCCTCAGTTTCCCCAGCTCCACATTAAAACTTTCCCAGAGGGTGATAATGAATGTAAATGGATTAAAAAAACCAGGCTCAGCATCTGGAACAAAGCAGGATGCACAAATGCTCAGGTTCCTTGTTTAGTTGAAGGGAAGGAAACAGGTAGCACCTGCAATCTCAAGTGTAGCAAGGCAGCCGCTTTGTGCCAGCCTCCCAAAGAGCATGATCTTTCCCAAATCAATAGGTAACCTCAGTGAGCACTTAACCATGTACCAGGCTCTAAGCTAAACTCCTTGTACACATTATCTCATTTAATTTCAGCTGCTATCCTGGGAGGCAACTGCTCATGCTGTTCTCATACTGAGGAAACTAAAACTTAGAGAGATTATGCTATCTGACCAAGGTTGCAAAGCGGGGTGATACAGAATCTAAATATAGATTCTTTTGACTCAGAATGACCATAATTTATAATGGTTAATGTATATGGATTATTACATCATATGACAGATACTATGGGAAGAACATGAATACTTCATCTCATTTAATTTCTATAGATATTTTGTAGGTGAAAATTTTTTGACGATTTAAGTACCTTGTTTTTAACAGTTCATACAAAGGATCTAGCTCAGTTGGTATTTGGACTCAAGTCTCTCTAGGACTAAGTGTTAGGCCACTGTGCTCCCAGCCTAGCTTCCTTCTTCGTAAGACAGGTGAGCAAAATCTATAAGGGCAATATCACTGTGGCCTTGGTCATACGAGATAATGCTACCAAGTACATCTCTCTCCTTCCCAATGATGCTATAAACTCTTAGTAGACAAGAAGTACATCTATAACATTTGTTTCTTCTATGTCTCCCAGAACTATAGAAAGCACACAAGGATTAAATAAATATTTGTTTTATTAAATTGAGTTGAATCTTCTAAAAGGACAGATTGGCCAAGAAATATTTCTTATGCAACAACTCACTTCAGTAGGAACTTGTCCAAAACATGCTTTCATTATATATGTGTTTATTATCACTTTAATCATCTATGGTTGCCTGCTGTCAAGGTGGAAGGGTCTGTCTGTTCTCAGAAAGGGCTCTGCTAGGACTATATGGAAGGCAAAAGCACTTAAGTGATACAGGCTCTGTCAGTAATTTTTTTGGTTTTATTTTATTGTTGTTTAATTCCTTTAAAAGCTATAATAATATTTTTAGGCAGGTTCTTCTCTTTTTGTAAAACAGTTCTTCCCCAAGCTAGTCAATGTAAGTTTCTTTGCGAAGCCAGCTCTGTAGAAAATTCCAATGAACTAAACAACTGATTAGTAAAAAAAATGTGTTACTGAGACTGAACACAGGGGAAGAAAGTGGCTGTTGGTAGTTGCATTCTTTCTAAGCACTCTGATTCTTATATGTTGTGCAAAAGGCAGCCTGGGGATAGAATGAACAGGCATTTTTATGCCCCTATTGGAGATGTAAATGTTTCCTGAGCTTGTGCATTTATTCTGGTTCCCAAGGAATCATGGGGAAGATGCCCCATTTTGTTGTAGATTTTGAAACTTAGAAATTGGGGAGAAAATGATTCTTTGAAAGATATCCTTCTGATATCTTATAAGCTTCAGATATTACCCAAAGCTGCTTAGTTGCACTCTACATGTTGGTGTATGTGCTTTTTAACTGTTTTTACAAAAGTATTAGGTATTTATTAAGGAGATTGTTTTATCAGCAGGCCATTTTGATGATATTTTCAGGGAGCCAGCTTTCAACGAAGCTGTTCATTCTGACCATGGTAATAAAGCTGAAAGTCAAAGTATCCAATTCTACTCCCAGAATTGTTTTATTAACAGTTAGGTATACATTTTCAGAATTTTTCTGTACTTATGTGATCAATCTGATTATTGTTTCTTTACCAAAAAGAAAGGACATTGTAGTTCTATATCTTAATTTTCCTTGCTTTGATATCTGGATAGCTTGCCATGTCTTATTGAATAATAATATTTATAATTATTATAAAAATATTTACAATAATGCCAAGATGGCCAGTAATTATTGAGGATATACCATATATCAGATTCTGTACTAAGATACTTACATCAATTATCTCATTAACATTTCAATAAATTTAAGGCATTATCCCAGCTTTATCATTGTCTCTATTTTATAGCCAGGAAAAACTGAAGCTTAGAGTCATTGAGTAACTTCCTTAAGGATACACAGCTAGTAACCAACAGACTCTCTCACATACTATACATTGTGGCTTCACTTTTTAAATGGTGGAATATTATTCCCTCATATGAATGTCTCATTATTCCCCTCACAACTTGGACCCACCCAGTTCCTATCCTGATCATCTTCATCTCCTGCTCCCCAAATCTCTAGTCAACTCTCTGTCCCTGTCACTGTAGCCAACCCCAGCTCTCAGCTACTTATTGCTGATAAATGAATGCTGCCCCTCTTTTAAAATAAACCTTATAGCCTTCAGTATTATAGGCCTTGAGCATATGCTTAGTGATACTGTTATGGTTCTTCGGTATAGATGTAGAAAATTCACAATAGCATATGAAGATAGTAATCTTTCCATGACTGTCATTTCAAGCTATTGGCACCCATTGAGTGGTCTGAATTGATTTTCTGCTTCCAGATCTAAATCTACCTTTAATCCTGCCTAAGGCAGAAGTTACTTTAACGTAGGGAATTAATTGGGTCTCTTCTTCTGTCAAGGTTATGGATAATCCACCACTAAAATATAACTGAGTTTCACCACTTTAACAAAAAGTCTTTTTCTTACATAAATCCAGTTGACAGCATAAATTTTGTGTCCAATGTACCATTTCCTACTCTTGATCCAAGTACATATTAATTATGGGACACTTCTCCTTGGAAATATCTCCTCCTTTTTTTACTTGGTACATGTAGGTAAAATTCTTTCTGCATGTCCTATGGCAAAAAACAAATATTCCTAAGGCCATGTTTATCAGAAATTGCTGAACAGATTCCTGTAACTCTTGGATTGGCCACTATCATACATACAATAATGGACCCCCAAATATGTACACCTCCAAACCCCCAGAACCTGTGAATATATTACCTTAAATGGAAAAGGGAAACTGAAGTTGCAGATAGAATTAAGGCTGGATTATCTGTGTGGACCTAGTATAGTCATAAGGGTGCTCAAAAAATGGAAAAGGGAGGCAGAAGAAAAGATTAGAGTGATATGTTAGAAAAACTCAAGCTGTCAATACTGGTTTTTATGACAGAGAAAGGGAGCCATGAGCCAAAGAACATGGGCAACCTCTAGAAGCTGGAAAAGGCGAGGGAATGCATTCTCCCTTAGAGGCTCCAGGAAGTAACACAGCCCTGCTGACCCCTTGAATCTAGCCCAGTAAAGGCCTGTAGTAGACTTCTGAAGTACAGAGCTGTAAAGTAATGAATTTGTGTTGTTTTAAACTTCCAAGTCTGTGGTAATAGGAAACTAACACAACCACCAAACACCCCTGCATAGATTACCAAATCATGGCTGGAGCTAAACTTCAGTTCAGTGTCAAAGCAGAAATCTTTTTCATCAAAAGAATCACCTTTCTATTTTCATAATGAGCTATTTTGTAGGTTTCATTAGTGGAAACCTTGATATGAGACATATTAATAAAACATGATAAGCAGAGGAAGAAAATTCAAGTCTTTGCTCCCTTATAAAATCTTGCATCCAAGGCTCATGGGTTCACCATTGTTGGTAGTTGCATATGTTTTTAGACCCCAATTTGTATTTGTCAGAATTCAATCCTTGCCACTGTATTATTCTCAGCTATGATCACAATGTTGGTAGATTTTAAATAAATACATAAGCAACTTCAATGGCTCTTCAATTCCATGCCCTCTAATGTTAATTGACACAGTGATTTGTCAGAGAATGTCTATTCAATGGATCCTCATAAGAGGCCTGAGAATCCTGACTGCACTTCTGACAACTATGCTTTTGAGCACCCACTTTAACAAACACAAAGTTTTGGTGGTTAACAATCCAAATACTTCGAACATGTGTGCTTATCCTCTCTGCAAGACTTTGTCTAACCACAGCCATAGTATGTGACGTGACAGACTCATGGCATCCCAACACTCTTGTTGGCCTAATTCAACCAATTCAAATAGCTAAATCAAGGATGCCAACTCCACTTGTCACCCAACACACACTTATAGACAAAGGGGCGGTAGGTAGAAGAAAAAAGCAAAATTCACCTTATTAGTTACTTAATGACTACATCATTTAGTGTAGGTTCTTAAAATGACAAATATTCACTCAGGTTGAGAATTTCAAATTGGTATCTTTAATATTGTCATAGTTAGTCATTTGAAATACTGTCTGTATACATAAGGATAACATATGCTACTATTTAAACTCACAGCTTGGCCTCATATGAAGACACAACAATGCTAAAAAATCACTGACTCATATGGAAATGCTTACATTTTATGCTGAAACAGAAATCACTATACTATACGTTGGCACATTAACATATTGTAACTGTCAAAAAAGTCTCATAGTACTCTAGTGAAAACTAAAATTTATTAATATCAGTTATTATTCATTGCAAATTAGAAAGAGCTGGTGAGAGGCTTCTAAATCAATAAGTTTAATGCTCACAAGAAATAAATGTTTCCAGTGTTTTTGATTATGATAATGAATAAAAGTATGGCATGATTTTATTCTAAAGAAGTTATAAGGAAAAAATACAGTTTTGTGAAAACTCAGATTAATCACTAACATCTGAACAGTTATCTTACAATAGTCTTCAAGTATTTAAATAATAGTAGGTGGGTAGTCAGTATCCACTGGCTGCTTCAGTAAGTGTTGAGCAAGAATAAGTAGGGCTCAATTGTAACACAAGGGACTCGGATAAGAGAAGAAAAGGAAAAAACAGTATTTCATGTATTTCATGAGCAGGCACTATTTGTAATCTATTGCTTTGGGTGATTTTG
Source organism: Manis javanica (assembly GCF_040802235.1). Lineage (NCBI taxonomy): Eukaryota > Metazoa > Chordata > Mammalia > Pholidota > Manidae > Manis > Manis javanica. The sequence continues at coordinate 15,716,868 of NC_133158.1, forward strand.
CACACTGTTTCTGTTGTTTGTGATGCAAAAAAAAATCTGTGAGTTATGTCTCAGTATTCTCATTTAAAACATGAAACTTGGTCTCTGAGAGCATAAAAAATTTGAGTTCACAGAGTTCATGAGTTGCAGAGTGGTCTAAATCCGAAATCAATTTTGACTAAATCTTATGAGTTAGACAATATTGTCCTCACTTGACAGATGAGAACACCAATCCTCAGAGAAGCTAAGTGACTTTTCTAAGGTCTCATAGCTAAGTACATGGAAACATGACACACTCCTGACCTTAGTCTATATTGTCCTACCTACAGCCAGGCAAAGAAATCCTTGCCTTTTCTCTAATCATTTTCTGAGAAAAGGCAATTTGAAGGAAACATAAACAAGGACAATTTTTACAATTAAAAAAAAATATCTTCCACCTGATTTGCTGCAGAAGACCTATTCTTGTTCTTACTTTGATGCTTTGTAAAGCATTGGTGCATTTTCTTGCCTGGAATAAGCAATGAAAGTCTCCAATATATGCAAACAGAAAGGCAATTTACAGCTTTTTTTCTTATAGGTGCTCAAAATTAAGGTACAGACAGCCTCCCTGGATTTCTTAAGATTACTATGATGCCAACATAAGATAATTGCCTATTTCCCATCTTTCTGCATTCTCTGGGGTCTCATTGCCTCTGTCTTGCTCAACATGCTGTGAAAACTCTGCCTAGCTGATGAATTTGGGGTGTTCAAAAAGCAGCAGCTACTCAAGTTAGGAATCCTGCAAATGGGGATTGCACAGTGTGTTTGAGAGTAGTTCCTCACAGGAAAAACCTAAGAAATTTACCCAGTGGGCCTGGAAGGAGTGACACCAGACAGTGAAATGAGAATGAAGAGGCCTATTGCTATCTGCCTCCTCAGCTTTGAGGAAGTCAGCTATTAGGATGGAAGGATCCAGTAGAAGAATATCCTGAGGTGTTTGTTTAAAATACAGATTCCTGAGCTCCAACTCCGACCTGCTGAGTTTGGATGCCCAGGAGGTAGCCAGGCAATCTGAGTGCTTCCCATGTCCTTTCAGTGATTCACAGCAGGAAACTTCAGGAAAAAGTGACTCATGGCAATGAATATACATGGCAGCCTAGATACTGTCTTCGACTCAAGAGGCATGTGTCTAAAATTTCAGAAAATAAGTTACAAGATGACAATAGAAACATCTTAAAGAGGGATTTAGAGCAAAAACTTGGAAAGGGCAAAGATAATAAAGAGAAGGATGCATTTTAGGGGAAACAATTTTTCTAAGGGAATATATTTTATACACTTTAGGCATATAAACCTACAAGTTTCTAGGGAAGCTTAGATATACAGTCAACCCTTGAACAACATGGGTTTGAACTATATGGGTGCACTTTTATGCAGTTTTTTTTCAATAAATGTATTGGAAAATGTCTTGCAGATTTACAACCATTTGAAAAAAAAAACATTTCCCTTCCTCTAGCTTGCTTTATTGTAAGAATATTATATGTAATATATATAACATACAAAATATGTGTTAAACTACTTTTTATGTTATTGGTAAGGCTTCAAGTCTATATTGGACTATAGGTAGTTAAGTTTTTGGAGAATCGAAAGTTATATGAGGATTTTTTTTACTGTGTGGTAGGAGAGTCAGCACCCCTAACCGCTGCATTGTTCAGGGATCAACTGTATATCTAAGAATTTCACAGACTATATATTCTTCAATTCTATTTTGATATTGTAAATTTATGATGGAATTAACAGAAATAGCAAAAAAACCAGCACTGGCATTCTGCTTAATATGTGCCAGGCACTATTCTGAAGACTTGATATATGTTCCTTTCCATATTAACTTTTGAATCTTCACAATCACCCTATGATATAGATAATATTTTTACCCTCACTTTATAGTTGAGGAAACAGAGGCACAGAGCATGGGAGGAATATTTATCAAAAATCACCCAAAAAAAGCCAGGCAGGGATTTGAATTCAGACATCTGACTGTGGAATCTCTGTTACATATAACCTTTGTTTTGGATGACAGTCAGCTTGTCTGTAAAGTAGCTTGTGCCTTTAACCTTGATCATAAAGCCGAAAAACTCCTTTATTGTGGGTGAGGATAGGAGAGTGGTAACAAGTGCAGTTGTTTCTGTTGCAGCAGCTAACATATACTCAGCAGGTACTATGCTTGTCTGTTCATATGCACTGTCTTAGGAAGTGGCCAGTGCAGTAATTATGCTTAGCTCTGTTTTGCAGATGGGGAAGCTGAAATTCTTTCCTAAGATCCTCAGTAATTTTTCCCAAATCACACAGATAATGAATATAGATCTATGTTTTCAAAATAGGCTGCCTAGCTGCAAAAGCCATTTCTGGACAGTATATTTCTGTATCTCAACTGAATCAACATTGCCATTCTGAAGAGTTCAGACCCAAGTGTTATACCTGACTTCTAATGCAAGGACCGTGGCTACTAAACTCATAGGTATATCTGAAAATATATGTGGACCTTCCAAATTACAGAGGAAACCAAGGTGGTTTGGATGCAAAAAAAAAATGGAATGTAGGCAACATTTTGACCATGGGAGAAGTCCAGAGGAAGGGAGAGGGGACAAAGACCCAGAATAATAAGAACCTGAATTCCCATGCAGGCCATTTCAAATAAAAATGGGTAGTTCTCTTTTCCAGGCTCTCTTCTGCAGAGGGATGCTGCTGTACTATCTCTGGGGCAGACAGAGAAATATTGCAGGGGTGAGTGTGAAGTGAAATGGCTTGAATCCTGAATTCTAGAAAGAATAAGAAGCATTATGACACAGGTGTAAACACAGAAATTCATAGCCATCCTTTAACATCTGTATACCAAGTTCCTGTTTTCAAACCATTACATGATGTGGTGTTGATTCTTTTTAAGCAGAAATGTTTAAAATGATACAGGGACTTGACTGAGTAGAAATGTAAAGACACAGGAAATTGTGCAACATAGTGGTGTAAATTTATTTAATCTCTTCCTTATAGCAAGGCAGTAGATGGCAGAGTTTCAGAATGCAAGCTTTATTCCAGACAGTTCAAACCCATCTCTGGACTTTGGAAAAATAATTTCTCTTAGCCTATATTTTCTCTTCTGTAAATCAAGAAGAATAATAGTATTTATTATTGAATAATAATATTATTCAAGAATGTGGAGAGTAGATGAACTAATGAGTAGGCATTGTTTAGTACCATGCCTGATGAATAGTATATACTCAATAAATAGGACTCACTGTTATTATTAGAAGCAAAATTTAGAATGAAAAAATAGAAATCATATCTATCTCTTTAAAGCCAGATCATATTAAAAAATGTCTATATTCTGAATTTGCATGCTGGACATTGGCCATGAGTCATCCAGAGCTTACAGAACCCCCTGTCCCCATCTTCCACTTCTTCTAAGTTAATGTTACTTTCATCACCACTTAAACAGGAATAATGACAGAGGTCGTCCACGTCACAGGATTGTGTTAAGTACTGAGTGAATTTTACCATATTCCAGCACTTCTGACAATACCAGCACATAGGTGGTCAGGTTGTCTATTATTTAAGGCCCATCTTAAAGTGTCATATCTCTGGCACAGAAATGTCCCAAAGTCTAAAGTCTTCTGACCACCCTTTGGAAATCAGAATTGTTGTAAATGACCACTGCCACTCTTGAGTAAGACAACCCCTTGCTTTACTTGGTACAGTTGTCATAGAAATTGTGCAGGATCTCCTTAGGCTTTCAAAATGTTGCAGTGATGGGATTAAAATGGAATAAAAGGAAACAAAAATTAGATCAAATGAGCTTCTAACCCCCTGGTCTAGTAACAGCTTGCAGTGTCCACCAAAGGTCAGATGCCATAATTTCTCTCTATCGGGAGGCAAAGGAAATGAGGATAGAAGAGCTGCATTCTTCAAAGTGATACTCCTAAAATCTTATGACACTCAAGTTGGGATTCTCTGGTCCACTCCCTCAGACACATGTTAGAATCACTTGAGAAGCTTTCTAAAATATACTATAGCCCAACCACACTCCAGACAAAGTGTAACGCTCTCTGTGGCAGGACCCCTGTGTTGGCTTGTTTGTTTTAATGCTCTCTGAGTGGTTCCAGTATTAAGTCAAGGTTAAGAAATGGGATATAAAAGTTATAATAAGGCAGGTTCTGGGATAGAGACAGAAAAACAAAAGGACAATTGCTTGGATGGATGTAGTGGTTCTATTGTCTGTAAAACTAATGTTCAACATTAAAGGCTCACTTAGCTGCTGCCTGTATCTAGTGGTGAAGCAAATTAACTCAAATGCAAACAGTTTATTTATATGTACACAATCCCATATATTTACTTGAATCCCAAGTGATGCTCTAAAAGCTAATTACAATGAAAAATAAGCCATCCTATGTGTAATTCTGCCAGTTAATTGCCTGGAAGTTTCATTTTATCCACATTCCCAAGTGAAAAAGCTATGACTTTTTCCCCTGAAAGAACAGACAACCTAAGTAGCCTTTGAAAATAGACTCAACCTCACCATTGTCTCTTATCATCTCTTAATCAAATTAAATTTACTAAATGAAACAAACCTAATAGGTTAACATTAATTTAATGTAGGTTTTTCTCTGGTCACCCATCATTGTGTCTTAGAGTTTGTAAACAAAAGAGAAACACTGAGCATCATAGAATTTGGTTCAATAAGGAGAATCAATTTTTCTCAGTTGCCAGTAAGAGAGAATTTTGGAGGTTCCAGGTACCAATGACCTTGTTACTACACCATGAAATCATTTCTGATGGTCTTAAAGCCCTTACATGTCCCATAAAGACAGCTTATATGGCAGAAATCCCCGTTATACAGAACGTTAACAAAAGAGCCTCATTAAGACACATGGCATGTCAGGCTGACAAATAACCTGAGACTCTCTTGAGATTTTTAGTGCTCTTTGTGATGAAAACTGGAGATTCTAAATTATGTTTTCTACTCCTTCCTTCGATTCCTCAGCATCATTTTTAGATTTCCTTATTTACACAGGTTGAAGTGGGAAGAGTAACACCAAATTAAAATCTAACATATCTGTGTTACCAGTGTCCCCCCGCCACCAACCAACAAACCCCTCACCTAGACCCCAGGGAAATTAGGGACAACTGATTGGTAGAGTCAGCTACAATTTTGAAGCATGACATCATCATACATGAATGTATTCTGAATTCATAGTTTCCACCTATTCTTCTTTCCTACTTTCTGCTATTTCCTCACGAGTAACTTCATATTAGACACAGAACAAGTGTATGGTGGAGAGTTATAAAATCACTTAAGGAAAGCACTAGAGGAAAATAAAAATTATTATGTAGGAGATATCAAAAAATACATATAGCTATTTTGTTATTTGATATAAACTTCTGACATTATCAGAATATATAGCATGTGTTTTCTTATGGCAAGGACTTCACTTCTCTAGAGCAGGTTTCATAACTCCAATACCACATGCCTGGTCAGGAGAAAAATATTCTGGAACATTAGTCTAGGGTGTGTGTGTGTGCGCACAACACACACACACCCTAAACAAAAATAGAACTGAAGAGTCTAGATTTAAATAATTTTGCACTGGAAGGCTATTAGACCAATAACCATTGTAACCATTGAGATGAGCTTTTGATAAATCCTTGGATCAGAATCTCTTACAGTGGTTGTGAAGAAAAAGGGGATGCATTGGCTTGAACTGCATGTCAATACATTAAGGCTGAGGTTCAACAACATTTTTAGAAAAGAAAGTGAATCTTATTTCTTTGCAAAGAAATCGTGCTTCAGTGAAGGTGTATGTATCTAGACAAAGGATTTCAATTGGCAAAATATTTATGAGACCCTAGTTTAAAAATCAGGACTGTCAATCCCTTCTCCCTATTGGTTATTAGCCAGCAGTGGTCACAATTCAAAGATGATATTGTCCTGTCTGTTTCTGAGTGATCGTTCTCCCTTCACTGATCCTGTTTTGATAGCTCTTGTACCATTTAAATCCTCAATTTCTTAGGGATTTGCCATCACTCATTCTCACATTGTTTTCAATCTCAATTTAAATTGGCTCTGCCTCTTGCATTGTTTTTCCAAATACTCTTCTTGTTAAACAGGAGTTTCCCTCTCCAGAATTCTTATGAAGAACAAGCCCATGTTCCTTCTCAAAATGTTTCAGGGCCATACCTTCACTTAAGGAGTGAGAGATTTAAGAAATCCTCCCTAAAGACAAGGAAAGAAAATAAGACTACCCATATGCTTTTAAAACACTCAAGAGATTTAATGGCTGAATAAATATTTGTTTTAAATTACAGAACATTCATTTTTTTTTAAGTTTTGCACCCTGAATTTAATCAAAGTGAAAGTAGCTGAACTTTGATTGCAAAAAAAATCTATTGCTGAACATTCTGCTATTTTGCAGAGAAACTAGAAATTTAGCTTCTTATATGAAATTAGATTGTGACACATTAAATTTTTGAAAACCTCAAGGCAGGCCAATATCTAATAATGCACCCTCACTTTATTGGCAGTTTGAGTCCTGTGATGTAACATGTAGAAGATACTTAATAAAAATGGCTTCTTACTTTTCTCACTTTGATCTGAATTATTAGGATAAATATTTAAGATACACCCATTGTTTGAAAATAAATTATCAAAAAAACACAGAAGCTAAGTGTCATTTGTTTGTATTTGAAATACAACAAGGGGAGTGTTGACATCTTATGGTCTGGCCAACACCAGAAAAGGAATATAACTTTGCACTACTTGGAGCTCCTCTAGACCCTGGTGGCCACCTGATGGTTCAGCAACAACCGAAAATATACATGCAAGTAAAGACTAAGACTGTCATAAATGCAGATCCAGAATGTAGTGGGGAATAATCAATACCAGAAACTGATGGTGTGGAAGCCCCAACTGTGAGTTAATGAGCACTTTGATGAAAAGAGCCAGGTGGGTTTGGAGAGGGACTACCAATCTTTGGTGCTCCTCCAGGCATGTGCTCAAATGCCATTTTTACTAATTGCTAATCACATGACAAATAGCCTAGAATGGAAGTAGTAGGCAGTGCAAAATTGCAGGGTATAAAGAAATTTCAAGGCATAATACAGCATAATACAGCATAGCCTTGTTGTCATGTAGAGGCAAGTGAAAGCTGAACTGGAAAAATACAATTTGGGAAATAAACTACAAAGACCTGCATAAAACAAAGGTTGAATTAATAAAATGAAATAGCACAAACAGTCAGATGGAAAAAAATAAATCCAGCACTGAAGAAATTGGTGATTAGAAAAAAGAAGTGAAAGACACAAAGGAATAGCCTCAATAAGAAGCTAAACCCAGGAACCTGTTGGAAAAGACAAAACTTATTTGAAAAACTGTCCAGGTTTATAAAGGAAGCCAGTTGTGCAGGGCCCCCAATCTGACTGCAGGCAAATCTCCCCTGGAGATAAAAATGAATTTGTTTGGCTTCAGTCTCAGTGGGAAAAAATTTGGTCCCTCAATACGTAAAGTTTACATATAATGTATCTTCCCAGTTTTAAATTGGAAGTTGCCACTACCATGTATTGAGTACCAGCATGCTGCCTATGAAGAAGAGTCAGCCTTGCAAACTGTGGCCAAGAGAATATTGCCCCAAATGGTGAGACTCATACAGGAAGTTGAAAAACAAGAATGAGGGGACAAATAGATGTGTATGCACATTGCATTTAAAATGATGGCAAACAGGACCCACTCTGTGCCCAGACAGGATCTTGTGGGGTGTCTCTACCTTGAGGGGGTCTCCAAAGACTAGTAAGTTTGATCTTCTGTTTTATTTGCTTAATGTCTCTAATGCCCACTGAATTGCAAGCACCATGAAGACATGGGTGTCACTTTTGTTCACTGATACAGTTCTAGCCCTTAACAGAATGCCTGGCACATGGTAGGCACAGAAAACATGTTTGTGGAATAAATAAGTAAATGAATTACAAAATGAATTAAATCCAACAGCTCACTGTGGCCTAGTAACAGTAACTACTGTATGATGAATAGCTACTATGTGCCCAGCTCTGATAATATTAAAATTCTATGAGGGAAAAAGATATTATCATTTTCTCTATAGATGAGGAACTGAGGTTAAGAGAGTGTGAGGAACTGAATTAAAGTCACAAACTTGTAAATGGCACAAGTGAGATTTGAACTGGAGCTAGTTAACTCTAAAAGCATACCCCTTTCTTTATACAATTCAGTTAGCTTCATCCAAATGAGTTTAGCGATTGTGACTGAATCTATTCAAAGAAACGAAAGACTTAAATCCAGGTTATTGACTCTAACCTGTCTGCTCATTTTGTTATATCCAATAGTCTGCATACCTGCTTTGTTTTCCTCCCCAAAGCCCTGGCAAACAATGCCTCTTGAGCATATTTTACTCATCAGCCCCAGCACACTGGCTGTATAATAAATGTTGATGTCAGAGCTACCATAAGAGACAGAAGTCATTTCATTTTACATCAAGACACAAGTTACCATCTGGAAGACCAGATATGCCAATCTTAATTTGAGACCAGATTTTCAAATCTAACTCCAATGTGAGGGAAATGCTTATCAGCATTCAAACTGAAAACGTGGGTTACTCTGCCTAGCAAACATTCATTTTTGCTAGGATACTTGTTCATGAGTGAAAGCAAATGGATTCTGCAAACAGCTAGAGCCCATTTCTGTATTGGTTCAAGCTCTTGTTTGACAGGAATAGAAACCCATTTGAGAAAGAATAAAACACAGGAAGGGAAATTTATTACAAGGATATACAGTGTCTCCTTGAACCTGAAGGCAGCAATGCATCTAAGACTCCGAAGAGACCAAAGACAGGGTCTCTTTCCTCTCTGCATCTCTACTCTTCAAACTAGTGAAACATAGCCATTCAAAAATTCTGTAATTAAATCCAGTTATTGAGGAGACCCACCAGATGGATACAGGAATTCCAAATCCCCTTTGGTTCACCTTGGGTCAGTTGTCTAGTTCTTGCCAGTCAACTAAAACAAGGAGGCAGGGGCTGCATTTTATGAATATGGTTGCTTGCACGGTAAACATATGGCTAGAGCAGAGCAGTAAGGAGCTTGTCTCTTTAAGGAAGAAGCGAGTGAGGGAGAGCGGATTCTTTGCAAATTAACCACTCTCACTTGTCCTCTGTATTGTTACCTATATATACTTATAAAAAGGAAAATATCCCTACTGCATATAGTCAAATTCAGAGAGGAATTTGGAGTGAGAGCTTACCAATTATTAAGGTTTTAACAGACTAATATGTATTAGAATAAACTGGCTCTTTGAGCATTCTAGAATTCAGGATGCCTTTATGCATAAAATGGCTGTTAAAAACTACATAGCCATTCCGTGTTCTATAACCACACCCCATCTTTTCTGAAGATCACCACGACATGCCAGCACCATGTTAACCTTTATGATTTGTGTTGATGGAAATCGTTTACTTCCAGATGTCCTGCTTGTTAAGTTACTTTTTGTGCTTTCTTGCAAGATAAATGTCACCATCCCTGCTAGGACCTTGAGCTCAGCCCTTTCATGTTATCTCAACGAGCTCAGGAGCTCTGTCTGTATACAGGTTTTGTGGATCACATTATGTCCAGCTCCTCTTATCTCCCTGCCTGTAAAATCATCATCCAGTGAGTGGAAAAGTAAAAGAAAAGCATTATCTCCAACCACCTTTCTGTCTTGGTGATGGCATCATTACCTCTCCGTAGGCTAATCACATTCCAGAACAATTATATTTGGAGATGCATTTATCTGGTGCTGTTCTTATCAAGACTGAATCTTTAAAGAGAAGATCCTCCTTTGACATGACTCAACCAGATTTTTGTCCAGTGCTCCCACCTGAACTCTAATCCTCCCAAGCATAAATAGCTTTCTTGCTCCTGTGTTTCACTCTGCTTGCTGATCAGCTCTTGTCATTGAGGGCAAGAGCTTCCTTTTGGTCTGAACACATCTCGTTTCTATTGGGTATCCTACTCCAGACAGTGATGTTATCATATGACAATGTCTATTGAGACTTTCTGTTACCCTCTTAACAAATTCTAAACCTGTTTCTATTAAAATGTAATTAAAATAATAGGTTCTGGATTAGGTACATAAAGTACATTTGGGACCTACTCAGTATATATTGCACATATTCCATACAAGTCACTGAGCAGAGAGTGGAGATAAATCAGATGTCATCCTGACCTTTTGGGACTAATAATGTGTATATTCTGTATATAAATAAGTCCTATGAACTCTCACATCTGGGAAAAGTTAACATCAGATTAATTTATAGACAGTTTCCAAGGATCACTATGAATCATTTTTCCTCATTCAACTCAACTCATTAAAATAGATATGAAACCTGTTTTATCATTTTTAACATTCTTAGTTAATAATACTAATACTATTTTTGAGTGTTCTCTATGTATAAGGCTCTTGCTAAGTATGACACATACACAAGTGATTCACATGTGTCCAGATTTGAGACCTTTGCTGTAGCCCATTTTTTAATATATGCATATATAAAGATCCAACAGATTATTTTCATGTAGAATTAAGGGTGAAGTGTCTGCTTTTAGCTCCATCCCAGTTCAAAAGGAATGAGAATCTCTGGACAAGTAGTCCAGGCATCTATATATTTTTAAAGCTTCCCAGAAACATTGACAATATTTCTCCCTTAATTACATGATGTTTTCCACTAACCTTTCACTCCATTTCACATTCTGTCTTCTGTCTTCCAGACTTTAGCAGGTTGTGAGCCTGAATCCCAAATTCTCAATCTCTATCAATTGTATGACATTCCTGAGCTGAAAAAGGACAATGCAGTGCAGAGTTTAAGTGCCTTGCCATTTACCCTTGGAATCTAATATCCTGAGGTCGTAGCCTAGTGCTGTAATTTACTGTGTGAGCTTGGGCAGGTTAGCCTCCCTGCACCTCAGGTTCTTCATCTGTGAAATGGAGATAATAATAGAGCTTACCTTACTGGGATTCTTTCCCCTGAGGATTAAATGAGAGAATGCATGCATCTAGGTTGTTATAAAAAAGATGGAGAAAACTGCTCTCCACATTGTTTGCCATGGAAGGGAAAAATCTTTCACTTGTTATTTCGAAAGCATTTCCAGTGACTATAAAAACCATGGTGTTTCCTTGGAATAAATCCTGGTCAGAATAAAGTCTTTGGTAAATCAAGTTATTATGTGTTTTTAGATGAATTCTCAACCATCACACATTGTATAAGCGTGTGTGCTCTATAATAAGTCATTCTTAGAGTTCTCTTGATCTAAATAACATAGATCAGCCCTGTCTATCTTTATCAATATCATCATGAGTTCATCTTCCTTCAAATAATCTCACAACATTGAGAGAACTTACACAGTGACTTATAAGTAGTATACAAGAAAACTGCATAGTAATGGTAGAAATCAAAGATTAAGCTAATTGATTCAACAATTGTCTACATTACAAAATGCTCACTGTAAGTGTAGTTGCCAACTGTCACCGAAAGATATTATAATATCATTGACTGTATCCTCTGTGCTATACCTTTCATCCTTGTGACTTACTTACTTTATAATGGGAAATACTTCATTGTATCCTCTTTACCAATTTCTCCTGTCCCCCCTTCTCCCTGCCCTGTGGCAATCTTGAAACCAATATAATATTGCATATCAACTATACTCCAATAAAAAAAGATAAAGCTAATTTAAATTCTTCTAAATTTGCCACCTGCCTCATCTTGATCTAATTATGGATGGTGTATGTTCTCAAAAATGAAATACATTATGTTTTATTTTAACTTCAGCTATAGACTGGCTTTCATCTGGCATTTAGTAGCATTCTAATGGAGCTGCTAGTAGGTAATGATCAGTGTCAAGGTGAGTGGCTGTAAAGACAGACTCCAAAGCTTGAGGACCTGGGTAGGAATCCTAACTCTTAAGCTTATTAGCTGTGCAATTGTGAGTGGAGAACCTAATAACTTCGGGCCTGTTTCAACATGTCAAATAGAGATAATGATAGTTTCTATCTTATGACAGCTGAGTAAGTTAATCTGTCTGAGGCACGTATCACAATATGTGGAGTATTGTAAACGGTTTCAAATCTTTGATGTCATTAGGTTTATTTGTAATATTCCTATTAAGCTTATCTATAAACCTTTACAAATTATAGCATGTGAGCCAAATTCAACTCACCTCCTGTTTTTCTAAGTAAAGTTCTATTAAAGTAAAGTTCTGAAGTTCAGACACACCCATTCATTTACATATTGTCTGTGGCACATTAGCAGTTTGAGTAGTTGGGAGGGAGATTACACGGCTCCTGAACATATTTACTATTTGGCTCTTTACAGAAAAAGGTCGCTGATCTCTGCTATAAGCAAGGAACTGGGAACTGTGCTAAATTTAATCCCCACAGCATTAGAAATATCTGTCTGTAACACTGGATAGGTACTACCATTTTCCCTATTTTGCATAAAAAATAAAGACTCAGTGTTATTATGTAAAATGTCTCAAGTCACATAACTAATAATTTGCAAAGCTGGACCTTGAACCTTTTTTTTTTAATGCCAAAATCCACATTCCTAATCATATTTCTCAGGTTTGGTTAGGTAGTTCTTTGATGACATGTAGTGACTGTGGTCTTTACTACTGTTTTACTTTGCATCTAATCTCATGTAGATGGCACAAGAGCACATATTTGAAAAGTCCACATTTGAGCTAATCTGTCCCATTTCACCTGTTTTGAGAATTCATGCAGGATGCTATGCACTTGATCTAACCTCACAAATCCAGGTGAGCCTGGCCTGGCTACAGATGGGTTTTCCTATCTCCATCTTTGTTGACCACCATCCTCCCCCTTCACCAATAGTATTAGCTTCACCAACAGTGTTAGCTAGCAACAGAAGGCTAGCCATGTAGCTGATGAATTAATTAGTATTATAGCCAGTGCGAGGGTGGGGTGAGCTCTGATGTATGCGGCCACCGCAGCCCTGAATGGTCTGTTGGTGCCAAGCACCTGCAGCCATCCACAGTGCTAGAAATTCCACTGGGGTCAGCCTTGGGGCCACACCCTTTGACCTTTGGCTGGTGCCCCCTGGCAGTGGGGGCTTTGTGACACCTCCCTGTGTGACATCCTGACTGCCCTAGTGGGGCAGCTCAGTGTGTGTTTGGCCTGAGAGGAGGCAAAAGCAAAGGTGACGCTCTCCTAGTTTTATGCTTTACTCTCATATCATTTGGCACACAACTGATTTTCGTCATGAGCAATGTCCCTCAAAAGTTGCACACCCCACTCCGCAGCCATCCCCAGCCCCACCTTCACTGCCCTCTGGTCCTTCCCACCTGGGACTCTGCCCCTCCTGCCAAGAAGCACCCCGCTTCTCCTGCACCTGCTGACCGCCCTGGTCTCAGCCTGTTCCACCAGGATTGTGTGTCTTTCCCAGCTGGCTCTTCCACCGAGCCCCAGAGGCAGAATGCTGCCCAGCAGCCCAGATGCTCCCCTCCAGGTGGCTTCCCCTTGAACCGGAGAAGCCAATGCTCTCAGCACATAAGTCCACAACGTCTGGACATTTGAAAACCACAAGGATCCCTCCACCTCCAGGGTAGAAATGTACTCTCCTGCATTTACAACCTGAGCAGGTCGCCAAGGCTAAGAAGTCAGTGCCAGCCAGTGACCTCCCCCTTCCTCACCCAGAGGTGGAGGTCCAAACAGAACCCAGAAAAGGGAGGACCGAGGAAGAGGAGGAGGACCATGTACGGCTCAAGGGCAGGATGGTGAGAAGAGGGGCCCCAGTGGCAGTGGGGATGTGTCATCGACATCTAGGCCCCTAGACACCAGCAGAGTTCTCACCTCCCTGGAGTGCCGTCCCGACCCTCTGGACCACCATCCGAGGCACCCGGAAGACAGCTCAAGGGAGACCCCCCAGATGTCTCTGGTGAGCTCCTCCTCTGAAGACCACATGGTCGCCGCTTCTGGCAGCCCTTCCAGAGAAGTTCTGCCTCATGCGAAGCTTGGGCCAGAGACAACAGTGCTCTCTGGCCAACGCCATGCTGCTCCCGGCTGCCAGAGAGGTCAACAGGGAAAATGCCCTGTGAAGATCGGCGGAGCTGTGCAGACCACCCACCGTCCGGGAAGAAGATGCAGGGCACGGTGCGTGCAGGCACCCCCTCAGGGAGCTCTTTGCCTGGAGCTGCCGACCGTGCACCCTGCAAACAGAAACCCACTGAACTTCCTTGCTTAGCTGTCGGCCAAAACCTGGGTAACCTGGAGAACAGCACTGCCTGCCAGACAAACAAGAACTCAGAGGATAAAACAGAGGTCAAGGCTGATGGCAGTGCCACTCGGCCTGCCCCTTCCTTCTCCCCACCTGCCCGGGAGAGGGCAGGCTCCCTGTTCTTGACCACTCACACCTCAGTGGTCCCTGCTTCTATCACCAACCTGTCTGCCAGGCGCCTGATCCCACTTGTCCCTCCACTTTGCCCCAAATCCAATACTGATCAGGAACCAAGAAACATGGCCCCCAACTTCCTCCTCCTCCTCCTCCTATGCCGGCTGAGGCTCCTCTTGCTCTTACTCCCAGTCGCATAGTGGGAATTCTACCAAAGGAGAAGGAGGGCCTTTTTCGTTCAGTCACAGCTACAGCATCTCCTACTTCTACAGCATCACCTCCCCACACCTCCTTGCAGCAGCCTTCCTGCCTGAAGTCCTCTCGGTCACCTATGTGTGTAGATTCTCACCCTCCTTGTTTCTCACATGCCCCTGTTCCAGTGGCTTCCCTCAGTAACTCGGTTCTCAGTGTCCAGGCAGCCACTTCCACTGCATGCCCTCCCACTGCGGCTGCCCAGACACCTGCAGGCTTGCCCTCCCCACCTATTTCAGATCCTGCTATGGACATGGACACGACTCCCCCTTCTCATGCTGTCATCTTCACTTCTCCAGACTCCACGGGGAGATTGCTCCCATGTCGGCTGCAGTGTGGACCCCAGGCACCCTACAGAGGGACCCGTCTCCACCAAGCCCACTTTACAGATCCCAGCCACAGCCACATTTTTAATGACCCCAGAGGCCCCCAGTCCACCCCTCAGCCCACAGTTATGCTTCCTATCGGGCCACCATAGAATGCCACTCTCCCCAGGGCTCCTGCCCTCTCTGGGTTGCCCCTCATGGCATCTCAGTCCACCAGAACGTGGCAGGCAGCACCACTGCAGACTTCAACCAGACTTCACGATGATGCTATGGACACAACACCACCTTCCCAGGCTGTTACTTTTCCAGTCTCCCCCTGTCTCTGGGAAGAATCACTGCCCAGTTTACATGGCACCACCTGGATCTCAGAAGAAACCGTGGGGGGAGTGGCAGTATTGTCTCAGCTCATGTCTCCACCTCTTTACCTTCCACAGCTGCCAGCAGACAAAATGCAATTTCCACCCTTCTCTCAAAGCTGGCAAACCCAACAATTCTGAGCACTTTTCAGAGCTGTGATGGGGAGCAACCTAAAAACTCCTGTCTGTCGGGAAAGTGGGTGGCCCCAGGCTCCCCTGCTGCTCAGTCACCCAGACGCAGCAGAAAGCCATCAAACTTCACAGGTTTCACATTGCCAGTTCCTGCATTTGGACCACGGTCAATGCGCAGCCAGGCTTTGGTGTTCCCAGTGGCATAGCCACCACTAATGGATTTACAGTTGCTATCAGAACATTTTGGGGAGGATCATTCTGAACTCCTTTAACAGCTATCTGGAAAAACTGGCTGTGTGATATATTCCTTGGATCAAGGAGATGTGTGTGGTTTTAAGACAATCTTTGCCTTAATTTTTCAATAATTTTCTCTAAGCCTAAACATAGTAGGTAATTGACAGAGCTTTTTAAGTTCATATTTTTTAGCAGAGGAAGCATGTAAAAAGCTTTCATCAGCCTGGTTTCTTTGTAGCAAAAATATTTTATTCATTTTAATACCATCTTAAATTACTATCTCATTTTTCTGTCTATTCTGAATAAGCCTGCATTGAATATCTTTGTACATACAGCTTTGTAAACTTGTCCAAGGATATTGGTAGAAAAAGACTTTGAGTATTGGTATTACTGGCTTGAAAAGGATGTCCATTTAAATATCAGTAATTGCTGCCAAATTATATTCTTTTAAAAAAAAGTCAACATTTCCCCAATTGTGTTCAAGAGTATCTTTTTCTATGTACTTTCAACTCTGGATAGTAATCTTCTTTATCATTTTTTAACAAGCTGGGAAAAATATTTCTAGATTTATTTTACATTTTGTTGTTATAAGTGAGGGTCTTTGTTTTAGCTATTTATTTTCAGAGTAAAAATCCTGTTAAGATGGGGATTTTATAGAGTAGGAATTCAAAAACTACAGTGTCTGCTTCTTTTTAAAATAAATTTTTAAACTGAAACATATGGTGACAAAACCATACAAGTAATGAGTGAAGAGTTCAATGAACCTTGATGAACTGAACTCACTCATGATACCATAGTTCACATCAACAAATTGAATATTGCCAGTAATCCAAATATATGGTGGTGCCTTCCTGTCACTGCTCCCTTTTCCCAGGTAACTACTTTCCTAATTTCTAATACCAGGCATGAGTCTCACCTTTAAAAAAAAAACTTTTATTTAAATTCATTAATATGCTATATCCTCTTTGGTGTCTGGCTGCTCTCACTGACTTGCTGCATTAGCGGTGGGTGGCTCACTCACATTGTTGTGTAGTAAATACCATGATTTGGTCCTGCTGCTGGTGAACATCTGAGTCTTTTCATCAATATAGCTGCTGTGAACATCCCTGAACATGTCTTAGATGGATGTATTCACTCTTCTTGGGTATAGACCTAGAAGAAGAATAACAATTTTTCATAGAATTTTAAACAGTTCTTTTGAAACACTGCTTCGATCATGTCATTTTACTCAATGTCCTTAGAATAAATGAAGACCATTTTAACATGGACTTTAAAGATTTTACCCCAGTTTATCTTTAATTCTCATCTCTAGTGGCACTTTCCCCTATGTTGACCTCAGTACTGTCACTAGTAGCCATACCAATTGCTTTGCCTCTTTGCTTACCCCAAAACCTCTTCAAAGAGTAGACCTGGAAACTTCTCAATTCTTCTTTGCCATGTGGGCTGGGAAAATCATGCTCATCTTTTAGAAACCTTCCCCTACCCTCCAAATTGAAGTTAGGTTCCCTTTCAGGTCCTTATCAAAATCATAGCATTTACATCTCTCCATTGGATTTTTTTATGTGTCTGTCTTTCCCACTGAACTATACATATCTTGAGGATATTTATATTGTTGTATCCTCTTGCCTAGCACAGTGATGGCAAACTGTAGGTAGTCATCACAATATTTGTTGAATGAATGATTGTGTAAAGAAACATGAAAATCACTTACATGCCTTAGTACTTAGAACTGCCGGCTAAAATAAAAACCTACGAAAACTGAATTATTTTACTTGAGTGTCTAGGAACTCTTCAGTACAGCAGTTCTTTCTGTACATCCACTTCTACCTTACTTTCCACTCCAGCCTGACTTGCTTACTATGCTGTGTAACTCCCAAAACTCTCCCAATATAATCAAATATACCCTGAACTAAAGAAGTACTAAAAATTTTAGACCGAAGTGATTAATGACTTTGTACAACTTCATTACTGTGCATGGCTGTATATAGAAGATCTCAGGTAGAACCCCATCTCCAATCCTTCCTAACTGTGCCCTTGGATAAGTGTTGCCAAGTCCCAGTTTGTCTATTTGCAAAATGGGTAGTAATAATAACTTACATCTTTGGTTGTTGTAGGATTAAAAAAAACTCAGGTCTGAAAGGCCAGTCTCTATGATCTACAGAGCTAATGGTTTCATGCATACTCTCTGAGATAAAGGAAGGGTGGAACAAATCCGGCTTTCTTTTATTTAGCAGCAAAAATGCTAATTTCCCTCTGTGATTCCTGTTATCCAAGGGCTATGTAAAAAATTAAGAGTTTGAATGCAGCTAGAACAGAGACTGGCAAACTTTTTCTGTTAAGGGCAAGACTGAGGTTATTTTGTAGGTACTTAAATAACATGGTCTAGAGAAAACAAAGCTCCACAAAATTTTATTGCTAAAACTTGAAATATAATAATAATAGAGTAAAATTGATTCTCTTTCTAATCTTCCAACTCAAAGAGCAGCAGTATCCCTCAGCATGCATTGAATTTACTCAGTTCAGCCACATATGGTTGCGAAGGAGAGAGCTAGAGGCAGTAGCAAATGCATAACAATTTACATGGCGCTCCCCTCACCCTTCTCCCCAGGAATGCCCTGGAGTGGACAGGGCTGGCCCTCCTGAGTCTGCCCATCTCCACTTAATTTTAATTCTTTCTGCCTCCTACCCTGTAAGTACCTCCCTAGTCTAATGGGGAAGTCAATGATTTCCTAATGTAATTTGATCACTGTGGTTTCTGACTATTCTACTGCATGGTTTTTAAAATTAACTCCATTGAACAGATCAGGAAATTGAGGGCTAGGGTAATTTATCAAGGATTCCACAGTTAAATTGATCCCAGAACTAGGAGTAAAATTGTTCCCTGAATGATCAGCATCTGTTGTCTTGACAGCTATTTTATATTGATTCTCTAAGCTTCCAAAAAAGACATGTTAAAAAGAAAAAAAAAGCACAATGGATTTAGGGGTGAGGGATTAGAAGGTGAAAAATTGTTGAGCAGGCAGGAAATGACATTCTAGGCTGAGACAAAGACCTAAGGCAAAGTATGGAGTAAAAAAGGTGAAAGGCATTCTGTCTGCCATAGACTTCTCATGAAGATCTTGTACCTTCACAAGTATGTGGAGAAGTAGCATCCTTCCAAATGCCTTTCACGCATGATTGACTGCAGTGGAAATTGGGTATGAGCCAGCTCGGCCTCCTCAATAGCTTCAGTTGCCACATTGACCCAATTAACCTGAATGTAGTTTGCTGTGAAGAAGAAAACTTTAGCCCTAGGATGAAATTTGGCCAGCTTTTCCTTAATGTTATTTCATTACAGTCATTAATTTACATGACTGTTTCTTCAGGGAACTCAAAGTTTTAGTGACCATATTCTGCTTTTCAGATTATCACTCATAAAATGTTTGCTGAAAAACTGACATCTAACCAAAGAATGGCCATTTTTCACAGGCTTATCAGTCCAGCGTCACTCATTCTTTATGTATGGCATAACTTAAAAAATAGTTTAATATCTTGAAGATTGCATTCTTTTACATTAGCTGGGATCATTTCTCTCATTTAGTATAAACAATTTAAAGTCTAAATTAATCTATTTCTACATATACCTTCTACTTTGCTCAAATGACAGTTAATCAATATTGTTTGGCCATAAAACTGTTAAGGTCTAATTTACATCACTTTAGTGTTGAAATAGTTTATTCATATCAGTCAATCTAATTAAAACATCAAAAGTCATAATGACTATGAAGTTTTACAGTTTGAGTCAGGCTGTACTGAGCAGTTCATATTTATTACTCCACTTACTCTTTGCAATTATGTTATGAAGGAGGTGTCCTTATAACCCTATTTTACAAAGCTTACAGAGTTTAAGAAAGGTATGGTTTATATGACTTACAACCAGTAGAGTTGGCATTTGAACCTCCATTTGTTAGAGACAGAGCCCAGCAGACTTCACCATAGTGTTTTGCCAATCATTTCATGGCTTTCTATTTGGGATTTCTTAGCAACAGGTCTCAACCATCTAGTTGACTATAAGTCAATTCAACTGACTGTTTAACTATCAATTGCTAGGAATCAGTGTACTAGGAAACCGAATGTTTGGACTTCACCTGCAGCAGAAGTCTTGGAAAATCAGTATCTAATTAACTTTCTCTTCCAATTGCTCTTAGAAAATTTAAAGATATTCAACAATACTTGTGGGCCCATATGCGTATAAGCATGAAAAAATTCAGACATTTCATGATAAAGGATTGGATAATGATATTATTATAGTAACAATAATAGTAACAAAAACAACTACCCAGTTTGTGCTTACTATGTTCCAGGCACTGTGCTTAATGTTTTATGTGCACTTTTTTATTCAGTCTTCACAAGAACTCTATGAAGTACAATGTTAGAACCCTAAAACTTAATTCCTATAATAATTATAGAAAGATATTTAGTCTTTTTCCCTAGTTCTTGGGTTGCAGCTGCTAGAACCCTTGGTGTTGCCAAAGGAAGAAGAAAGATTTTTGTATGTTAATGAAACTGGTGGCTCAAGGGGCCTTAGATAGTTCAAGATGGGGGGCTGCTTACCAGAAAGACCAAGGCATGATTGGAGGACTGGACCTTTCAGGCTTACCCTCTGAAAAGGAAAAGGGAAGGGCTAGACGTTGAGTTAATCATGAGGCCAACGATTTATTCAATCACACTTGCGTAATGAAACTCCATAAAAACCACTAAATGGCAGGTTATGCCTTGTGCTGAGTACTCAGGATAACATGATAATGAAAACAGATATGGTCCTTGCCTTAAATGTTTTTTTTAACTTATTAGAGGAAGCAAATAATAATAATAAGTACAAACATGTAGAATTTCAGTTGTGAAAGTGCTGAAGTGCAAATGTGTCTGAGAGTCAAGAATGGGAAGAAAGTATGACTCACCTAATTAGGGAAGTCAGGAAGGCCTCCCAGAGGAGGTGGCACTTAGGGTGGTATCTAGTTCAGTGTTAGCACCTAACATGGGGTCACAAATATAACAAAATTTGTAGAAAAGCAGAAAATGTAATGGCAGAGAATCTTTTTGATGCCTTTAGTGTTAACTGTAGTTTGTGATTATTATAAATGGCAGAAAAATCTTATTCAAACTCAATCATAAAAAATAAATGTATGGACTAAAGTGCAGCTTCCAGCTTGAGGCATAGCAGCATCAAGAAGCACCAACAACGGTGTGAGGGCGCACCTCACTTGACTTCCCTCTGTTGACTCCGTCCATTTACTGGCTTTTCTATCATGGTACTAAAAAAGTGGCATGCTACAGATTTACATCTTTTCATCAAGAACACCTACATAAAATAATATTTTCCCAAGAATAAATGTTTTACAATTGGATCTTATTTTGTACGGCTTGGGCCAGGTCCCAGCCCTTGCAGTAATCACTTGGTCCCTAGAGTAATCACTTATGATCCCCTTTGCTAGGCCTGAGTTTTGCTCCCTCTCCTGGATTGAGGGTAGAACTGTACCTCCAAATCTCCAAGAGCTGGGAATTGGGGAAAAGGTCATTAACTCCCCAAGGGAAATCAAGAAGCAGTGGTCATTACAAGTGGGGCTGTTTGCTGGGCAGGCAGAGAGAACAGGGGCATGCCTACCACCAAGTATCAATTGTTAGTAGCATTAAGGACTGCCACTGTTAACAATATTAATGGCAACAGTACAGTCAGTCCTTGTTTTATTATACTTCACAGATAACTGTATTTTTTACAAATTAAAGGTTTTAACAACCCTGCATCCAGCAAGCCTATTGGCAACATTTTTCCACAGGATTTGTTTACTTTGTGTCTCTGTCACATTTTGGTAATTTTCACAGCACTTCAAGCTTTTTCATTATTACCATTTGGTTACGGCGGTCTGCAATCAGTAATTACCACTCACTGAGTGCTCAGATGATGGTTAGCATGTTTTGGCAATAACGTATTTTCAGTTAAGGTGTGTGCATTTTTTTAGGCATAAGGCTATTGCATACTTAGTAGACTACAGTATCACCAAAACATAACTTAGATGTGCATTGGGAAACCAAAAAATTAATCTGACTCCCTTTTTTCTGATACTAGCTTTATGATGGTGGTCTGGAACCAAACTCACAATATCTCTGAGGTATGCCTGTATGAAGAATAAACACTTCTTTGATATATGTTCCTTATTGCTCTTACCCATACAAATTCATTTTACATTCCCAGCATGTTGAGAATATACCCAGCCTGCTTACCCAACTCAGAAGATAAAACTAGCTCCGTGGTTTGAAATGAGTATGAGATTCCCAAAGGACAGGATTTCTAGTAGGACTAACAGCCTACCCTCAGCCCACAGGTCCACGCTGAATGCTGTCATTAGAGGGGCTCCTGCACTCATGCAAGCACTCCTTCCCTACTGCTGGCCCGCTCAGAGAAGGTCCATTAAGTGAAGCTCATTTCTAGCACAGATGGTCTCCAGTAGCTTAATGTCTGCCTGGTGGCCAGACTTAGTGATTTTGGATGGCCTTAGACTTCTGATCACATCCATGCAGCCAGAAAGGAAATGAAACCTTGTTTATCATCTTGATAAACAGTCCCTTTCAATGCCTCTGGACACTGTATGTAAGTCAGTAGAGTCAAATACCATTAAATTGTCATCACTGTCAGAAAGAGAAGTAATACGTTTTTCTACCTGAGTCATAGTTAATGACTTCTACAATGTGTAACACAAATCTGTTTCTGTTTGCCTTCTTTTCCCCAAAGTGTGAGTTTTTTTATCTCCCTGGCTGTGAATGTGAGGCATAATCTCATGATATAAATAAATATATACTTTTGTTATTACCTCTCAGCTAAACCAATAAAATATCAAGATGACAGGAGGCAGATCTTGGATTGGATAAAGTATATGCTCAGAGAAGGAAGTTAAGCAGCTATATGTCATGCTAGTTCTTCATGGAAGGCACAGGTTTGAAAGACTGTATTCCATGGGTGAAAGCCTGGAAGATAGTTCTACCCTAGTTATTATTAAACATATTTATAGACGTTATTTACACAGTCCTAAGGGAGTAACACACTTGTTTTACTTTCACCATCTTAAAGAATAATATATATTAGTCAGATTAGTCTGTGTTAAGCTTCAACAAAAAAAAACCCAAAATCTCATTGGCTTAAAAAACCCCAAAATCTCAAGGTTTTCTCTTGATCATGCAGCACATGCCCATTGTGGTTCAACAGTGGGGCTGTGTTTGTAGGGGTTACTCAGGGACTAGCACCCCTGGAGCAGCCACCATCTAAGATAAGGGTCCACAAATTATCGCCACTGGCCAAATCTGTTTTGTGTGGCCCATGAGCCAAAATGGTCTTTATGTTTTTAATGGCTATAAAAAAATCAAAAGGGGAGTGTTTTGTGACACACTAAAAAATGACATCAAATTCAAGTTTCAGTTTCCATAAATAAAATTTTATTAATATACAGCCACACTCACTTGTTTATATATTGTTTATGGCTGCTTTCGTGGTAACAATAGTTTGATAGTTGCTACACAGACTACATGGTCTACAAAGCCAACAATATTTACTGTCTGGACCTTTCTAGAAAAAGTGTCGACTCTTGATCTAAAATATTTCTGGTTGTCCCACCAGCAAGAAGAGAACCCCAAGGGTCTTGCAGAGGGAATGACAAGCACAGCTTGGAAGTGATAGGTCACTTCCATTCACAGAAATAGTCACTTGGCCACGCTTCCACAAGGGCACAAGAAGCTGCTGTAAGCCTAGGAGGAGGAGAGCCAGAGACATGTAGCAGCCCTATTGGCTGCCACAGCTGGACATGGTTGCATTATTCTTATACTTCAGCACTGTTCTAAGTACTTTGCCTGAGTTTATCCTTGCGTCCTCAGGACAGCCTGATTATGGGAGCAGTAGTATGATTTTTTTAATATTATGTTCCCCATTTAACAGATGGTGAAAGCTTTATTTCATTGTAACTCTTGCCCTAATGACAACAGTAGAATACAACTTATTTATTTGAGATCATAGCCTGGAGAAGTTGAAGCACACTGATGCTGCAATTCACTTTCCAGAAACTGACATCAACATCCACGGTGAATGCTCCCTTTGAGGTAGATGCTTCCCCTTCAGCGGCCACCCAGCCTTTGAGTGGCTTTTTCTACTAGGCAAAAAGTCCTTTCTAAGACCGCATTAATTTGCAGTGATTGAAGGCAAGTCCAGATCAGGCAAGCTAATTTAGGGGCAGAAAATAGACAGCTAGAGATGCCATGCTCTCCATATTGCTGTAACAAAAATTGCCAGGCAGATCTAAGAATTGCACAAAGGCAGTCTGATACCCAAGCCATGACTTGGAGTCCCCTCCTAGTGCTATCTAAGCCGTCCTTGCTGGGAAAAAGAAGTTCTGTAGTATTTAAAGATCAGTAAAGAATCAAGAATGTTCTTCATTTAAGCTGATTGATACATCTTTGGGTAAAACTTATTTCCATGTTGTTAGAGCAGTCATTAAAAATTATTTCCATAGTAGAGTTTCAACATATCCAATGTATAAGCCATCTTTTTCTTTAAAACAATAAAAAAGGAGAATTCTATGGGATGTGTGTTTAGTTTACTGTGGTTTTATAGCACTTTTATAATCTTATTTTAGAGGGATAATGGGGTCTAAATGTACTTTTCCAGTCTAGGTTGGGAATAGGGAGATGGATGTAAGGAATGGTCCATATTTGTGAAAAGAGGGAAAAAAATGAGAAGAGTTGAATTATTTCTCCTGAATAATCCTAGTCTAGTCACTGCTGATTCCAAAAGTATTACAGACAACGTATCTTTTAGATCCTGTCCTGAAACAGATATTATTATAATCACTTTGCCTATACTTGTTTAATTCTCAGACCCACTTAGTCCTCAAAACAATTCTATGAAGTTACTGATATTATTATCCACATTTTATGGAGGAGAACCCTGAGGCATAGAATGGAAAATAATAGGAAATGGGAGATCTAAGACTTGAATCTTGTCAGCCTAGCTCTAGACAATGTGATCATACTCATTCTGCTGTACTGCTTCAAACATGGCTATCAGGCCCGGAATTTGTTCCTTTTCCCCACATTTGTCTGTCCTCTATATACCATTTGCCTTCCTCAACCAAAACAGGCTTAAAGATCCGTTAGTGTCTCTCTTGTCAATGATTTACAGACAAAGACTCTTGCAGCTTCCTTCCAGTCCATTGGGTCAATAAAGCATTTTTAACACAGTCTTAAATATGTATTTCTGACATCCGCTACAATAGATTCCAAGACAGCTATTTATAAGGCCTTGATTAAGAATTCCTATGAAAGTGAATTCTCCAAAAATCTGTGCTTCATCTTACACATAACAGCTTTTAAAGAAAGGAACCATTTTCAATAAAGTGAAAATACAAGGATCCAAGTAATTATGTCAGTCTTGACATTCCTTAATCATGTTTTATTCATTTCCTCCAAAAGTTTCCCTTGACTATAAGCAGATATATCCTGGCTTAACTATTAATGAGGACTGAAGTTTTCTTATGGTTACTCTTAATTGCTATTTCATTTTCCAGTCATTTCAGTTAGAATAAAAAGCTTCTTCTTTGCACATTTTGGCTCTACCCCAAATCAGAGTTCCAAGTTGATTTTTCTAGGAGGTGTATTAGAAGGTCACTTCTTTGCAAAAGCTACCTTTATCATTCAAGTTCATATTCTGAAAAGACTGTGTAATTGATATTTGAATAGAAGTTTCCTAAAGAGGATACTTTATATTTAATCATTCTTCTTTTCCCTTCTCTTATTTTCTCTTTTCTTCTTCTTTCTTCCCTCCTCTCTCTCTCCTTCCCTTCCTTCTTTCTTCCTCTGCTTCTTCACTTTCTTCCATCAGTCAAGGATTTAGCAAATGTGGGAATAAGTACCATTATTCTAGGCACTAGGCATAAAGAAGTGAATGAGATGAGGTTTTTGACATCATGGTGTGTCCAGCCCAACAGGGAAAATGCTCATTGAACTGATCACTCTAATTAGGAGACAAGTTAGAGAAGGGTTTGGCTTGCTAAGAGAGCATGCACTGGGGTTGGAATCTGTCTTTGGGGAAGAGGTTCATTCAATAAATATTCAAAGACCAAACAGGGCCCAGATTCTAAGCCCAGTATGAAGGATAGAGTGATGAAACAGAAAAATGTCTGTCCTTACCCTTTACAAGAAAAGCAACTCATTATTTTAAAAAGGTCAAAATAATGCTTTGTGCATATTATTGTGGGAGAATTATGTGGACTTGTAGGAACACATAATAGGGGACTCTGATTTACAGTATGATTCAAGGATACCACCTAAACAAGTCACAAATAATGAGTACAGGTGTTTAAAAATAATGTACAGAGCTGAGATTTATGTTCCTTTTCTTTTTATATTGAAGATAATTCTCTAGTTTCAACATTACATTCTCTCTTAGCACTTCCTTTCCCAGAAAACTTGGTGTTCTGATCATTTTGAATTGCTTGGCTATGCTTAGTCATTGACATGAAGCTGTCAACACCAAAATAGTCTACTGAATGTCAAATTCCCTGGCAGATGAAGAGGATTAGACATTAGCAATTTCCAACAAGTGCCCATTTTTAAATGGTTGACCCAGTTTGTAGCCCAGAGCCACGCAGTTGTTTGGTATGAGCTATTTCTACTAGATGACCATTCTGGGAGCAAACCCTGCTTTATGAAGCCAACCTTCAAGTCTTCAGCCATCTGCTTGCCAGTTATTTCTAACCTCATCTTCCCTTTCTATCTCTATATATAATTGTCATCAGTAGGGACTCTTCTTAAAGGAAATATTATCCTTAGCAATTCATCTTCTTCGTGTGTGTCCTCGCTTGTGCTGGCCAAGACAGTGATGCATTGAGCTGGGCAGGAGCGATCATTGCTAGGAGCATATTAGACTTGGCATTTTTTTAACTTCTCCAGCTCAGAGAGAGTTGCTGCTGCCAGAAATAATCTTGAAATGCTGTCTCTTCATCCCTTTTTGGATATTAGAAACTTTTTATTCCTCTTAAAATTAGATTTTGATGGTATGCTCAGAGCTCTGACAAACGCAAAGAGAAAGAGCAGAAGGACAGGTGGAGAGCTGCCCCATGGAGCTTCCCTGCAGGGACATGCCGTTGCCTCCTGGGTGAATACGAACAGAGGAAGAAGCATGGCCACCACTTAGAAAACTTGTGGTGCAGGGAGAACTGGGAAACAGATGTCCATTGGACACATCTAACTTTTTTAGATGGGCCTGCATTAGCCAGATAAATACTGTGCTTACCTTCAAACCTGAAAGAATAATGGGACCCCTAATAAGGCTAGATTTAGGGTATGAGGCCAATTTCTTATATTTTATCTTAGATTTGTGTTCTATACACAAAGGTGATGATATGAACAATAATCTGGAAAATCTGAGTAGTACAGACACTGTCCATACTGGTTTGTTCTTTATGTCACATTCTCTGCCATTAGCTAGTAGGTTACCTCACCTGCCCTATTTCCTTGATCTACAGATGCTGGGTGAATTCCAGAAAAGAAGCCATTTTCCAAATAATCTTATAAGCAAAACAAAGGGAAGCTCAATTTTCTGAGAACTTAAATGACTTTGTTTTGAGAGGCCATAGATCATCTAGAAATCATTTTCACTTGGACTGAGATAAAATTTAGGAATGGATTGGCATTGGTGCCAAAGAAAAGTCTGAAAGGCATTTACATGACAAATATTATCATGATTTTGCCATAACCTTGGCAATGAGGTTTGAAAGGACAGTTCACGAGGTAATCCTTAAAATTCAGATAAAATAGATTTAAAGGGACAGTTTTCTAGTTCCCAGAAAGGGTAATGGCAAACCTAACTCTTCCCTTTCACTTGGGACAAAGCTGGGAAATACTCTGGTTTCCAGGCCCCTTTTTCACATCACCAGCTAATGAGGATAATAGGCACATAAAACTACAGTCAGTTCCAAAGGGCCTTAAAAAATTCTTTCTGTGTCATTTTAATAGAAGGTCAGAATCTAATTTTTCCCAATATATAATCAGCTTCTCACTGTGTCTTGGGTGGACCAGAGTAAATTTGTGCTCCTGCTATAGCCAAGAAGTAAAAAAAAAAAATTTTAAGTAAACCACACACATAGAAACTGGGAGGGGAGTATACCTTTCAAGTTTACTCTACACCACTCTCTGGAAGAAATCCAAGCTTCTCCAGAAACACTACATTCCACATTACGAGACTGTGTAAAAGCCCATGACAGGTTTGTATTAATTCTTCATTTGTTCAATCATCCACCCATTCATCCATCCATCCATCCAACAAATGCTTTTCATTTGATATTACCCTTAGAGTATACTGATCATCAGCTGAGTGACATGTTCTCACTTTTGCCTTTGTAGATGAATTCCTTTGGAGAATAGATTATATTATACTCAATGGAAAAAATAATGAGTTGTATTCTCCTTTTCTCCAGTGGAAGCAACTGAGCCCCCCTCAACCCGTAGAGCCCCACAGAGCATAACCTGAAAACTTCTGAACAAAGAATGTAGTTGTAAGGGAGGCTTTTCCTGTCACAGATCTAATATTTTTAGTTTGTCAGCACAAGTCAGTGGGTGAGGGTTTCATGGTCAAGATAGGAGGAAAAATTAAATTGCTCTGATTGATGACAGCTAGGCCACTCACAAATACAGACCTTGGGAATCAGGATATTTGCGTGTGACAGGGCCATTCAGACTTGCTAAATGTTAGGATCCTGTGGGCCTCCAAGACCTGCTTCTGGGCTCCACGGCAGCATACCTGAGCAGCAGGTGTGAACTGAAGCCATAGTTCAACTTGTCAAGGCCAGACGAGCTTGTTATTTAGAGCGACACCTCTCTGGTTTCCAGTGTGCAAATCTGTCATCCATGAGCACGAGGAAGATGAGGTCTGGGGCCACTCCCTTTATATACAAGGTTTTAATAAAAATGGAGCACTTGTCATTCCCAGGCACCACGCCTTCCTCCCCTTTGCAGATAAACGGCAGTACGTGTGCCAGGGTGGGAGTGGGGAAAGAGTGGTGTGCATGGTGTTACAGGATCTGGGTTCTGGTGCAGGTGCCACCATGGACTTGCTGGGTGAAATGTGGGCAAATTTTTAATCTGCTCTTGATTTCAATGCCTCCTCTATAAAGTGGGGATAATTAGACCCTCACTGGGCTTTTGTGAATATAAAATGAAGGTTATAATGTATCTGTCATGGTGTGAGGCACTTAGTAAATATTCAATAAATGGTTAACTCCTGTATTACATAGTTATTCTTTAGTTTTTCCTCTATGTCATTTGGCTGTTCTGAGTTCATATACTCACTAAGAAATGGGAATAACAATATTTCTATCTGTAAAGAGGGGATAACACCTTCTACAGTTTCTGGGAGGCTTGTAATTAATGTAGATCACAGGCCAAGTACAGTGTCCAGCACCCAAATTGGCGCCCACTGAATGTCAGGAGCACTGAACTGACATGGAACTGTTCCTTTGGGTCACCTACCACAGTGCGAGCAGGGACTGGCTTGGGCCTCCAGTGGCCACCTCATGGTCCAAATTATTTAACTCAGTGCAGTAACTCAGACAATCTGGCATGTCTGTCACTGTGTTTACTGGCTTAACTGTAAATCAGATGAGATTCAAGATACATCCTGGGAGGCTTCATATGCCTTGTGCAATTTCAGTCACAAATGTTGCTCTAGTCTTGTATTAAAGCCAAGTGGTGGCTTTGAAATTGGTGGTATTTTCATGAAGTAGAGACCCAGGTATTAGTGGCCTGACTGAAGGTACTTTTGCTGACAATTAATTATAAGCTAATGCCACCTGATTGCAGATATCTGGATTAAAGAGTATAATGTATGATTAGTCTTGTTGTTCCATTAATGCTCATCCCAATGATGGGCATGTGATGAGAGTGACATACTCTTCCCATGATCCAAGTTCAAGCCCTTTATTTCCTGCTCAGATTTTTGCACTAACCTATTTCTTAGGCTTTGCCCCCTTGCACTTCTCCAGTCCCTCCTGCGTGGTGGTGAGGGTGGTCCCACTAGAGCAATATCCAGATCACTTGAGTCCTTGGCCTCAAAACCCCCATGTGTGCCTCATTGCAACATGGAATCACGCCAAGGCTTTTTCCTGGAGAGGGAACCTCACCAGTATAATCCCATTTTCAGGTCATCAGTTCTATCTATTTTAAGGTACTTTTAAAAATGGCCTGACCAGCTCCTTAGGGAAATGGCTGATTCTTGTACTGTGGTGGGAAATATACAAGATAAGCCTGGATAATCTTACAGGGCCAGAAAGTAAGCAAGTACTCAAATAAAGGTGTGGTGATGTACAGAAACCAACTGAAGAAGCTTCTAGGAGCCAAAGCTGGACCATTCTGAGCAAAAAAATAAATAACACAGTATTGGATTATAACCACAAGTATAAAATAAATATCCATGAATGCATATTGACACAAATGATTGGATAAGTAAATAACTGGGAGAGAAGAGACAAAGCCGCCATGCAGAGGAATTCCCAGGCATTTCAGTAGGTACTGCAACCTTGAGGAGATGGAGCATAACTCCCCCTAAGTGTGGGCTGTAGTAGTGGCTTCCTTCCAAAGACAACAGTACAGAAGGTGGGAGGGGAGTAACTTGACAGTGGAGGGATCTGAAAAGCACTACGTCAGCCAAGTGGTCAAGGTCAATATCAACAGTGATAAGTCATGTTGGCAGTATGTTACTTGATGAGATGTGATGAGAATATCAGTTTACCTCTGTGGTCTTCCCCCAAAAGCACATAACCTCCATCTAATCATGAGAAAAGCATCAGATCAATACTATTTGAGGGGCAGTTCACAAAATACCTGATCAACACTGTTCACAACTGTAAGGTCATCAAAAAGGAACTGAGAAACTATCACAGCCAAGGGTTGGCTAAGGAAATTAGACAACTAAATGTAATGTGGTTTCCAGGATGGGATCCTGGGTCAGGAAAGGACACTGGGTGAAAAGCTAAGGAAATCTGAATAGAGCCTAGACTTGAGGTAATAATACTGTATCGATATCAGTTTATTCATTGTAACAAATGTAGCTTTCTATTATGATATGTTAATACTAGTGGAAAAAAATAGGAAATAATAGCTTGTGGCATATATGGGAATTCTCAGCGCTATTTTTCACAAATTTTCTGTAACTCTAAAACTCTTCTATAATTCAAAGTTTGTTTTTGTTTTTAAAAAATGCCCAGCTCTCACTTGAGTGAAATCCTTTCCCTTCATCATCGACTATTAATGCCTTACCTTTCAGCTCACAATTGAAAAAGCCTTCCTAATTGATTGAAAACGAATAGGTCTTCCCTACTCCCTCTGTCCACAGTACTTCAAACTTACATTGTAGTGTTCATTTCAGTTAATTCACTTACTCTCACTCATTCACCCAGTAGTTCAGGAGCATATATGCTGCTCGTTGACCACAGGGCGATGAGGAGATAAACAACAGGCATGACTCTGCCCAAGCTTCCCATTGTCCTGGGTCCCAGTCATGTGGCTACAATTGTGTGAGGAGGATGTATAGGTGGTAAGAGAAGGAACAGTGGCAGAAGTGAGATATTCTCTAAGGAGCAGACCTTTGAGTTTAGCTCAAAGGAGAGTTAACTAGAATCACACCAATGTCATAAAAGCATTTGAATTGTGGATGGGGGCAGAGGGGTGGAAGGTAGGAGAGAGTATTCCAGGAGAAATCATATTTGCAGTTTCTGAGGTGGAAAGGAGGGTGGCATCCCCCAAGAAATGTACCATCAATGTGACTAGATATTATTGTCACATGTGTACACTTTACTGTGTGTCAGGCTCCGGGCTCACCCCTATACATGCAGTATCTTGGTTTATACTCACCCAACCAACCCTAAGAGGCAGGAGTTTACTATTTTTATTTTACAGATGAGGAAACTGAGACACTCAGATCTAAGCACAGAGCTGAGAATCAGATCAAACAGGATTCTTTGAACACCCAACCTCTTCCCTCAGGTTGAGGGAGACAAAATTAGTCTGCCTTAAGTCAGAGAGAACCATGAGCGTTTCTTTCATAATAAGCCAGGGTTTCTCAGCCTTGGCACTATTGACATTGTGGGGTGTTTAGTGCTATTCCTACCCTCTACCACTAGATACCAGTAGCACACCACCTCCAGCAGTCATGATGGTTAAAAATTATCTCCAGACTTTGCCAAACATAACTGGCAAGGAGGACACAGAGTACACTCTCCCCCGATCGCCCTGCCCCACCTTGAGAACTGCTCCATTACCCTATAAGTTCTCAGGACAGGGTGGAGCTGTATCTTAAGTCTCCCCTCCTTCTTTCTTTGCTCCCTCATCTCCTTTGGCACCACATATCCCTATTGTTCACAACACTGTACCTTTCATATAGTGGTTGCTTAACAAGTGCCCCCTAACTTTCTGCCAACTGAATCCTAAATGTCAAGAATCCTAACTGGTATGGACCTATTCTTATCAAAAGAAAAACATTCTTCCTGAATGTAGACTTGATGTTGGGAAAGTTGATTCCTGGTCTCTGGTCACTTGGAGTATCTTTCATATCCCTAGAGGACTGGCTTAACTGATGTCCCACGGTCCAGAAAGACCCACCTGAACAGTCACCAACCTATAGATAGATCCAGCAGTGCACTTGTTAAGAACCTAGTGGAGAGTGACATATATTAGTTGCCAATATTTATTGGCACTGTTGATGAATGCCTGGCTGACCTGTAACAATTAAGTGGAGCCCTATGCCTAGGTCTGTAATTTGAGATGCCATTTAAAGCACCTACCCATTTTCTCCAGCAATTCTTTCTATCGTTTTGGGATGACATTTGGATTTGGGAAATGACTCCCCATCTAGATTTTCTATCTGGCCCCCTTGAGAGTGGGTAGACAGCCAAGGGGGGCAGGGAGGGAGGGCAGTTTTCTGCCACTGCAGGTTCTGTATCCCTGGAGTGGCAGTTGCTTGTTATTCATGGAAGCTCAGAGAATTCTAAATGCAAAGATAACACAAGCATGAGCTCCCAAAATATAATGCATTTAAATGAGGTAATGTTTCCATTTTCTGTTAGTTCTAGGCGTTCACTGCTCCACTGCCTCTCCGTACATACAACCCAGAATTGTTGGCTCTTGAAGGCTATTCCTTGGTGCTCTTTGTTGCATTTAAGGTGCAATGCCATTACACCTGTCTTCAAGATTGTACATACCTTGTGTATAATGTTATATAAACTGCATATATATATATATATACATTTATAGATGTAACTATGTATGCATGTATATTATAGAGAGTAGGAGAAATTCCACAGTAATTATACTTCATAGAAACCATTTCTATAATTTTTCTCACTTTCCCCAACCCCTCCACACATATCCCCAAATGGCTGCTGAATTATTTCTAATCAGTGTTCCCATTCTTTCTGTTCTGCCAGAAGGAGGGACATGTGAGGTGATAGCAGCACACAGATGTTGTAATAAGAATCGCATTGAAGAGCGGTCACAAACAGTCAAGTGTTCCTGTCTCCCCGGAAAAGTGGCTGGAACGACAAGAAACCGACCTTCCTGTGTCGATGGTAAGTAGCTGGTTTTATATATCTCTCCAGGTTTTCACCACGCACAGTATATATTTTTTGTTTCATCTAAATATGGTTCAGGATAATTAACAAGGTATATATGAAGTACTGGAGTGTTATACAAGTGCCAGCCCTCAACATGGCTTGAATTCTTACCTCTCTGGCTTTGGGATTTTCAGATGCCTCTATTTTAACATTTTTAGAGAAGAATAAGGTAAGGGAATTTTTTTTAAGGAGAGAAATTTGAGAGTCCAGCTCATTGTGGAAGTGATTTTGGATTGAGACTGCAATAATGATGATGGTGATAATGGCAGTAAAGATATCAATACCTAACATCCATTTGACACATACTTACTTACTATAAGCCAGGCACTGCTCTGGGTTCTTCCCACACATTCATGAACATATAGAAGTCCCCTGAGTGTTCACCATGTGCCAAGAACTGTCCTAAACACTTCTTATGCATCATTTTATTTATTCCTAACAATCTATAATAGTTACTGACTGCTGTATATCAAATAACCCCTAAAATTTAGCAGCTTTAAACAGAAAACAGTATCTTATAGTTTCTATGGAATCAGGAATTCAACCTAACCAGGTGGTTCTGGCTCAGGGTCTCTCATGTCAAGGTCTGAAGGACTAAAGGTGCTGAAGGACAGTTTTAAGATGGTTCATTCACTTGGCTGTTAGCAGGTGGCCTCAGTTATTGCCACCTGGACCTCTCTGTAGGAGCACGGTGTCCTCACAACATGGCAGCTGGCTTCTCCCAGAGTGAGTGATATGAGAGAACTCTGCAGAAGCCACAGTGACTTTTCTTTTATGATCTAGCTTCCAAAGTTATACTTAATTGCTTCCACAACATCCTATTTAGGGAGTCAGCCCTATTAGTGTGGTAGTGGAGTATAGAAGGGTTATGTAATGTTCCATTGGTTCTGTGACTTGTAAGTCATAGCTCCACTGACTTTTGAGCCCAGAGTAAAGGGCTATAACACCAAGTCTTGACAACCGTCTTTTAAACAATTTTATATGCTCTGTCAAATAGTGATTCTAAGGTTCAATGGGACCAAAAATATCTCTCCCCATCTTTATCTTTTATAATTTTAGGGTTAAGTATGAGTTAATCTTAAAATTCTTCAGTAAGAAAATTAGAACTCAGAGAAGTGAGTCACTTGCTCAGGGTCGCACAACAAGAATTGGAGTCTGGACCTCTTGGCTTAGGATCCACTGTTTTACCTGTAGATACAGATGGGGAAGGACACCTGCTAGATAGGCCTGTGATAATTTTCATTATCAGTCATTAGGTGGTTGGAAAAAGAAACACACTCAAGCTAGACCAAGTAAAGGGGAAGTTATTTTTTTAAGAAAATAGAGGAATCCAGGAGGCCCAATTTCAGAAAATCAAGCCAAACCTCATCACATTCATAAGTTCTTCAGGTTACCCAATTGTTTTCTTTGTTCATGGGGCACACTATGTCTGATCTCTGATTCCGTCAGTCTCCTCTCTGTGGACTGGCTCCCTCTTCAAGGATTTTAGCTTTTGTGTCATGTAACTTAAGAGACTGGTGTGAGACTTTTGTTTTCATGACGCCAACTCTGATCTCTTAGAGCATCATGATCTAGCACTAATATATTTGAATCAGTTCCTGTGTCTTAAATGCATTCTCCAAAAAGATAAAATATGGTTGGTCTAGCTTGGGTTGCATGTCATCCTTTGCCCAAGCAGCCATAGCCAGAGGGACAAACTCATGTGGCATCTACAGCTGCCCATTCTGTACCATGAAAAGGTCAAGCTTTGAAAAAAAAAAAAGAGGAGTGAAAAAGCCAAGTTTGAGAATGCACTTTGGTCAGTAATTTTTGGTGCATAGTTTGTTATAACTAGGGGAATGCTATGAGTGTGTGGTGGATAGAAGCCAGGGGTGCTGCCAAACCTCCTATAATACACAGGAGAGCCTCCACAATGAAGCATATCCAGCCCCAGGTGTCAAGGAACCTGAGGTTAAGAAATGTGCATTATGATTATTTACTTGTTCCAGGTCTCAGTCAATACAGTGAGGCACCTGCAGTGCAGGTAAGGCAGGCAGCTAGACTAGGAAAGCCATTTTACCCTCTTACAGGAGGAAACTCTTGGCCCTAGAAACCAGTAAACATTATAAAACCATGGTGGTTTCCCATGTGTTTTGCCAAAGAAAGCATTGGGTTTGTTAACTAAATCTCCATTTTGTTTGCAGTTCATTTTTATCTCTAATGATCTAGAAATAGAACTGCCTTCAGGATTTAGATGCAAGACACAAAGAGCAACGCCTGTCTATGCCGACAGAGAGGGCAGTGGCATGTGGTCCTAAGATTCTGTGGGAGTTAAGCCACATTATAGTAATACTTCCTGTCTCAAGACAAGTTTGTTTGACTATGGAAACTCTGAACCCTTTAATGTAGTAGGTTTAGGCACCAGGGCTATGAGTCCCTATCTTCCTATCTTTCAAGCAAAAGTCATTAGAGTGTAGAGGATTGTAGTCTGAAGTTTATAATCGCCATAGCCTTCCACTTCTCCAAAATCCTTCATCCATTGGCATGTGTGAGAAAAGTCTATGTGTAGCTATAATCAAAATTTGTTTTTGGCTTACTTCTCTACATACAAATTAAATATGAAGTATATATATAACTAATAATTCCAGTGTAGGTATTAAGATCATTAACTGGTAAATTAGACAGATGTGAGTAAAATCTCAGCTGTGCCAGTTACTAATAGGATGACCTCAGGTGTGTCACATTTGCTTTCTGTTTCCTCATCTGTAAAATGGGCATAATAATTGTTTCTACTTCATAAGGTTGCAACGAGGTTGCATAATGTCTGGTTCAGTAAATGATAGTTCCTATCTTACTAATAAGTGTGGATAATGCTTAAAAAGAGATAACTGTTTTTTGAAGTTTGGATTCATATTAATTCAATACACTGGTATTATAGCCACAGTCGTTTCTTGGATATGCTTCTAACTGATTATTCTGGATATCACAATGCTGGTAAATCATCTACAGGAAGTTCATTATAGGAATTTTAAAACTACAGCAATACACTTACATTAAAATCACCCATGATGTTATTGCTCAGAAATTATCATTGCTTTGTCAGATGACATGTATATATTTGCCCTTCCAGGTTAAACCCATCCTTAAAGAGAAACTCACATAGTAGATATTTTATTGAATTAAAACATTATATTTACAGATTGTTTCACATAAGATGTGATGAACATTTCCCTATTTAATTCATACTTTGGAAAAACATTATTGTTAGTTGCTACATAGGATTTCAGAAGTGGATACACTACCATTTGTGTAACTATCCCCTTTACTTTGGCACATTTTCAATGTTTCATGCAATCCCCTTTCTCAGCCTAAGAATGGATAGAAGCCAGCTTCTCTCCATAACAGCATTTGACAATCCATACACCATATTTGTCCTAAACATATTCTGTTGTAGATAGCGCATCTCCCATGGTACACATTCCAATTGCTGTTATTTGCTTTCCTCTGAAACTGCAGGTCACTTGTCTTGTACAGTGTTTTCAAAACAGAGAAACAGCTGTGATTTTAAAATAAGAATATATTGGATTGTCTTAGATTCAAAATCTGAAGCCCGATTATCTGCAACAGGACATAAGTTTTGCACTACAATCTTAGCAACTGCTTCAAAAGTATAATATATGATATTTAGAGAATGTTTTAAGAGTGGACTTTTAATTTAAAAATTATATTCTATTATTTAATTGATGAAAATACCAAAATGCATACTTAACAACTTAAATTTCAAGAGTCATTTATAAAGATTTTTTAAATCATCATATCCTTGCACTTGTGCCTAGCACTATTCTGAAGGAATGTTAAGTTGTAACACTCTAAATTATAACCTGTTGTGTTTTATTAATTATTCTACAACTCAAAATGGATTTGGGTCACCTTAGTTAATATCTTTGGTTGAGACCAACTAAAAATATAATATATGACCTTTCCATAATTTCCAGTTACTCTCTAGGGACTAAATTTAAAATAAAATCAATGCTCATCCCAAGCAGATGATGTAAAACAAAAGTAAATTTCTAGCAGGCTTGTGAAGTTGCATTCTATTATATAGCTGATCTAGAATGACATAAAAAGAGTATCAATCTCAAAGTTTTAAAAATAATGGAATATAATTAATAACAGTAATGACAAAATAATAAAAATAATGGCTAACCTTTTCTTGAAGGTTCTCCGTGTACCACTTCTCCAAGTCCTTCAGTATGTACATTCATTTAATTGTAACCTCAGTCCCATAAGGTATATCCTTCTGTTATTTCTGCTTTACCCATCAGAAAACTGAGGCACAGACAACTGGTGACTGACTCTAAATCATGTAGGCAGGAGCCACAGGCCAGAAGTTCAGCCTGGGCTTTATGACTCCAGGGCCCCACTTACCAAACGTAGGCAAACCAGGATCTAACACAAACTCAGGTTATATTCCAAAGCCTTTCTTGCAAGGTGCCAGAATATCTGGGGGGAAAGAGGAGGAAAGTCCAACCATGTGGATTCTTATGGAAACATTCAGTACCTTAGGCAATACTTGCTCCTTCCCTTTCTATGTCATAAAGATGATTGATTGATCTACCTTCCTAAGGTCATTGTCATTGAGTAATTAAAAGCATTTTTAGAAATAATGGTTTCAATTTTACAAAATAATTCAAGCTTCAATGTTTAAGGCATGGGAGGATAAAATGACTGTTTTATGGGAAAATTTTCATGCAGGTTTTTCTATTTGGGATTTTATATTCTTGAAATGTATCTCTTTATCTAACTTAGACAAATAGGTAAAAAATATCTTCACAACTACTGTTAGTAGAGAAGGTCTTCCAGTTCACTGTGGATTTTAACATCAATCTAGTTAAGAAAAAATTTCCATGATAAACTCATAGGACTTTTCTTACATTCATTGTAAATCATGACCATTTCATTGGCTACCAGCCACATTTACCTAGCATTCTTGGTGTCTTATACTGGATGGCCAACCAGTGGGAAGAGTAAGAAGAGACTAGTTTACGTCACAGAACTTTCTAGCATTCACAGCTATGGAAACCTCAGATTTTTCTTATTTTAACTATTATTGTACAGTTAATGTAATGAAAAAGTCATCATTCTCCTGGCCATTTATGTGAAGAAAAAAAACCCACAAAAGCTTCTGGCTCATCATACTTAGTTTCTAAGATAAGAGCAAAGGAGAAAGGTACACAAAGACTCAGATCCAGAAAGACAGACTTACAGGGAAGGAGACAGACAGTGAGATGGAGGGACATACAAAGAGTGACATGGGAAGGAGAAATCAGACAGGAAGACTAATGAAAGAGAGAAATAAGATAATAGACACTTAGAAAGAATATTAAGAGATCTGTCCACAAAATGGCTTAATTCATGTTTCCAAATAACTGCTTGTATTCAGCCTTACAGTTTGTTACTACTTTTAACAAAATAAAATTAATTTGGTAGATGTAGAGTTTAATTTTTTTTAGTTGCATTATGTGAGATTCAAGAACCACAATATCTATGAAAATTGCTTCTGGAGATTGCCTCTTTAGAAAATACATAATAAAATTTTCCTGGCTATGAACCATCATACTCCCTAAAGACAGCGATGGTGGAGAGAAAAGTCTGAGAATGGAAGTAAATTTGAAATTCAGCAACAGTTTTCTGTAGAAAAATGTCAGATATGTATGAGAAATGCTGCATACAATAGCCCCTTTTTAACCTTCAAAAACATGACAGCATTTTAAAAGCTGTGCGAAGTTCTGCAGACAAGAAACTTGTTGAACTTTAACAGTCTTTCCCACGTATCTTTGACTGTAGAACCTTTCTCTGTGTAACACTTACTTGCATCCTGCAGACCCAGTGTTTCATGAAGTGCACACTGGCATAGACTATATAGATTATGTTTTTGTTGTTTCCAGGAGTGCTTCTTACATCTTGCAAGACCAACTGATAATTCCTACGCCAATAGCTCAGTGTTTTTCCTAAGACCAGCTGAGTAAACGTGGCACAACCAATCCTGGTGTTAATGTCATAAAGTTTCAACTGCAGTTTGGAAATCACCTAGAGACCTTCCGGAGCAAACATAGTATGAAAACGCTTAAGCCCTTATTTTTTTTTTTTTTTTTTTTTTTGAGAGGGCATCTCTCATATTTATTGATCAAATGGTTGTTAACAACAATAAAATTCAGTATAGGGGGGTCAATGCTCAATGTACAATCATTAATCCATCTCAAGCCTAATTCTCGTCAGTCTCCAATCTTCTGAAGCATAACGAACAAGTTCTTACATGGTGAACGAATTCTTACAGAGTGAATAAATTCTTACATGGTGAACAGTACAAGGGCATTCATCACAGAAACTTTCGGTTTTGATCATGCAATATGACCTATAAACCATCAGGTCAAATATGAATATTCATTTGATTTTTGTACTTGATTTATATGTTGATCCCACATTTCTCCTATTATTATTATTATTTTTATTTTTAATAAAATGCTGAAGTGGTAGGTAGATGCAAGATAAAGGTAGAAAACATAGTTTAGTGCTGTAAGAAGGCAAATGTAGATGATCAGATGATCAGGTGTGTGCCTATGGACTAAGTATTAATCCAGGCTAGACAAGGGCAGCAAGGCATCCACGGATGCAGAAGATTTCTCTCAAAGCAGGGGGGGTGAGGTTCTGAGCCTCACCTCTGTTGATCCCCAAATTCTCACCTGATGGCCCCCCTGCGACTGTGCCTGTCTTAGGTTGTTCCTCCCTTGAGGAATCTTACCCGTCTCTGGCTAACCAGTCATCTTCCGGGGCCATACAGGGAAATGTAAAGTTGGTAAGTGAGAGAGAAGCCATATTGTTTGCAAAGGTTAGCTTTTTACTTCTTTGCAGATTTATGCCCTGTGGCTTCTATGCCCAGCACTTGTCTCGAGGTATCTTTACCACCTGGAGGAATTATGATACTCGGTAAATTCGATATGAGGCACGAATTCTATTTAAGGTTTGTAATTAGGAAGGAAGAAGAAAAGCTATAGATGTAGCATATGAAGGAAACTTGGGAGGATTGATTATTTCTTTGACATATCTTCTTGTATAGTATCTTAAGTATGTATAGGTTTTAAACTACTAACTAATTTGCACACACATATTAACATAATAGGAATACGGTGACATAAACAAAGCAAATCTATAATTACCAGCCATCTCCAGTGAAGCCAAAAAAACCATTTAGGCACCCTAGGCATTTGTGAAAATTTATCTATGATATGATGGATATTTTCCAACTGTACTTGAACCATCAGACAAATTAAAGCAGCCCATTTCTGGGATCTGTTCACATCCCATATGTTCTTTTAACCATAGATAGTCTATAGTCATGAGATTTTGGGGTGCTACAACTTGCACCCCTCCCAACTCCTGGTTGAGTTCCAACAGTACAGATCCAGTCAAATTCGTTGTCTCACTGTATGCACATGCCAGCCTAGACATCTCCCTCCTCCTTCTTATGGCAAGTTCAGGAGACGGTGGGCTGGATGCAGCCACAACCGCAGCATCGTCCGGATCCCTGTGGAGGCTTTTTGATGATCATCCCCCGGCACGAGTCCTCCAGAGAGTGCTGATGCCGGAAGCTCCTCCTCATATCGTATCTTAGTTCATTTTCTGGGTATCCAAGCTAGGCCTTGATCTTCTGCGTAGAAACAAACAGACCCTTTGCCCACACTTTGACATGCCCTCTATACCACTGTGCAGAACTCATTGGAGGTCAGCACACAGTAACTGCTTTTTTTTTTTTAATTAAGAGAAAGGAATATTATCAGAAAAGAGTACCTCCATAGCTGATCATCTGACACCCTTTAAGTGATCAACATTAAGGATATTTAAAGCATGCGTTGATCTTTGATTTACCAATACTTTTATCCTGTTAAGGAGTAATCCCCCTTTTCTTTCTTTCTTTCTTTTTTTTTTTTAAATTTTTAATCTACACTTACCTGAAGAATACTATGTTTACTATGCTCTCCCCTATATCAGGTCCCCCCTAACAACCACATTACGGTTACTGTCCATCAGCTTAGCAAAATGTGGTAGAGTCACTACTTGTCCTCTCTGTGTTGTGCAGCCCACCCTCCCCTTTCTCCCTCCCCTCCATGCATGCTAATCTTAATACCCCCCTTCTTCTTCCCCCTCCTTATCCCTCCCTGCCCACCCATCCTCCCCAGTTCCTTTCCCTTTGGTACCTGTTAGTCCATTTTTGGGTTCTGTAATTCTGCTGCTGTTTTGTTCCTTCAGTTTTTCCTTTGTTCCTATACTCCTCAGATGAGTGAAATCATTTGGTATTTCTCTTTCTCCGCTTGGCTTATTTCACTGAGCATAATACTCTCCAGCTCCATCCATGTTGCTGCAAATGGTTGGATTTTTCCACTTCTTATGGCTGAGTAGTATTCCATTGTGTATATGTACCACATCTTCTTTATCCATTCATCTACAGATGGACATTTAGGTTGCTTCCAATTCTTGGCTATTGTAAATAGTGCTGTGATAAACATAGGGGTGCATCTGTCTTTCTCAAACTTGATTGCTGCGTTCTTAGGGTAAATTCCTAGGAGTGGAATTCCTGGGTCAAATGGTGGGTCTGTTTTGAGCATTTTGATGCACCTCCATACTGCTTTCCACAATGGTTGAACTAATTTACATTCCCACCAGCAGTGTAGGAGGGTTCCCCTTTCTCCACAGCCTCGCCAACATTTGTTGTTGTTTGTCTTTTGGATGGCAGCTATCCTTACTGGTGTGAGGTGATACCTCATTGTAGTTTTAATTTGCATTTCTCTGATAATTAGCGATGTGGAGCATCTTTTCATGTGTCTCTTGGCCATCTGTATTTCTTTTTTGGAGAACTGTCTGTTCAGTTCCTCTGCCCATTTTTTAATTGGGTTATTTGTTTTTTGTTTGTTGAGGCGTGTGAGCTCTTTATATATTCTGGACGTCAAGCCTTTATCAGATCTGTCATTTTCAAATATATTCTCCCATACTGTAGGGTTCCTTTTTGTTCTATTGATGGTGTCTTTCGCTGTACAGAAGCTTTTCAGCTTAATGTAGTCCCACTTGCTCATTTTTGCTGTTGTTTTCCTTGCCCGGGGAGATATGTTCAAGAAGAGATCACTCATGTTTATGTCTAAGAGGTTTTTGCCTATGTTTTTTTCCAAGAGTTTAATGGTTTCGTGACTTACATTCAGGTCTTTGATCCATTTTGAGTTTACCTTTGTATATGGGGTTAGACAATGGTCCAGTTTCATTCTCCTACATGTAGCTGTCCAGTTTTGCCAGCACCATCTGTTGAAGAGACTGTCATTTTGCCATTGTATGTCCATGGCTCCTTTATCAAATATTAATTGACCATATATGTTTGGGTTAATTTCTGGGGTCTCTAATCTGTTCCACTGGTCTGTGGCTCTGTTCTTGTGCCAGTACCAAATTGTCTTGATTACTATGGCTTTGTAGTAGAGCTTGAAGTTGGGGAGTGAGATCCCCCCTACTTTATTCTTCTTTTTCAGGATTGCTTTGGCTATTCGGGGTCTTTGGTGTTTCCATATGAATTTTTGAATTATTTGTTCCAATTCATTGAAGAATGTTGCTGGTAATTTGAGAGGGATTGCATCAAATTTGTATATTGCTTTCGGCAGGATGGCCATTTTGACGATATTAATTCTTCCTAGCCATGAGCATGGGATGAGTTTCCATTTATTAGTGTCCCCTTTAATTTCTCTTAAGAGTGACTTGTAGTTTTCAGAGTATAAGTCTTTCACTTCCTTGGTTAGGTTTATTCCTAGGTATTTTATTCTTTTTGATGCAATGGTGAATGGAATTGTTTTCCTGATTTCTCTTTCTATTGATTCGTTGTTAGTGTATAGGAAAGCTACAGATTTCTGTGTGTTGATTTTGTATCCTGCAACTTTGCTGTATTCCGATATCAGTTCTAGTAGTTTTGGAG
This sequence comes from Manis javanica, assembly GCF_040802235.1. Classification (NCBI taxonomy): domain Eukaryota; kingdom Metazoa; phylum Chordata; class Mammalia; order Pholidota; family Manidae; genus Manis; species Manis javanica. The sequence goes on from NC_133158.1 coordinate 15,760,227, forward strand.
TGGAGTCTTTAGGGTTTTTTATGTACAGTATCATATCATCTGCAAATAGTGACAGTTTAACTTCTTCTTTACCAATCTGGATTCCTTGTATTTCTTTGTTTTGTCTGATTGCCGTGGCTAGGACCTCCAGTACTATGTTAAATAACAGTGGGGAGAGTGGGCATCCCTGTCTGGTTCCCGATCTCAGAGGAAATGCTTTCAGCTTCTCGCTGTTCAGTATAATGCTGGCTGTGGGTTTATCATATATGGCCTTTATTATGTTGAGGTACTTGCCCTCTATTCCCATTTTGCTGAGAGTTTTTATCATGAATGGATGTTGAATTTTGTCAAATGCTTTTTCAGCATCTATGGAGATGATCATGTGGTTTTTGTCTTTCTTTTTGTTGATGTGGTGGATGATGTTGATGGATTTTCGAATGTTGTACCATCCTTGCATCCCTGGGATGAACCCCACTTGGTCATGGTGTATGATCCTTTTGATATACTGTTGAATTCTGTTTGCTAATATTTTATTGAGTATTTTTGCATCTACATTCATCAGGGATATTGGTCTGTAATTTTCTTTTTTGGTGGGGTCTTTTCCTGGTTTTGGTATTAGGGTGATGTTGGCTTCATAGAATGAGTTTGGGAGTATTCCCTCTTCTTCTATTTTGTGGAACACTTTAAGGAGAATGGGTATTATGTCTTCTCTGTGTGTCTGATAAAATTCCGAGGTAAATCCGTCCGGCCCCGGGGTTTTGTTCTTGGGTAGTTTTTTGATTACTGTTTCAATTTCTTTGCTTGTAATTGGTTTGTTTAACTTTTGTGTTTCTTCCTTGGTCAGTCTTGGGAGGTTGTATTTTTCTAGGAAGTTGTCCATTTCTTCTAGGTTTTCCAGCTTGTTGGCATATAGGTTTTCATAGTAGTCTTTAATAATTCTTTGTATTTCTGTGGAGTCTGTCGTGATTTTTCCATTCTCATTTCTGATTATGTTGATTTGTGTTGACTCTCTTTTTCTCTTAATAAGTTGGGCTAGAGGCTTATCTATTTTGTTTATTTTCTCAAAGAACCAGCTCTTGGTTTCGTTGATTTTTGCTATTGTTTTATTCTTCTCAATTTTGTTTATTTCTTCTCTGATCTTTATTATGTCCCTCCTTCTGCTGACTTTAGGCCTCATTTGTTCTTCTTTTTCCAGTTTTAATAATTGTGATGTTAGACTATTCATTTGGGATTGTTCTTCCTTCTTCAAGTGTGCCTGGATTGCTATATACTTTCCTCTTAAGACTGCTTTCGCTGCATCCCACAGAAGTTGGGGCTTAGTGTTGTTGTTGTCATTTGTTTCTATATATTCCTTGATCTCTATTTTGATTTGTTCATTGATCCATTGATTATTTAGTAGCATGTTGTTAAGCCTCCATGTGTTTGTGAGCCTTTTTGTTTTCTTTGTAGAATTTATTTCTACTTTCATACCTTTGTGGTCTGAAAAATTGGTTGGTAGAATTTCAATATTGTGGAATTTACTGAGGCTCTTTTTGTGAGCTAGTATGTGGTCTATTCTGGAGAATGTTCCATGTGCACTTGAGAAGAATGTATATCCTGTTGCTTTTGGATGTAAAGTTCTATAGATGTCTATTAGGTCCATCTGTTCTAGTGTGTTGTTCAGTGCCTGTGTGTCTTTACTTATTTTCTGCCCGGTGGATCTATCCTTTGGGGTGAGTGGTGTGTTGAAGTCTCCTACAATGAATGCATTGCAGTCTATTTCCCTCTTTAGTTCTGTTAGTATTTGCTTCACATATGCTGGTGCTCCTGTATTGGGTGCATATATATTTAGAATGGTTATATCCTCTTGTTGGACTGAGCCCTTTATCATTATGTAGTGGCCTTCTTTATCTCTTGTTACTTTCTTTGTTTTGAAGTCTATTTTGTCTGATATTAGTACTGCAACCCCTGCTTTCTTCTCACTGTTGTTTGCCTGAAATATGTTTTTCCATCCCTTGACTTTTAGTCTATGCTTATCTTTGGGTTTAAGGTGAGTTTCTTGTAAGCAGCATATAGATGGGTCTTGCTTTTTTATCCATTCTATTACTCTATGTCTTTTGATTGGTGCATTAAGTCCATTTACATTTAGGGTGACTATTGAAAGATATGTACTTATTGCCATTGCAGGCTTTAGATTCGTGGTTACCAAAGGTTCAAGGTTAGCTTCTTTAGTATCTTACTGCCTAACTTAGCTCGCTTATTGAGCTGTTATATACACTGTCTGGAGATTCTTTTCTTCTCTCCCTTCTTATTCCTCCTCCTCCATTCTTCATATGTTGTGTGTTTTGTTCTGTGCTCTTTTTAGGGGTGCTCCCATCTAGAGCAGTCCCTGTAGGATGCCCTGTAGAGGTGGTTTGTGGGAAGCAAATTCCCTCAGCTTTTGCTTGTCTGGGAATTGTTTGATCCCACCATCATATTTAAATGATAGTCGTGCTGGATACAGTATCCTTGGTTCAAGGCCCTTCTGTTTCATTGCATTAAGTATATCATGCCATTCTCTTCTGGCCTGTAGGGTTTCTGTTGAGAAGTCTGATGTTAGCCTGATTGGTTTTCCTTTATAGGTGACCTTTTTCTCTCTAGCTGCCTTTAAAACTCTTTCCTTGTCCTTGATCCTTGCCATTTTAATTATTATGTGTCTTGGTGTTGTCCTCCTTGGATCCTTTCTGTTGGGGGTTCTGTATAATTCCATGGTCTGTTCGATTATTTCCTCCCCCAGTTTGGGGAAGTTTTCAGCAATTATTTCTTCAAAGACACTTTCTATCCCTTTTCTTCTTTCTTCCTCTTCTGGTATCCCTATAATACGAATGTTTTTCCTTTTGTATTGGTCACATATTTCTCTTAGTGTTGTTTCATTCCTGGAGATCCTTTTATCTCTCTCTATGTCAGCTTCTATACGTTCCTGTTCTCTGGCTTCTATTCCTTCAATGGCCTCTTGCATCTTATCCATTCTGCTTATAAATCCTTCCAGGGATTGTTTCACTTCTGTGATCTCTTTCCTGACATCTGTGATCTCCTTCCGGACTTCGTCCCACTGCTCTTGCATTTTTCTCTGCATCTCATCCCATTGCTCTTGCATTTTTTTCTGCATCTCTGTCAGCATGTTCATGATTTTTATTTTGAATTCTTTTTCAGGAGGACTAGTTAGGTCTGTCTCCTTCTCAGGTGTTGTCTCTGTGATCTTTGTCTGCCTGTAGTTTTGCCTTTTCATGGTGATAGAGATAGTTTGCAGAGCTGGTACAAGTGACCGCTGGAAGAGCTTCCCTTCTTGTTGGTTTGTAGCCTTTTCCTGGGAGAATAGCGACCTCTAGTGGCTTGTGCTGGGCAGCTGTGCGCAGACAGGGCTTCTGCTTCCTGCCCAGTTGCTTTGGGGTTTATCTCCGCTGTTGCTGTGGGCTTGGCCTGGCTGGGGCTGTTCCTCCAAAATGGTGGAGCCCCGTTGGAGGGGGAGCAGCCAGGAGACTATTTATCTCCGTAAGGGGCCTCTGTGCTCCCTGCTGCCCAGGGGGTTAGAGTGCCCAGAGATCCCCAGATTCCCTGCCTCTGGTCTAAGTGACCTGTCCTGCCCCTTTAAGATTTCCAAAAAGCACTCTCCAAACCAAAACAACAACAGCAACAATGAGAGAGGGAACAGAAAGAAAGAGAAAAAAAAAAAAGGAAAAAAAAAGGAAAAAACAAGCGATTTTTTTTTTTTTTTTTTTTGTCCTCAGGTGCCGGTCCCAGGCACCCGCTCACTGGTCCTGCTGCCCTGTCTCCCTAGCACCAGGGTCCCTGTCCTTTCAAGGCTTCCAAAAAGCACCCACCCACCGGTCCCACAGGGAAGGAACGCTCGATATTCTTTGTCCTCAGGCACTGGTCCCAGGCACCCACTCACCAGTCCCGCCGCCCTGCCTCCCTAGCACCGGGGTCCCTGTCCCTTTTAGGCTTCCAAAAAGCACTCGCAGAAAAGAGAAAAAAAAAAGGGGAAAAACGCGCGATTTCCTCTGTCCTCAAGTGCCGGTCTCAGGCACCCGCCCACCGGTCCCGCAGGGAAAAACGGGGGATATTCTTTGTCCTCAGGCGCCGGTCCCAGCCACCCGCTCACCAGTCCCGCCACCGTGCCTCCCTAGCACTGGGGTCCCCGTCCCTTCAAGGCTTCCAAAAAGCGCTCGCCAAAAAGAGAAAAAAAAAAAAAAAAAAAAAGGGGAAAAACGCGCGACCTCCTCCGTCCTCAGGCACCGGTCTCAGGCACCCGCCCCCCAGTCTCGCAGGGAGAAACACGGGATATTCTTTGTCCTCCGGCGCCATTCCCAGGCACCTCCTCACCGGTCCCGCCACCCTGCCTCCCCAGCAACGGGGGCCCGTCCCTCTAAGGCTTCCAAAAAGCGCTCGCCAAAAAAAAAAAAAAACCGCTCCGGTTTCTCTCCACCCGCCGGGAGCCGGGGGGAGGGGCGCTCGGGTCCCGCCGGGCTGGGGCTTGTATCTTACCCCCTTCACAAGGCACTGGGTTCTTGCAGGTGTGGATGTGGTCTGGATGTTGTCCTGTGTCCTGTGGTCTCTATTTTATGAAGATTTTTCTTTGTTATATTTTCATAGCTCTATGTGTTTTGGGGAGGAGATTTCCACTGCTCTACTCACGCCGCCATCCTGGCTCCGCCCCTTAAGCCCTTATTTTTATTCAAGAACATGAAACGTTTTAGAGGATAGGAAAGAGGACCTATTTTTATTCCACCATTTGTTATTTGTCATCCGTACACAATAAAATACCAAGATAATGAATTGCTGTGGAGGATCAGGGACTACACACACCCCAAGGCAGCAGTCTGTGGTCCCTTCATTACTGCTCAGTTTGAAACTTGCCTTGTTTTTTCAAGGCAGGCTCCAGGTTGTTTAATAGATAGAATGCTGAGCTCAACTGACTTCATCAGGAGGCATTTCTGAAAGGAAAGTCTATTGTTATTAGAAAAGTGTCTTCCATAGCATCATTAGTAAAATTTTTCCATTGTCAGGCAAAATTTCTGAATTGTACGTAAACTTTCTTCCACTGCCCTACATGGCAGGTATGTGAGGGATTCAAGTGAGCATTAGTAAGAAGAATAAAAAGAATTTTACAAGAACTGACAAATATTTTTATGCTGTCTAGTAAAAGGTCTGTCTCTATATTTGCTCTTCTCATAAGAGAATGGGAATTCAGTCTTCAGATATTCCCATACATTGCATAGGTGTATGCAACTTAGTTTTCTTTTTTTTTAGTTTGAAGCATCAGTTACCAACTGACAGCCAACTGTTGGAAACTCTTCTCAGGTCCATTACTTATACTGGCAGCGTAATGGAAAAATTGACTTTGTATGCCTTTAGGAGGACCCTCCAGTTTACCACAGGCCTCACTACTCCCTGTTACACACCTGACTCTGGCACATTGATCTTACCTGTGTGATCCCTGAAGCCAGTGGAATATATGGCTCCTGTCTCACAGAGTCATTTCCCTACTATTCTCAACCTAATAAGCAAGTTGCTTTTTGGAAAATAATTTGCTCTTTGATATAGAAATAATATGCATATCCTGGAATAAATGGAAATGTATTTATATAAAAACAGCAAAAAAAGGATAAAAATAATAAAAATACTAATCCTCCTTTGCCCTTACCTACCATTATTCTCACATCTTAGTTGCTGAAGAAGCCACTGTTACCAGATTTCTGTGTATCCTTATAGAAAATATCTATGCACGTGCAGGCTATGGATACATACACATAAAACTTGATAAATCAGAATGGTGTCATATTATAAAAAGTCATCTGAAATTATTTTCAGTGTAAGGAAATATCTTTAATAGTTCACTCTTTCAGTGAAAGAATAGCTTATAAACATGGAAAAATGCTGAACATCACTCAATTGAAGAGATATAAATTAAACACTGGAGTGGAATGTTTCATCAATCAAACAGGCAGAGATGAAAAGTTTGGTAATACCAAGTATTAAGGAGGGAGGAGAGAAAAATTGCATATAAATCATATTCAGTGATAAACAACTTACAAACTCAATTAGTTAGCCACTTTTCTTTATTTGGTTCACCAAATGGGATAGAAGATAAATAGCAAATTTTGTAATGAGACTGGATGTTTGGGGAACATAATATAAATTACATGCATGATAACTGCTTGCAGTTACTTTATTTAGCAATACTTCTTATACATAAAATTACCTGCATTTCTTCTACATAAGCAGGTTCATGAATCTGGATATCATCTAAGACACCTAAGGAATTTTATGACATTTACATGAAACCTATATATGAAAGTATATTTAGTGCATATACCTGGATTTAAATATAGTAATTCCCATTGTAAAGCCCATTTATGTAGCCACTTGGGAGGTATATAATTCTTGGCACAAACAGGTGCTGTGGTGTGTATGGTGTGTGTGTGTGTGTGTGTGTGTGTGTATGGGTGTGATCATGGTATGGCACACTTCAAATCTTTGTTATTTTTCTGTCTGAAATGTATTTGGTTACACAGAATTCCAAATTCATCAAGAAAATTTCCCTGAAATAACTCCAAAGTCATTGGTTTCCATTTCTCTGCAACTAGCTCAGATGTTTTCAAAGACCTATTCTTGTCTGATATAAGAGCACTTTAATCAATTCTTATTTTTTTTCTGAAAGGGGGAAAAATGTTGTTCTAAATCTAAGAAGTCAGCTCCTCATCCCTCTAGCTAAGCTCCAGCCTAGATAAGGCAAGATTTCAGGGTCCTGTGTTATTAATGTGCTGTCCATATGAATAACGAGCAAGCCTTGTGAATTATTTCACACTTCCAGGAAAATCTATAGCCCTGTCCTTCTGCTACAGTACTGGGAGCTGCTGAGGATATTGGTACATCTCTGTGTTCAAGATTCTGATAACTTCATCTAAACGAAGTGGTAAAACTTATGTCCCCTTCTGAGGCCTGTGTAGACATTTATGCAGATGAATAATATTCTTAAAAATTAATGATGTACTTCTGTATCCTCCCAAGCTTTTTGAATTTTTGAGGGCCTACCCTGAACAACAAGATATGAATCACCCATAACCACAGAAGAGCGGCCCAAATATTTGGTGTTTAAGTTCAGAATCCATTCAGAAACTCAGATATAAAGTTAGAGAATTGGTTTTTTCCTGCCTCAAACTAAAACAGATGTGTGAACTCAGGCAGGAAGAAAGGAAGGACCATGTGGGTAGGAAAAACAAGGTCCACTGGAGCAAAGGCCATCTGCCACTACCACCAAAAAGATGTGTCACCCCCTGTCTATCCACCTTTCCGGCCACCAGCCAAGAGAACACAAGGGGTTATAGCTCAGCACATTGTCTTCATGTCCTTGTGGCTGCCTTCCAGTGAAGCCCTTCCACGGAGAGAAGCTAGCACAGTGCACACTGTCTGACAGGAATCATAACCACCAGTGTCCTGAGGCCTCTTTAGCCTTCTAGCCTGCATAGGTGACTTCAGTATATTTACGATCTCCAAGAAATAAGAGGAGGGACCTGGGCTCCTTAATGGGTGGGGTGAACATAGAAATAAAATTTCATGCACCAGCTACACAAGACTAGCTCTCCAGCTGAGCCAGGACATTGGTGGAATACTCTTACCTTCCCCAACTCACATACTTTACTTACGATCCCAGGTATTGTTTGATATTTTCATTATTGCATCATTTAAAAAATTTAATGGTATTTGAAGTCAGTTAATGTTACTTAGGCTGGTAAAATGATTGGGCAGTCAACCAGCCAGTCAGTCCAAAGAAGGTCTCATCCCTCCAACTCTAGAATGGCCTGCATGTGCCAACTTGGAAGTTGTCCTTAATGATCTCCTTGGTGCCTCCACAGCAATACTGCTTTATGCTGGGTGCCTGTTTTCATCAACATTCTTCAGGGTGCAGGAAACCTAAACCCTGTCATTGGTGGCTCAAGTGACAAGGGAAGTTTTTGAGAGTGTGCTGGGGTCGTTCTATCCAAGGGCAGAGATTGCTAAGCAGCAGGCTTAAGGCAGCTAGGACTGAGCCAGGCCACATGCTTTATCGTGAGATGAGACATCTCACGAATGATGTCACCTTTCACCATGAGCTCTCTCTGGCTATCTCCCTCATTCCCTTATCTCTACAAACTAGGGAGCATAACTCCGTCCCTGTCAACTGGCAATTGCAAACCATATGGTACCCTAGTTATAGTACTAGGCTAAAACTGCTAATGGCACTGGTTTACAATTATTGAGCTCTTACTATGTGCCAGACCCTATATATGACATTTATTATTCTATGTAATTCTCACAGCAGCAGCCTTAGAAGATAGGAGTCATTATCCTCATTTTATAGAGTAAGAAATGGATACAAGTTAAATCATTTCTTCCACAACATGATAGCAGGAGATCTGGAATCCCAAATGAGGAACTGTTGAAATGATGTAGGATATAGCATCAGAAGCCTGGGTAGGAAGGGTCCAAGGTCCCCGCTCAGTTTTGTAGTCCCTTCCTTGGAGAATGACACTACCATTTAGGCACACCGGACTCTTACTTCAGCATCCCCTCTGACCCACACACAATCATCAGTCATGTCCCGTAATTCTCAAATCCATCAGTGTCTCACCATTCTCTAAATTTAATGCTGCCATAATCTGCGCTCTTATCTTGACCCTAATGAATCACTCTGATTAAAATGGGCTCTCAACACCCCTTCCCTATACTGCCTGAGTCTGACTTCCTTACTCAACTTGTCTCAGCAAGTCTGGAGGTTTTCCCACTAACCACCACACTCAAACTAATAGACAACTTCCTCTGCCACCCTGGAGCCTCCTGTACCAGTTACCATAATATACTTTAATCTTTTGTTGACTTGCAGTCTTCTCTGCTACACTCATACATTCATTCAGTAATTATTTTGGAACATTGACTTCATGCCACAAGTATGCCAAGCACTTGGTCACATAATGATGCACAAAGTTACCGCCTTGCTCTTAGAGAGCTCACAGTTCAGCAGGGGAGGCAGACCTTCATCTATGCATGCATTAACTTGTTCAAGTAGAAACTGCACGTTTAGAAGGAAGAGAATTCAGTCTTTGGAGAGGATGTAGTAACAAAGAATCACGAGGAAGCCGGGAAGCTGAGACTTGTGTGAAGAAATGACAGGAGGTCTGAGGCTCAGGATGGCCAGGTGAAGAACATTTCAGGGAAAGGGAACAACATAGGCAAAAGCCTTGGGTTTTGATCAAGCACTTGAGAGAAAGCCATTGTGACTGAAACCTGAAGAGCAATAAGATGATATGCAGAGGAGGCTGAAATGATGGAGGGCTGCTGAACCATAGTGTTGTGATTGAGTTGTATATTTCCAGTTGCTAATACAGTTCTGAAAACTGACATGGGCTCATCAAATACTTGGAGGCATCAGTGCAGGAAACTTCCTTGGCAAACTGGATAGTAAGTCTACTTGGAATATTGTGAGTGAGCAGTGTAGAGAGCCCTTTACTGAGACAGAACTCTCCCTATATAGTGTCTGACAACAGAGTTTAAAACATCTATGCTAACACTTCAGACAATGCCAGAGCAGAGCAAATCAGATTGGCTTTCTAATCTCGCTGCCTTCCACATACACTGTTACCCCCACAGCTGCTGTCACCTGAATGTCTCTTGTTCTGTCCACAGTAAACCACTCATGCTGCTGTCAGGAATCCTCATAACCACTCCGAAACCAAACAAACAGTATCTTCTGACAGAAATTTTAAGTCACTGCTTTTCAATTTTACTGTCTGACTTTAGATAACATTTTAACTAGTGGACATTTTTGAAAAAGGAGAGGCATCAGGATAAAGGGCCTACAATTTGGGATATATATAAACATAGTAGGTAACTACAGCCTCAAGTTATTGTCTTCCTGGTTAACATGTATCTTCTTTGACTCCAGTTCATTTCTTTATGAATTGACAATGCCATGTTCTGTGTAACCAAACAAAACAAAAGCCTCCGTAATTCCTATGCCAAAGGAAGTCTGACCAGCCCATTCCTGAAATCCAGGGTAGTGTATAAAATGCAAAGAAGCACCAGGCTTTATATGAGTCTATTTGTGAAGAAGGAGATAATGGAGAAATTGTTGTTTCTTACATTACCGAATCCAGCTTCCTTCAAAATCTTCAAGCACATAAGTTTGAGAAACAATGCAATAAAGGAACATGTATACTGCAAAAGTTCTCTTCTGTACTTACTATCTCTTACTGAAAAATAATAACAACAACTACAGGACCTGAAAGCCAGTGAGCACTGTGTATTAGCACCCTTCTGAGAATGTTACCAGCATTTTCACATTTATCTTCACAATGCATGAGATGGGTATTATTATTTTTATTTCCATTCATGATAAGGAAATTGAGACTCACAGTGAGAAAGACCTTGCCACAGGTCCCACAGCTACCAGATTGTAAAGAGTCTGCCTGGTGGCCGTGTCCAGGTGAGATGTTGAGACTGCATTTGTTACCAAAAGGACAAATGGAAAATTTCTATGACAATACAGAATTGCTGCAGCTTGAAGCACACACAGGCCTAGATTTCATCCCAGATTACTCACATGTCCTTCCGCATGATATTCTCCTAGAACTGCAGTTTCCTCATCTGAAAAAGGGCATGAAAAGAGTGTGATGTCAAACAGTCGATGAGGATATTAAGTGAGATAATTGGTAATTCAATCTTCATGCATATAGTGGGTCCTCATTTATATTAACCATAATAAACTTGTGACTGTTTTAAGAACACAGTATTAAATTTATAATTTCATTAATGAGTGTATGTCTAGATTTTGAGATAAGAAACCATGAGTCAGAATTGCAATTTTGATTGTAATTCCTATACTCATATACCTCTTCTTCACTGGATTACCCCCAACCATAAAACAAGTCTTCCAAGTTCCTAAAAGCGTGGGGAGAGAGATAAAGCAGGTTGGATCATGATGCAGACACCTGTCTCCAGTGATGCATGATGAGAGAAGACAAGTTGAATGCAATGTGCTTGTTTGCCATTCAGAAATGAAGATCCTGAGGATGACATCTTCTAATCCCAGTCCAAGTAAGAGAAGAAACTCATTTTGCAAGTGCCTGTTGGTGCACCCAAGCATCTCTGCTATTAGAAGATCTCATGTGCATGATGGATTTCAGAAAGGAGCAAGGAATGTGCATTTCATCGAAGACAGGGTAGACAGGGTTCATCAGGTGCAGACTGAGTTGCCCTGGCCTTGGTCTCCTCTCAGCCCACACATACATGAGCTGCCTGTCTCTTCTCACTGTAGACACTCTCACTAGGTGACGTCATCCATTCTTTCTCATGGCTTCGGGGACCCAGAGAGCTCCTACCCAGCCAAATCCAATTTTTCAAACTCCAGGCCCTTTGCTCAGGCAGTTAGTAGACACCTCCATTTGGATTTCTTGAAGACACTCAAGTTCAATATGCTCAAAATGGAGCACATATTTCTATCAGCCTGGTAACTCAAGCATGTTCCCACCTACATTACAATAGACTGAATGTTATTGTTCCCCCAAAATTCATATGTTGAAATCCTGACACCCAAGGAGATCGTATCAGGGGGTGGGGCCCTTGGGAGGTAATTAGGTCTTAAGGGTAGAGCCTTCATGAATGGGATTAGTGCCCTTATAACAAGGGCTCCAGAGAGCTCCCACATGAGGGTACAGTGACAAGTTGGCAATCTGCCATCTGAAAGAACTTCATCAGAAGCTAACCATGCTGGCACCCTGATCTGGGACTTCCAGACTCCAGAATTGTGAGAAATAAATTTCTCACAGTCTGTGGTATTTTGTTACAGCAGCTTAAAAGGACTGAGACATGCATCTACTCTTTATTCAAGCCAGTGTCTTGGGAAGCTTTGCCTTTTCTCACTTCTTCATGACCCACATCCATTTTTTTCAGACTCCCTTGATTCTATTACCTAAACATCTTTCCATTCTTTTCCCTTTTTTCCACTCCTACTTCCAACAACCAAGCTTAGGACATTGTCATCCCTTGCCTTGATTACTGAAAAATCTCTTACTGCCTGAAGCCTCTATCATACATACATGGCCTCCAGAAAGCAGTCTGTTTCCTCCTGATGTATATTAAGTGCTCCTCGTAAACATTAGCTCTAAAAGTAGAGATGATTAGTATATGGTAAAGATTTGGTGGACCATCTCTGGGGCTTCCTACTGTTAATATAGACAAGTAAATACAACACAGCAATAACTCCCATAGTTACTCCTGAGTGTGTGTTGTTTATGCATAACAGAACATTCTTTTGGCCTGAGTATTCTACAAGTTCAGTCAAAATGTTATCCTCCTCCAGTTTTTCTCCATGGTGAAAGCAGAGGATAGACCAAGTCCTTGTACTGTGTGGGGCCAGTCAAAAGCCAGGTGGTTTTTAACTTCCTACAGTGAGTAATTATCACTAACAGCAAAATTAAATTGACAGTTAACTCTTTGAAACATTTACATGGGATGGGATGTGCAATTGTGGTTTTATTGTGTTTCTTTTTGTTTCACTTTGCAGGTACTGTGTTTTTGATGTATTGAAGTTTCATGGCAACCCTGATTTGAGCCCATCTATGGGCACCATTTTCCCAACAGCATTTGCTTACTTCATGTCTTTGTGTCACGTTTTGGGAATTGTTGAAATGTTTAAAACTTTTTCATTATTATTATATGTGTTACGGCACTCTGTGATCAGTGATTACAACTCACTGAAAGCTCACATGATGGTTAGCATTTTTTAACAATAAAGTATTTTTAATTAAGGTATGTAGTCATGTTGAGGTGTTGGCACTCTGTCCAAAAGTGATGAAGTCAGGCACTAAAGGATTTTAAGTAACGTGGTTAGATTTCTCTTTGAGTGTATCACTATCTAGCAAAGGACTTAAAGAAATTGCCTCTACTACAACTGCTATTCATTGTATTTAGGCCCATATTTCTAACCAATAGAGAAAATTAGTCCAAGAAATGCAAGGAAGATTATCGGTCAATTATGCTATTTAGGGAAATGGTTAGCAAAGGGACATCACAGTTTTGCTGCCAAAAACTCAGAGTGATAACTACTAAGAGGAAATGCCTCCTGCCAGAAATGCCAGCATCTAGCCACGTGACTAGAAAACCCTGCATTGTACATATTCAGAAAGTCTAGCATGGGACTGCAAGGTTCTTCAGGAAAGCTTTTGGTAATGCCTCAGGATCACTCCAGCAAGGGGGGAGTTGATTCCCCTTAGGGAGAAAATGTGAGAAAGACTGGGATGAATGTCTTAACAACGTAAAGAGACACTTCATGCAGGAAGATTGAAGAGTTCAGCAAATCTCCACCCAGCTGCATGTGAGAATCACCTAGGGAGTTTCTTAAAATTATCAGTGTCTTGACCACAATCCTAGCTATTTTTATTTAATTTGTCTAGGGGAGCCTCTGGACATTTTTTTTTTGGTATCATTTATCTACATTTGGTATCATTATCATGTATCTATAATTACATTATATTTACTAGCTCCCCCCTTCACCAAGTCCCCCCTACAAACTGCATTTCAGTCACTGGCCTCTGGACATTTTTATGCTTTTTTTAAAGTCCCCAAAAGCATGGGCTGAGGTATAATGCAGTGTCAATTGGAATTCTAGCTCATTCTGGAAAAAATTATTTTTGTTCTTTTAATTTTGAATTTGTAAATATTCCTCAAAGCATATAAGGTGGCTTATGTGGATACATCCAACACAGCAAGATGAAAATAAAGCGTAATATAGATAGACATGAAAAGAACTTAGCTCTTAACTCCTCTGCCTTCAGTTTCCTTAACTGTAAAAGGGGGGAAATAATATCTACCTGATACAATCAATGCAAGGATGCAAGGATTAAATGAGTTAACAAAGTGATTCACAAATACCTCACAGACAAGTGCTCGAAAAATGCAAGCTATTGTTCTTAACCCAGATGCAGTTATCAGGAGAAACAAAGACACTGAGATGGAAATCACAAGGCATGTTCCAAGGGCAGCGATTAGTGAGGCTGGTGCCTTGGGGAGTAATAGGAAAAAACATTTAGAAAGGCAAGTTGGGGCCAAATTGCTTTCTTGAGTTCCAGGCTAATGTTTAAATTTGAGCAAGTGTTCGTTAATGGATCACCTAATAACGCAGTCCCCAAATGTGAGGCAAGCAGGTGTATGTTGCACAAAATAGAATAAATTAAGAGTTGCTCAGAGTCCATTCCAAAACTTGGACTTTGATTTGAATTTAACACAGATGTGGAACCAACAGCTGTCTCTGTGAGAAGCTGATATTAAATCAGTCTAGATCTTCAAAAATGAACAGCAAGTCACTGGGTATTAATAATCTCTGGTGCTCAGGGAGACACATGCTCATCTTTGTGACACCTTGGCTGTTATCCACCAACAGAGCCAACGCTACTTCTATCATCCAGATTTTCCCACTTAATTAGGAATCTCTAAGTGGTCCTGAAAATTGTTTCTGCTTTTTTCATTTTTTTTCTACAAATATTCCAAAACAGATTAAAGGTAATTTATATGGATGCACCCAGCGCAGCAGGGAAGGATAAAATATAATACAAATGTGAAGGAAGTTGTCATACAGGGAAAATAAGGCTTAAGAGGAGACCTAGACAGAAGCCAACACACTAACAGAAAGCCACATGGGCCTATAAATATGCCAGCAGAAGGTCACAACTTGGCTTTAAGCCTTCTAACAGGTAATGCAAAGAGGGAAACAAAATTAGTTAAGATTTAGGAAGTTACCTGCTTAATCCAGGCAATGCTTACGAGAGAAACAGCTTTTCCTGGTACAGTGCTAGAAAGAAGTATCTCCAGGATTAAATAAAGGAGATGTCATTTAACATAGTAATGTCTTCATCACATCTCAATACCCAGTGGTGCATGACACATAGCGGCTGCTACTATGTATTTCATGAGTGAACAGAAGAAAGAAAGGCTGGGGGGCCCTGCACTCTATCACAGAATTCATGAGCTGCTTTGCCAGCATTCCTCAGTGTGGGCTAATGGCCTCCCACAATTCAATAAAATAAGTCTAGAGGTTGTGTGCGCAAAATGACGCAGTACAGGCATCAGTACTCAAAATGCCCAGAGAAAGGAATAGATGAAGTATCCCACGGACAACCTTCCTAAAGACCAAGAACAAGGATTGAGGGGCCCCTAAAGTCCAATCTGATAAGGATTGAGGAGCAATAATTTGATATTATACTCCTGTGTAATTGTAGCTGCTTGATTCGGTGGCTTTATGTGACAGAAATAGACTTTCCCTCACATAGACACAGGTTCATGTGTACCTGAATGGCAGGTGGCTCTCTTCCACATGGTGATTCAGGAAGCCTCCATCCTTCCATATTGTGGCTCTGTCATCCCCCATACTGGAACATCCAGGTCGAGTGCCAGACAGTGGGAGAGACCCACTTACTTCTTAATCCCCTTGGCCCAGAAATAGTCACATCACCTGCACTCACATTGCATTAGTGAATGGTCCTACCTTGAAGCAAGGAAGCTGGAAAATAGAATCCCTAGCAAGGCAGCCTCTTCCCAGTCACATCCTTCCTCTATAAAATAAGGACACAGTCCTGGAAGGCAGCTAGCTGTCTCTTCCAAGATGCCTATTTCCAGTCACCAAATACCTTCCCACACACAGAACACACCCTCGCCCTCACCAAGAGAGACAGCACAAAGGCCAGAGTCTCCAGTCATCAGTAGTTCTTTGTCAGGTCCAGATGAGACTCCTCCTCACAGTCCGGTCTCCTTGAAACCATAGCCTGAGTGATCTGTCCCTCACCCCACTCCACATACCAAATAGACAGATGTTAGAACAGAGACAGAATCAATTTTTAAAACTCCGTTTCAGAGAAAGGAAGAAAGGAAAAGCGTCACCGTTTCGCAGTGATCTGGAAGCCTCCCAGTGAGTCAGGGGAGCTCCCTCGTCTGTCTCCCTCCACAGCCCTGCCTCTTCCTTCCCTCTGACACGTTTTCTTTGTCCATTATTCTCCGTGGCCTCATCTAAAGGGAGTGTCAGGCGATGTGCCCTCTCTGGGACCCTAGCTTTCACAGCACACTTCTTATTCCTACTAATTTGGAAGTCCAAAGGCTGTTTTAAGCTCAAACAGGTAAATACTTTTTTTTTTTAAATCTAAGCTTGTTGTTGGGGCTTCACAGTTCCCTCAAACACTCAGAAGGCTCCTGATATATTTTTTCCCCATGATATATACCCACCAGTGATCATTTCCAATGTTATTTCCTAGAAACAATTCTCAAGTCTGCTTAATTTCCTTACTCTTTCACCCTCATGAGATACATTATTTCCACTCACATGCCATAGGCCAGGAATAGTCATATGGCCCCTCATACATGAAGGAAGTCTGGGAAATGTAGTCCTTGTCTGGGCTGTCCAGTAACAGTACTGCACCATGGAAGGGGGTACAACTCTTCAGTGAAGAGCTGACCATTGAACTCTAGCCCCACAAGAATATTTTCAGGAATATGAATATTCTGCTGTGTGCGTAGAATATAAAATGCTTCTGCTCCTGCTTCTTCTTTTAATTAAAATGAATCTGGGTTCAAATCCCATTTTATAACTTGCAGGCCCTGTAATCTCAAGCATTATTCTACCCCTTCTGAATATCACATTTTGTTATCTATAAAACAACGTTAATAACAGCACCTATTTCACAAGGTTGTTTTATTGAGCGATCTATTTTAACACTGTACAGCTGTGAGTTACTTTGATAATTACAGCTACTACCTGTGTTTGGCATTTATTGTAACCCGATGATAATTAGACAAGACCTAGGCATGCTGATTTTACATCGTTAAGGTATGTCATAGTTTATGTATATTTTGCATTGTGAGCATTTTCTTCCCTTTACTGCAAAACTGATTTACTAAGACACCTGCTTAGCAGATTGTGTATAGTATACTGTCTATTTCTGCCACTTAAAATTTTACATTTTGGGAAAGTGATATCAATCACTTCAGTCCAGCAGGAAGGGAGTCTGTGTACCAAACAGTACATAATTTGATCCAAATTTGTGTGGTGGTAGAATATGTACTTTTGTAAAATTTAGCACTGAAGGATTATCCACTTTACAAGATTATTATTTTAATCAGTCAACAAATGAATAAATGATCTATGCAATGAAGTTTGGGCAAACTAATTTTCTCCAAAGAATACTCCATGGATAATTTATATTGAATAAATACAAAAATACTGACGCAGTTGCAGACATTAAAATTAGCATTCAGCATGGAAATTTTTTTAGATGAGTTCTAGCTGTTAAATAGGTAGGAGGGAATTCTATTTGGATCAGACATATGGTCCCTTAGGCTAACGCAGCGGTTCTCATGCATCAGAATTATCTACAGAGCTTCTTAAAACACAGATTACTGGACCTCAGCTTCAAGGTCTTTGATTCTGTACTTCTGACTCAGAAATCACTTCTAAAAAACCTCCAAGTGATGCTGCTATTGATCTTGAGATCCCTCTCTGAGACTCACTAGCCTAAAGCAGAGGTCAGCAAGCTATATCTTGCACCCTCAGTCTGACCCACCATCTGTTTTTGTAAATAAAGATTTATTGGAACACAGCCATGCTCATTTCTTTATGCACTGAGGCTGCTTTCACATTATAATGGTAGAGATGCATAGTCCCAACAGAGACCATATGGCCTGCAAAGCCAAAAGTGTTTACTGTTTCTTTACAGAGTAAGTTTGCAGATCCCTGGTTTAAGAATAAGGAAGTGAGTGTAGAAGAGAAGGTCAAGAGAGCTCACCCCTTCCCTTTCATCTGGGCTTCATATAAGATCCCTTTACCACCTTTAGTTTGGAATTAGTATAAGCTCAACAGAAACATAGCCAATTATGAGGACAAATCATTTATATATGCCTGTCATTTAAGAGTGAAAATTAAAGGGAATTGAATTATACACCTTAGTGTCCAATTTTATGAGATGGATAGAAGACTTCCATCTAAAAAGAATCACAAGTCAACTTTCATCTCTAACTTTTCACTCCTGGAAAAGACACAGTGGTAGCTTTCCCTTTTGAGATGGCTCCATCAATGTGATGAATGATTTACTGCCATGTCCTGTTAATTAGACAGGCACGCTCATCTGTGCCTGAGCATGAGTAGTGAAACGGGGTGTCCAATGGACACAGCCACGTAATCTGAATAAACCCACCACTTGGTGAGGTCATCTTCAGTGGAATAGAGTGGTCAGAAGGAAGAGGTCTGCATTGTTGGGGTGGCTTTTGGGATTTGACCACTGTGCTCTGTTAGGGACATCAGTCATCTGTCCATTGCTTTTCTGAGTTTGTCCAATAGTAAAGGGTGAAGTGTTAAATTCTCTTTGGTTGTATTGAGTTATTTGCTCTCACCATTTGAGTGAGAAATTTTTTAAAGGATTATATGGTATTGGAATGATGGCCCATACTTTGAAAATGAGGTATATGCAAATAAAATCCCTAAATGTGCCAGGTACTGTTCTTGGACTTATGCTTATCAGCTACAAGACACATCATGGCAGCCTTGTGACATTAGTGGTAGCATTTTTCTGTTCTATAGAAAGGAAAACTGAGCTTTGGAGAGCTAAAAGGACTTGCTCAAGTTCACTCTACTTATGAATGCCAGAGCCAGGAGTGAACCATGGACTAATAACCAGACAGCTGGCTGCTCCACTCTGCCCACTGCAAGTTCCCTCCCCTAAATTTTCTGCCTGTGATAATTGGATTCACCCATAATGCATCATTTGCTCTGGTCCTACTTGTTCTGTTCATGAGCTTCTTATGTACTCTATAGAAAATACCCTTACCCCAGGTACCACTGTTCTAAACTCTCTGGTTTCTGGTCCCATCATTAGCAAGACAAAAGTTCATTCCAAAGATACAATCAATGATAGAGTGTAGGGGGTAGCTGAAAACAGAGAAGTGGATTTTTTTTATAGAGTACTGTAACTCGACATGGAGAAGCACAGCCATGCCCCAAAACTGAGTACTTTCAAAGCTGACAAATCATTTCCAGCTCTCTAGTCATCTCTTATCAGTTGTTAGTGGCTGCTGCAATGCCTTACAGAAAAGAATTCTGAAGCTATGTCCATGCTTGAAAGGAAAACAAATGTTATAAATAGTAATCAGAATAATCAAGACATATTGCACGACTTGCCTGGTATAAAACTAAATACTTCAAACATATTAACTTGTTTAATCCTGCAACAGTCCTATACAATAGGTGCAAGTGAAGGAACTGAAGCATTAAGGTTAGATGATCTGCCCAACCCACTCATTCAGTATTATTAAGTAGCAGAACTGGCATGCGAGCCCAGGAAGTGTGCTGCCGAGTCTGTGGAGGGTGTAATCATTTCTGCTGGAGAGCGGGTTTGTGAGATGGACCTGAGCACCCCTGAGATAGACTCCTTCCTCAGTCAAGGGGCAACATAAGAAGGAAATCTCAGGGCTCATTAATCTGTTATGTGCCATGGAGTCCTTAACTGTCTTGTAAGTGTCATGTTCTACATGCATAAAAGAAAACACATGGGGTAACTAAGAAAGTCAAATATATTGAAAATTAGTTGGCAAGTATTTTTAGAATTTGTGAAAAAGTAATACACATGTTCCTTTATTAACATGGTAAACAGCAAGATCCATCAGTGAGTTTAACAGCAGCCTTAGTTTGAAATAAGGAAGACCATAAATAATATTCCAGGGAATCTGAAACACCTGTACTGTGATGTGAAAACCCTTGTGATTTCCATTGGTGGCAAAGTCACAGGTACCACTGGTTCTAGTGCAGTTTGTCACTTTCTTACGCAATGGAAGGAGATGCTGGATTTCAGCAAAAGGTTGATGCAAAGTAAAGATGTAATTCTTCCCTATTTAAGGTCGCAGACCCTGTGAATTCTATCTGCTGAGACTTTGACCTACACATTAAGAGTATTGTTGATGTTGTAAAAGAAAACAGGGTGTAAAAGGCAGAGGAAATACAATTTAATGACTTGTTTTGTAATTGTATGACCTAAGTCTCCTAACCTCTCAGAGTTTTCATTTTCTAACTATAAAATGGGAATAAAACTCTCTCACAGGGCTGATATAAAAAAAATAATAGCTGGTTGGAAATTATAAAGTGTAAAACCCTTAATCAATTCTAATATGAATGAGACAGGCCCCTGCCTTCAAGGAGGTAGGAATCTACTATGGGAAAGTTAAGACATTTCCACAAAATAGTGAAGGAAATATGAGAGGGAAATGCACAGAGAAGAGTCAGGGAAGGCTTCCTGCCGGAGGTGATGCACCAAGCCTTTAAAGTTGAATAGAAGTTAGGAAAGAAAGGTATTGATGTTACTGTTAGAGGGAAAAGCATAACAAGTAGCATGAAAGTAAGATAGGAATGCAGGAAGTGACACTCATTTTACCAGTGCCAGAGCATGAAGTACTATAACAGAAAGATATTTTTGGGAGATAAGAGGGGAGAGTTGGGGCCAGAACATGGACATTCTTACCTGCTGCGCTAAGGATCTTGGACAGTATTCTACAGAGGATGGAAGACCCTAATATCTTCTGAGTAAGTGATTTACATTGCCAAATGTATGTTTTAAAAAGAGGTACAAATTGGTGATCCTCTGAAAAAATCTAACTTATATATGTGTTTGCCCAGTATGATAAAATTTTTTAATTCTTCTTAAATTTAAAAATCAAGAGACTATTCTCCCTCCAAAAAATGAAAAGATTCAACATCTCTGAGTTCATTTGCCACATGACAATCTATGGCCCTAGTTGACTAATGACTGTCCCATGTAGGCTGGACCTGGGGTCTCCTAATGGCCTTGACCCCACCACTCTTTGTTTCCTTGCCAACTCTGAGCCCAAGTACGTTACACCATTTATCATCAGGCTTAGAACACATTTTTCTTACAGTAAGGAAATGTTTCCCTGTACTCATGTCTGTGTCAACAGTGGGAACATGAAGGACAGACCGAGAGGACCATATGCTTCAAACAAAGAAAAAAATGGAAGAGACAGTGTTTTCTTATCCTAGCATGCTTCTTTCACAATACTTTCCTGAAGATTGACATTTGAGTTTGCCACGCCTCTTGCCCTGGGCAATATAGACTGATGGACTCATGAAGATCGATTTCATGGAACAAACCTGCAGTCAGAGAGCACACTTGGGTAACTGCTCTTATCCAGGCCAGGGATGACAAGGATGAAGGGTAAAGCTCTGGTATTGCAGTTGGTAAGGAGGAGGTGGATGCCCACAACCCGCAGGTGATGTAATTCCATAGTTCATGATTCATTGGCTCTGGGGGTAAAAGAGAAAAAGGATTTCTCTTCGTTTCTACTTTGTACATGGAAGGCTGGTCATAGTGCTTTCAACTAAGAGAATACAAAAGAAAAGGGAGATTTAAGGTGATGAAGATGAGCTCAGTTTTGGCCATGTGGAATTGGAGGTAAAGTTGGGGCATACAGCAGCAATACTGAGCACAGAGTTGGCTACGTTGGCATGAAACCAGCAGAGAAATCTAGGTTAAAAGTTTGGATTAAGGAGTCAGCAGCTGATGGTTGGTAGGTGAGGCCATAAGAGTGATTTCCAATATTGAGCACAGAGTTGGCTATGCTGGCATGAAACCAGCAGAGAAATCTAGGTTAAAAGTTTGGATTAAGGAATCAGCAGCCGATGGTTGGCAGGTGAGGCCATAAGAGTGATTTCCACAACTCACGAGAGCCTGAAGTTCAAGAATGGCTCCTCCTGGGAAGATACCCGGAGCACATTTAAAGAGTAGATCTCACAAAATAGACCTGGAAACAGCAACAATGAGACAAAAATGAATGGAATTCAGAGATGAGGGCATTATGGAAGCTAAGAAAGTAGAATTTAAGAATTGTCAAATGCAGTAAGAAATGGAGAAAAGATGGTCCATTCATTTTAGAAGTTTCGAGTTTGTTGTTAATTTTTTAAGGTATTATTGCTATATACTCTTATGAAGGTTTCACATGAAAAACAATGTGGTTACTGCATTCACCCATATTATAGAGTGCCCCCCACAGTCCATTGCAGTCACTGTCCATCAGTGTAGTTAAAATGCCACAGAGTCACTGTTTGTCCTCTCTGTGCTACACTGTCTTTCCCATGATCCCCC
This sequence comes from Manis javanica, assembly GCF_040802235.1. Classification (NCBI taxonomy): domain Eukaryota; kingdom Metazoa; phylum Chordata; class Mammalia; order Pholidota; family Manidae; genus Manis; species Manis javanica. Next base: position 15,782,387 of record NC_133158.1, read on the forward strand.
ACACACCATGTGTACTAATCATAATACCTCTCAATCCCCTTCTCCCTCCCTCCCCACCTGCCCTGCCCCACCCCTCCCCTTTGGTAACTGCTAGCCCCTTCTTGGAGTCTGTGAGTCTGCTGCTGTTTTGTTCCTTCAGTTTTACTTTGTCATTATACTCCACAAATGAGGGAAATCATTTGGTTCTTGTCTTTCTCTGCCTGACTTATTTCACTGAGCATAATACCCTCTAGCTCCATCCATGTTGTTGCAAATGCTAGGATTTGTTTCTTTCTTATGGCTGAATAATATTCCATTGTGTATATGTACCACATCTTCTTTATCCATTCATCTACATCTTCTGTATCCATTCATCTATTGATGGACACTTAGGTTGCTTCCACATCTTGGCTATTGTACATAGTGCTGTGATAAACATAGGGGTGCATATGTCTTTTTTAATCTGAGAATTTGTTTTCTTTCAGTAAACTCCTAGGAGTAGAATTCCCAGGTCAAATGGTGTTTCTATTTTTAGTTTTTTGAGGGACCTCTATACTGCTTTCCACAATGGTTGAACTAGTTTACATTTCCACCAGCAGTGTAGGAGGGTTCACCTTTCACTGCACCCTCGCCAGCATTTGTTGTTCCTAGTCTTTTTGATGTGGGCCATCCTGAATTCATTGTTAATCTTAGTGAAAGCAGTTTCAGTGGAGAATAGTGCCAAACAAAAATATTAACTACCTAACACTTACTACATGGCAGGCAGAGTCCTAACTAAGTGCACATTTTAAACTCTTTTATAACAATAACCTTATGAGGTACTCTGATTTTGAGGTGAGGAAAGTGAAAGACAAAGAGGTTACATAACTTCCCTAAGGGAACAGCAAGAAAGTGATGGAGGCAGAGTTTCAGACTCAAGCAGTCTAACTCTAGAGTCCCGGCTCTTGGTTTCATTCCTATTAGACTATCTTTTCGTGCTGTGGTGGGTAATAATAAATGGGGTGACCTACTTTATGCCTGTTGTCCCAACATCCTGTCCAAGAAGCAGCACTTTCCAGGTTAAGATGATAAATTATATCTGGTCTTCTACACATGCATAGCTAGACAGACAGGAAGTAAATATTGAGCCTAGAAATCCTTTGATCCACAGTGTGTCACACTTCATAAGCTCTCAAGAAACATTTGTTAAATGCATGAGAAATGTTGATTAAAGGGGAGAAGAGAAACTGGTACCTAGAATGGTAAAGATTTGAACATATTAAGAAGATTTAAAGGAGGTTGTCAGTGGAGGAGAAACTTGTAGGAATACAAGAGAAAGCAAATGACTGGTTCAATGATGTCTCAAAAAGGGAGAAAGAGATGGTGTTGAAAGTGCTCCTACATTACAAGGAAAATATTAGGACATTTCAACCCTAAATTCATATTCCTATCATTTGCTCTCTCCATGGATATACCCAACACATATTTATTGAGTACTTACAATGTTCTAAGTAAAAAAGGGGTGAGCTTTGGGAAAAAAGGAGTGAAACTCAACCTCTAAAACAGGAAAACAAGAGGTGCAGTTGTACATAGGTATAAATACATGAAGACACAGGATGGAAAGATGAGAAGGACTGTACTGATGAGTTACACTTGGCTGTAAGACGGGGGCCTGAGCCATCTGCTAAGAGTCGTGCAGCCTTGAGGAGGTGGAGGTTTGGAATAGCAATGACCACTCCAAAATGAGATGGAGAGTTGGCTGATAAGAAATAAGAGGATTAAAGGGAAGTTCTGATGGCCAAACTGAGACTGGAAACCAGACAATTTATGGTGAGAAGATGAGTTTAGTGCTATTTCTGCATCAGTTTTCTAGACATGTGTGATGGTAGGATAGAACTGTGGTGAGAGAGTGGTTTAGATGATAACCCAAGAAGGAAGGAGAAGCCAGCGGAGGGGATGGTGGGCTGAGAGAAAACCCAGGGACCAGGTGTCTTGAGATGGTGCAGAGTACGAGAGGAAGAGCCAGTGTAAGCCCAAAGAACAAGAGGCTGTGGCCTGGGAATGGGGATTCAACTTCGCGGAGCCAGGTCACACCGTCTTACACCTGCTCCTACTCTCATTAATCAGCCGTGGAAGGCACACCAAACTTTTATTCAGCTCCAAAGCATTTTTCTTACCCCCCAAATAATGCCCCACATTGTGTGTTAAGAAGCCATGTGCATTTAAATACTGTAACAGAATGAAGACTGGGATTGGTGCCCCAGTGAGAGGACGTTTTTGTCTTCCATCTGGTAAACGTTTCTGGGCACGTGTGAAATTGATTGTAAATCACTTGTGTTCTAGATAGTGAACATGCCCATCTAACATATTTAACGCATTTTGGACATTCACAAAGGTGTCTTGCAAGCTTTGGACAATCATTATTTAAAGCATTTTACTGAAAGTACTCCTGAGTAGTTCCTAAACTCTGCATTCTTTTTCAATCGATTGTAAATATCCCCGGAGAGGGAATTGTAAATGTTGAATACTGTAGTTGTCAATCATGGGCTCATCTACTTGCTTCTTTGAATGATAATATAAGTTCATTCGAAACACCACATATAGCCAGCTAATCTTTTTTTTCCCTCACTGTTATGGCATTGCTTTATTTCACTAAGACTGAAAAACCAGATTAATCTCTAGAGACATAAGTGCTTGCTAACCTTGAAAGTTACCCGCTCAAGATTTTCAAATTTTTTTTAAGAATGATGGGGTTTGAGTAGGTCAGAGACGGTGCCCAAAACCCTCTGTCTTGACAAGAGAGCCATTGCAGACTCCTCTCACCCTCATGTAATTTGTGCTGGGGAGTGACAGGTCCTATATTAGGATGTGAAAATGTCTCCAATCAGAAAATACAGCATGTTTCAAAAATGACAGAAATGGTACATGTTATAAATGCAGCTCTTCAAGCCACTTTTCATTCCTGTTCTGACAAAAAAGCAGCCCTATGCTCAGCAGCTAGTACAGTCTGGATGCCCCAAATGAGAGGGTGGAGTATAAGCAGGCTTGAGCCAGCAAGTGAGTGGATGTATGGAGTGGCAATAGGCATTGTCCGTGTAGAATACAAATATGAATCTCTTTGTCCTCAATTATATTTTGACACATTCTCTGCATAGAATATCAATGCTATCTAATGAGAAAATGTGCAGTTTGGCCATTTGGCAATGGGCAACAGATTTTGTGTAAGCATCTGGCATAGGAATAATTTGACAAACAGCAATATGCCAGAATTGTGTTAGATAATTTTTAAAGAACTATTTGTCAAGCTGAATACTCATTATTCCTAGGATGTTATTTATCAGCCCCAAGATTTAAATGATACTTGGCTACAAGGTTTACATTGCAGGTGAGGCATTCAGATTCCTCATAATCCTCTGTGTGCTTATTCTTTATTGATAAAGGTGCAATAACTTCTATGGCTTCTCACCTTGGTACTCTGCTGGAAATCTGAACTTAACTCTTGAGCACATCTGAGTTAGTAAAGCTTACTTAAGGAGAAGGACTGACATGAAAAATTAATTCTTTGCACATCCTCTGGAAGTTGAAACAGGTTAACAGATGTTCGTTACCAATGGGGCTCTTGTGGAAACTTGTAAATTTATGACAGTGGCTGCATTTGTGCTGTTCAGTGGGCATTCTGCAGCTTCAAACATGAGACCTGCTGTATTCAACCCAGGTATTGCAAAAGAATAGTGGCAGCTTTTCCAGGCTTCTAGTGTCATCTTTATGAAAATAGCATCACCATATATATTTCATCTCTCAAATGTTCTTTGTCTTAAAACTTTTGTTTCTTTCATATATTTGGTTGCTTTTGCTGAACTTGACTTTACCACTGCAGAGCTCTTTGGTCCCTCCCTATTTCCCCAGTCTATCCACTCCCTTCCTTAGCGTCCTTCCCCCTGTGCTAGATCTCAGTGTCAGCTGGTTCAAGCAGCCTTACACCAGCACTGTGAATTTGCCACCCCGTATCTGTGTTCCCTCACTGTATCCTATTTGATACGGCCCCCAGTGGATTTACAGAGGAGTCCATTACCTTCAAGCCCATTCCTGAGCTATCAAGAAGTATTAGAAGTACCTGTTTGGACATTATGTAAAACTTTGCATCCATTCTCGACCCCCTCTCAGTGATAATTCTTTGTTGTTGCTAGTTCATAACAACTTGTTTCAGATCTTCTTTTCCTACCTTGAGCCCCCATACCCACACTTGTTCGGCAGTTCTTCAGGTTCCCTTAGAGTTATCAATAATGTTTACTTAAAATGCTATTCCCTAACACCAGTCCCAAAGGTTCTGATTCCGTAGACTGGGGGTGGGGGTCCATGCATCTGCATTTTTAACAAGTATCCTGAGTAAGGCTGATGAAATTTTGCTGTGGACCATGCTTTGAAATAGTTTACCCTATCATAGTTATACTTTGAACTGAGCTGAATCCATGAAGTGTTTTAATCATCTGGTCTTATTCTACTGTAGGAGCATATTGCATGAATTAGTAGGTGGTTATTTGATAAGCTAGAGTTCCAGCTTTGTTTTTCACAAGGATCTCTCAATTTTTCACTGGTTTATCATTTTTAAGATTACTCACAAAAGTTAGGTCGTCTGTCCAAAGACCTTGACTTGATGGAACACTGAGACACAGGATTTTGATTCTAAGTTTATCATTCACCTCACTAACCCTAAGGGATTCTATAGATTCTCAACCAGGAATAAACAACATGAGAGCAAGTACTGTTGTGCCATTTTCAGCTGTCTTATGTGCAGACATTCCATACGCAGGTCATTTAGAGCTGCTTGGGTGACTATCCTATATGGCCGGAGTAGAGTCATATTTAAGGAATGTTCTTCACTACTCACACAGGGATTTGTAAACCACGTTATATTTACTAATATCTTACATGGGCTCCCTGGGAAACAGACAAAGACAGATTTGCTTGCAGGAGTGTACTGAGTAATGTCATCCTGGTCCACCACCTGTGGGAGAGGTGGAGAAAGGAAGCAGGGGTGGCAGAGGGACAGGCTGAGCTGTACGGTCACAGCAGTGCCACAGCCATTCCACAGGGAGCACTCTTCAACACTGTTGTCTCTTAGGCAAGGAACCAGGCCCTACCCTCCTCACATTTGCCAGTCACTGTACGCAGGGTGTCCCCTGGGAGGGAGTATAACTTTGGGCGAGGAAGCTCTCTTCAGCTGAGGGCACCTCCCAGGGAGCCATCAGCCATCTCCGGATCTAGAAGAATGAGTGTCTTTGTTCCAAGGGGGCTCCACTGCAAGTAGCAAGTTCCTGATCTTTAGGATAATGAACAACAACAATATTTAAAAAGAAAATTTGTAGACAAGTTTTAGAATATTAAAAGCACTTGAAATTATTGAGAAATGTGTACTGTTATATTTTGAACTCCAGAATAAAGATCTTGGAGAGAAAGAAAATTTTTTTAGCAGGGAATAATTTCGAAGACATGATTTTTTGTTTGCTTTATCTTTTAATTCACTAGAAGTAAGCAATGATTCAGCCTTAATGTTCATTTTTGCAAAATACAAGTTCTGATAATTAAATAAATATAACTAAATACTGGTTCTGAAGACAAAATAAATGGAACCAATACTAGTTTTATGGGAGCTAAATGAAAGTGTTTGCAGTTGATAGAAAGTATTATCTCATCTTTGAAATGAGTGATAGGATCAATACAGAGAAATCTGATTGCTGCTTTTTCCCTAATTCCCTATTTACCCATATAAGATTTTCATTTTAAGAAGCCCCAGTCAAATGCTCATGAAGTAATATCATCCCCAGTGGAAGCCCCCAAAGAAAATGATAAATAAAGGTAAACTTCTCACGTGTAATCAGAGACACCTGAAGCTCTAGGAAGTATAATGAGGCTATGTTGCACTCATTATCTTTACCCTTGGGCTGTGTTTTCAATACTTGTTAGTTTGTTCAGACTCACACAGTAATTAGCCACCACTTTGTTATTTAAGTGAACGAATGCACATAGGCCCTTTACTGTGGTTTGAGAGATGATCAATTGGGCCATCATCTCTGAAAGGATCACTTTAGGGTACTTCCCTCAATCTCCACGTGGGTTTAAGAAATAACTTTTTTAGGTCTCAGAAAGAAATGGGAAATGAGACTTTTTGTTCGTTTGTTTAAATGCATCCTCTCCCTACCGCAGAAATTCAGCTGGAAATTAGTTAGAAGTGGCATTAGTGAGGTTAAAAAAGGGAAGTGACAAAAATGTACATTTTCAAATCACAGAATTCCAGAACTGGAAGGAAATGTTAGAGCATCCTGCCCTGTCCCAGCCCACCCAGTGCAGCAAGACTGTGCCTTCCTACCTCATGGAGGAAATCAACTCAAGGGTGGTAGGAGCATTGTATTTTCCCTTTCCTACTTACTTGCTAGGGGCTTTTTTCAACATGAATAAAGGATTTTTATTTTTCATTACTGTCACTCAGGTCCAGGGAAGAGATAGACTTTTAGCATAATAAGCACAGGGTAGATGCCCGCAGGAGCATAATCATCCCAGGAAAAGAAGTTGAACTATATTTTTCGTATTGTGTTCAGAGGCAAGCTCTTTGGGAGAATGTCTTCCTCTTCTCCACGTCCCAGGTTAAAAACATCCTCTGCACATTCCCAGGAGTGGAGCAGAGAAACAAAGACTGAATAAACACCCACCCAGATGCCAGGAACAAGTGGAGGCAGGACTCTGAGTGGCTTGTGAACAAACAGGTCACTGAGCCCCACTGCCAGAGTTGCTGATTCTGTAGAGAGGGGCTGAGGCCCAAGAATTTCTATTTCCAACCACTTCTCATGTGATGTTGATGCTTCTGCCTTGGAAATCACATACTGAGAATCACTATACCGGAAAATTTCAAAATCATTCAAACAATGTATTTAAAAAGAAGAAGATATCTTTCTCCAAAGTCCAGGATATAAAACAGGTAAAGATCTATTCTTGGGGCCTAAGACAGGCAACAGAAAGAGTACAAATGACCTCAGTAGGATGTCCTGAAGGGGTCTGCATCAGTCATGCTGCATAGATATATGTATCCCATGTAAACATTTTTAGCTAGTTGGAACTAAGTGACCCAATTATTTTTCCCTACCGATCTGTTCGCAGCTTCCCTGGCTGCTCTCACTGATGCCTGAATCTTGATAGGGGTGACAGCTTGAAGAGGGTCCAAAGCCTTGATCTGTGCACCTTGCTCACCTTGTTTCCACATTCCTTCCATAATAATGGTGTCTGTGGATTTTGTGGAAACTCTTGTACTGGGTAGAGCGCACACCAACCACAACCTAACATCATGATGTCATCAAGAATGGAAGTCTATCGCCATCATTACACACATGGACTCTCAGGCAGGAGACAGTTGCCCTCCTGGTTGTCTTTCTTCCACTGGAATCATGGCGGGAAAGTTCAGAGCATTGTCCTGTGGCCCACAGCAGGACAGTAGACGTGTCCATCTCTGCTGGCTTTCTGGTTAATTTTCCTGGGACAGCCAGAGTTCTGGGGCCACTTCTGGCTGTTAATGCCTAAAGAGTGGGTTGATACCTTTGGAGAAAATAAGCAATCACTCCTTGAGCCATTTTCTGAGTTTCAGCAAGGAAATTCATGGTAGCGAAGTGGAAATCATACCATGCAGTGGTAGGAAAATAAGTGATTATAAGGCACTGATAAGACAGAATGCATTTTGGCTATTAAAAGGTACACTTTTGAGGACTTTGGAAGAATTCTCAAACACAATGGTAGATAAAAAAGAGAGCTTAGGAAAATCGATTTTTTTCTCTTTTTTCTTCATATTTTTGTGTGCTTTGGAGTATTCCTGACTATATATGCATATACTATGTACATAAACAATTTTTAATAGCATACAGTTTAAGTGAAGATAAAAGTTAGGTAGACCTAATGGATAATCCCAGATACATTCTGTTGAAAGTAAGATACTGTAGTTACTTGTATCTAATTACCACTAGTTTTCTAGTTTGTCTTAGATTGTATCACAAGAGAAGTTCACTGTCATAGAGTGAGCTGTTTAAGCTTTGGGCCTATCTAATATGCTAATATCTTATGGTAAATGGAATAATCTCCTTAGAGAGGAACCTGTCAGTTTTTAGATTAAATCATGACTTATACCAGGACTTCTTTTCATTTACTGACAAGCAAATTGAAATTTCATGGCACTTACATATTTTAACTCCCATTGGGTAAGGAAAATTTACCTTTTATTATGAACGTGGCTTTTGTACCACTTAGTGAATTCAAAAATTGCTAAGTACTAAGATAAATAAAACAACTCAAAAGGTTTGTTATTTTAAGTTTAAATGGCCTCTTTTAAAATATGGATTAAACTGTTACAGTCAACTATAGTCACTCTCTCACCTCTTTGTATGGCACCTGCTTCTTAGTTCTTAGTTCTGATTATTATAATTTTAGCTGAAAGGGCATCACAGAGTTTTCTAGTGCATGGAGGGGGACATAGATTTCTATCCAGGGTCTATCAAACATTGATTGAGTTGGCTAGTAAATTAACAGCAGCAGAACACTATTAAATTTTAAACTTAATTGCCTTCCCCTCTTAATTTCTATGGATATAATCAATAGATGTCAGAGAAAAGTTAAAGGAGTTATTTAGCAAGCATCTATTTCCTGGAGTATAATGGAAAAACCACCATTTCATCTCAGAGTTGATACAAATAACTTGCATCTCAAATGCAATCACAAAGTTTTTATCAAAATGTTTAATTTTAGTAGTTTTTTTTATTAGTCATTTTTCTTGATAGGAAAGTGGGAATTTTAGCTGTATAATCAGTTTGATTTTCTCTCTGGGCCCCCCTCACCCCCAGCTATCCTTGCCTGTTGAGTTTTATTGCTTATCTTCCCCATTGTTGTCACTTGTGAATTCTCTTTCCATCTCCATGTTGAGTCTGTGTCCTGTGTTCCAGATTTACAAAGAAAGGAACAGCTCAATATAAAGGACTGAGAATGACCACATACCCAAGAACGAGCTTTGGCAGTGGATGTCAGGTATCATATTGAGCCAAGTTAAAATCTGGTGACTTTTTTTTCTATTTGTGGGATTGACATTCAATTTTATTTTCCATGAGCTATTTCTGCTGTGTTATAGACCATACTGTAATAGGCAGTTTCTCAGGGAATAGCAACCCATTCCCCAACCCCAGAAGATGAGCCGTGGTTCTCTAAGCTGTGTACCATAATTCCAGTCCCCTTTGCTAATAACTGGTTTAGAAGAGGGCATGTGGCTTTATTCGAGATACTGAAGATTTCTTGTGGGGTGGGAGGGGTGAGGAGGGGAAAGGAAAAGAGAGCAGTGGTTCACTTCTGTAAAGGATATTGCTTGCTGACACAAACAGAGATAACAGAAGACCTACTCCCTTTACGCCTTGAGTACTCTTAGGAATAACTGGCATTGCAGCAGCCATCTGATAACAAAACAGTGACCAAATCCAATATGCTAAGGATAACAGGTCTGAAGGAAAGGGTTTGAGTCTATGGAGCATCACAACTGCAGAACCATTCACATCTAGACACCTCTAGGTGTCTTTTACGTTTAAGCCACTATTGATATGGGGTTTCTATTACTTAAAGCCAAATGTATTCTAATTGCTATACCTGTGTACAAATTTGCTAAGTCTCCATAACTGACAGTTCTCCATAACTGACAAGTGAAAGAAGTAGAAAACCCAAAATAGCAGTGATTTAAACAACACAGCAGTTTATTTCTCAGGTAAAGTCTAGATGTAGATACTTGAGAACTAGAATGGTGGGTCTCAATCTTGTTCTCCTACCTTTGGAATTTTGTTCCAAAGTTACCTCATAGGACAAGGGATGTGCTCCAGCTCCAGCCAGCAGGTCCATATTCCAACCAGCAGAAAAGAGGAAAGACAGAAAAGGATATGGCCTTAAGGACAACAATTTTCACCTGCATCACATTTGATCTTAGTCACATGAACCCTTTCAGTAGCAAAGATGACAATAAAATGTTTTTTGGGGTAAGAAGTTATGTATTCAGTTAAGATTTGGAGAATCGGTCACCAAAGGAAGAAGAAGATAGCATCAGGAGGAGGGGAGATAGCAGGCAGTCTTGGGGCCACAGACAGCTCTGTCAAAAGACCAGCAATTACCCTGTAATGAGAACTGATCATATTCTGTATTGCTGTAATAATAGCTACCATTTGTTGAGTGTGTCAGGCTCTGGCTGCTAAACATTCCACTTCTCCTTCTACTTCTGGTAGAAATATGTGCTTCCTGATACTCCTGAGACTGAAAAAGGCATGAGTGGAGTGTCATGCTTCAGTCCTCAGTAAGGCGTTGTTTACCGATGTGAAAACAGGAGCTGGAAATGTTCCAGATCGTGGCTGCCCCGTTGGCCTAATTCCCAGAGCACAGATGACAGTAAGATGGAGCAGACACCCCAGCCCACCAGTAGTGGACACATGCGTGAGAAAATGAACCTGTTTTTAGCTACTGAGATTTGGAGATTGTTCTTATGGCGTATCCCAGGAGTCCTGAATTATACAATGCATGTGCCTTCTCTTTCATTTTCACAAGCCTGAAGTGTTAGTATTACCATTCCTACTTTTCGTATGGTCAGACAAGGTAGATGGCGTGTCAGACTACACCCCTTGAAACATTATTAGATTTTGTTCAGTTACAAAAGCCTGTCTTTCCAGTTCTTCAGACACCCGTCCAAATTTTCAACTACTTTTTCATCCTAATGATAAGCACTGTTGAACAAACTATATTAATATTTTTCAAGACCTCCTGAATCCTTGCATCCCTTGATTTAAACATTTTTGTTTGAACACTAGCTTGCTGACCACCGAACAGTCCTCCTAAGACCAGGCATATGGGTGGGTGAATAGTCCAAAAACTAGAGGGGTTCATAAAACTTATACACATGATAGTAAAGATGTAATGGTTAGCCTTACTATGATGTCAAGAAATGAGTATTAAGTCCCTCATAAATTCTCTTAAATTTCCTCTCAGCACCATATGACCCTTAACTTTTAGATGGCCTGGATACATTAAAAAAATAAAAAAACACTAAAACCTGTTTTCAAAACTTTTAGAATAGTTTAAGACTTAACATTTAACAAAAATTTAGGTTTTAATGCAAAATGAAACAATATAATGTTGTCCTTCATACCGTAATTATAGGAAATATAAAAATATTAATTTATGGTACCTAGGCTAGGGAGGTAGTGATCCAGAAATGGCATAGAAGTTCAAAATATGAAGTTAAAAATATGAAGAACATATTTTTCTTTCAATCCTGTATTGTGCCTCTGTGACTATGTGTACAAAATTTCATATGAAGACGTTTTCATGAGTCTACACTGAGGTCCTTTATACCTATGAGACATGAACCAAACAACACTCCCAGTCCCTTACCGACAGGCTCTGCTTCCTGTAGTTTGCATTTCCCCAGGCTGAACATGTCCACTGCTAACTTGTGCCAGGACAGGAAGAAGGAGATGAAACTCAAATCAGTCACGCTGACTACTTGTTACCCACATCTGTCAAGAGTTTGGCCCAAAAGGGCACTGAAACTATTGGATAAAATGAAGTTCTTAGATTATCAGTAGATTTCAGTTACACTATCCGTGCTCTTCCAGACCCCTATTACCATCGGTAGTTGAGATTTGGCAATATTGTTGAGATTTATGATGCTTCTTCCCTGGTTAGTTACATCCAGTGTGAGACCCGCATTATCAGCATTTTTCTATTATCTTCAAATCTGGTTTCTGAGAAAGACATGTTTGCTGCGCACATGACTTTAAAAACTGCCAACTCATCAGGAACTACATCATTTTTAGTAAGAAGTGAATTCCACAAAGTGTCAAATTATTCCTTGTCAAAGTGTTTGGTTCATTGGAAAGTCACAGAAGAAAAAAGAAGAAATGAGTATAGGCCACAGTGGCCCAAATTGAAGCTCTTTTCAAAGTGGTTATTAAGATCAGAGCTGACAAAAGCTTAAGAAATCAGAGAAAAGAATGCATTTGGACTATTTTTTCTATTTCTTTGTTTCATTTTGTTTTAGTATTATAAGACATTGAAAGAAGAAACTTGATTAGGAACAGATGGGAGACTTGTCTTCTCCAAATGGAAAGGAGGCATGCTCACCATGGAACAGCATCATTCATCCATGATTTGCTCACTTTCAAGGCTGGTTCTCATATTTTCTCCTTCCAAAAGTCAGAGAGATGTTCACTCAAATATGGGAGTTCACTGGCTATTTTACAGAGGCATTTTCACTCTCCCTCTGGGCCAGGTGTTAAATAACTTAAATTTGAATTCAGATGCTTACTAGTTTCATAACCTTGGACCATTGTCTTATGCTGTCTAAGCTTCAGTTTTCTTACCTCGAAAATGGAGATAGTAATTTCACCTCTAGGTACACTGTAAGAATTAAACTTTAAAAGTAATATAAAGTCCTTGTGGTATTGGAACTAAGTGTTCAGTATCTTGAATGTAATGAATAATAAGCCTACAAAATGTGCTGAAAGTTTAGAACTTAATAAATACACACACACATGAATGCAAGTAGAACTGGGGAAATCTGAATAAAATCTGTAGATTGTATCAACACCAATACCCTGATTGTGGTATTGTACTATAGTTTGGCAAAATATTACTATTGGAGGAAAAATGGTAAATCGTCAATGGGATCTCTCTATATTATTTCTTACAACTGCATGTGAGTATACAATTATTTCAATTAAAAACCAATAAAATGCATATAAAACAATTAGCTCAATGCCTGGAACATCGTAAGTCCCCAGTAAATGAAAGCTACTTTTAAGTTAAGTGCCTACTTACCTAAAAAAAATTGCTTTCACTAATAGAATTTGCTTCTTGTATGGAACACAACAACATAAAAAATGAGGAAGGGCCTATCTGTCAAGCTTTGAACAGAAAAATAGAAGCCATTGTAGATATTTTTATTAGCTAGACATTTAATACAGGAATTGTAGGCTTACACAACTGGTAAGAGGCTAAGAGGAGAAGACTGAAGAAATGGTTAGGAGACCACTCTCAAGAAATCTTGAGGCAATTGTAAATAAGTCATAGCCACCGAGCCCAGCCTCTTTCAAGACCAACATAGTTGACTTTCAGAATAATCCCCAAGTTATAAGAAAACCACTGTGAATTTTGCCAGCTACCTGGGGATCCTCAGTAGCCCAGGAAAGCTGTTGATCTGACCAGCCAGCCTAAAATTTTTACCAGAGAACAACAGTTTCTATTTCTCTTCTATCTTCCACAGCTCACTCACATGCCTCCCACTGACAATACCAAACTAGGAAACATATGAGGAATAATGGGATTCTAGGAAATGTAGTTCTAAGTAAGCTTCTTCCCATGATGGAGCTGAAAACACCAAAGACAATGGTGATCATGACGACAGTGATCATGTGATGACCATTCAGGGCAAATAGAAAATGAAGAATTTTCTGTCCTGTCTCTGGTTCCATAAATTGCTAAGTGGATTTTTTCTCTTAACTTTCCCATGTGTGTGTTTAGCATTTATAACCAGACACTAAAGATCTACTGGTCTTATTAGTACGAGGCAGTGTTTCCATAATGACACTTACCAGCAGTTCGCATGGCCTCACCTGTATGGTCTGCCTCCTTCTCAACTGGAATTGTCCAAAGATAGAATGATCATGAAATAAGGAGCCTCAGGTCTGCAATCTGTCTCCCATGGTAGGCTAGGAGAACAAGTAGCCTCAGACAAAGAAATGTGAGTCCAAGTCTTGATCACTTGGCTTCCAGTTTGCTGCAAGTACAAAAAAGACTCTAGAGAGATCATCCCTACCTTAATTAGCATACTCATTCCCAGCCCCAGCTACTCTTATCAAATACTTTATTGTCGGTTCCTGAGTTTATCACAATCTGCAATCATTTAATTTATTTAATTGTGTGCTTGTTTACTCTTTACCTACTCTCCACTGGTATATAGTCTCTATAAGGGATATAATCTTTTCTAACTTGTTCTACTCTAAATCTCCTGTGTGTAAGAGCACCTGGAACAGGGAAGGTGTGGTATAAATATTTATTGAATAAAGAAAGACTTCACAGAGGAGGTGGTCACCATGAGCAAAGTGGATTAGCTTACACTCTAGTATGTATGAAATGGTGCATTTGCAAGAAACTTTATCACCCTAAATAAAGAAAATACCAAGCTATCACTGTACATCTTGACTATAATTTAAGCATCAAACCATTTCCTATGCACTTTACATTATGTTATCTATATCACAATGCACTCTGAAGGTATTATTGATCCCAAATATACACAACAAAACAAAGACTGGGGACATTAAGTGACTACACCAAAGTTACTAAAATTACTCAGGGTATAATGTTTTCTAAATGTGTATTTTCACTACCATTCGGGCTGCTTCACTTCTCTGAATGGGCTAGGAATAGGGCTGGCAATAGGAAAGAAACACTTTCTGCTCATCCATTTGTGATTCTGAGGCTTTGCATGTTGATTTCCACATCTGTGCACCATTACTGAACAGTATTGCAAGTTGTCTGTACCGTCCACAGGAGCAAGCCAGAGCTATCCAGCTGTTGAAAGTTTATCCACTTTCAGAAACTGTAGAAGTTATTTAGTAGAAGCCACCAGAGTGAATCAATAAGGTATAGACTCACTGTGCAGACTTGGTCTCTAGTAACCAAAAATAGTTAAACTTAGCCTCTGGAGCGCAGTGGTTGTCAAGAGAACCAAATTTACATGGATGTATTGCAGATTCAGCATCTTGGTTTCATAAATCCTTGGGAATTATTTCTCTAACTATATCCCCAATCATTTCTATTACTTTTCCATGGGAACAAAATTCGACAGGAGTCATATGTAGAAAGGCATACTAGAGATTAAGACAGAGGCAGGCAAATAAATCATCACTAAGATATGGTGTCAAGCAGAGGGGAAAATATAGCACAAGAAAGAAGCAATGAAAGTGGAAAAGGTAACTGGCTCCTGGGACAAACTTTTTGTTTATCACATTAGCGTGGGTTTGTTCTTTCAATATGACTGTGTTTTTCCATTGAATATTAGAAATGTGGAGAGTTTCTCACAGCTGAGATGAGATCCGCTGAACAAATTAGCTAAGGTCCTACTTCCTTTTCAGAGCATCTCTGTTCCTTTGAGTTTACTATTGATGTTGGAATTGAAAATCCCTCTTGATCAGGGTCAAATGTGAAAAGGTTCTGTCCCCACTCTCTAGAGCAACTTTTTAAGTGTTGGCTTCTCATTTTGAAGGGCCTGACCTTAAGCTGTTAAGTCTGAGATAGCCATGGTCTTCAGAAACCAGCAGTCATTCAACACAGTGAGCTAGTGCTTGGAACCTGTTCTGTTTGGTAGAAAGGTTATAAAAGGGAAGCATGGAACTCAGCTTAGTCTTTTAAAATACAGAGACCAGGCACTAAAGTTAAGGTGATATGCAAACATGAAGAATTCAGGTTTAACTATCTTAAATTGTAACACCTATTCCCCCTTTACTACACATCTGAAAGTGTGGGCTAAGGATGCTTATTTTTACATGATTAAGGGAACCCACTAAATACCATTTCTCTGAATCAGCTTTGGATGGCTTCATAGTTAGACACCTATTGCTTATTCAACAGTTGAGGCTGGAAAATGATATGACTCAGGACCTCACTTAAATTACTTCTGAGTAGATTATTTCCCAATATTGTCCTCTCACATTCAAAGGATTTTTTCATGGCCAGGATAAAAATATTTTTCAAAGCAGGTCTAAACACATTTAAAACCTGAAAAATGTTATACCACTAGTAGTTATAGTTATTAGAATTTTCAACATTGGCAATACAATGAATGAGTAAATTCTATCACAGTAGCTACGGTTGTTTTTGTTGTTATTTTTGCCAGTGTATGACATACATACTAAAAAGCTGCTGGAATTTACACTAAGTGACCACATCCATGTATCCAAAACTCAGATGGAGAAACAGAACATTATCAGCATCCCAGAAGCCTGCATGTCTCCTTTTAACTTCTACTTTTTCTCAAGAAAATTTACTATGCTTATTTCTAACCTCATGTTAGTTTAACTCTTTTTTTGAATTTTCTATCAGTGAAATTATATACTATGTACTCTTTAATGTCTGTTGTTTCTAACTTGTTTATGAGATCCATCCATGTTGCTCAATATAATAGTTGTTTCTTCTTTCTCATTGCTGTATAGTATTCCACAGTGAACATACTACATTTAATTTTTTTATTCTACTTTTGATGGGGATTCAAGTAGCTTCCAGTTGGGACTATTATGAATAGTACATTTATAGACATTTTATTTACATACTTTAGCTAACATATGTGAGTATTTCTGTTGGAGACAAACCTAAGAGTAGAATTTTTGGGTAAAAGAACATGCATATTTTCGGCTTTAGAAGATACTGTCAGACAATTTTCCAAAGAGGTGCTACCAACTTATTCCCACTGGCAGTGTTTGAGAGTTCACATCGCTCCACATTTTTGCCCATACTTGGTATTACCATATTGGGAGTAGAGGATGTTTAAACCATATTGTTGATGTATAATAATATCTCATTGTCATTTTAATTTTGAGTTTGAGAGTCTGAGTTTACAATGAAGATCATGGACCATCAGTGACATGGAAGTAGTCTTAGTAATGGCTTGGGGATTATTCCTCTATTCGTGAGAGATTTGGAGCTCATGCTTTATCCACCAGAAAAAGTGGGGCATTTTTCAATCATAGAATGGGCTTTTAGAGCTAGAAGAACCCTCAGAGATCGACTGAAGTTGGTCCTTGGAGGTATGAGCAGACACATTCCCTGTGATTCTTGAACTCTCACAGGTGACAGCAGCAGCATTCTCTGTCTCATTTGCTACCCCCAAGTTTGCTGCTTTTTTGTTTAACAAATTGGAACATGGTGTGGAAGTGTGCAGAAGAGGAGTATTCTCAGTGATGGTTATAATATGCTCAGGACACATGTGCATATTTATTTGGCCTGCTCGTGTTCCTCAGCAGCAAAGTCAGCAGGCCCTTCTTAAGTGAGAGATCTGTAAAACTTCCAACAGTCTGAGAAAAAACATCTAGCACCTTCCATGACATGAAAGGGAAGTAAGAAAAAAGGCTAGTAAAAATTATTTTCAGTAAGGCTTAGAATCTGCAACACATGGAACTCTTTCTCAAGAATATTTGTTCACCTCCCATAAGATGCTAAAAGCTGAAATCATCAATCTTCTCTTACATTCTAGAATCATCTTTGTGCTGTGGTAGTTTATGTAGATTGAATCACTCAATTATAAGACATTATTACAAGTGGCCCTTAACTTTTAACTGTTCCACTTTGAAGCAACCCACCCTTTTTTTTCAACATGAGGACAGCCTGAACTATAAAATATAAATGTACAGTAGTTAAAACATATTATTTAAGTAATGAGTGGTTCCCCAAAAAATGATTGCAAGTGGTATGTATACACATACCAAACACTGTACTTCCATATTTTGATTCCAAAAAAATTCTATGAAATATTTAAATACACATTATTTCATAGTAATCACATATCATTGGTATTATGTATCTATGTGTATATATGTAAGTAAACAGATAAGAATATCTATATTGCTATCCCCTACGAATGGTAGCCTCTACAAATGGTAGCTCTATACACACATATACACTTATGTGCTCTGTGTATATTTATGTGAATGCATATGTTTCTATACCCTACGTAAATGGTAGCTCTATGTACTGTGTTATATCTTGCTTTTTCTCACTTAGATCTTACAGTTCTTTCATTGTCCTAAATGAGAGTTCTTTGTGACTTTCAGGAATCAATGTCAGTACATCGCTCCTATTTTTTGAAATGGCTGCATAGATCATAGGCATCTACTGTAGTGCATCTGAGTACTTTCTTCTTGATGGACCTTTTGGTTCTTTCCAATTTTTTTTCCTGTTAAAACAATGCTGGAGTGAACATCCATATTTGACACCTTTATATAGCATAAGACTATATTGTAGGATAGATTCTGGAAAATGGACATGGCCAATCAGAGAGTTACCTACATTTTTAAGATATTCCCAGGCATTTATCACATGCTTGTCTCTGCAAGTAACCATGCTATCAACTCCACTCAGATCAAAGGAGCTACAAGGAGAAGAGGCATTGTTATGACCAGATGAAGGAGCAATGGGTGCTTCATAGGCCAAAAATAAATAAGTAAATAAGCATATGCATGCATACATGTGTACACAAACAATACCTATACACACTCGTACACAAACTCATACATGGACATATGCACTTGAGAAGAGGGGCCCAGAAATTATTATTTGCCTCATTTTCTGTTATGACATTAGCTAATAGGGTTTGGAACAAGTCTTTGACTTCTCTGGGCTTGGATTATCTCATTTGTGAAATCCTTATAAACTTGGCCACCTTATAAAGAATTATGTTTTTGAATTTCCATCATCAAGTTCCAATATTTTCTTGACCCCTGGATCTGATACTTAATCACAGACCCTACAACAACAAAGCAATGATCTCTCTGTTCAACGCATGACCATTCTCTGAATGCTGACTTTACTGGGTGCCAGCAGGGGTATCTCCTGAGATTTTACTATGAATGACAATAGATCTCTGAGAGTCTCTATAAAACAGTGGATGTTTTAAAGTACTAGTTTCCTGAAGAATATTAGCACAAACAAGAGATGTCTTGCTCAAATTCTTAAAACTAATATAGACCCTCAATCCCACAGTCACTCATTTAGGGACCTAAAAGAGTTTCAGAAGAACTGGGTGATTTTACGTACCTCTTTTGACCTTAGCAACAATGCCACCTTTGGAGGCAGATATTTATTCACATCTAGATTCTACCCTAATTCACTGCATAGCTTTGGATAGCTTGCTTAATGTTTCTGAAAGTCTTTCTTTAGCTCTAAAATTAAAATTTTACTGCCCTTAAGGGGTACTGAAAGACTTTGATTTGTTAATTCATAAAAGCAGATAGCACATAGTGTCTAACACATAGGCAAGTTATCAATAAAGAACAGCTTTTCTAATTGGTCTAAGCGTTTGATCAATAATTTAGAAGTTTGTTTCTTGATCAGTGATACAGAGAGAATTTCTAGACATGAAGTTCCTACATCTCTTTTCCACTGCCGCAGCCCAGCCCCTCCACTCATCCCGCCTCACTCTAGAACATAGTAATGGCCTTCTAGCTGCAATATTCCCAAACACTACCAGCATAATTTTTCTAAGACACAACCTTTGTACAGTTATTCCTTACTCAAGAAAAGAGTGGATAAAGTACATATTCATATACATTTGCTCAACATATATTGGCTGCTCCTCTATAGCAGGCATGGTGTTTAGATACTATGGATACAAAAAGCTGAGTCCTGTTGCAGAAAACTGGAAGCCCTTGCAGGACAGAGGCAAGATAAACAATTATTACCATGTGCTATGAGCAGTGGTGACAGAGAGGAAAGCCCAGGGCCACTGGAGGCCAGACTGGGTACAGGACTCAGCTGACAGTGGTGAAGGGATCAGTGAGGAGTCCCAAAAGGGGATGGGCCTTTCCACTATGACTTAGAGGACAAGGAGGCAAACATCCATGATTTTTGACAAACAGTTTTCTGTTTCTCCTGGTTATGAAGTCCTGATTTCCCTTAGGAAGTTCACCTTTCCTACTCTCTGCTTTCTGGTGGAACTGTCTGCAGACCTCACTCAGCAGGCTGACAATTAACCTAGTTCTGAGCCAATGAAAACAACACATTCTTTGGCCAAGGGGATGGGTTCAGGCATGGGCATATGTTCCAGCCAGAACCAGTTCAGTAACAGTCTCCCTGGGGCTCCTGGAACCTTACAGCCTTGGGAGCTCCTCAAAGCCTTCTTGCAGCCCAAGTGAAAACCTGCCTGAGATGGGAGCCAACACCGAGAAAGAACAAAGCAATGGGGAGGACACCAGCCCCTGTTGACATAGTTTAAACTCTGGACCTGGGGGTGCCCAAAGTTAGTCCTGTTCCAGGACCATTTAGTTCATGGAACCACTGAATTCTACTTTCTTAAACTCACTGGGATCATTTCTGTTGTCCCCTGCAACCACACAGGACTTTCTGTTTGAGCCCTACCTGTACAACAAACTCCATTGTGGCCTCTGCATGTGAAGCTACAATGGGCCACACATTGCCCTACTTTTCATCCCAGTCAAAGTGGCATGGGCTGGAATGGGAGAAGAAGGCAGAAACAAGTGACCAACATCATAATTTGGGGTAATTCTTACTATTCTGAAGACAGGCAAGCAGGGTGATATGACTGGAGGAGTCAGGGGTTACTGTAGCTGGGATGGCTTGAAAAGTACCTCTCAGAAAAAAGGTTCTTTGGGGCTGACACAGGTGAATTGGAAAGGAAGCCTTTGGAGGAGAAGGAACAGCAAGAGAAAAGACTTTAAAAGGAGAATGCCTTTCGTATATGTGAAAAATAGACAAAAGGCCAGTGGGACTGGAGCCTAGCATTTATAGAGGGATACCACCAGAGGAAATCCAGTAGCATTGGACACAAGAGATCAGGTGCCCCATCACTTAAGGTTTTATAGATTATGGTATAAAGCTTGGATTTTATGTCATGGAAAGCCTTTAAAAGATTTCAAAGGAACATGATCTATTTTATAATAGAGCTGTCCAATAGAAATATTTGAGTCAGGCACATGATTTAAAATTTTCTAGTAGCCACAGCAGAAAGTAAAAAGAAATAGGTAAAATTAACTTTAATAATGTATTTTCTTTAGTCCAAATGCATCCAGAATATTATAACTTCATAATGTAATCATTATAAAAATTATTAATGAGCTATTCTCTTTTTTCTTTATACTAAGTCTGTGAAATCTAGCCATATTTCCAGGACTTGACAGCCACTTATGTTTAGTTGCTATCAGGTTGGAGATTACAGTTGTAGAGAGATCACTCTGATTGCTGGGCAGGGAATGGATTCTCAAGAGTAAGCGTGGAAGTGAAGGAGCGATTCAGGAGGCTCTTGTAGTGGTCTGGATGAAAGGCGATGGATGGCTCAGGGTGGTTGTAGCAGGAAGAAATTAACCTGGAATGTTTGTGGAGGTAAGGTCTAGTGAATTGGATTTTAAAGTGATGTGAAGAGAAGAAATCAAAAATAATTTCTAGGGGTTGGCATAAGCAACAAGGCTGTTGGTTCCATTTTCTGAATGAACAAAGCCCAGGAGAGAACAAAGCTGGGCAGAAGCAGAATGAGGAATTGGGTTTAGATATATTAAGTTGAAGATGCCTATTAGGCATCCAGGAAATCTGTTAAACAGAGTGGTTCTGTCCCAAAGATCCATCATTCATCTTATAGGCAGAGATGGTTTCTCATATTTCAAAATCTTTGAAAAAGCAAGTTTTAATCTACATATACTTGGCCCACATTCTCCTCTTCTCCCTCTCCTCCTCCTGTTTCTAAAAAGATTGATTTCACTTTGCATGAGATGCTACAGTATTTTCAATTTAAATAGAAACCTCAAATAAATTGGATTTAAAATCTTCTCAGGGAAAAAGGAAACAATTTGCTTGCTGGGGTTTAATTTCAAGACAAGAATCATAACCAGGGCTATTTTAACCCATCTCTTGATTACCTTCTATGGCAACACATGCTTTTGCAGGGAGATGATAGGAATTTCAGGGAACTGGATGTGGCTGTATCTGCACGTGGGAAGAAACCATGAAGGGGCTCATTGGTTGCAGTCCCCAGCCCCTGGAGCTTTTAATCCACAGAACAAGTCCTGTATTTTCTCTTCACAGCCATAGGCTACAGAATCTCTCTTGGTAGCCAACTCCAATACCTTATCACACATGAGCCAGATGGGGGAGAATGGTTGTCATTCTTGTCACCTGGCTTCACTAGATGTTTACCTGATTCCAGTTGTTTTTGAAATAACCATTCCTTTGAATTAAGCTGCTCTACCCTACACTGCTGCACGCACAACAGTGGCCTAAATAAATCTGAATGTTTTTCTACTCTGCCACTGGCTTCCTTATGGAAGCAGGACAAGTCAATCAGTCCTTTTTAATCCTACTGACAAGGACAGGATTTAGACAAGACTGGTGCACCAAATGGAAATACACTGAAACCAGTGTTGGTGCGATATTGAAACCCAGTCCGAACTCACACATTAGCCAGGGGACATCTAAGATGTTTTCAGTTTTCTCTTTCTCTTGACATTCCAATAAATGTAAACAAATCAGAGTTATTGCAAAAGGATTTATGTCTAGCAGATAAAGAAATCTACACCAAGTGCATATATTAAAATGCTGTTATTCATTCCGATGACTCAGACCCCGCACTGGCCACTTGCCTGAGGTCAGTTCACCACTGATTAGCACCTTGAACTATAATTTCTAGGAAACTTTAATAGTGGAATGCACATTTTGCTACAATAAAAAGCTAGTGTAAGAATTTAAGAGGAAAGCTTGGAATCACTGCCTCCACTCCATAGCTTTTTAAAGTTTAACCTAATATCTCATTCAAATTCAGTAACCTGGAAACCTCTCCTTCATTGCAAAGTTCTTATAAAAGACAATTTATTAAAACAGCTGCCTAAACAGCTAGTTCTAAAAGAAAAAAGAAACCCATATTTACAGGACTGTTTTTGCTCTGTTTTATCTACATCAGAGCACCAAACAAAAGAACTAGGAAGAATAGGCAATTGTTTTGTCTACTTGGTGCTTTTCAGAACTTCGGATTTGAAAGGTGTCAGGCAGGTCATGCAATCTCTAGTTCATTACAGGTCTGGCCACTCTGTGCATTCTGAAATACGACCATGATCACAAGTATAGGCCATCAATCTGCCCCTGAGAACATTTCTTTTTGCAGCCCCTGATCCGCACCATAGCAAAGCCTAGGCTTTGAGATGAAACAGACATGAGTTCAAATCTCAGCCTTGCCATTTACCAGTTTAGTAATTTACAGAAAGTTTCTTAACCTTCTGAGAAGCTGCAGTTTTCTCATACAGATGAGATAATAACTCACCCTTTAATAGAGCAGTTGTCTGGCAGCTATTGTAAGAGGTCATGTGCTGTCCTTACCCAATAGATAGCAAAGCACCCAACCATGATGACCTCTTAGATCTATGAAAGAACCCTCGTTTGATGCCATTAGCATAGCAGGAATCCTTATTAGAAGATAATGATTAAGTTAATTATCCAGATGATTTGGCATCTGGGCATTTGGTCAACTGAGTTACCTATTTCTTATGTGACTGATTGGCATTTTGTTATCATAACCAGTACGTCATGCAGCTTTTCTGAGACAGTTTGGCATCACCTTATGTGTTGATGATATGCTTATTTTTTAAATCATTTAAAACTAATTCTGAGTTTATTACAATTCTTTATTTCCAGGAAGTTTTGACAATAATAAACCAAGGACAAAATGAAATAAAATCCTAGAAATTACAGCCCTTCGGGATCCAATTAACCCAACCAGGGTCATTCTTAAACTTATGAAAAGATAGAACTGTTATGATGGGTCAAAGAGTGTTTGAAAACTTTGAAATTTAATTGCAGATAAGAGAGAATGTCAATTGCCCAGAAATGTGACCTAAATCCACAATATCATAATATCAGGAAAGACTGGGAAACTTGATAATACTCTGCAGCAAAGTTCAGGTGGTTCTAATTACAGTCAGAAACCAGCAAGATCTTTTGTTTTTAAACAGACTGTAAATTTCTTTCATGGTTTAAAACCTCTAGATCTGACAAAAGAAAAAAATAACCATGCTCCTAGCCCTTTAATATTTTACATCCAGTTAATTATGCTTCATTATATGATTCACAAATCGTGGCATATTTCTGAAGGTGGAAGTGTGTGTTTATTTCTATAAATGTTGAAACTTCTGTCAGTGTCAAACTGTTCCTCCACTAAAAAGGTGATGTGACAAACTATAATCTTATTAAAACATTTAGAGTCTCCTGCTTGTTCTTTTTCATTGTTGTATATTGAAGAATTTCCACAGGAAGAAGCATCTGTGTCATTTGATTTCTGAGGCCTGCAGTAAGTAGCACAGATCTCCTTGTGGATGTCCCAAATCACTGATATTCAAAGTGATCAGTAGAGATGGATATGAGCATATTTCAGCTCATACCAGTATTGTGTATGGAAGGCATTATTTGGAGCTCTCAAGGACAAAAACTTTGAAGCTCCATCTGGCTTCAAATCCAGGCACTACTTGTGATCTTGAGCAAATTCCTTAATTCTCTGAGCCTCATTTTTACCATCTGTATAATGGCAATAAAATACCTCCATCTCAGGGTTTTGTAAATATTAAATGAGGTGTTCTTCATCTGTTGATAGATACCTAGATTATTTCCATATCCTATCCTAGGTATCTATCCTAGATTATTTCCATATCCTAGCTATTGTGACTAATACTCCAACAAACATGGGAGTACAGATAGCTTTTCGGTATCCTGTTTTCATTACCTTTGGATATATGCCCAAAAGTAGGGTTGCTGGATCATATGGTAGTTCTATTTTTATTTTTTTCTAAGAAACCTCTATACTGTTTTCCATACTGGCTGCACCAATTTACATTCCCACCAGCAGTTCACAGGATTCCCTTTTCTCCACATCCTTACCAACACTTGTTATCTCTTGTCTTTTTGATAATAGCCATTCTAACAGCTATGAGGTGGTATCTCAGTGGCTTTAATTTGCATTTCCCTGATGATTAATGAAGTTGAGCATCTTTTCATATGCCTGTTGGCCATTCATATGTCTTCTTTGAAAGAAATGTCCATTCAGTCCCTCTGCCCATTTCTTTATTTTTTTTTTTTTGAGAGGGCGTCTCTCATATTTATTGGTCAAATGGTTGTTAACAACAATAAAATTCTGTGTAGGGCAGTCAATGCTCAATGCACAATCATTAATCCACCCCAAGCCTAATTCTCATCAGTCTCCAATCTTCTGAAGCATAACGAACAAGTTCTTACATGGTGAATGAATTCTTACATAGTGAATAAATTCTTACATGGTGAGCAGTACAGGGCAGTCATCACAGAAACTTTCAGTTTTGATCACGCATTATGAACTATAAGCAATCAGGTCAAATATGAATATTCGTTTGATTTTTATACTTGATTTATATGTGGATCCCACATTTCTCCCTTTATTATTATTATTATTATTATTATTATTATTTTTAATAAAATGCTGAAGTGGTAGGAAGATGCAAGATAAAGGTAGAAAACATAGTTTAGTGTTGTAAGAGAGCAAATGTAGACGATCAGGTGTGTGCCTGTAGACTATGTGTTAATCCAAGCTAGACAAGGGCAATAAAACATCCACGGATGCAGAAGATTTCTCTCAAAACAGAGGGGGTGAAGTTCTAAGCCTCACCTCTGTTGATCCCCAATTTCTCACCTGATGGCCCCCCTGCGACTGTGCCTGTCTTAGGTTGTTCCTCCCTTGAGGAATCTTACCCGTCTCTGGCTAACCAGTCATCTTCCGGGGCCATACAGGGAGATGTAAAGTTGGTAAGTGAGAGAGAAGCCATATTGTTTGAAAAGGTTAGCTTTTTTACTTCTTTGCAGATTTATGCCCTGTGGCTTCTATGCCCAGCATTTGTCTTGAGGTATCTTTACCACTTGGAGGAATTATGATACTCAGTAAACTCGATATGAGGCACGAATTCTATTTAAGGGTTGTAATTAGGAAGGAAGAAGAAAAACTATAGAGGTAGCATATGGAAGAAAACATGGGAGGATTGATTATTTCTTTGACATATCTTCTTGTAGAGCAACTTAAGCATGTATAGGTTTTAAACTACTAATTAAATTGCACACACACATTAACATAATAGGAATACAGTTACATAACCAAAGCAGATCTATAATTACCAGCCATCTCCAGTGAAGCCAAGAAAACCAGTTAGGCACCCTAGGCATTTGTGAAAATTTGTCTATGATATGATGAATATTGTCCAACTGTACTTGAACAGTCTGAAAGAAATCAGACAAATTAAAACAACCCATTCCTGGTAACTGTTCACACCCCATATGTTCTTTTAACAGTAGATAGTCTGTAGTTGTAAGATTTTGGACCCATTTCTTAATCAGAATGTTATTCAGCCATGACAAAGAAGGAAATCCTTCCATTTGTGACAACATAGATGGAACTTGAAGGCATTATGTTAAGTGAGATAAATCAGACAAAGAAAAACAAACACTGTATGACTTCACTTATAAGTGGAATCTAAGAAAGCCAAATGTGTAGAAATAGAGAGAAAATGATGTTTACTGGGGCTGGAAGGTAGGGGAAGTGCAAAGATGTTGGCCAAAGAATGCCAGATATAAGATGAATAAGTTCTAAGGATTGGGAATTTAATGTATAGTGTAGTAATTATAGATAACAATACTGTGCTATATGTTTGAAAGTGCTATATGTTAAAGGTTCTCACCACAAAAAATAAATGTTAGTTATGTAATCTGATGGAGGTTTAGCTGACAGTATGTAGGTAATCATCTTGCAGTATATATGAAATCAACCTGTTTTACATCTTAAATTTACACAATGTTTTATGTAAATTATCTCAAAAAAGATGAAATGAGATGATGAATATAATTTGAAAAATATCTGTATTGTAGTAAGTGTTCATACTATATTGTAGTAAGTGTTCTTTTCTCATTGTTACTAGCAGTGGCATTAGAGCTGTTGCTGTTTATTGATTGCCTTTCTGGGCTCATTTTCCTCATCTCTAAAGTGGGATCACATACCTTATAAGTGTCACTGTGAAGAGTGAGTACTGGCTTTGTTATTATTGGTTTCACGAACAGAGCATGTATTTTGCAATTAGAGATTTGACAGACTTTGATCAAAATTCCATACTTTCATAATCTCATTTAATCTTCAACACTTTCATATTATTGACCCCATCTGAAAAATAAGAAAACTGAGACTAAGTTTGAGCTAACTTCACAAGTCTCATAGCTAGTAGGCATATCCAACTTGAAAATCTTTGCTTTTCACCATTTTATCATAAATAACAGGATTTACAGACTCAAATTTTTGTGTACCTAGGAAAGTCAATGGAATGAATGAAATAAGATGGGTGGAGACCTTGGCAGCTAAGAGGAGCCTGCCTCAAGTAAATGGGTGACCAACATTCATTATCACCTTGAAGGAATGAGGACCCATTGCTCTCAGGTCTATGGTCTATCAGGAGAATTCTGGAACCCAGATTTTGATACGAAATCTTCCAATCAGTAAATATTTACAGCTAATTCAATTTGTTTTTAAACACTGATAGCCAAAGAAAATAAATCTGTAAGCCAAGTTCAATTTGCAATGTCAACTCTATATTATTCTTTAGAACAGTAGTTCTGAAAGTATAATCCCTGGACCTCTAATAAGACCCTAAGACCTTTTTGGGGTTCTCCATGCTCAAAATTATTTCATAAAATATATTTTTTCCCATAATGTTGACATTTGTTCTAGTGGTGCAGAAACAATGGGTAAAACTGCTATCGTCTTAGCGTGAATTAAGGCAGTTTCACCAAAATATACCAGCAAAACTGTTGTTTTATTTACTCCCACATGCTCATAGCAAAATAAAATGATGTCAGTTTTACCTAGTAAAATAAAATGATATCAATTTTACCTAAGGATGTCATTAATTAAGCAGTAAAAATTACTCATTTATTTAATCTAAACAGTTGCACAAATATCTTTTTAGTAGTCTATGTGACAAAATAGTAAGTTCATATGAAGTCCTTTTCTCTGTAGGGAAGGACTTATGTAATTGATCAAATGGCAAGCTGAAATAGCCACTTTTTAAATAGAATACCATTATTACTTAAACAAAAAGTTGACAAAGTATGGTTATTCAAATCTGGTATTTGGCACACATTTTCTTTAAAAAAAAAATGTGAGCCTGTCAGTTCCAGTGAAAGCAATTGTTACCAGTGATAAAGCTCAAGCTTCTGAGTGAAAAATTAAAATTTTAGGAAACTTTAACTTGATGGATTCCCAATACATAGAGACTTTTCTGATGTGATTGGTAGTTATGTTAGTAAACATGACTTTTTTATATTGTGTAATGACATGTCAACATTTGAAAATCTATTTAGCTCAATGAACCAATATTTTCCAGTGAACAATTCATGATAGAACAAAATCCTTCACGGATATAAGATTATTCAAAGTAAAAGACAGACCAATGAATGTTCATGTAACTGAGTATGAAAAGTTCATTGATACAGTTTCAGAGTTACATTGCAATTAAACTTTAAGAAACAACTACCTTTTTGAGCATCAAAGAAGAATACTCACAATTATCTTAAAAGGCTCTTATGTTTCTTCAACATTACCATATAACATAATGTTCTCCCCTTTTCCTACCATGTATCTTTGGGAGGCCAGATTTTCCTTATGTATTTCAAGCAAAAAAAAAACCATATAGTAATAGACTAAACACAGAAGCGGATATGAAACTCCAGCTTTCTTCTAGTAAGCCAGATTATTAGAGAGATTTATGAACAGTAAAATGAGCCACTGTTCTTGAAAATTATTTTGTTTTGGAGAATATGGTTATTCATCATTAAAATATGCTACTTATGTTAGCACATAGAATTTATTATTGTTCTGTTTAAATGAGTCACTAAGTATTTCCCTAACTTCTCAGTTTTAATTTCTTATTCCATAAGTATCAATAAGAATCAATAGATAAACAAATTACTTGGTACCCTCCACCATTTTTTATCCCAGTTATTTTTAAAAATTTATTGATATCCTCAACCATTTTTAAGAGTACAAAAGGCTCGTGAGACCACCGACTATGGTAACCACCGCTCTAGAATCATGCTGCTCAGCATGCTGTTGATGGGTGAGCTGTGTCAGCTCCATCGGGGCCCCGCCCTAAATACACCAAATCAGAATCTCGGGATTTGGATTCCAGAAATCCACATTGTAATTAACAAGATTTCCAGGTGATGTTTACTAATGATAAAGCATTGTTCTACATGACACTATGCTGATCACCTGCCTCACTAGTAAAATAAAATTAGAAAATATACCCTCAATTTATGCATACTCAATTGTTTAGTTTGTGTACGAGCCCTTCTGTACTAATATATTTTGGACACCAGACTAAAAACTGAAACATGCACATACACACACACAAAGACATTGGAGGATGAGATGTTTTCTGTTCTATATATTTCACCTCTGTGTAAAACTGGTCCATGTGGGTCCCCAGTTATAAATGCATTGATCCATGGAAAGGGTAGGAGCTTTGTAAAAACAGACCCTATTCAGTTTCAACCTGTGGTCTTTTTTGCATCAAGCCTTTTCCAAAACAGTCAGTACAGGCTTCTGTGTCACTAAGACTTAGGCAACAAAGACTGCCTAAGGGAAGCCAGACTGCAGAGAGAATTTTTGGGTGAGCTGCTTCTCCAATAGTCTTCATTCCCTCCCTTCTCCCTGAATTTATCTGATCTCTCTAGGAATGAAAGAAGAAACAGTGAATGAATCAGAAAGGAGTGTTTGCTCAAGTCCTCTGTTGTTTCACTCTAGGCATTCATTCTTGACTTCATTCATGAGTGACTATTTAATCTTCAAATTTCAAGATAAGTGGCTTTTGAGTTTGAATGATAATTTGTGATGTTTCCATACTTATTTTGTAGAGAAAAATGGGAGATGATCAAGGATAAGCAACATTTGGTGGTAGTTTTTTTTTTCTTTTTGTTGGCAGGAAAGCTTTTAAAAATGACTGTGGGAACACATTTCCACCTTCAAGCTCTCTGTGAATTCAGCATTAAAAGAGCAAACACTTAATTAAGCATGTAAAAGGTGTATTTCCCACATTAGCCTCATCATAAGGATGAACTGGGGCAGTTTTTGAATATAGATTTCTTGGATCTCCCCCAAATCTGCTGAAAATAATCCCTAGGGAAAAGAACTGGGAATTTATTTTGTTGACAAATATTTCAGGTGATTGTTATGGTCAAGTAAATTTGGATACTGAGTGATTGGAAAGTTTGAAAACAGATTTAAGGATAATGAACCATATTGCTAATTGCATATTGTAAATGTGTGATATTTTCCTCAACTGAGCAACGTTTCCTGGGGACGTCACACTGACGAATACAGTGGTATCTGGAATTTGTGTTGGCTCTTCCTGGAGCATCCAGTGGAGTCAGTATATGTAATGGTTTGATTCTCCCATTTGGGAATCTGATGAGCTGGGGATCCCACTTCAGTCTCTGATCTTACATGCTATGTAATTGTTTGTGGGATTAACCTCTGTAAGCTTGAGTTCCCTGGAAATTAAAAAGCTGATATTATCAACCACGCAGTGTTGGTGGCAAGGTTAAATATGACAAGGCACTTGGTGTAAATTTCAGACCAGTCACTTACTACCTTGGTGATCATGATCTTAACCTTGGTAAGTTTCAGTTCCCTCCTCTGTAAAACAGAGATAGTAGTAAGAACTATCTGGGTCCTAGTCTACTGGTTGATGCCCAGTATCATTTTCTTCCTCCTTTATAGGAGAACTCAGATTGTATTCTGAGTCTCAAATTTCAGAGCTAAAAAATTTATATCCCAAGTGCCTTCACAGACAGGTATGGCCTTTGCAATGTAAGTTCTAGATCTTGGATGAGTTCCCCAGAGAACTTCAGTCTATTCTACCATTTGCTGCCAGAAAACAGATGTGAAGACACCCATAGTCATCTTGGATCATGCAATTATCTTGAAAATGGAAGTTACACACAATGCATGAATTCCTAATGGTGCTACATGAGCCCTAAGCTGTTTATCTTTTAATTCATTTTCCTTGAAAGAAACCTAAACTTTTTAGACTCTTGGTGCTCCAGAACTGACAGGTTAAAATTCCTAAGTGACACTTTATCTCATAGAGTTATTGTAAGGAAAAATTAGATAAAGCACTGAAGCATGTATAACAGTGCCTGGCACCGAGAACATACCTTTAAAATGGTATTTTTTATTTAAACTGGGCTTGGATTCTGTAGGACTTCACAAAAAGATGATGCTGATTCTCCTCTGGACTGTGGACAATGTGATTTTCAATAAGATTAAGGGATAGCCAGAGTGATAAATAAAGAACACAGCAGAAGCTCTCTTACCTGATTTCTAGCCAACACACTAGATAAACGGATACTCTCACTCTCTGTAAAAAATCCCAATGGAAACCAACAGCAGAGATTTCAGGCCACTTTATAGATCATCTGAATATTGTGTTCTCACCAATTGAGCTTAGCAAGATTCCGTGGTTCCAAATCTGTTAATGCCTGTTGGATTTGCTACTGAAATATATAATTTAATTAAATAGTATATAAACAAATGAAATATGAGATGGAAAAGAAAAATAATTAAATAGTTTGAGAAAGTTAGAGGAAAAAATGCCATTTTGCAAATGGGAAAAATCACTTTTTTAAATTTGGAAGTAGTTTGTGCTCTGCTTTAAGTTGTCATTTTACTTTAAAGAAAACAAACCTGGGCATAAAAGATGAAGCATAATGAATGTGGTTTATGCAAGAATGACTACTTGGAACCTCAAAATCTGGACTCTTCTCCAAAAAAAACCTATAGCCTTATATTAAAAAAATCAGCCAATAAGGGTACATTTGTTTAGTTGTTTTAAGTTACACTGCAGTATATATAAGAAATATGTATCAGTTTATCTTTTATTGTTTTAACTGAATTTTTCAACTAATTTACCAACTGCGATTCTTAGTCATTTGGATTAGGGAGCACATTTCCAATCCCATCCAGAGTGTGCAGTGCTGCAGGCATAGCCCGAGGACAGATATCTAAAGCAACCCAGGGTTGCTTGTGAGAATGTGGAAGGATACATGCTCCCCTGCCTCCCATGTGAACCAAGAAAGAAAGGAAACCGAGGAATGAATTACATCAAAGCCAGCTAGGCAACACCAAAGTTCCATCACAGGCTTAAAGAGAAAAGTGATCTCTGTGGATGGTGATTTAAGAGACTTCCTTTGAAGTGTTCCTGTTTGTTCTGCAGGATTTCCCACTCGCCTCTTGAGATAGAATGATAGTGAACCTTCTACCCCCAAGCAAAAGAAAAAAAGGCAAACAACAGATCTTCTCAAATCGTATATCACTGTGTCTATGGTTTGTCTGAAGGATACCTGAAGTTGTTCTCTGAGATTTGGAAGGAGATTAGCAAGGCCAACCTTCTTACACTGTATGATCAAGGTTAAAGATCATCAGTACCAGTGAATCAATTAGGAGAAAAGATAACTTGTTGAGGTAGTTGCCAACACTGCCTTCATCAGTTCCTTTTTCCTGTGGGGACATTTGCTGCCCCCATGCTGAATGGTTGCTAATTCCTCTCCCCTGCAGCTTGAGATATCTTTAGTGTTGACATGACCAATGGAATGTGAGAGAAGTCATGTTCGGAACTTCCAGCGTCATAGCATAGGAATCTTTGCAGCTTCCTCTGGTGTCACGGAATGTCCCTAATGGGAAGATCCCTATCAAAATCCATCTTCAATGTTGTGAGAAGTCCTAGCCACATGGAGAGGTCATGCATAGAGGTCCTCCAGTAAACCATCCCAAAGAGCTCCCACCTAGAAGCAGTATCAGCTGCCAGCCCTTCACGTAAGCTTGGATCTCCAGACCAGTCAAACCTCTGGATGACTAAAGACTCCAGCTGACAGCCGACTGCAATCTCATGAATGACCCCAAGCAAGAACCACACAGCTGAGCCCAGTCAACCCACAAAATTGAGATTTCATATTATTGTTTTCAGGTACAAAATTTTTAACTTACCTATTATTTAACTGGAAGAGATGTTGTCCAGCACACTGCTTACAAGTGTCTACTCTGAATGTCAAGACTGGGGTGATGTGAATCCTGGCTCTGCCCTTACTATTTATGTAAATGTGAACAGTTACTTGACAATTCTGGGCCTCAGTTTCATCTCCACGGTGTGGGTAATTATATTACCTATCTCTTGGGTGGTTCTGACGACCATATATGATTATGCTGTATATAGAGAACATAGCATATAGCTACACCACAGTCACCACCAACACCGTCATCATCATCTTTACTGTTACTGCCACCAGCACTACTGTTGATATAGTTGTTGTCTCTTACTAGCTTTTAGGAGACGGAGATCTCTGACTGGACTTCATGAAAAAGCCAGTGGGAAAACAAAAACAAAAATGAATATTTTGTACAATGCCTTTTACATAGTAAATGCATGGCCCATACTAGCTATTATTATAATACCACCCTTTTTTTTCAATTTTCAGTGTTTTAGAGTGAAGTATTTCAGTGCTCTACCAACTGTTCAAACTTTCAATATATGCTTTAGACTCTTTATCATCTCTAAGCTAATATTTCCTAGAAATAACATGATTTCAATTTAACATATGTCCACTAATTCATTCAACAGCTATTTGTGGAGTGTCAGCAATACAACAGACCTTATGATGGATGCTAGAGATTTGGCAAGGAAGGCAGGCAGAGATTAAACAAAAAATTATAAGGGTATAATGAGGGTTTGAAAATGAGAAAAGCAAGACAAGGCTATATAAATCAGAGGAATCTAATGTGAACTAGGATTGGGAAGTATCAAGAAAGTCCTGCCTAGACAAGCTAAGGAAGGATGAGTAGAAATGTGCCATCAGGTCAGAATGATACGGTGAGTGCATGAAAGTGTGGGGCGGTGGTGTGCCCAGCAGAACAACCTGAGCAAATGTCCTGAACTAGGAAAGAACATGGATTCTCCAGAAAAATTAAAGTTGACAGTGTGGTTGAATATAGAGAAAGCAATTTGAATGGAGTCTGGAAAAGCAAGCAGGGCCATTCACAATGGACTTCCCACACTCTGATGAGAATTTTATCTTTTTCCTAAGGGTATATGGAATACTGGGAAGGTTTAAAAATAGGAAAGTGATGAATGGTATATATATTTGTTCATTTCAATGGCTCTGACTGGCATGTATGGAAAGGACAGGAGGGTTATATGGGTTAGAGGAAATGGCTGTAGTAGCCCAGCTGGGAACAGCCCAGAAGGAAGAGGATAACAGCTTGGACTACAGAGTGGTGGCATGGATGGAGAGAAATGCTCAGGAATCACCCAACATTGGATAATTATCCCCAGTTGGTAGCAAAGTAACTCATCTTTTTCCCAAAGGATCTAGGTGGATCTGATATGATAGAGAGTATTGCCTGTCGGTGGCTCTGGTCAGCAGTCCCTTGCTTGGGAGTGAGTACACTCTTCACCAGCAGCAGCTTGAGGCTCAGTCCTTGGTATTAAAAACTAGTTTAGAGATTGTGACTTGGAGTTTAAATCCTGACAGAGCAGCTACTGGTTATTGTATGCCCTTGGAAAAATCACTCCTCTGTGCCTCTGTTTCCTCATCTGTAAAGTAGGTATAAGAACACTATCTTCCCTCATGGTGTTGCAGTGAGGATCAGTTACGGAAAGGATTCACGAGGGCACCTGGAACGGAGAGAGTCCTCCTTTTGTAATCATTCATCCCACACATACATGTTCAGGCGCTGGGACTCAAAGATGAGTCAGTTAATGTCCCCACTCACAGCTACTTATAATCTACCAGTGTTGGGCTATAAATCACTGGGATAAATGGGTGCTAGGGTCCCAGAACAGTGCTGTAGGTGTGCAAAATGTGAAGAGCAAATTAGAAAAGCAAACTGTATCTAAGTGGGACCAAGTACCTGCATCTCTCCAAAGCAGAGTCTATTATTTTAAGAAAAAAATGCCAAGGAGACCCCTGACTGAAAACCTGGTAGTTACAGAGCCCAAGATGTTCACTGGAAATGCAGCACAGCTTGAGGACAAAAAGGTATTTTGCCTTCAAAAGCTGATTTCAAGTGAGGATTTTTAAAAGCCTATTTTGGAGCATAAAAATGCCTCCCAAAGTTTTCTGGTGACTTTTTTTTTTTGACAGAAAAGTATTTTAGTGGCCACCACGTAGAAGGAAACATTTGAAGCAGTGCGTGTGTCTGGAGCATCGGCTGCTAGGGTGATTGACTTTGAAATGATCTTCAGGGATTTTTCATGAGTACAGGAGATATTTTTTAACACTTACTGGGAAACAGCCTTGAAAGCCTGTCTCCAGCAAATGGGAATTTTGACATGTATTGGCTAGAGCCTGGAAGTAAATGTTCTCTCCCTGCTTTTGCAATAGTCTTTTCCCTTTATTCTGGTAGAAACCAAAGTAGTCCACTCAATGTCATTAAAATGGAACTGCAGACATGATTGAAGACATACATTTTCTCCTAACTCTCGTAAAGCAGTGTGGGTATTAAAATATACTCTGAGATCCATGCAGATTTTTCACTTACACTAAGCAACTCATTTGATTTGTCAGGGACAACTGATAGAAATAACAAATACCTGGGGTAGTACTTTCCATGGAAACTCTTCATATGTTAACTTAAGAAAAAAAAACTGCTTACAAAAGCATTGAAATAATTCTTAATCGTTTGGCAAAGACATGACTTAACTGAATCTTGAATTCTCAGGAGGGAGAGTATTTTTGCCTTTGTGTTTTTGCTTATTGTTTAGGATTCTTTCTTAGAGTACATACTACAAAATAAAATTCTTTAATTCACATTTTAAGTTTATAACACAAATACCTTTAATTTAACCATGATGATATAAATGTAATAATACATTTTAAAGTTTAATACAACTAAGGCATTATTTGGTAAAATCCTGTTGTTTTTGGAGTTGGGGAAATATATATATGAATAAGGGAGGTGATTTTCCCAATATTTCATGTTCAGTTAATAGAAACAAGGGTAAGAAAATACGTATTTGTCAGGTTACAAGGGATAGAAAATGCAATTCAAACTCACTTTTTTTAAGAAGCAGGAGGTATTTGTTGATTTATATACAAGTAAACCCCCATGTAAAGCTTATTAGTTGGAGAAACAGACAAAACACAAGTAAAGAGTAACAAACCAAAAGTTTTGTCAAGGCATAGTCTCAAATGATGTCATCATACTCGATTTCTGTCCACCTTTTGATTGTGCCTTTCATGTTTTCTTCCTTCCTCGCTCTCTGCGGTGGCCCCAGACAACAGGCTATCATTTTTCTGGGTTTAAATAACAAGGAAGAAAATGAGTCTCTTTACATAAGTCTTGAGATCAGCTTGGTTTGGGCTGATGAGCTTGGCTTAAGTCATGTTGTGTTCTAAGCCACTGTTTCTCAAACTTTCCATCATAAAGGACCTTTTAATTATTTTTCAAATATGCAATCTGTCATGGACCAATAAGTTTGTAATGCACAATTAAAAATAAACCAACATAAAATGAAAGGAAAAGAAATAGACTTACAAAATGCAAGCACAAATTATTATTAGATCTCACAGACCTAAAATTGTCAAATTAGTATAAAATTTTCTGAACACTTACTCTCAATTTCTGTATTTATCCTGTGCAAACCTGTAACAATCACACTTTGAAGGTGCAGTGCTCTAAGCCATGGTTTCAGCAAACTACAACCCACAGACTGAATTTGGTCCTCTACCAGTTGTTCATGAAGTTTCATTGGAACACAGCCACACCCATTTGTTTGCATATTGTCTAGACTGCTTTCATGACCTGACCAAATGATAGAATAAAGTGTTTGGACAGAAACTGTGTAGCCTGCAAGGCCAAAGTATTTATTATCTGGCCTTTACAGAAAGAAGTTTGCCAATTCCTACTCTAAGCAATCACTGTGACCGAAAGATCATGATTTCTGGTTGCCCAAGAAAAAGTCACATGCCCATTCCTGAAGCACACGGATGGAGAGAAGGAATTGGATGATTCTCCAAAGGAAATGGAGATTCAGCTGCCAAAAGAAAGGGGTAATTATTCTAGGAAACAAAAAACCTTCAAATAATCTAGTACAGAATTTAGATCTTTTTATTCTTAATTTCCTCTTTCTTATCTCTAGTTAACATTGAATTACTATATAAAATGAATACTGTAAAGTCAAAACATGCCTTAAGTGAATTCAGGGCATGACCAAGATTCAAGAGAATTTGTCCTGTCGAACCTTTTGAAGAATGAAAAGGAATAAAATATGCAAAGAAATAAATAACTATAAAATGTTATTAGAATACAAAAAATGATGATTTCCACCATGATAGTATATGAAATGTCATACTTGTAAAATACTTAACTATTTTCCAGAAATGAAAATGAAAACTATTTTGAGATTGTATTTATTTAGAAAACACTTAAATGTATACCATGAATATCTAAACAGTGTTTTTAGTCAGAATCTCTAATATTTCCAAGGGACTTGGAAAGAACAAAATGGTAGTCAGTGGGTATTTAAATACCCATAGGTTATAATTCGGCTATCATTTGACTCTAGCAAAAAGGGGTAGAAATAGAGATTAATAATGGAGGATCTCCATTAGCACGGGAGGCACCTATGAGTCAGTGACATTGAAGTAAAGTTCCACAAGAAGAGCAACTAGCCAAGAGAAATATAGAGTCCCAACATTCTCAGCAGAGGGAAACGCAGGTGCTAGGGCCCTGCAGCAGGGAAATCATGATCTGTTCTAGGAAGGAAAGCCAATGTAGTTGGTGTGGAGTGGCAAGGAGGAGAATAGTCCAAAAACCCTAGGGAAGTTAGAGACCAAATGATTCAGGTGGGGCCTTAGCACATGCAAATTCTTTACTGGATCAGTAAAGTGGGGCAATACTGAAGGGTTGTAAGCAAGTGGATGACACAGCTTGATTTACTTTTTAAAATATCACTTTTGCTTCTGTGTACTTAAGGAGTGATAATAATGGCTGACTCATACTAAGGGCAATGTTCTAAGCAATTTAAACACATTAAATTACTTAATCCTCACAGCAACCCTGTTATTAACACCATTTTACAGATAAGGATTATAATTACTCCTTTTATTGCCTGCTAGGAAAAATAAGTCGGGTTTTTCTTGTGCTTTGGAACATAGAGAAACAAAGACTGCCATCAAACACAAAATAGTTGTTTAATGGAACCTGGGCTACAGTGCCCAAATATCCTGGTTTGTGATAATTACTCCTAATCATTTCAGATAATTGATGGATTACTGAACATTGAGTAACTAGATAGAAACTGAGCATATTCCTGGAAACACAGATGATATTAGACAGTCAGACTAATAATCATAGGCAAACATACACTCTCAAATAACTCTAATACAGCATATTATGAGAAATTATACTTACTTCAGAGAGAACTCAGGCTCTTTTTCCTGCATGCTTCTCCCTTCCTGACTCCCCGACATGTACTACCATTTGTCTCATTTACCTTCATCCCCTCAAATCAAACGGCTCATTCTTAATACTGGTAGAAATATAACATGCAAAAGCTATGGTGTTGTCAGAACCAATCTGGACCAGATCTAAAGACTCAAAACCAAGCCTTAAAATCATTCCAAGATCTGAAAGAATTGAAAATAGGTAATCAAACTATACTTTTACACAGATGTTTATAGTAGCATTATTCATCATAGCCAAGAGGTAGAAACTCTCTAATGTCCATCAATGGATAAATTTTTTTAATGTGATAGGTCCATGTAAAAGAATATTATTCTGCCATAAAAAGGAATGAAATACTGATGCGTGTTACAACATATATGAACTTTGAAAACATTATGCCTCATGAAAGAGCAAGAGGTAAAAGGCCACATACTGTATTACTCCATCTGTACAGAATGTCCAGAATTGCAAGTCCATAAAGACAGAAAGTAGACTGGTGGTTGCCAGCAGCTGTGGGGAAAGGAGAATGAGGAGTGAAGCTTAATGGGACTAGGGTTTCCTTTTGGGATCACGAAAATGTTCTAGATAGTGATAATAATTGTACATTTGAATGCCCTAAAGATCCACTGAATTGTGCACTTTAAAATGAAGAAAGTGGTGTGTTTTAGTTATGTGACTTTTCCCTTAATAACTTTTAAAAAATAATTTCAAGGATCACTCCTGGTAAAAAGACCTTTCTGGCATAAAGCTAAGATGTGTCTATATCCCCAGAATGAGGCGTCGTATTCTGACAAAACGTATTTTGGAAAGGAAGCCAGTAAAACGGCACTGATGGATTTGTTTTCATGTTTGAACTAAATACTCAATGCTGATAAAATGATTTAAGTAAATAGTTGATGATAATGATGAGCTTGACCATCATCGTCATCATTATACCATCAGCATCATGTAATCTGGATACACTTGATATCACAGAAAAAATTAATCCAACAGTGCATACTTAATTGATTTCTTTTTAGAAAAGGGTTATATATTTGAAGCATAAATTCGTAGCAAAAGGACAAGGAAAATGAATAACCACATTTTAGTTTCATTTGTGTACAACCACATAAAAGCAAAGGGTAGATCTTTCCAGACTCACAGTTGTATATCCCCTTCGTCTGCTATAGACATTTTCTGTGAGGGTCTTTCTGGGACAGTCTAGTTTCCCATGCCCAACTCACCAGGTTGAGCCAGAGAGAATTACTTGCTAGGCCTTTGTTTTGAAAACCAGCCGGGCTCCTTCTCTGTTATCCTAATGTGAGTTGCTCTAAACATAATTGTTCACAGAGCAGACAGCATGGGTTTGCCATAGCACTGTGAGGGGCCTCCCTGGACATGAGTTATATTCCAGGAGCATCTTAAACAGGTTTGTAACCAGGATCCAAGCATGACAGCGACACTGTTCCTGCAGTTTCCACTGTGGGGACTTTGAGCTGACTTGATTAGTCTCACCTGGCCATGCAAGCACACCAGCACAAGAGGCCTGCAGCTGCCCCTGCCATGTCACCATATATCAAGCGTCTTCATATCTGACACAATCTCTTTAAAAGGAAAAGGAAATTCTCTATCAAATCTAAACTGCAGTTATCAATCCTATTCTTATCCCCTTTCTGCAAACTTACCATCCAACCCCTTAACATTTAAGATAATAGGCTTTAAGATTTCCCCCATCCGCATCAACAAAAATGCCAATAGCCAGTAAAAGCCTCCCCAAGAGCAGCAAGGTCAAGGCACAGTAGTTCCAACCTCATGCTACGGTACACAGCTGTGCCACAGTCCCTTCAGAGGAAGAAAATATGGTCAACATAAATATTATTTCTGCTAAAACTAAGGATACCTACTCAAAGAAAAGGCTGTCATATTATAAAATCTGTGGGTTATGTGGAGTAGATCTAGTTGCAAGTGTAAGGTAGGAAGTGTGGCATTCAGTTAAGCACAAACACCAAAGGGCAACATATGTTTACTGAAACATGGGAGAGCGACTTCATGTGTATGTAAAAGAGCAGTCAGGACAGCGAGTAGTTCCACTCAAATAGCTCCATTCTTAAAATGTCTTGGAGGATGCCCACACAGGTTAGGAGACAACTGCAGAGGCAGAAACAGTTTAATCTTTTCAAATGTCCAACTAGAATTTCTAGGGTTTCAGTGTTTAGCAAATGAAAGAAATTAAGAACCACTGTCCCAGGATTAGTCATATGTGATACAAGCTGCATTCTTCCAATACCTTCGGCTTTTGCCTTTTAACAAATTTTCTCACACTCATTGACATTTTGCTATAACTTTAACGTATAACCTTTTAACCACATTAATAGCCTTACAATTATGTTATTCAAGTTCAAGGGCCATGTTTTTCTCCATCACCTGGTATTATTTTTCTAATTCTGTGTAATGAATTACAAACCTAACAACTTAACACACATTTTTAACTCAGAGTTTTTGTATGTCAGGAGTTCAGGCATGGCTTAGCTGGGTCTTCTGCTCATTGTCCACCAGACTGCAGTCAGAGTTCCAGTTAGGCTGTGTTCTTGTCTGGAGGCTCTCTGGGGAAGAATCCACTTTCAAGCTTCCTCAGGCAATTGGCAGAATTTTGTTGCCTTGCAGCTGTCTGACTAAGGGTCATAGCCTCTTACTGGGTGCCAGATAGAAGCCACTCTCAGGTCCTAGAAATTGCCTATCACAAGGCCCTCTACATATGCAGTTCAAATGTGGTTGCTTGCTTCTTCAGGACAGAGTCTTATATAATAAAACAATCAAGGGAGTAGCATCCCCACCCCTTCTGCCATATTCTGTTTCTTTAAACTAAGTTGCAGGTCCTGCCCACACTCAAGCAGAGAGGATTGCATAAGAACATGAATCATTAGTAGTCACTGTAGGGTGTGTCCTATACATACCACACATATATAGCAAATATGCCTTATCAGTTTGTACTCCGGGATAGTTTCTAATATCCCAGAGCTGGTATGAACCCTCTGTGGGCAGGCATAATCAGGCAGTACTGAGCTCCATTGGGCTGTATTTGCCTGTGGTATGACTAGTTCATTGATGCCCATTAATTTTTGCATTGAAAAAATGCTATCCATTTTTAAATATTTTTCATAGAAGTTAATTTTCAGTTCACTCTTAGTTCCAACAATGATCATTTCCATGAATTTTCCAGAAGAAATATATTTCCAAAAATGTTCTTCCTTTTGGAATGATTCAAATACACCCATTTATTTCATTTGAATAATTCCCCAAAACAGCCATACTGCAAATCACTAATGTGTATTCGTATGACAATAACTTACTTTTTTGTGGGAAGTGGGGGGGTCAGAAGGGTATTTTTAACAGCCTCAGCAAGGCCTGTGATCCAGGAAGGGCCTTGGATATTTGAAGTTCTAGGCTACCCATAGCAAATCCATAGCTTTCACGCAATTTTGCCCTTCTCACCCATGACACACATCGAAAATCAATCACATCTCTTTCTCCTCAAGTCTAGAGCCTGCTTTGGAATCTTAAACACTGTTCCCCAGGCACCACTATCAATAACTAGATTAGAACTTGAGTTAAAGCCTGTTGACCCTCTCCTGTCTGGATGGCTGTCTAACTTACTTTATCATAGAGCCATGTCCAGACTCCAAAATTGAACTAAAGAGAGAATCTGTCAAAAGCAAATAGCAAACATAGGCAAATGGAGAGTGGTAATGAGGCAGGGTTAAAGAACGGATCTCTGCCCCTGGTACTACCAAGAGAAAGTAGAAAAAAAAACTTGATATATCATTAAAATGGAAAAATGAGACATATCAGTATGCTTTGTAAATTATAATCTAATTACTAAATTGGAAAATTATAAGTTTACAAAAAAAATTAGAGCACATTATGTTGGATCCAGAGTGCTAGGGGTAAAGGAAGTGAGTAACCACATTAAATAAAATGGTACAGATAGAACTCATGGAGCACGTGAGGTTGAACATACACAGGAAGGAGATGATGGAGTTGGCCAAGCACAAGAAGGCGAGAAGTTAGAAGCAACGAAAGAGCAGGGGCAGAGGCCTCATGACAGGAGCATGGTGGGTGTGCTTGAAGATCAGCATTGAGGCCAAGAAGCAAACTCAAGTCTTTTCAACCTCCTAATCATTGTCACATAGGCCTCTTAAGTATTGATATGTCACTAAATTTCTACATGTAAAAGGTGAGAACTAATATTTATTGAGCACATGGTTTGTGTCAAATGCAGTGCTGAGTGCTTTATATGCACTCCTATATTTAATTGTCACAAATACCAAAGGAGCTTAGGGCAAGGCTGTGCTCTATGGTCCCATGGGAAAAGAAAGAACACAAGTTAGTGAGATGTCATCCGTATACATGGGCTTGTAGACTTCATTCCTGTCCATTCCACCCTTCACAAAGGGAAAGGGAAAGGCAGCTGTAGATTTAACCAAAGGGTGCTGGACAGATCTCCTTCCCAGTCCTGCCCAGGTGCACCTCCCTTGCAGCCCTGTCTCCTGATACTCCATGTACTCCTCTTTCACTAGGTTAAGCCATTATTGAGACAAAATGAATATGTTCCTAGTTTTATGTGAACAAAAGAAGATTCAAAATATCTGAATTTCAATTTAAATCATCTAAAAACTAGATATGCTTATAGGCAAGAACTACGAGAGGCCATGAAAAATGGAAGACAGTTTTTTTTTAAATCTCTTGTTATAATCCTAATTATTTCTAAAGCCCAAAACTCCTTGAAAAGGTAACGCATCTAGTCATTATCAGCCATTACCACATGAAAGTAATTTATTGGTTCAATCCTTTTCAGAGAGTGACAGATAACTACACAAGGAAAAGAAAAGGAAGTTCCCAGAATATTAACACTGCTCACAAGGCAGAGGTTAGAAAATACACCAGAGGAAAATAGGATCTGGAAAGGGAGAATAAAATGAGGCTGAGAAGAACTGGATGACTTTGCCGAGGCACCTGGCTCCACACAGCTAATTTATGCCCTTTCTGGCCTCAAAGTGGGAAGGACCCACATTATATGTAATTTTGAGTCCCCATACCTCAGCTAAAGTCCATGCCTTTAGCACGCCTTACAAGAACCTTAATGATCTGTGTCCATTTCCGTGCTCTATGCTCCTTTCATGTTCAGGCATTTGCAAAGGTTGGCCCCTCCTCCAGTGTTCTTTCCTTTCCTGCTTTGCATCACTATCTCCCAACAGAAATCTTCCCTAATCACCCTCCAAGGCTGCATCTGGTGCCCCTCCCCTGTGCCTCCTTCATTTCCGTGGCTTGCTCTGCAGTAGGACTTACTGCACTTAGACCACAGTCTCTGCTTAACTTGACTGTCACAGCCAGTAGACTCTGAGCAACACAAGGAAGAGAAGAGATGGTGCTTTGGTCATGCCTTTGACCCCAGTGCTTAGCATTGTGTCTGGACTTCCAGGTGAGCAAGTGATCACCCACTGACACACATGCACACATGTACACACACATGGCCCTCTTTGGTATTCTTCCTTCCACTCTGAAAGTGGAGTATTCCAAAGTGAAAATTCACGCCCACTACTACCACCCTGAGCTATAGGAAGCACAACTCAACCCTCCTGTCTTCTGAAGGGTAGCTTGCTTCCTTGTCACCCAGAGAGCCACCCATGGTTGGCTGAGTGTAGCCACATATGTCCCAGTTGTGTGTTTCAGGGCAAAAGCCTCAGCCATCCATACTCCTAACTCTCCTTAAGATATTACCAAATTTTATATCACATCTAGAATTTAGAATTCACTCCTCTTATAATAAAGAAACAGAGATTCCAAAAAGGTGGGCAGAGCAAACAAGGTGACACACAGTTAATGAGCAAATAGAGTATAGGCTGACTCTGGGGAATTTTGATTCCCCATGTTCTTTCCATTGTATTATGTTGCATAGTAAAGAAAAAAAATAAAATTAAACAAAAATAAAAATGCAGAGAAGTGGCAGACTCACTTGGCTCTACAAAAGAGTAAGGGAAGAAATAGGCAAATGATTATTCTTCTTTGGCTAGCAGGTAAATATAAGTTAGAAATTTGCTCACTGATGTGAATCAGCTCATGACAGTCCTAAAGATTTTATACCTGTGATTTCAGTATGTTCTTTCTTATTAAGAGTAAGAGAAAGGTCAGGTATCTATGGTATTGATTTTTTAGAATGTATATTTAAGAAAACTCGAAAGCAAATGCATCTCTCCACTCTGCTAGCTATTTCCTTGTCCCTGATAGGGGAAAAAGCTTATTAGGTATCTTTAATCACATTTCATTTGCTTTGTGCATTCAAGGCTATACCCATTGCTGTTTTTTTAAATATAGTATAAATATCTGGGTAGCAATAAATATGGAAATAAGGCACAGCCTCTTGCCATTATGAATTTAAACGTGAAGTAATAGGTATGGAAACAAATGTGAAAATAATACTATTAGTAAATGCAGTTGTTATAAATGTCATTAGCATAATTATCTTCATAGCTTCAGTAGATTTTGAATCTTTTATTTCTACTAGCAGACAAGTTGAAATAGCTTATTTCTTC
Organism: Manis javanica; assembly: GCF_040802235.1. Taxonomy (NCBI): domain Eukaryota; kingdom Metazoa; phylum Chordata; class Mammalia; order Pholidota; family Manidae; genus Manis; species Manis javanica. The sequence continues at coordinate 15,827,240 of NC_133158.1, forward strand.
TAGAACCCAGTTAAAAATACACTAAAAAAGGAAATAATTTTTCTTATTTCAAAACAATAAAACCAGAATTAATTGAATAGAGGCATTGGGGTGTGAGCTGGGTAAATGTCATGAGTTTTTCATGTTGTAAAATGATTCTAAGAAATCTCATATTATAAAAAGTAAATATTAAGAATTATTTGGTTAAAAAACAGTTTCATTTTTTTTTCTTTTTTTTTTTTGGTCTTCCATCTTTTTCTTTTATTTTTTTTCTTTTTTATTTTTTTAAATCAATAAATTTATTTATTTTGTTGTCCTTAATCTACAATTACATGAATAATATTATGTTTACTAGGGTCCCCCCTTCACCAAATCCCCCCCACAAACCCCATTACAGTACTGTCCATCAGCATAGTAAGATGCTGTAGAATCACTGCTTGTCTTCTCTGTGTTGCACAGCCCTCCCCATGCTCCCCCACCCCCCACATTATACATGCTAATCGTAATGTCCCCTTTCTTTTTCCCCACCCTTATCCCTCCCTTCCCTCCCTTTCTCCCCAGTCCCTTTCCCTTTGGTAACTGTTAGTCCATTCTTGGGTTCTATGATTCTGCTGCTGTTTTGTTCCTATAGTCTTTGGGTTTGAGGTGAGTCTCTTGTAAGCAGCATAGAGATGGGTCTTGCTTTTTTATCCATTCTATTATTCTGTGTCTTTTGGTGCATTCAGTCCATTTACATTTAGGATGATTATTGAAAGATATGTACTTACTGCCATTGCAGGCTTTAGATTCGTGGTTGCCAAAGGTTCAAGGTTAGCTTCTTTAGTATCTTACTGTCTAACTTAACTCGCTTATTGAGCTATTTTAAACACTGTCTGGTCATTCTTTATTTTTCTCCCTTCTTATTCCTCCTCCTCTGTTCTTTATATGTTGGTTGTTTTATTCTGTGCTCTTTTGTGCTTCCTTTAACTGCTTTTGTGGGTAGTTGATTTTATTTTTTGCCTTTAGTTAGTATTTGGTTGGTCTGCTTTCTTTGCTGTGATTTTATTTTCTCTGGTGACATCTATTTAGTCTTAGGAGTGCTCCCGTCTAGAGCAGTCCCTCTAAAATACCCTGCAGAGGTGGTTTGTGGGAGGCAAAGTCCCTCAACTTTTGCTTGTCTGGGATTTGTTTAATCCCTCCTTCATATTTAAATGATAATCGTGCTGGATACAGTATTCTTGGTTCAAGGCCCTTTTCTTTCATTGCATTAAATATATCATGCCATTCTCTTCTGGCCTGTAGGGTTTCTGTTGAGAAGTCTGATGATAGCCTGATGGGTTTTCCTTTATAGGTGACCTTTTTCCTCTCTCTAGCTGCCTTTAAAACTCTGTCCTTGTCCTTGATCTTTGCCATTTTAATTATTATGTGTCTTGGTGTTGTCCTCCTTGGGTCCTTTCTGTTGGGAGTTCTGTACACTTCCATGGTCTGATCGATTATTTCCTCCCCCAGTTTGGGGAAGTTTTCAGCAATTATTTCTTCAAATACTCTTTCTATTCCTTTTTCTCTTTCTTCTTCTTCTGGCACCCCTATAATGCAGATATTGTTCCTTTTGGATTGGTCACACAGTTCTCTTAATATTGTTTCATTCCTGGAGATCCTTTTATCTCTCTCTGCATCAGCTTCTATGCATTCCTGTTCTCTGGATTCTATTCCATCAATGGCCTCTTGCATATTATCCATTCTGTTTATAAATCCTTCCAGAGATTGTTTATTTCTGTAATCTCCCTCCAGACGTCTGTAATCTCCCTCTGGACTTCATCCCTTAGCTCTTGCATATTTCTCTGCAGCTCCATCAGCATGGTTATGAGCTTTATTTTTAATTCTTTTTCAGGAAGACTGTTTAGGTCTATCTTCTTCTCAGGGTTTGCCTCTGTGATCTTTGTCTGTATCAATTTCTTCTGCCTTTTCATGGTGATAGATATATTTGTGGGGAGCTGGCGCTTGTGTTGAGTAAGAGAAAGTCCCTTCTTGCCAGTTTGTGGCCTTCCTCTCCTGGGAAAACAGTGGCCTCTAGCAGCTTGTGCTGGGCAGCTGCGTGCAGACAGGGCTTCTGATCTTGCCTGGCCCCTATGGAGTTTATTTAGCTCTGCAGTTGCTGTCGGCATGGCCTGCCTCAGGCTGCTACTCCAATATGGCGGAGCCGCATTGGAGGGGGAACAGGCGGGAGGCTGTTTATCATGGTGAGAGGCCTCCGAGCTGTGCTGCGAGGGTTCGGGCACCCAGAGTTCCCTGGGATTCACAGCTGCTGGGCTAAGTGTCCCAGGGTGCCTCCATCCAGCTGTGGGGTCCCTGTCCCTTCAAGACTTTCAAAAAGCACTTGCTTTTCTTTGTCCTAGGGGTGCTGGCTCCGGGGACCCACTCACAGGTCTTACTGTCCTGTTTCCCTAGTTTCCAGCACCCCATGCATGCACTGTGTGTCTGCGCTCTGGTGCGGATGGCTGGGGCTGGCTATTTAGCAGTCCTGGGCTCCCTCTCCCTCCCCGCTCTGACTCCTCTCCTCCTGCTGTGAGCTGGGGGGAGGGGCGCTCGGGTCCTGCCAGGCCGTGGCTTGTATTTTACCCCCTTCACGAGGCCCTAGGTTCTCGTGGGTGTGGATGTAGTCTGGCTGTTGTCCTGTGTCTTCTGGTCTCTCTTTTAGGATTAGTTGTATTTGTTGTATTTTCAAAAATATATATGGTTTTGGGAGGAGATTTCCGCTGCTCTACTCATGCCGCCATCTTGGTTCTCTCTCCATAGTTTAATTTTTAAAAGGTTGTTATTAGTTAAATACAAATTAATATTCACCAGATTTAATATCTTTGATCTTTTTCTGGATAGTCTTAGCTGCTATAGATTAACCTACTTGACTTAAATTGTTTTTCAGTCTTTATAACTCTCAATATGGTTTGCTTATTCAAATAAAAGTCAAATGCTTTTAGAATTATAGTAAATCATAATAATATAAGTGATATCCAATATTTAATTGAACACTTGTTGTATTATATGTCAGGAATAGTTCCAAGTAATATCATTGATGTGGTGGCCATCATTATCATTAATAATATATGTTTCATTTATATACAATAGACCCTCTTCTAGGTTCTTTATATGTTGTTTAATATATAATCATCCCGACATCTCTATGAGCTAGGAACACTAACTATCCCTATTTCACTAAGGAAGCCAGCAAAGTTAACAGAAGTTACAGAACTTAATCAAGTTTACATAAACCTGTGCTTCATCAACTCCACAATTAAAGTTCTCAGCAGCTTCACGTGTTACTGCAAAGCAGCGAGCGCCTCAGTAACTTGGCCTATCGATTTGTTTGAAAAGTTCATCCTGTTTCTTTCATTATTTAGTGGACTTGTATCTGTTTCCCACAGTGTAGAACTGAGTTCCCAAAAGCTCTTGAAAAAACATGATTCATTAACTTCTAGAAGTAGAAACTATTTTATCAACATGAAGAATAATCAGCAGCCAACTTAAGAAAATGTACCTTAAAAACAATTAGATGCTGATATCATTAGCTCTCCACAGTTTTCTTTACCTACCACCAGAAGCACAGATGCACTCATATAACCATCTTGCATATGTATTGATTGAAGGCCATGCAGTGGCTTGTGGGGCATCCAGGGCCAGAAGGTTAGCTAATTAATAGCTTTTAATTTATTCTGTGTGCCATATGCAATGGGATCGTGTTATCTCATTTACTTAGCACAACTTCTCTATTAGGTGGGATCTTTCCATCATTTTATGAGGAAAGTAGAGTTAAGAGTACTTAAGAACTTGACCAAAATCATACAACTAGTAGGTGACTAAACTGGGATTTCAAGCAAGTAAACAAAAACTGTTTGGTGTGGCATCAGAGTTCATCATCTTAACTATGTTGCTACATTCACAAGAAAATTAAATCTTGACAACGTATTCTAGAGAAAAAAATTAACTTTATGAGAGCTTTGTCAATCTTGATCTTGTGCATTTTTCAAAGCACCTATGTTCTCTAATGCAATTTCAGCAACTGTGTAAGATGAGTGGTATGCCCACTTTACAGATGAGAACTGAGATTTAATGTCATGATGTGATTGGCTGCAGTTCCCACCTACATCAGTGTGAGACATGGGATCAGAGCCCAGGTCACCTCCTGATTCCATTTCACTTTGTACCACTCCACAGGTGCCTCAGGATGGTGAGCAAGAAGATGTGAAAGGGAAGTGAAGTCACAGCTTTGGGACCCCCTTGGGAATTGTGTGGGTGCTGAAGGACTGTGTGGGCTTATGCCAGGTGATGGCTAATAGATGCAGGGCAGATGGAATGTCATGTATATTAGACCAGTGCCAGCCAGTAGAACTTTCTGTAGTGATGGAAATGCTCTATTCTCTACTGTCCAGTATGGCAGCTACAGCCACCTGTGGCTATTTAGCCCTTGAAATGTGCAGAGTACTACTGAGAGCTTACATTTTAATTGCATTTAATTTTCATTAATTTAAATCCAAATAGTCACATGTAACTAGCATCTACCATGTTTGACAGTAATAAATAGCACTAGACTTTTTTAGCACCAACTTCAGAAGCCACACCTGTCTTTCCTGCTGACACAAATCTACCTGTTTCATAAAGATTGCTACAGGCAAGCAAGTCCCCAAAAACTCTGAACCTTAAACATGGCTTTACTTGCCTATTTCTAATTGCTGCCCAAAGCACTAATTCATTTAATTCCTTCCCTGTGAAAGAAGCTGGACAGAAATTATTCCCATTTTATAAATCAGGAAAATAGAACTTAGGTAATCAAAGTAACTTGGTCACTGAGACATAAGCTATTGATTTTGACCATCATACTGTTCTGCTTGTTTATCTTTTCCCCAATAGCTTTTGATCAAACTATATATCTCTACTTTTTTTCCATTTGGAAATACAGTTGGGAAGTTCAAAATGGCCTTTGACCTGACACCCCTCTATATAGGTCAGGCAAAATATTTTTAGATGTGTCTTTAAGTTTGTCTTCTTTTTTTTAGGGTATCCCCATCTTTGACTTTAACTTTAAATATGCACGTGTATACAAATATACATGTATAGAGATCCTTTATTTCATTTCTTGGAACTTTTCCTTATATTTTCACATTTCTCCCCGTAGCATGACTTTTCTTGGTTGAAACTCCTTCAGTGTCAAGAAACAAAATTCCATTGCTTTAAACAAATTTATTTTGCCATGAAATAAAAGGCCAAGGCTATGAGTGCCTTCAAACATCACTACCTCTCTATCTTTCTGTTCTTTTCTCCTATATTCAGTCTCAAACAAGGTGTGCCCCACTAGTAATAAAAATGTTACAAGCAGCCCCAATTTTATATCTTACCAGATCACCTAACAATGAAAAGAGAGCATCTTTTTCTCAGTAGCATTAACAAAGCTCTTAGAATGAATGCCATTGGTTGGCTCAGGTCACAAGCCCACCTCTAAACCAATCACTGTGGTCAGAAAGATTATTGCAGTTTTTAATTAATGTATAAACCTTAAACTTTAATGGCATAAAACAATAAGCATTTTATTACATTTAAGATTTATTAGTAATTTAAGTGTCAACAGCATGGTTCTGCTGTTCCATGTGACACTGACAAGAGATCACTCCATGGTTTTCAACTGGTATCTGGGCTGGGCTGTAAAGTCCAAAATGGTTCATTTACCTTGGCTTGCAGTAAATGGCAGGAAGGAGGGACTGAACTGGGGTTATCAGTGTGGAATCTTTGCCCTTCCCAGCATGGCAGTCTCGGGGTAGTCAAACTACCAAGATGGCTCAAGACTCCTAAAGAGAAGATCCAAGAAGCCTGGGTAGAAGCTGCAGGGTTATTCATGACCTACCTTAAGAAATCCTAGAATGTTACTTCCTCTGCATTTTGTTGGTCAAGCAGGTTTCTAGGACCATCCCAGGTTTGGCAAGAGGGAAATGATACACTTTACTTCTCAATGAGAGGAGTAGCTAATTGTCTGCATCAATCTTAAATCTACATGGAGAGAGAGTGATCCTATTCAGCAAGCCTGCTCATGCACCATCTCTGTTTCTGAGGGGTGGGGACAAAATTCCATCGAAAGCATCTGACTAGCATTTTGTGAAGAGAAGTTCCCCAAAGGAAAATCAGGGTATTGTTGCTAGAAGACAAAGAGGCAGATGCTAGGTATGGAGAAACAACAGTTGTGTTACAAATTGATGTTGGCTTCACCAAACCTGGGATTGGGAAGAGTATTCTAGAATAAAAAGTACATCAAAATTTGGGGCTTATAAAAGCCAGAGTTTGTACCCTAGCCTATTGATTAGTTTGAGCTAATTTTTAAAAATCTGAACCTTAGCTTCCTTACCTATAAAATGTAGATGATAACCTTCCCAAGGTTGCTACAAGCATTAGATGAGGTACTGTAATAAAGTACTTAAGGTCTGCTCAACAAATACTTTGCCCTTCTCTTTGCTTCCTAATGAAACCTCTTAAACTGAGGCCATGAACTGCTCTTGAAACTAGCAGTCCCTTTGAGACTGGCATGGCATGTGTTTCCCTGGAGCATCTCAATGTGCGGAAGCCAACCATGGTTTACAGGCTGCCTGGCCATTAGTTCCCCAAATCCAATTCACATTGTTCGCTTTGATCAGTAAAAGCACATACAGTGTGGTCTCTGCTCACATGAAAGAGTGCCTCTGTGCACCTTTGCAGTAACATACTATTTCCCATTTTGCCTTCAAAATTCATTTCTCTCAGAATCCTAGGCATTCAAGGCCATTGGTCTTTTAAGGAATATTGGAGGTCACTCAATCCATTCATAATAATGAACTTTAGGGCTGAATTTAGCTTTTCTCCTTTATTGGTCATCACTGATAAAACTTGATTGCTTAATATTTTTTCCTGGACACTCAGGTAACTGGAAGCTGTCTTCCAAATTCAGCGATTACATGTGTCTTAAAATGTCAGACCGATGACTTTTCAGTCGGTGCTTTTCATCATAGAGGCATGGCCGAAACTGAACTGTCCTTCAAGAAGTATTAGCCTCAGTCATACCTTTTTTTACTATGAATGCCAGCTGAACAACTTGAGCTACTCATGTTGCAGCTTTTTCAAATTTCACAATTTCACTTATTTATCACTCTAATTAATACATCTCTTTCTTAGATTTGATCTAAATAAAATTCATCTCAGACTGAAAGTAATCAGAATATCTTGTGACATCTGAGGATAACACCAGTTCTTTCTCTCTCCCGCTACTAGATAAGACAATAAAAGATATTGAGAGAGCAAGAGAGGTTGTTCCATTATGTTCAGTGTCTGTGGGTCATAACCACCGATGATAAATGAGATCATTTTAGGTAATAACATCTGTGTCACTAAATAACAATGAACTCCCGAGTAAATAAATACTCCTTTTTCAATTTCCTTGTGTCTGTCTGATAGCTTTAAGAAGAAGACCTCAGTTTGGTACTATCATGTCTTTAACGCTACTCTAAAATTTACTCACTGCCAATTTTTTAAAACAAACTGAGCACTTCACCTTACGAGGACTGCAGTATCTAACTAGATTTAGTGACCATGGCTTTTTGTTGTCACTGCCTTTGTCTTTATTTTCACTTTAGAGTAAATGTTACCAGTTTTCCACATATAGCAAGAAAATAAAATTCCCCTTTAATATAAATTCATTAAAGTAAAAGAGGCAGTTCCTGAAAGTGACACCCTGTGGCTGAAAACTGAGGTGGAACTCTTTACTTGGGTTATGGGCCCTGGTTCCTTGTTTATAAACGGAAAATCCCCAGGCTGTTATTCGGGCTGGGTGCAGGGCAAGCTGTGCAAGGCTGTCAGTGCGAGGCCCACAGTCAGAGGCGTGATACAGATGCTGAATGAACATCCTCTAGGCTACCTCTGATGGAGATCTGAATTGAAGGAAATATTCAGTGAGGACAGACTGCTTGCTTCTGTCAAATGAATTAATTCATCCCCAGCACCATCTACTAAATTGCACTTTCGCAATGCAGAACATTGGTCCAGGAGGGGAAGTTCAGCTGTATCACTTGAGATGAGAGAGAGTTTGCTCTGGATCAGAAGTGATCAATTCCATTATCCCCATAGCATCTTGATTTGCTACAGCAATTGCATTTATGTAAAGCCTAGTTAATTAAGAAGACTATGGTCACATTCTACATTACCTGAACTACCTCCTCACTGCATTCACTCACTCAATGAGCACCATGCACTTATGCTCCAGAAATGCTGAATCGCTAATAGTTCCCAGAACACAGCATCCTGGTCCTTACCTCTGGGTTGTGCCATGGCTTTACCTCCACTGAGATTATCCCGGCTCTACTTTGCTTAGTTTGCGAGTTATATTCATCCTTCAGCACTTATCTCAGACATCACTTCTTGTAGGCTCTGGAGAAACTTGCTTTGGCTGATTCATGATTCTGCCCCTTACTAGCCGAGTGAGCATGGAGAAGTTATATAACCTTCCTTTGCTTCCATCTCCTCCGCTCTAAAATGGAGTAATAACAGTGATCACAGCCCAGGACCACTGTAAGAATTAAATTATAGAATAAGTGTAATTCAATGAGTGCAATGCCTGGCCCACAGTAAGTGCCCCATAGATGTTATGATTTCATGGTTTTATTTATTTATTTTATCATTTCATTGGCCACATTGCTTATAATTAAATGATAATATCTTTTTTTAAGAGAGAGCTCCTTAAGGGTATAGACTGAAACTTACTTAGCCCCAACATAGTACCAGGAATGCAGTACATTTATGTTCAATTGACTTGCATCTGGGTGAAGTCAGATGATGCTTGCTTATATAATAATAACTATAGGAAGAAGAACTTTGTAGTAGGCATTGTTCTGGGGCTTTATGTGTATTAATCCCTTCAATTCTATAATTCTTTAAGCTAAATCCTATTATTATCCTCATCTTAGAAATAAAAAAGAAAACTGAGGCAGAAAGAAGTTAATGCTTTTCCCAAGATTGTACAGTAAAGTCAAGATTTGAAGCAAGGGAATCTGACTCCAGAGATTTCAGTGTTAACTACACTTTAATGATTTGCTACTCAGGAAATTCATATAATAGGTATACATCTGTTTGGGTATGTGTAATTGGTTGTTGTCAATTTATGTCGGATAAGCTTTTAAATATAACTCACAATGATCCTATTCTTTGCATTAAAACCATGGACTAATTATATTAATCTGGATTCTTTCCATTTGTCAATTACAGAGGCACCAGTCAAGCTGACTTAAAAAAACAAAACAGGAAATACAGTGGCTTCCAACCAAAAAGCCCAAATGTCAAGTTAGCGTCAGGTACATCTGGACTCAGGCCATGAAGCAGAGCTCAAGACTGGTCTCTTGATCACCATTCCTTGGTGGTGGTTTCCTGAGTATTATCTTTATTTTCAAGTAGGACCACTTTATGTGGGGGTCCTGGACTCTTCAAATTTATGACTTACCAGGTTAGCAGCCTCATGAGAAGAAGAGCTGCTTATTCCCAAAAGAGTCAATCAAAGTCCCAGAACCAACTCATTGGCTGGTTTCATTCACATCTGGACCAATCACTGAGGCACAGAGGAAGAAATATGCAACAGGTTGGGACTAGCTCACTTGAACACATGAAATGAGAAAATGAGAGGGTTTTTCCTTCAAAGGTAAACCCAAGTATCACTATCAGGGGCATAAAAGTGGAATTATTGCTGGGGAGGCGAAAATAACAGACAAGAACAATACTGGCTTTAGTTTAATTTTGATTTGTCCCCCAGAAATGTTTCTTGGATATTTGCATAGCCACAACTTTAGCAAGGAATATAAATAAAACTACATTTAATTTTGAATATCAGTAATTCTTCTTCAACTCCCAAGAAATATGAGTTGATACATATGTCTTTATATTTCAAGATGTGGAGCATCTTGATCTAAATTACAATCTATGAAAGGGCTATTTAGATTACTGATGACTGCCTCATAGTTTTGTAGCAACTACATTGCATAGCCTGATGCATTGTAGATGTGAATTAGTATTAGGATATAAGTGTATTAAGCTTTTCCTCTGTATATGATACAACTTTCTGAATAAAAGAGGAACATTACTCAAGGAAGGTTGCATAGTAAGACTTGTAATTGCAAGGAAGTAATTTTGCTGTATTACTTCTTGTAGAAAGGTGTTCTTATGACCCAACAAAATCCTATAATACAAAGAAGTATGCCTTTACTCAGAATTTCATGTTAAGCCATGTTGCACTAGTGATTGTTTTTTCTTTGAGAAAAGTTGTCATCTCAGAAAGTGAAATGAAAATGGTTTTTGAGCTTGTCACTTGGACCAGAGCCAACTTAAAAACTCAGAGCATAAGAAAAAATTTTTTCTTTAGGCCTGTCTTCTCCCCAAATCATATCAATTCAAAGCGATTTTCAGACACTGTCCCCATGGCTTAGGCTCAGGTAGAGATAGATTCCAGCCTAGAGATAGATTCAGGTAGGACAGAAAATGATTTAAAATCAACAATAAATAAATATTAGAAAGCTTTTTTTTAGCGGCTGTTCTTCCCTTTTTCTTTTGATGGCTGATTTTTAGTTCTCTCCCTATTTCTTTCTTGTGCTACAGTAAACCTCAGAAAATACTTCACTGCGAGTAATTCCTATATGCCCCCCTCTTCTTGCCCAAGTAGTACCAGAGACAACCAAATGAGCTTTAATAGTTTAGTGAAATTTAATGTAGCTTCTCTCAACCAAAGCAGTTAGTATTACGCCATTGTGAGCATATCTGGATTGTAATTAAGAAAACTCCACATTACTACTGACACTGAAGTGCTCTGGGAAAATGCCTAATTTACATAACAGCTATGCCAGTTCTGTATCTTCTGCAGCTGGTGCATTGTGAAGGCTGCTGTGATTGTGCATGAAGAACAGAGAGACATATAATGGAAGAAAGCCATTGTTGGGGAATGTCTGTGGGTTAATCGAATTTCTGAATTTTAATACCGCCCCCCAAAAAAATCATTCTTCAGCCATTGTGAATATTTAGTACTAAGTAAATAAAAAAGGCAGTGATCCAGCTTTGGTAAAATCAAACATCTAGATGCATTCACTCCCTTAGTCCGCAGATATTTATTGAGGACCCTCAGTTACTTAGGATCATGTTAGGCAGCAGTGCCCAACTGCAGTGGCTTGAATAATAGAAATTGGTTTTTCCTCTATAATGAAAAGTCCAGAAATATTGGTTGGTGACATCAGCTCAGTGACATAAGTGCCAGCATTGCAGCAATTTTTCTGAACTTACCTTCTCCTAAACTTTCAGCTATCCTATAACTCTTCAAGACAGGAGATGGGAGGATTGAGGACCAGGCCAGCAGTAATTCTGTGGAGCTCAGGTCAAGGATGGCCTCAGTCACATGTCTGATGGTTGGCAGACCCATTAGTCCAGGAGGGCCTCAGGTGGGATGGTGGCTCCTTGCTCCACAGGACCGTTCATCCCAGTTAGCTTAGGGTTCCACAGAGCAGCAAGCCCCAAGCACTTCCAGGCCTCTTTTGTTGTTTGCTAACCTCTAATTTGCCACAAGTCAAATGTCCCAAACCCATATAGAAGAGCTGGAGAAACAGACTCCACTTCTTGACAGCAGGAGAAGCATTGTCGCATTGCAGAGGTCGACATGGAGAAAGAGGAAGAATTTGTGGCCATTTCTGCAATTGGAAAATGGAAAGTTAGTATCACCTGACATAAAAAGATAAATGTAAAATATTAAAATGAATTAGTGTTACTAAATCACTGCTGCTATTAAAGTAAGCTTTACAAACCACTTACAAACTTACAACCCCCACAAGCTTTCCCACCTCCTTCAGGGATCTCCGCCCTCAGATTAGGAAGTACTAATCTAGGTTTCCTGATTTTGCTCTTGAATTTGGGGAATCCATCACATCCTGTTCCAGTTTAGCTAAACTTACAGCTTTCCAGTTCAGTTAGAAGAGTAGGGTATATGTGACTTGAGGTACCAGAACTATGACTGTGAACTGTTTTCAAGTGGCTGCATCTGACACGTTGCTGTATTTATATTCCTGGTCTCCTATGATTTTCTAGCTTTCCTGAAGCCATCACTAACATGAACAAAATAAGCTGCAAAGTGCTAAAGTTGTGAGTTTCTTCTTCCATGTATGTTAGCAGTTTCTCGGCTCATTCTGATTGTTTAAATAAAGTATTTGATATTATTAGCTTTGTTGAAATATAATTAACTTATAATATTCTATTCATTTTAAATATATATCACAGTGAATCAAAATTTTTATACATTATAAAATGATCCCCATAATAAGTGTGGTCGTCATCTGTTACCATATCATCTGTTACCATCATCTGTTACAATGTTATTAACTATATTCCCTATGCTCTACATTACATCCCCATGATTTATTGATTGGATAACTGGAAGTTTGTACCTCTTAAACCCTTCACCTATTTTGCCATCTCCCAACCCCTCCCAACTCTGATAGCCAATAGTTTATTTCCTGTCTCTATAAATCTATTTCTGTTTTGTTTGTTCATTTGTTTTGTTTTGAGATTCCACATATAAATGAAATCACATGATGGTTGTCTTTCTCTGTCTGGCTTATTTCACTTAGAATAATACCCTGTAGATCCATCCACATTGTGGCAAATGCCAAGATTCCATTCTGTTTTATGGCTGACTAATATTCCATTTTACATACCACATCTTCCTTATCTATTCATCCATCAGTGGACACGTAGGGTGCTCCCTTATCTTAGCACCATATGGGTGCTTGCATCTCTTTGAATTACTATTTTATTTTATTTTTTGGGGACAAACATCCAAAAGTAGAATTGCTGGTTCATTTTTCTAATTTTTTGAGAAACCTCCACTGCCTTTACTATGTATTGGCTTTACCAGTGAGACTTTTTTCTTCCATATGTTTCCTTATTTCTTGCTATGGCCTTTTCTTTTCTGCTGAAGAAGATCCTTTAACATTCCTCATAATACCAGCTTAGTGGTGACGAGCTCCTTTAGTTTTCGCTTGTCTGGGGAACTCTTTATCCTTCCCTTAATTCCGAGTGATGACCTTGGCGAGTAGAGTATTCTTGGTAATAAGTTTTTGCCTTTTAGCACATTGAATATGTCATGCTACTCCCTTCTGGCCTGCAAAATTTCTGCTGAAAAATCAGCTCATGGCTTTAGGGGGCTTCCTTTGTGGATGACTATTCATTTTTCTCTTGTTGCCTTTAAGATTCTTCCTTGAACTTATGTCATTTTAATTATCATAAGTCTTGGTGGGGACCTCTGTGGGTTCATCTTATTTGGGACTCTGTGCTTTCTGAACCTGCATGTCTGTCTCCTTGCCCAGGTTAGGGACGTTTTCAACTATACTTTCTTCAAATAGGTTTTCTGCCCGTTTCTTTCTTTCTGCTCCTTCTGGGACCCCTATCATATGAATGTTAGTATACTTGATATTGTTCTAAAGGGCCCTTAAACATCCTCATTTTTTAATATCTTTTTTCTTTTTGCTGTTCTGATTGGGTGATTTCCACTATTCTGTCTTCCAGTTTGCTGATCCCTTCTTCTATGCAATATAATCTGGTGTTGTTTCCTTGCAGTTTTCATTTCAGTTATTGTATTCTTCAGCTTTGATTGGTTCTGTCTTACATTTTCTAACTCCTTCTTGGAGTTCTCAGGAGTTCTCCTCTCTAGAGTTTAGTGAACATCTTTAGGACCAGTACTTTGAATTCTTTATTATGTAAATTGCTTATCTCTGTTTCATCAGGGTTTTCTTCTGGGTTTTATCTTGTTCTTTCATTTGCAGACAGACATATTCTTCTGCTTCCTCATTTTGTTGGACTTTGTGTTTGTTTCTGTGTGTTAGGTGGAATAGCTACCTCCCTCTGTCTCAAGGAGTGGCCTGTGAGGAGCCCTGCCTGTGTCGACTGCACGCGTCTGGCAGCTTCAGCGGCCAGCTAGAGAGGGCACAGGCCCTGCTTCCTGTGCATGCTGCATCAAGGCCACCCCAGCAGGGGGGCCGGAGCTGGTGTGGACATGAGCCTGGGGGTTCCCAGGGCACACTGCACCAGGGTTGGTTTGGGGAAGCAACTGGAGCTGGAGCTGGTGTGGGCTGGGGGGTCTCAGGGCTCACCACCTCAAGGCCACCTTGTCGGGCTGTTTGGATCTGGTGTGGGCCATCCTGGTGGTCTCAGTGTGTGCCTTGGGGCTGCCTTTCTGGGGTTATTGGAGCTGGAGCAGGCCAGGGTGCACTTCCGTGGTCCTGCAGAGCTGGCCAGAGCCCTTGGACCCTGCTCCCACTGCACTATCAAGGTGGAGGGTGAACATAAAAAATGGCACTCCCCAGCACCTCCAGTCCTGGAGAGAGTTCTAGTAGATCCCTGCCTGGTTGGCAGATGCTCTAGGGTTAAATGTGTTTCCTTCATTTGTAGTCTAGTCACCCTTTGAACAGCTGCTTTTTCTCTGTGCCCCAGGGCAGGCACACAGACCTAAGCAACAGCCCTCCCTACTTTAGGTCACCACATCGTACGTGTGGTTCCCAACAGGACCCTGTCTCCGTCCCTCTTCCCTTTGTGCGGCCCCTTTGTTGTTCATTATACAGGAGCTCTTGCATCAGCCCTCAGTTCTTCTTTAGCAGGAATATATATATATAGGTATAGATTTGCTGTGTCTATGTGAGGAGGTGGGTTAAGAGTCCTCCTTTGCCTCCACCTTGGACCCAGGTTCTAAGTGTTTGATATTGTTGAAATTAAGTACTAAAAAATAAGGACCTTCTATCAGTTTTCATTTTCTCAACGACTTTAAAACTCATGTGAAAGCTCTGGCATGCTTGTATGGAGTTCACACTGCCTGTACTATGTGGTGCTAAGCATAGAGCAGATAGTCTATAAATACTTTGTAATAAGAAAAGCTAAACCCTTGCAAACATTCAGATGATTCCACAGAAATAACTGCGCTGGTTGTGTGGCACTGTGTAGGGAAAATAAAGCCAGCAGTTGATTGTTATTTTCCTGTTCTCTAGAGATTGGTAAGCGAAAGCATCTGCCAAAGAGATATTGGGCCATTTTTGCCAAATTACAAAAATAACCAACTATCAAATGATTTTGCCATTTAAACACACACACAAATAGAATTAGATCCATGAGTGCTCTGCGATCAAGGTCTACATACTGCATGAAAGTCAGGTTCTGCGTTCTGAAGGTAAATCAATTATAATGAGCCTAAAGACATAAAGTCTCCCCCAGAGACTACATGAGCATAATAGCATTATAGCACATTGTTCTCTTACTTTATCAAACATCGATGAGACAGGTATATAAGCATGGAGAGCCACAGGCTTTTCATCCAGGCCTCACCCTCCCCCAAGACATCCATGTTCTCAGTTATATTTCACTCAACCACCCATGACATCCTAATAAAATAAGAGAAACAATATGTCTCATTCAATTCCCCATGATTTGACTTCTAAGGCAATAGGTGAGGTCAGGGTTAGAGATGCTTCTCTCCTACTTGCTACCAATTTTTATAGGTCTGAAGAGGCCTAAGAGGTTTTGTGTGCCCTGTTCTTTCTGCCTTGTCTAAAATCTCCATCAACTCACTGGGAGTTTGAACTTCCCTTTAATCTAATCCATTTAGAAAATGACTCACAATTTATCGAATAAAGTAGAGAAAATTGATACCTTTTCATTAGCTGACAAAGTCCTTTTCACTGCTGGCATCTGAAATGTGTTTTCTATTTAAATTTTATTTATATCAATCTTCTCTAGTGGGAGCAAGATTAAAATGAAAGACCTTACAATCAGTGTACAACTTTTCCATTACTGCCAAGACTGTGGGCAGTAGTTTCGCGATGGAATTGATACCAAGAGTTTTCTGGGAATAATTTAGTGTTTAGAATCACTTGCAAAGTGGAATCAACCAAAATTGATACTTTAATATATCAGTAACTTTACAAGTGATTACTTTATATATGAAAAGAAAAACATGTACTTAAATGACATTATTTATGGTAAATCTGTAGCAATTCCAGCAAATACTATATATATAGAATCTAATAGTAACCTCATAAAGTACTTTTTCAAATTGAGAAAATACTTGTATACAAATATGTTTCTCTAAAGAGTCATTTCTAAAGTTGTAAAACAACAGAGAGCTAGCAAGCAAAAGATATATATACACACAGTCATACATACTCATTCACACACACACATATAAAGATGTGACTTAAAAGTTGGGTATAAATATTTTTTAATCTGATTCTTTATTTTATTTACAATGTAACCCATTTTTTAGGTTTCCTTTACACCCACATCCAGGTTACCCCAAGTCCCTATTTTGTTGTCAAAGATATAAATGGATCAAATGAAAGTGGCAACCACAGAGAAACAAACTCCAGAGGGACAAACACACTGCATTTTCTATTCTGAAATAGCGAGATTATCTACTCTGAGTGCATCAACCTGAGGTATGTGCAGTAGGTGCTTGCCATTCATTAGGGATCTCCAAGAGTGCCAGTTTACACTATGGAATCTAATGCAGGTGATTTGTATTTGGGCTTAGTGCCTTCACTGTGTTTGGCTCTTCGTTCTCTTTTCATTTTGTTGCAGCCCTGATGGCTGCATTTCTTTGAAGAGGAATTATTCACAAAGGTGTTATTAGTATTTTAAGGCTAATTTACAGATACTCAGGATGGAGTGGGAAGACTGACATTGTCTAGGTTCACTAGTTAGCTAAGCAACATCTTCCTGTAGCCAAAAAACTGTGCAGAGAAATGGGTACTTCTGGTGGGAAATGGCAGTTCATGCAATTTTTCTAGATGACAATATGAACATGTATTTATATACATACACACACACACACACATATCACGAGTACTAAACATCTTTTTACCTATTAACTCAGAAATTCCACTTCTTGGGATTCAACCCAGGAAAATAATTAAATACATTTGCAAAGATATATGTGCAAGGATGTTCATATAAGCATTCTTGCAAATAGCAAACAACCAACCAACAAAATAAGGACATCTGACATTTCCAACAGTGGGGGATTAATTAAATAAATATGCATCCCTACTAGGGGATATTTTACAGGCATTAAATAATGATGCATTTCATTTCTCTATAGGCATGCAAAAATGTTTATGATTCAGTGGTTAGATTTTAAAGAAGGGTACCAGACAGTATGTGTAGTGTGATATTTTACCAAAAATATATGTATATGTTAGTGTATGCATTTTTTCAACAACTTAAAAATATATACTGATCATCTACTATGTGCCAGCAGTGTTTCAGCCACTTGGAAATACAAAGTACACACCTTCATGGAGCTTACAATCAAGTGGGAGGGAAAGACAAATACCCAGTTAAACTAAGACTTTGGTATGAATTCAGTAAATGACTTGTGCTATAAGGAAAATCACAGCAGCATATAATGGGAAAGAGGTTGGGTCAGGTGGGAGTAAATCATCTTAGTTATCAAGAAAGGCCACTCTGGAAAGAACGATTGAACTGAGACCTGGTTAAGGTCAATTCTGGGAGAAGACGGCCACAGACAGAGGGTGAGCCAAATCAGAAAAGAGATTTACAGGTTTGCAGAACAACTAGAGAGTCAAAGTGACTGGAACAAAAGGAGGGGAAGGTGTGGAGAGGGGTAGATAGGAGGAGCCACAGAGCATGGACCTTTGAAGTCCATAGTAATAAATAGACTTTATTTTATGTGATGGAAACCACTGGAGAGTTTTAGCAGAGAAATGGTATGATACGAAATTATTTGCATTTTTAAAGATGACTCTGGATGCTGTGTCAGGAATAATCAGAGAGAAAGTCTGGGGAAAAATATACCCAAATGTAACAGTCTGCCTCTGCCTAATGTGATTATGTTTATTTTCCTTTTGCTAATTATCTGTATGCTTTGACTTTCAGAAAATATGTATTTCTTTTCAAACTAGGGAGGAAAACTAAAGGTTTCTATGGTTGGCAAAAATAAGACCATAAAAATATTTGTATCTTAACAAAATTCCAAATCACTGGTTACTATAAACTTCAGGATTATTCTTTGGTGTTTTAAACATAGAATGTTAAATTTGAGAATACAAGGGATGCATAGTAGGAAATTTGTTTAATAACCATGATTATTTGTGTTATTTCTTGGCCATAGGTTTAAAATTATCCACATACACAAATGCAAAAAATGTATACTTGAATTTAATTCTAAATTAAACCACTGATTTAGTGAAAGCGAAATTAACCTCCGGTGTTTGATGTGTAAGTGGACATGTGTACTGAAAGTACAGAATAAGTCAGGATGCCAGCCCTAGTGCCCAGCCCAGAAAGAGGAATATTATTATTGGTAGGAATTAGCAGTGCCCTTCCAAGTGGGCAAAAAGTTTTCTAAAACTCCCTCTGACCAGAGCAGATGGTCTTTTTTTAAAGCAACAGAAGATGTACCCCTGCATTCTGGTAAAATAGCTTGGAGCATTCCATGACAAGTAAAAGATTTGTGTTTTCTCTTGTAATTCATGTGAAATTAGCCTTTTACCTCATAATATATGTATTTATTTGATTTAATATGGAAACACTGTTTTTGATTTCTTAGTTGTTGAATTACAACATCAATGAGGACTTCTCTTACTGACAAAACCCTGACAATCTAAATCATATCCACTTATAGTTTTCTTAATAATGCATCATATCTTTTTATGTATCCCAATTTGTCAGCATGTATTACCATATCATTAACATTTACTGCGTATCTCCCCCAGGAGACTGTATGCCACTTTAGGGTAGGAAATGTGTCTATTTCATGTCTAGCACAGCAGTTAATAAATAGCTTTTGTGTGAATGAAAGATAACTTCTGTCTTCAAATACCTTCAAAGGAAACCACCACCCAAGGAAATCATGCCACACTTATACCTTTAAATATTGCCCATTTCACACTCTACACCCTTACCTCCACCCTCACCGAAATAAAATTCCTTAGTTTGAAAAGATGCTCCACATCGCTAATCATCAGAGAAATGCAAATTAAAACCACATGAGATATCACCTCACACCAGTTAGGCAAACAACAACAAATGTTGGCAAGGATGTGGAGAAAGGTGAACCCTCCTACACTGATGGTGAGAATGTAAACTAGTTCAACCATTGTGGAAAGTAGTACAGAGGTTCCTCAAAAAACTCAAAATGGAAATACCATTTGACCCAGGAATTCCACTCCTAGGAATTTACCCTAAGAATGCAGCAGCCCAGTTTGAAAAAGACATATGCACCCCTATGTTTATCGCAGCACTATTTACAATAGCCAAGAAATGGAAGCAACCTAAGTGTCCATCAGTAGATGAATGGATAGAGAAGATATGGTACATATACACAGTGGAATATTATTCAGCCATAAGAAGAAAACAAATCCTACCATTTGCAACAACATGGATGGAACTAGAGTGAAATGCTCAGTGAAATAAGTCAGGCGGAGAAAGACAAGTATCAAATGATTTCACTAATCTGAGGAGTATAAGAACAAAGCAAAAACTGAAGGAACAAAACAGCAGAAGACTCACAGAACCCAAGAATGGACTAACAGTTACCAAAGGGAAAGGGACTGAGGAGGATGCGTGGGAAGGGAGGGATAAGGGGTAAAAAGGGGCATTATGATTAACACACATAATGTAGCTGGGGGGACACAGGAAAGGCAGTATAACACAGAGAAGACAAGTAATGATTCTATAGCATCTTACTACACTGATGGACAGTGACTATAATGGGGTATGTAGTGGGGAATTGATAATAGGGGGAGTCTAGTAATCATGATGTTCAAGTAATTGTACATTAACGATACCAAAATTTTAAAAATTGCCTTAGTTTGAAAAGCATTAGAATACAGTTTATAGAAGGAACGGAAAGCTAATCATTACCATCATCAGCTGTTAATTCCATGTATGTCTCTGAAATATATTGGAGATCCTACAAAGAACAGCAGTCTGATCAATAAAAAATGGATATAGGTATAAATTTCCATTAAAGATAAGGTGTTACCTGTTTATAAAGGGAATTGGGTGCATACATACTTTGCTGGATGGAGGATACATGGCTAAATCATAGTAAAGATTGCCACATGTTGAGTATAAAGTTTATTAGGTACTATACAACATACTTTATCTCATCTAAAATTCACTATAACCAGCTGTGATTTTTATTAACTCCATATATAACTCAAGAACCTGAGTCTTGAACTAAACAACTTTCCCAAGCCACACTACCAGTAAGTGGTGGAGTTAAGATTGAAACCCAGGTCCCTCCATCACATACCCAAGAACTGAGAGTCTTAACCACTACATAATACCTCCACACCAGATCCTATCCTTACATGTGGGCTCATAGGAAAGGGGGAGTTTGCAATGACTGCAGACAATGGTATTCAATGCTTTTAACTTTCTGTTTGCTTTGATAAAGACAATAACACACAAGGAGTCACTTCAGGTCTTTTGAAGAAGAGCATTGCAACAGCTGTTCCAACAACCTGTGCAGAAAAGGGAGTCTGGAGAGCTGTCTGCATCCTCTAACAGAGTTCCAGTCATTGATTTAAATTGCATGACAGGTTGGGCAAAAATGAGCCTGGAAATTTGCTTTGATTGATGTACTTATAACCTACTTCTGGGAACATGAATGCAATCATATGCTCAACCATTTAATTTATGCTCAAACTCTCATAAGTAATAGAAGCAAGCTAAGAGTGGCATAATATCAAAGAACAATGCCTTTCTCTAACTTTGTAAAGAATTACCTTTCTGTTTTAGAGCAATTTTATTCTTTGGAGTAATCGAAATGGTGAACTGATGATGCTAATAATAGCTGAATTTACTGAATATTTACTGAATGCCAGACACTCTAAGTGCTTTGAATGCATTTTCTCATGTAATTCCCATAATCCTTTGATATAGACACCTTTTTTTCTTTCTCTTTCTGTTTCACTTTTTTGACTAATTCATTTATTCATTCATGAATTGCAAACCTGTCTTGAGCTACTCTATTCCATTCAAAGGTGAAGGCAGGATGATCGCCACCTCCCAGAGCTCACTGCCCAGTGAGTTGGCAGCCACGTGAGCAAATAGTTGGAGTCCATGTAGTTAGGGTTACAGTAAATGTAGTTGAGTTACAGGTCACATCATTTACTCAGTTGTTCCTAACATTGTTTCAGCTATTCTTCCTCACAAGTTTGGAGTAAGCATCTGAAATAAAGACCTATCCCTTCTCTGTCTGAATATAGCAGAGCTTCACTGGCATTTCCTCTGCTTGCTTCTTCCCTGTTCCATTTTGCACATGACTGCTGAATTCATCGTCCCCAATACCCCTTTAATCATGTCTTCCTTTTGCTCACAGAATCTAGAATCTTCATTGACTTACCATTCCTTTTTCTTAGAAGTCCAAGCTCTTTGTTTTCAAGAACTTCCACAGTTTTACTAGGCTTTCTCCTCCTACTCCCCAGGGTGAGCCTCATCTTCTATCACAATCACATATTTCCTAATGGAGAGGCACTGTACTCATTTGTACCTCCTCGCCATAATTCATGCTAAAACGCCAGTAGTGCCCAGATCTAAACTGTAAGCTCTGAGGGCAGGGACCATGTTGTGTTCATTATTTTATCCCTCTCATGAAATCAGGTAGTGCTTTGATGATGGAAAGTGCTCAATGAACATTTGCTGATTTGAGTTCCAGACATTACCTACTGAAATGATAAAAAGGGGCTGCAGTTCTTAGACCTTTTATCTAATGTGTACTTGCTATATTTATTAAACTCACTGCTTATTAGCACCTTGTTTTATTTTCATGGGACAAATGCCTCAAAGCAAACAACAAAAAAAGGATTTCTTCTCTCCTTAGGAGTTACCACTGAAAGCTGGATTGGTTCTTCTTTTACAAAGTCTCTTTTGGCAACAATATGGCCTGGTATAGAGAGTGAAATCAAGAGTTATGATTAAAGTGGCTTTAGTGATTTTAAGAATCTCTCAAGGAAAGATGAACATTCTTGAAAAAGTTGAACATCAGATATTTTCCCGAACTTGACACATTCATACAGCAAATCCCTGGACCCCAGGGTCAAAGGGACCTTTCAGAACCTCTTTCATAATCACCACAGATAAGAGAAAGTTCATTTTCACAGCTGAGACTTAATTAACTCAGTTCATCTAGGGGATAAAAGGTCCTTATTGAAGTTATGCGTGTACCTCACAAGTTGCTCATGGCCTCAAAAATTGTGCGCTAGCAGAAACTTCCATTGAAATACTGTAAGTATGAAATTTTAAGTACTGTGTAGGTCAGGCTAGGAAGAAATGAGTGCATATATATAGACTAGCTTTTGCCCAACTTTTTTTATTCGGTCAACTTAATTTTATAAGAAACATTTTCTATTTTTCATAAATATTTGTGATATAAAATTTATTTCAGTATTAATACAGCAGAGAGAATTCATTCATTCACTCAGCAATCAATAAATGTCTTTTTAAAGTTCTATGGGTCCTGAACACAAAACAAGAATGATTTAGCTCTATTATGGTGAAAAATGTGGATTCTGTGTTTAGATAATCCTGGATTCCAGTGTTGATTTCTGTACTTCCTACCTGTGTAAGCTTGAGAAAGCTATTTAACCTTTTTTGGACTTGAATTTTTCCTCTATAAAATAGGCTCATAAATACCCAGTTATAGGATTGCTGTGAAGATTGGGATAATACATTTAGAGTATGTAGCACAGAAACATTAAAAAATGTCAGTTATCACTTTTATTATAGCACTAACCATTCCAATGAAAGGTATTTAAGAATTACTTTTATTTACATTTTTCTTATAAATAATTCCATACAAAAAAGATTATAAAAACAGTTAATAGGTTAATATTAATTCACTTTATTAAGTCTGATTGATCATTCCTCTTCCAATAATCTGAAGGTTGTAGAGATCTTCCATTTTGGGAGAAGAGAAAGCAATTTTTAAAACCTCCTTGTGAATTTTTTAAGATGTTGTAGTAAATTCAAGTTAATGAAAATATTACAGTTAGAGACTTTATTTTGACCTAGAACATGAAATGGTATATATTAAGATGACTGTGCAATGTACAAATCAGATACAAAATCAGTCTCATGGCATCTTTAGAAAAGCAACCCTGGAAGAATAAACTAGATTCCAACAAGCCAGAGGGATGTCCCAAGTAATCAAACTCTGTTTGGAAGAGGCAAGCGTAATTTTTAGAGATTATAGTCAGGTCTGGGGACGTTTTTATTCTTAGAAAGCCTTTGCTTTTTCTCTTTGAGCCAGTGGATCTTTACAGCCTTGAATTAAAGGTGATGCATGCATTTTGAGCTATATTCTTTTTCCTACTGTCTGCATTTTCACTTAGGAGATATTAACACTTAAGAGAAAAAGCAGCTGCTTTGTTGGCTTGTAAGAAAGTAGGTCAGCTTGGAGAGGGCAGAGAGCAGCCTAAAAAGGAAGGAACAAGATCCTTTAGAAAGAACCAACGATACTGGAGATTGACCTCACCCCATTGTTCATAATTCGTGGAGAAAAAAGTGCCTCTGTGGAGAAAAAAGTGACAAACGCTAAACTGAAGACTGAAACAGTTATCTTAATATGTACCATTTCATGTTCTAGTTCATACTGATTTTGGCTCTAGGTCTCTAATCTTAATTTCTTCACTAACTTGAATATCCTACACTATCTTAAAAAGAATCACAAAGAGAGATGTTAAAAGTTGCCTTCTCTTCCCCCAAGATGGAAGCACCCTAAAACCTTCAGGTTATTGGAAGAGGAATGATCAATTAGATTTAGTAAAGTGAGCTAATATTAACTTTATTTACTGTTTTTCATACATTTTTTTCCTATGGAGATATTTACAATAAGAAAAATGTAAATGTAAATAATTCTTAAGTACCTTTCATTAGAATGGTCAGTGCAATAATAAAAGTGATAACTCGCATCTTTAAATGTCTCTTATGTGTTTCTGTGTTAAGTACTTTAAAAGTATTATCTCAAGTTGGGAAAGGCAGTTTCCCCCCAGAGGTAAGATCAGACAGTTTCCATCCTGATGGGATAGATTCAGGGCAGCTATATGGAAACATGAGGGGGGCTTGAAGGGGACAAGCAAAGCAAATGTGACTGGCCTGCCTGTGACAGTGAGAGCCTAAAGGGAGCTTCAGATTGCAGGCTCTCAATAACCACTGCCAAACCCTGACTTTTATCTTACGTTACCAGGACCTCTGCAATTTATTTTTCTTCCCTTTCAGCACTACAGATGTTTTTATTGCTGCCAAAATACATGTGTCTCTTATTTAATATTGTCACCTATTAATTCTCAAAACTAAGGCCTCTTTTACCTATGACGAGATCTTCCCTTACCCCATGTCTTGATGCAGAACCCTGCTAATAACAGGGAAAAAATTCACACCCCTCACGATCATTTTGTACCCTGTGTAAGATATGTGTCTTCTGTTACTGCTCTGTGTTTTACCTAAGTACCAGGATGTTTTGCTTAGAGGTAGAACTGTTTACAGGATTTTACATCCTACACTTCCTTGCCATGTTCCAGTGGAGTTGCATCTTACATGGTTTAGTCTAGTCCACATGTAAGCTATAAACGAAATACAGGGAAAATTACCCTTGAAAAATTCCTTAAATTGACTACTTTTAGAGAAGTCGTGATCTTGCATATATAATCCTGCAGAGTAATCTTTGCTCAAAGTAAAGATTGAGGAATGCTGGATTTCAGAGGAGGAAAGACTGAAGTAGAGATAGTGTAGGAAGAGGAAAATCTGAATGCAGATAGATGTCTGGATGTTTAAAGCATTCCGCTTTTAAGTTAGCAGTGTAACCCCTCTAGGGAATGCTAGACAGAGAATCAAATGTGCTCCTGCTTCACTGCAGAGTTTACCCCATTCCGTTTGAATATTAATCCTCTGTGGCATTAACAGATGTCATTTGGCTTCTTGGTCATTGTGAAATTAAACATCATTGTGGGACTCAGCTTTGGTACATGAGGGGCTGAGAGATGAGTTGATGAAATGAGTTCCTATCCAGTGTAAAAACAGCCCACTGGAAGGTATCACACAAAAAAATACCCTGGCAGACTTGAGGGTTTGGAATAGAAAAGGTAGACGTGTGAAGCACAGATGCCTTGAGGGGCTTCAGAAATGTCTGACGGTTGTGCAGAAAAAAATTTTCACTCAAGGTCCTAAGGAAGATGTGGAGCTTGTGGATTTGTACTAAGTGAATCCAGATATTAGTTGTATAAAATCTCTTTATCAATTAAGAAAGAACAACCTGTGCTGCAAATAGATCCACAAAATTCATTGCCAGCTTCCTCTTGTGGTCATCCCTGGTATCACCCTGAAAAGTGGGGCTGTTTTATCAGAGGCTTAACTTTTGAAACTCCTACCCCCATCACCAGATACACATTTGACTGTAAAGAAATATTTTCATTTGTCATCACTCCAGGCTTTTATCTTACCGGTTTTCTTTTGTACTTTCGGTCAATTATTTTTTCTTTTATTATGCCTTTGAAATTCTCAGAGCCCCTAGGCTGGGGGATGAACCCTAAAGCTTGGAAGATAAACTGACCTTTCTGAAAAGAATAGCACAGTCATTCCGAGAAGCATGTAGCACCTTTGTGCCCCTCACTGAAAAGAAATAGTACAAAGTCCTCAGTTAACAAACCTCACATAGAAGTTCCTCCCGAAAGCCAACCTCCTGGTTCATATGTTTGCATCGTAAATGGAGATTTTGGACAAAATGTTCCTTGATAAAACAAGACAGTATAAGTATATGTGTATTATAACAGTGATAAACTAATATCCTATTCTTTTTAATAGAGTATTCTTAGCCCCTCATGGAAGGTAAAAGAGGACTTGGTGTGCTTCGAAGAGCATTCACACTTGCAGAGGAACACAGCACTGCTGCACAGGTTGTTTGGATGAACGGCAAACACATTTGTTTCCTGTTTTTGTACAGCCTCCATAGTGATTGGGAAGTGGTGGTGTGAGATGGAGCCTTGTCTAGAAGGAGAAGAATGTAAGACACTCCCTGACAATTCTGGATGGATGTGCGCTACAGGCAATAAAATTAAGACCACAAGAGTAAGTTCATTTATTTCAAATTCTCATACATGCTGCAAAGTGTACTGTCTGCCTTTGCGTTGTCCAGACAGTACCCAGGGAAGCTTGGAACAGGAGAGAAGGAAGCCTTTTCCTCAACAGAAAACATTCTTAGCCATCCAGATCAGTGTCCATCAGCAAGAAGGTAGAGATGAACTTGACTGCACCCTACTGAGCAGTTTAGTGTTCCTGTTACTGGCTCATAAGGAAAGCTAGGTTGCCATGGCCAGAGAGAAGAGGCACGTGAGGTAATTATGAAGATAATTCATCCAACATGTATGGGGTTCTAAATAGATAAAACAATATGGGTCTTGCTAATTTGTCCAGATGGTTTGCTGAAAAGGTCTTTAAGTACAACCATTTCCTAAAGGTCCTCTAAAGGAATTCTTTGATGATCTTCTAGTGAATTGATGGAGTTTTGTGATACAAATAATCATTCTTTAATTTCTGTGGTTAAATTAGGAATTGTCTTCAAAGTATGTACCACAGGTATGGTGGGGCTACCCAATCCATCAGACATGGTGTCATGAGGCTGGAGCAGGCTGAGGCCCAGTCAGGCCAGCCCTTGGGCCTGTAGTTACTGGCCCATAGGAAAGTCCGCAGTCCTGCAGGGAGTGGGGAGGAGGGATCTCTCAGGCGCTTAAGACAGTTAACTATTTATCTACTAGCACAAAAATATGTCAATAATTTGACAACCAGAATAGTTATATGCATGTGTACACGTGAATATCAGCCCTTTATATGTGTATGCATTTTAACGTATTGGGTATTTTTTAAAGCAAGCCCCACCACTTACAAATGCCAGTATGTTGAACTTGTGCTCTTCCAAAAGGGTTTCTCAAATTTAAAAGGGCATCTCTGATTTCAGTCTCATATTATGAGTCCTAACTTGATCTCTCTTCTTAGCATTATCTTTTCAAAAAGCAAAATTGGTTACTGTAGCTTTGTGATACAGAAAACATTATACCTTATGAAACGTATTTATTTCTTGTTTCATAAAATAAGTGGAGACGCTGCGTGTCAAATTTAGTTACCTGGGTTGGTCACATTAACCAGTGAGTGGCTATACCTCCCTGGCTTGCAGCTGGGAGGGATTCCTGGACCATGCCAGCTTGTTAACAGGCCATTTGTATGCACTCAAGAAGCTCAGCATGTATTATCCTATTGCATTTCATCAAAATACATACAACGAAAGTACTAAAAAAGGAGCCCAGTTTGAGCCACTTAACTCCAGAAACCATTTCAGAGTTGGCTGGTGGGATGTGGATTTCAGGTTTTTCCCTTCGGTTACATTTTACCTGGGAATGATTTTGCTAAATAATTTGAAGATACCCTCACAAGTTAGTTTTAAGCTACTCTGAATTATGGCCAGTATGGTTGGAATCCATAATCATTGTTTTAAACATGTTGCTGATATATTTTCTGGCAAATCTCCACTCCTTATCCCAAACAGTAATTGATCGCCCCTATCAAAGGTAAGCCCTCCTGTTGTGGTGCCTCCCAACTTCAAACTCAGAACAGTAATATGAGTCCAAGTATTTCAGGACTGAAATATGTGAAATTCCAAAAGTGCCAACTAGGAGACTCTGGATCAGCAAACATACAAAACACAGAAAGTGTTTATGCTACTTTTCGGGGGACCTGTGTAACTTTCTTTCATCCGGCCTCTGTAGAGTATATTTTAAAACCATTAGGCATGTTGTAAATACATCACAGGCATTTCCTGACATCACGGAAGTACAGGGCAGAAAGTGATCACAGTAACAGAGGCTGGAACACACTGTGTTCGCTGCCACACTTGGTGGGCTGAGGGCAGCCCAGACCGCTGAGTGTACAAGAGAAATAAATCGCCCTTGCAGTGGGTCTGAAGGAGGAAGACGCACCTGTAGTGACGTGTACATCCATTTCAAGTGAAGAAATAATGGGCTCCTCTAGAGCCACGTGAGTAGCACATCAGTCAACTAAGAATTCTCAAGCCTGTCTTTAGAGAAGGAAAAAGAAGACATTAGAAAAAGCTGTATTTGTTAAACCCTGAGAGGATTCAAACACTTCTACAGGCTTATATTTTCCCCCACCTTGTTAAAAAGAAATTCACAATAAAATAAGCACTTTTAAACACAAAGTCACCAATTAAGTCCAGATGATACATACAAGAGCTTTTCTTGGTCTATAAATGAGATGCCAGTACCAGTCCTTAGATGATATGCTCTGAAAATAGGTTGTGTATTAATTTTTATGATAAGCCAGATATATTTTTCCCCATCAGAGTATAAATGTGCCTATAAACTTCAAATATTGACTCTAGCAATTTAATTTTTAAAACAATATAATTCACAGATGTATGTAATTATGAATCATATGTTTTCATTATTTGGTTCTTATCTAATTGCAAGAAAGATTCTTGAGATGTCATTCTTTTACCCTATATAGGTTTCCTCAAAACCTTCCTATTGTATGGGTTACTTCCCAAATAATCAGCATAAACCAAAATTCTCAGCAGTCTTTGAAATACAGATAAACAAAAGATATTTCAAAGTGGGATCTAATTTAAATTTTTATGATGCTCATTTTTAAGGAGGGTAGAAAGTGTAATAAATTCAATGTTACATTGAAACAACCAGACACCCCAAAGCATGAAATAGCCAGAGTAACAGGCCACAGTCTGAGGGAAAACCTTGGGAGATTTAGTATCTGGGTGACATAACCCACAGAAGGAAGGAGAAAAGTTAGGTAGAATTAGGGAAGGGCTTCCCTTTCAGATTTGGAAAAATAAATCTCAGGAAAAGAAGAGACTCTTGAATGCCACCCTACAGAAAGAAAGTAGGTCACCCTTGAGAGGTTTTCCAAAGCCCAGCCTGGAGTGCAGTAATACTGGTGACAGACACACCCTCTCAGGGACAAGCTTAGTACACCTGGGTGACATTTCATGGCTTAATTTTATCTGTTTCTGCTTGATCATTGCTTCAATTGTTTTATTAAATTGCTTTCTTGGTAGTTTGTAGCAAGACTAGCCAACCTAAATATCAACTATGGTTTTAAACACCTATTGGTTTATTTCTTTTCTTTAAGCTTACATGTCAAAAACATAAGTTTGAAAGTTGGAGAGGCTATATCCCATGCATTCAAAAACAAATCTGTATTAAAGAACAATGGCTTACTTCCCCATAGAGGAACTACGTTGTTTGACAGTGCTGTAATAATTCACATGCAAAAAGTGAACACTGGTTGTCTGGGGACAGGAAGAGGAAGGGAATGAAATGAGAAGAAAACCAAAGTCACTTGGGAAGAAAAATTAGCAGAGTAAAATAGCAGGGGATATTACCTGGCATAATACCAAGGGAGTATTAACCAACTCTGAATTTCCTTCTACCAGCATGTTAATGTCTTTCCAACTAGTAAAAAAAATCAACAGATTTACACAAGGTAGAGTCAAGTTCATTCCCTAGAAGGGCAGGTTATCAGACTTTAGGTTCCATACCTAACTAACCACAATAGCCGTCTGGCCAAGTAGGTGTTTTATGTGACTGGCCCAGCACAAATCTACCACAATCATTTGTCCACGCCATCCTGGGCCCATCCTGCTGATGACGACCCAGACTCAAAACTCCATCAGATCTGAAGTGTCCTGGGAGCCCTTACTCCTGATCTTCAGTCCATTTTGTGTCAGATGCCTTAAATTAGGGAGTGAGAGAGCAGTATCTGGAGACTGCAGGAAGGAAGAATAACCCATTTTACGCTATCACAGTTGTCCCTGTTTCCAAGTGAACTCATTCACTTACTCAGCCAGTAAAAATACTTATGCCTCTACTACCTACAATTACTATATCAAGGTCCTGGGGATGTGATGTGGACATGACAGATCCCTTGTTCTTCCATGAAGGATGGGACCTAAGTTTGGGTGGTGGGCATGGAGATGGCAGATCAGTACAGATAAAAGAAAGGCGATTCCAGTTCAGGTCTGTAAATGTCACTTTATCAGTCCTTTTGGTGAAAAAGAAGACAGTGAAAACAGAAGGTGAGACATGCTACTGGAATGTAGGAAACCAAGGTTTTGAAGGATTTGTTATTTGTATGGAGAGGATAAAAAAAAAATGTGTGATTTCCAATATGTTCTGCCCTGGCCCAACCAATTTTTGAATGCTAACTTTTATTACTCTCCTTACCTAACCCTGTATGCTTTAAATGGACTCCACAACTGGACTCAGAACGCTCAATTTCTAAAACTATAAAGCATTAAAAAGCTGGGGAAATATGCCTTATGTCCTAGAACTCCAAAGTAGAAACTTCAAGTCTATTGCAATCATTATTTATGTTCTAGACCAGTCTCCATGCATGCCATGCATCCTTTTGAATATTAGAGACTTTGGGGCCATATCTGAATGGATTAAACTGTATCAAGTTATAGGACTATGCTCCTAAATGCCCTTGAATATTATGTCATTTTCAAGTGGAACATTTCCTCACCTTGCAAAGGTCTCCTATGTTCCTAAACAAATGTGGACTAACCTTGGCAATGACTTCATCTTACGCCACCCCTCTATATCTTACGGCAGGCCAACTCTACAAGGCCATGCAAGGAATGATCTCCTCAGTTCAAATTCTCATCAGACAGACAGATGACTAAATATATAATTTTCAGGTCCCAGGGTGAAATGAAAACACAGGGCCCCTTGTTCAAAATTTAGTATTAACTTCAAGATGGCAACAGCTGGTCATTAAGTCAAGTGTGGGGCCGTTTACAACACAAGCACTGTATAGCTGCATAGGGCACGTGCCCAGGAGGACAGCCCTGGGTAGGCATTGCTCCAAGAATCTATCTCCTCAGTTGAGGCAAAATGAATTTAATGAATTAGTACAAATATGGTGGCCTGTCAGTGTGCTTTGATCACCATTTGAGAACGACCGCTCTAGATGTAAACGTTTTTGACTTCAGATCACTTGAAAGAAGCAACATACTAAAAATTCAAGATGTCCTCATTTTCTGACTGATCACCTTTCTTGGTGCCTTTATTTTCTTCTTTTCTCCCTGAACTTTCTTTCTTTCTGTCTTTGGTTTCAGATCCACCCAAGAACCTAATGGAAGCATTTGTTGCAGTAGTAAAGGAAAAACCAACTCTGCAGAAAATATATTTTAAAAATTTAAAACATCTTACGTGTTTCAAGCCAAATGGATTTCTTATTTGCACTTTGACTGGTTACCAGATAATCACAGCAGTTTACCGTGTGTCACGAAGTATCCCATAGCGAGAAGACCCAGAGCTTTGGCAACAGCATGAAAAGTGGTCTGAAAAAAGGATTTTCTCAGTGAAAATTTTTGGGATTTCAAAGAATGATCGACTGTCCTCTAATTTGGATCTATAGTTACTTTGTACCATTTGAAATATATGTATATATAATATTTTGAAATATTATATATTCTCTTCAAGAAATGAACAGTACCACAGTTTGAGACGGCTGGTGTACGTTTTTGAGTTCGGGATTTTTGTTTGTTTCATTTTGTTGTCATTTCTAATTCTGTCGGCAAGGAAGACATGTGCCCTTTGGGAGAGTTCGATACGGCACACTGGACAGCCAGCTACAGGTGGACTCCTGGGATCTGAGGCATTATTACGATACTGAGTCAAGATCTTCCTTCTGTTTCTACCGGATGCCCCAAGGAAGCATGTCGTCCTGTTTTATTGCTTTCTACCCTGTGCAATATTAGCATGCAAGCTTGGCTTACATAACCATACTTTATATTCAATTGATATATAATAACCGTTCTAACCTCTTCCAGGAAAATATTTTTAGAACTGCTAGCTTTTCCACAGATAAGAAAATGAGGATTCTTGAGGGAGCTGCTACACCATGCTGTTAGGACTCTGGCAGACTGATGGTAGAGTATGGATCCCTGTATGACTAAGTTCTGTAAATACATGGTTTTCCGGCTTTGTATAGCTGTCCTAGAATGCAGAAGAATCCTCCGATTAACTCCAAAGTCTGGCATTCATTAAGTACATAACGCTGTAGCAACGAGTCTTATCATGGCACCTCTTTCTGCATTTGATTTGCTTTTTCCAAGATTATTCAGACATCTTCTGGTGAGATAGGAAGACCATCAAAGCAATTAGGTTTCAGAATGACCTCTGTGACCAAATGTTGGACAGCCCTATTAAAGTGGTAAATAACTTCTTTCTAAACCTACTTGTCCTCTTTATTTGCCATTTATTTTTCTTGAATTAGCTTTAGCCAAATTCAGAGAACATCTGGCTTAGAGATTCACAGACAGCCAGAATTTTTTCCATAAGGTCTTTGCTGCCATCATAGCCAATATTCCCCACCCTGGGATTCTGAGAATGAGAAATTCATTACTGTACCTTCTGTGTCTTCACCCAACAAGACGAAATGTCAAATCCCAACATGGGGCTTCGGTAGTAGTCACTTGGGTGATATATATAGAGAGAGAGATGGGTCTTGCCTCCCAAAAAAGAATTTTTTTTCATCTTCTCTTTTTGAGAGTTATTCAGCTGAAGCTTCTCAGAAGGAAATATCTACTTAAGTTCTAGTTTACCGGGGATAGTGTAATAGTACTACACATTCCTGCTACTTGCCCTATTATATTGCAAAACTGTCTGTTTTTTCTCTAAAGTCTATTCTCTGGAATACATGTTGTTAGGGCCTGTTATCATTGGCAGCACAGTGGGTCACCTATTGTGAATTTTTTTAAGTTAAATCTCAGATAACTCCAGAGGTTCCTTCATCTCTACCAATATGGATTGAGATCTGACCAAATATGTAAACACTCTAACCAGATTTGTTGATTCTGCACCTTGAATGCCCATAAAACCATCCAGAAATGGAAATGGAATCCTTACTGTAAAATCTAGGCTTCCCAAATACTTCCACAAATATTTGCCAGAAGATGGCATAAAATTCATACCAGCAAATGAAAATTTCTTGAATTTATGATGTACCAGTAATGTATTAGCAATTGGTTTCATCTGTAAACTTTGGAGTAAAAACTGAAGTCATCAACCCAAAGAATTATCCACAACAGAACATCTTAAAATGTGGAGGAGAAAAGCTTCTATCATCAGACATATTTGGGAACAACTTTTAAACAAAATAAAATAGAAATATTTACTGAGGGAATTTTCAGAGCCTTTAATAGACTAATGGCACGGTGTGTCTTTTGAGAGACTAGAACGGGGGGACCAAATACAAAGCTTCCACAATCCAGGCATGTTGGGCAGGTACTTAACTAGTGGAGAGCACATTCCCTGCCAAGAAATTATTTCTGTGTCAAAATATATTCACTGCTATATTCACTGCATTGTCATGTCTTCAATTTTTCAAGAGAACAGAAATCTGGATTTTCACAAAAACTTTCCTAACATTCTGAAATAAGATTAACTACAATGAGATTATTTTCATTAAACTCTGCAAGCAGTATTATTGCCAAAATTCCCTGACCATGGAGCTTTCTCTATGAGATTAATGTTTCCTGGAATACTCCTTTAAAAGTGTTATTCCTGAATGACAATCCAATGAGAAGAAAAAAGAATATTCTCTCTTCTCTGGCCTTATACATACAGACCCTTCTCATAATTCACAGTATATAGAGCTCACAGCTCTTGCTATTCTGTAACCAGAGCCTCTAAGTCAATGAGAGAAATAGTCTAGGAGGCTCTTAGTTCATTTCCCATTGTCCACTTAATGCAAGAGCCCCCATGGAAAGATCTGGAAGAGGAGAGAAGGAGAAAAAAGACCACATCAGAATCAGGCAACCATCCAATAAAACAAGGCAAATATTTGTACTTGTCGTCAAATTCAATTTGAATTTATCCAAGTCCCTTATACAAATGTGTAAACCATCAACTTGTGTTTAAATTTAACTTGCACCAGTTTGGGGAATTCAGTAGCTACCATCTGCCTATTGAATGTGAACATTATGGTGTAAAAACTTATACCACGTTTTTCTGGTAATAAAGAGCTCAGTGTGGTATGACTAATATTGATTTTGAGCTTGTGCATCAAGTACGATGAAAAATGTTATAACATAATTGGAGAAAATGCAGAGGGTTTCATCCAAGACCCTTCTCTTGGTAAAAAGGAAAATATGGCTTCCTTCATAAAATGCAGATTTTCACATAATATAAAAAAAGCTTATAAGTTGACTTTTTTGGTGTAATTAGATTTATCTATTAATGGACTTGGCAAGCACATTAGGAAGTTTTACTACTGGGCTTTTTCCTGTTACAGAATGATGAAGAATGTTTTCACCAATACACAATTCAACACCTTTTTCTGATAAAATCCAGTGTAACTTTCACAAAGCAATATAGTGAGTTTATAGTGCCATATATTATGGCACCTCGCCATTGTCAGGAATAGAGTAAGTTACAGAGGGTGTAAAGAATGTTTATATGAGGAGATCTACACATTACTCACCTGGCTAGGATATGCACCCCTTCCTGGAAGGTTAAATATCCTGTCATCATACAAGTTGCTCTTTTAATTAACCTTGACAGTCCTCTATTTCAAAATCTTTTGGGGTTTGCTTGACAAAGAGTGACATGTGTCTTCTCATGACTGGTCTACCTTCTATATAAAAGATTTAGTGTCTAGCAAATTCTAGGGCTCAGGCCACCTCCGTCTAGTTTATAAATATAAGAAAACTAGGTAAAAGGCATAGTAAGGAATGTGAGGACTCAGGACCAGTGGCAGCAGAGATAGAATATGATTTCCTAGTGAATATGGGCGTAATGTAAAATGATAAAATAGTTTCATATTCACACTTAAAAGTAAATTAAGGAAGAAGCCATTAATTCAACACACACACACACACACACACACACACAGTCACCTGCTATTAAATATTTTTAAAATTTTAGGTTGAATATGCTAGGGGATTTTTTTCCTCATAAAAGATCTTGAAGGCATATAGATGAATGTTGTGGCAAGTTCACATCATTGGTCCATTTTGTTCTTATTTATTATTTTATTTATTTAGGTCATTTGTTTCATTTTCAAAAAATGTTAAGACTTCATTTATTTATTTATTTGGGTGCCTAGTTACAGTATTTAAAAAATAATAATAATCAGCAAACATGAAGGCCAGGATCCCAACCATAACTGACTGTACTTATCGATCAGGAAACATTTAGCCCGCCTCTATTCCTACTGATTATGGGAGGCTGTGAGCCAAGAGAAGTCCCACATGCACTCCATGCAGGAAACCTGAGGCCAGACTCCCCTTAAGATAGGGGTTCTCAAGCCTTAGGCCATGGCACATGAATATGTGGTCATACACCATGAAATGGGTTGGAAGGGGCTTCTTGCTGTTAATAAAATCTGTAAATACACTTTTAAAGGAATTATAATTGGTACAGGCATGGTTCTCCAACAGAACCTAGAAGGCATATACACCTACAGATGCTAGCCAGGTAACGGCAGTTAGTTCACCCAGGTCACTTGTTAGTGTCCAGCACACCGTGATGAGTGTGGAGACCTGGCCCGTAGCAGGGTTCCAGCAGCCAACATTCGGTCTCAGCCTCTTGTTGCCATGAAGAGTGAGGGAACTAGGATAGCCCAATTCTTCTTCTTTTTTTAAATCCAGAAACTCAGATGTTTATGTGAACCATCTAAATATTACATATTTAGAACCCATTGAATTTGTTAAAAGATATGGCTAAAGACTCTATTCTGCCTACAGATACCAGTCTGGTCTAAAATTATATATTTCATAGAATGCATTCTCATGTGCTTCATCTAATGGGGGAAAACGTGATGGAGACAGAGCTACGTTACAGTCCACCGCACACAGCCTGCAGCCTTTCTTCCTTCTGCCACTGAGAATACTACAGGTATGGCAATAGACTTCAGTTATCCTGGCCTGGGGGCCTGCCAAGGTCACACAAAGGGGTCGATCGTGGCCCTAGAGTAGACTAAATGGACTGAACTTCAATAGATTCCAACTGTGGGGTCCAAGATAGTGTAGGAACAAAATGTAGTCCCTGGAAGGAAGCAGCATAAGGGCAGCAGATCCCACCAGCTGGTACTAAAAGACTTGAGAGGCTTGTGCATTTCATTAAAAGAAAATGGGCACTGGCTGCGAGATTACAGTGGCTTCCTCTCTCTGCCTCCATGCTCCACACACACCCTCCCACACGTGAGAATTTGTGATTTCTCTGAAACCTAATCTGGATCCTTCTCAAGATGGCCTGACTGAGAAGCTCTCAAGGTTTCGCCTCTCACCGCTGACAGTCACCTTGCCACTGGCACATTCCCTCTTCTCCCTTTTATATTTCAGGCTTTAGAAGCACTGTCTGTATTGAAAAGAACCCTAGAATTGTAAGCCAAAAGAACACCCCAAAGATTTAAGTCCTTGCCATCTACTTGCAACTTAGAAAAGCTTGCAACATCTTTATATGGATTTGTAGGTCTATATAATGGAGATTAAAGATTAAAGGTTATGTGAGGACTAGGGAAGTGGAGAAAATGGAAATGTTTTATAAATACAAAGCAGTAGGTAAGCTGTTGCTGGTATTGCTATTCTCAAATTACTCCTGCTGTGTGTCCCTCTAGAAGCTCCCTGTGTCACTCAAGGCCAACCAAAAAACAAACTTAGAAAAAACAGCCAAAATATTTTTTCACACTCTCTAGAAAGCTCCAAGATTAAGCACATCCTTGCTCAACTTTGTAGAATTCCCCATTTGGCATTATCCATACTACTCTCCTGAAGCCACTGGAAAATGCCAATATTACCCACACTTGAACAGTGCCATTGACACAAGCAAGTAATTGCATGTTGGAGAAAGCACTCCACTGGTGTCCGGAATGTTTATCCAGAACTTGCATTGTGAATGGCCTCAGCCATCTAGTATATAAGACAGTTCTTAGCAACTACACACAATGGTCTCACCAGGCTACTCATTCCCCACACCCAGCTCTCTGGTTGTTCAGGCTCACTGTCCAAGCAAATTCACATGCAACCCTTCTTACTGAAGAGCTATGAGCTTTCATGCCCATTCTTATACCCTCCTCGTGGGTAAAGACTGCTTTCATTCATTCACTCACTCATTCATTTAATAACCAAGTATCTGTTGAGTACTTACTATGTGTCAGGCACAGTACTAGATACTGGCAATGACTTCAGACTTTATATTATTCTAGGAGAAACAGACAAAAACAAGGTGAACATATAATCACAAATCATGGTAAAACAAATGCAAAAAGAGCCAAGAAATTAAGTAATGGAAAACGAACATGAACTTTAGGTAAGACAGGGAACATCTTTTGTAGGATGTGGCACTTAATGAAAACTAGGGGATAGCAGGAAAAAGCCATATATAGGGCACAGGGGGAGGGGGAGTAGGAAGTGCATGTTAAAGGTAACGGATCAGCAGAAGCCAAGTCCCCTGTCAAGAAAGACTTCAGTGTATTGCAAAACAGAGAGAAAGTCTCTTTCCTGTGCTGTCAAAGCAGAGCAATTAGAGCAAAGTGGCTTGAGATTCGGGAAATAACCTTGTATTTAGACATGGGGCCACATGGAGCATGATAAAGAATTAGGGTTTTATCTGAGTAGGAAACCCTGAAAAACATGTTTTTAAGCAAGGAGTGACTCCATCTAATTTATACGTGTAGCAGACACACTGTTGGTATACATCCGTACCATGTGCCTGGTCCCATGCAGAGGTAGGGCAGACCAGATGTAGCAGGGAATTAGGAGAGCAACTGTCAACCACTGGCAGATGGAACTTGATATATAGATTTCCCAGCTTCCTTGTTTCCAGGTGGGACAACACCCAGGAATGTTCTAGACCACGGCTGTCCAGTAGAATTTTCTGCAATGTGAAAATATTCTGTGTCTAAGCTGTCCAATATGGTAGCCACTAGCTACTTGTGGCTGTTGAGCACTTGAAATGTGCCTCCTGTGACATAGGAAGTGATTTTTTACTTTTATGTAATTGTATTAATTTGATAGAAAGCTGCCTGTGGGTAGTGGCTGCCTTATTGGAGAGCACAGTTCTATTTAGTCTTCAAGAGGTTCCAAGTGGGACTGAGCCCCAACTGCCCAAAGCCTTGCCCTGCTCACAAACACACATTTTATTGTCTTCCTTTCATTTCCTTTCTTACTTCCTCACTTCCTTACCAGTACTGCCTGGTTTCACCTTTCAAATAAACTACTTACATTCAAATCTCTGTCCCAGGACCTTCCTACAGAGAGTTCCACCTAAGGCAGTGTTTTAAGATGACCACCCTATTTCCAAAGTGGAGAAAGATGTAAAGGGCACACAAGTGGAACTGAGGGGTCCAGTAAGGGGCATTTTATAGTATTTAGAAACATTTGCAGAGCATTTAATTGGAAGAACCTGAGGGCAGAGAGGAATCATGCTTTTCCTTGAACTGAGGAGCTGATGGCTTAGGTTCAGGTCTCAGCTGCGTCAGTCCTTTGTCATTTTGTAGACGCAGTCCTGCAAAGCCATGTCAGTGAAGCAGGAGTAAGGCTCTGCTGCGTCTCCTGGAGGCGAGTCAAAGTGAGAAGGCTTCCCATGCAGCCTATTCCTGGAGACCTCGCCTCGTTGTCAGTGAAAAAAGCTCACTGGATTATTAATAAGAAAATGTCAACTTTGCCTCTAATCCTAGTATTTTCTTTTCCCAAATGGTCCAACAAACACGGCATCTGAGAGAATGCATCGAGTTAAAGGACGCTGCTCTCTAGTCTTAACCCGGGGAATCTCAAGTAGGCAACAGCAAATCCTCACGAGAGGGGCGAATGGTGAACTCAAGTACCAGTTTGGCATTTTTAAGGACAACAGGCAAGAGATTTAGCCAAAGCAAATAATCAGGACAGACTATATAAGGGAGTGTCAGAGACTTCCCAAAAATATGGTTAGAAAGCAAGTAGGACAAATGCACAACCTGCAGCAGGAGGATATTGGTGGTAGAGAATTCTGGTTTTTCTCAAGCAAGGGGGTATTGCTTCTGTTTCTTCTTTGCTGTATCAGTAAAAATTATCTCTGGCTAAAATGTCTGGAAGGAATGTTGTTAAGGGAGAAATAAATTCAAGATAGGGGTAGAGATTTGCAAGACAGCATCTACCTCTCCTCCATGTTCCCAGTAGTATGAGTGCAGTGATGAAAGGGTGGAAGCCCTCGTTTGTACCATTTAGTGATTTTTTGGTAATGATACTCCCACTATGGCCGATGTCAAGCTGCCTACATGAAATTGGGAAGAAATGAGCATGACTGGCTCTCACAAGCCAGTGAGGGCCAGCTTCAGCGTATCACTACCAGCATGAGAGAAATCACATTCCTAGTCCTGAAAAAATCCATAAAATAATTCTCACACTAGTGCCAGGGAATTCTGAGGTATCCGGGAGAGGCACCAGAAGTCAAGTATTAGTTAAGTGTCATTACATTTGTTCGAAAGAGAAAGTGGATTCTGAAAACTGTAGGCTAGTGACCCTTAGGTCAGCCTATGGCAAGATTCCAGAGTAGATCATTTAAAGAATTTTTGTGAAAAATTAGGGAAGCAGTAATCATCAGGAGCCAAGTTAGATTCACTGAGAAAAACATCACCCCTTTTTCACTGGCTTCTCTGTTTTCTTTAACTAGTCTGAAGAGTGTTTAAAACTGATGGACATAATATAATAGACTTCTGCAAGGTGTGAATCTAGTCCAAGGATTGGCAAACTATGGCCTTAACACACAATCTAGCCTGCTGCACATTTTGGTAAATAAAAGTTTCATTGAAACACAGCCACTTGCTTACATATTTGTTACCACTGCTTTTGTACTACGTCAGTTGAATAGCTGCAGCAGAGATCTTACAGTTCAGAAAGCCTAAAATATTTACAGTTTGGCCCTTTATAAAGTTTGCTGACCCCTGGTCTATTATGGAGAAGGCTGGGTGATAGTAAAAAAGTTGCATGGGCTCATAATCGTAACGAATAGCCATATTCAAATGTTTCTAATTCATGAAATAATTGGATACAGAGCAAGAGTTCTAGTACAGAATTCCGGATTCTGTCCTGGTGGCATCCTGTGCATATTTTATTATCAACAGTGTGAAAGAGGGTATTGACATGGTACACAGACCCATTTTGCACATGATCTAAAGTCGAAGGGGTCACTGACTACCTGGCATGGTTAACAAGCTGAGGAAAATAGTTATGATGGTTACAAACATTTGAGGGACATAATGTTTGGATTTATGGAAAAGAATAAGCAGATCAAGGATAAGATTGCAAATAAATTTGTGTAGGTCTGTCATTTAAAAGAAGAATTAGTTTCTAAACAGTGTGTTGAATTTATAACTAACATATTTCAGTTTAGTATAACAATTAACTAGTAGACTTTCCTTAGTAGTTAGTGAGTTTCCTGTTACGACTAGTGTTGAACCATAGACCAGAAGAATTCTTAGGAGTGATTTAGAAGGATTCATGCCTAAGCAATCTTGTACTTCTCAGAATTTGTGATTATCTGAGCCTCATTTCTTATCAGTATACTGAAAATAGAATTAGAGATACTATATAATGTCAGATTCTTA
Source organism: Manis javanica (assembly GCF_040802235.1). Taxonomy (NCBI): domain Eukaryota; kingdom Metazoa; phylum Chordata; class Mammalia; order Pholidota; family Manidae; genus Manis; species Manis javanica. The sequence continues at coordinate 15,867,911 of NC_133158.1, forward strand.
GGAGGCAAACAAATCTTAAAACTTACAATGAGTAAATTGATATTTAAGAAAAGTAAAATTTACCCAAATACTGTTGACACATTACATTTTAAAATAGATTAAATGTGTACATGTGTATATTTTAAAATACAGACTAAATAAGAGAAAAGGTGTGTATATAGAAAACCAAAAACACAACATCTGTAAATAAACCTGAAACAAGTAGGTTGATTGCTGACTCGGATCCACGACCCGTGTTCCTAGGATAATGTGGTTTTCCTAAAATGGCGACTAATTTCTTGGTAGAATTCAGAACAAAACAGGACATTCTTTCCCCCATTTACATGGTAATTTTAGTATATATCAAAATCATGCCAGCCCAAGTATCCATCAACTGATGAATGGATGAAACAAAAATGTGACTTATCTGTACAATAGACTATTTATTATTCAACCATTAAAATTCATGAAGTACTGACACGTGCTACAACATGGATGAACTTTGAAAACATTATGCTATGTGAAAGAAACAAGACATAAAAGGTCACATATTGTATGATTCTGTTTACATGAAATGTCCACAATAAGGCAAATCTACAGAGACAGAGAGTAGGCAGTTCCCAGAAGCTAAAGAGGAGGCGTAGAGGACTGGCTACTGGTTGTTTGGCAGTGATGAAATGGTGTTGGAATTAGGCAGTGGGGAGGCTTGTACAACCATGTGAATATACTAAAAACCACTGACTTGTACACTGCTTTAAAAGGGTGAATTTTATGGAATGTTAATTATTCCTCCATTTTTTAAAAATATGCAAAAATGGATCTGAGTTCCATTCTGGCTCAGATCATTATAAACAGGTTCTTCATTTACATTAATGTTCAGTGTGACATCAGTAGTTCACTGGGATGATAATTCTCCCGTAAGCAGAAATATCTCATGCACGTCAGGCCATACAGCATTTCTCCCTGCCCAGCACATAGGAGCAGCAGCCCACAGCCCTGTAACAACCAAGAGATCACTGCACATTGTCCACATGGCCCTTGCGGATAAGGCATTGCTCTTGTTGAGAATTACAGTCATAACAGCATGCAGAAATAATTAAAAGTTATTTTTAAGCACTTTTTGCACTGCAACTTTCTGGATTACCAAACTGACCTTAGCCACCACGCAGAGACCACTTCAGGGACAGTTCAAGCTGTATCCGTTGATCCTTAACCTGCTGCTCACTCCCATCCCACCTGACTTTAAAGACCGTAGTGCAGAACGTACTCCTATCTAGTGAGCCATGAAATATTTGCAGGATTCTGATTGGGTTATTTATTTTCTAAATAAATACTGTTAGGATGCATGAAATTTCTCAGAATTTGCAGCATCTCTTAGGGTTCAATAATGATTTGTTTCTCAAGAAGTTTAACAACTTTATAGTTCAATAGTGTTTTGAAAGAAGGTGTAGGGGGAAAAAAAACAGCTTCCAAGCTATTTAAGATGTTTTTTTGTTTCTCAAAAAATTGTACTTATCTGTTTTTTCATTTAGAATAGCAGTTAAGAGGGCTGTGAGGCATGGGAAGGGCTTCAAATGTGAAACTGAGTAGCTAACTGCTTGCAGAGTTGAAGAAGCGCCATGGGCTGCTGGCATCATCAAAAAATCAGCAAAGAACCTGCTCAGTTTTTCTTGTCATGCATTGGCCCTTCCAAGTGCTGAAGGCTTAAAACAGGATCTAAGTCAGTGATTCCTAAACCAGTTTTTGGTACACATAAGGGTGTCTCTGAAGATTTCAAGGAGAGGGTAAAATCCTCAAAGTACTTCATTTTTGTCTGCAATCTTTTTCAAAATAAAATATGCCCAGAGTAACTTAAAAGAGGTGGGCAATGCAACCCCAGTCTTTCCCAAAAGTAATATGCCAACCTGCTGGTTACTGCCCAATATCATTGTGAGAATGCTTTGCATAGCCTCCTGTGAACCATTGCCACTTGGGGACGGGATTTTGATAAAACAGTTATTCAACTTAAACACTGAATACAGTCCCAAAGAAAGGAGAAAAGGAGTCATTTTATTCAAAATGCCATTCTCTTTCTAAGCATCAGAAGAATTTCTAATCCCATACTAGGCTTAGAGACATGTCTTATGTTTTTTGATGCTGATTCCATTTGGCCTCACAGCCTAAGCACTGCAAATTCTACGACCGGAAATAAATACTCTTTCTGTCAACTGCCTTAATCTGAACATACAATTAACTATCTCTTTGAATAAAGTGAAATATACCTTTCAAATTGACCACTCAGCATTTCACATTTGTTCAAGATTATATCCCCCAAAAATAGAAGACATGGGTCAGATAAAACATACTTAACTATTCAAGAAATTCAAAATAGACTAAAAGTCTATTGGGGAAAGTCTATTGCAAGAAAATGGTGATCATTCTATTGGTTTTCTGAGATACTTAACAGATTTCCATGGCATTTGAGATGTGTGTGTATGTGAAACACATGCATCTTAGCCAAGGTTTCGGAGTTGGCAACTCAAAATTGAATTTTAAGCATCTGATAGAAATGTGACCCTGTTAGGAGCTCCCCTACACCATCGGCCCTTAGAACCACCAACTCTAAGGCCAGAACCCAGAACCCCTGCAAGCAGACTCCTAGGTCCATGACTTATTGCATGCTGGAGCTCTTTTACTCTTTTAACTTTTCATTAGAGAAAATTTCATGTACAAACAAAAGTAGACTGAATAGTCTGAAGCCTTGTGTTAGTACACAATCTGTCTTATTACATCCACAGGCTCACTAGACTATTTTTAAAGAAATCATCACTTTAGCAGAGATATCAGGCTGTAAAAGACAAAGCATCTTTTAAAAATCATAATCACATGTGATTAGCAAAAATAATTAACAGTGAGTCCTTAATATCATCAAATATCATGTCAGTGATATTTGTGCTCTTCCGTCTTATAATTTTCAATAATTTGTTTGAGTTAAGATCCAAATAAATTCCACACATGACAATTGATTGATAAGTTTCCTAAGTCTCTTTTAATTGATAGTTTTACCTTCACAAAAAAAAATTTTGAGGAAGTGGATTGTCTCTGTCCTGTAGAATTTTCCCAGTGTTTTTGTTTTGGGATTATATCTCCATGGTTTTGTTTAAAATGCCCTTTGTCTCTTGAATTTCTGATAAATTAGTTAGATCAAGAGGTTAGATCAGATTCACACACTTTCTTGTGAAGTCATTGAATCATCAGTGATTCATTATCAGTAATTAATAATGATCATTCAGCTCCATTAATTTATTAGCAATTACAAATAGTGATATTTTTACCCTTATCATCCTTTATTTGTTTATCAACTGAGTACATCTCTAAAGAGGTACCTTCTCTAGAGACACCTCCTTGTTACCCAGAGGCACAGAGTTTACAAGAAGGCATGACAAACACTAGATTCTCTTGGTTTATCAGCTTTCAGGATTTTAAGGTGTTTCACCAGCATCCTTGAAACTGACTAGTGGTTTTTTAATATCCTTATGACTTAATGGAAGCGAACACATTTGAGGTGTTTTAGTGCTTTGCGTGTACTGTATTATCTTTATTGGAGTTCACCTTGACCCATCTTCAATCAACTGAAACTCCTCTTGCCAGGGACTTTTCCAGGTGCACAGAAAGGAATTTCACCAGCAGTGCCAAAGGCTTCCTTTCTGAGCAGCAGACCAAAAACTCTTTTCCTCTGTAGACTGTTTCATTTAGAGTGTTAGTACTCTCTCATCTCGCTGGACTCAACCACAGTCACAGTGAGGTTGGAGGGGAGCTCTCTGCCAGAACATGGCAGTGTCCCTGTGGAACAGTAGAAGACACACCCCAGATAAATGAAGCAACTCTGCCAGGGTCACAGGGCTTCTTGACGGTTGAGCTGTGATGAGGTATCAGGCCTTCTGATTTTCAGGGCTCTTATTATTGTGTCTTAATGAAGCTGTGCATATTATCCTTCTTATTATTCCCATCACAATCTTGAAAATAATCTCCTGCATCTTCTAGATACTTGAAAACACAAATGTGGGAGTGAATCAACACTGTGAGCCCTTCCCACGGAACATTCGCATGGTGTGCCCACATGGTAGATTAAAGCATGTTATGTTCTCTCTTGATTAGAATCACAGTCCATGAAGTTTATCAAAAAGGCCATTCTCCAAGAGGGAGGAAATCTGAGAGCTGGTGCACCATGAGCACTTTACAAAGAACAAATCTTATTTCAACAAATCCTTCCCGGTTGAGCAGAGGTAGGGTGAGGGTGGAGATAAAAGAAGAGACTTTAAAGAAAAAAAAAATTCAGATCAGACTAGCTTTTCCTGGGAGAGGGGTAAGCCCTGTGATAGGGGTAAGCCTGTCTTACCACAGTCAAGCATTTTGCCCTGACCCAGTAAACTGGATCTTTTTCCTGCTGACTGGAGACATAAAATAAGCATAATATGTTAAGCATATTTCAGGTAGATTGGCTGCAATCATAGTGTTGAAAATGGTTTCATGCTCTTCAATCATTAGCTGTTTGCCTCCTTCACCGTGCCTATTATACGGTATGATGCATGGGGTTGGGAGCAAGAAAGAATTTGCTGAAAAATCACACATGCATTGTCTAGCAAAGTTACATTTGCCTAATACGATGAATTAAAATGCTACTCTTAATGACTCTTTAAAGAAACAATTGGCTAAAAAAATGACTGACTCAAATTAATATGAAGGCAAGGGTGCTTCAGTAGAAGAAAAACAACAGATGCTAGTCACATCTCTCACATTTGTCCCCTATTACTGAAGCTGCTCTCTCCTAATTCATAGACAGGGACCTCTGGGTTGCTTAATGGGGTACGTGTAAGTAAGTGGATGCCACAGTATCAAACATCTAAATGAATAGCTAAAAATGAAATCAGCCAGAGTTTAATGGAGGTCTGAATATACAAGTTGCTTATATCAAATAGCTAGATCATGGGTTAGCAAACGTCTGTGTAAAAAAGGGCCAGAAAGTAATTACTTTAGACTTTGCAGGCAATTACTGAACTCTGTCATCATGGCATGAAAGAAGGTATAGACAATACAAAAACAGTTGGACAGAGCTGTATTCCAATATAATTTATTTACAAAATTATTTACAAAAACAAGCAACAGTCCAGATTTGGTGTGTGAGCCATAGTTCACAGGCCTTTGACATAAACAATACCAGAATATCTTGATTTCACACAAGAATTTGGCATTTAGTTGCAGGCAAGAGAAAAAAGGTACAAATTATAGAGTATTTTTCTTAAAAAGTGACTCAAGCAGGAGGCCACAGCTCAAATCTCTGCAAGGTGAAAACTTGAAGTTGCACGAGAGACATACGTGTGTGTGAAAATCTTGGAAGCAGTGAGAAAGTAGTTAGGCAGAAAGAACCTGCCCTCTCAATATAAAGAGACCTCATTATTCAGCTGTGACTGTCACCATTGGAGATGTCCAGCCTCTCCATCTCCTCTAATGCATCAGTGAAATCTCCCTATTTTTAAATGTTGGGAAATAATTGAAAAATTTGAGGACAATGCTTAGGCAAACCAAACCAAATCTCAGGGCATCCAGAAAAGCATCTAGTAGGTAACAGCAGATGCTCAATAAATATATGTCAGAAGAGAAGCAGAGAGGAAATGAAGGAAGGAGAGAGGGATGGAGGCAAAGAGACTGACAGGAAAAAAAAAAAGAGAGAGAGAGAGAGAGGAAAAGCCAGAAAAAAAATGAAAAAGAGACAGATAGCTAAAACCATTCCTAAACCACCAGTTTTCAAACTCTGGACAAGAGACTACATTCCAGTCACTCATATTTGGCACCAAAACTGGCCTGCTGATGTGGTGTATGTTAGGAAGAGAAGATGTTCTGTATGTATTTAACCAAAATAATATGTGCTATTTTCAACCAAATAGAAATGAAATAAAGTGAAGACCAAAACCCAAAGGAGAAATCTTGATTGTCGCTCATTCCAGGCTTTGTGGAATGCATGGCACTGTTCATTTTCAGCTTCTCTCCCTCCCTGTCCCTGAGATCATCCAGGAAAGGCCAATGTGTAGTCCCAGGGCCCAGAGATTTGGATTTCATAGATTCAGTGTGAGGCCCAGGCCTAGTATCATTTTTTTTAGTGCACTCTGTATTATTTTAAAGCACAGCCAGGGTAGAGAATCACTTATCTAAACATTAAGGGCATATATGGTATTAAGATGATAGTTAGATTTACAAAGAGTAGACAGTACAGAAATGCTTCAGTTTTCCCATCAGTGATGTCTCCAATAAGGTGTACATTGTTGAATTGAGTCATCTGGCAAGTTCAATGTTAACACAGTCACACTCCCTAACCCCTCCCAAAAGTACCACCTGCCCCATGTCTTAGATGGGGAGTTAGCAAACTACAGTCTACTGCCTGATTTTGTAGGGCTATGAGCTAAGCATGGTTTTTACTTGCTTAAATGACTGAAAAAAATTTTGAAGAATAATACTAGTGACATATCAAAATTAAAAGATATTCAGATTGCTGTGTCTATAAAAACAGTTTTATTGGAACCCACCCATGCTTGTGAATTTATGTATAGTCTGTTTGCTTTCACACTGCAGTGGCAGAGCTGAATAATTGCAGTGGGGACTGTGCAGCCTGCAAAGCCCAAAATATTCACAATCTGATGCTTTGCAAAAAACCTTTGCCGATCTATGGCTTGGAGGGTGTAGACCAGTTTATTTGCAAAGACCAAAAATTATAGCAAACAACTTTGAAGTCTCAGTGGCTAAACCCAACAAATGTTTATTTCCCCCTCATGTCACAGGCTTCCTGTATCCACATGGCACTGAGATTTTTAACCATTTCGTCCCTTAGACCCTCTGTGCCTTAGACAGTCTGGTGAAGTCTGTCAACCCTTTTTCAGCAGAATAGTTTCAAAATGTATAAAGTAAAATACCTAGGATTGAAAGAAAATTATATTAACATTCAGAAATCAAAATATTTTCAAATGTGATATAGTAATATATGTACCTCTTTGTTAAAGCATTCAACAACCCAATCTAGCAGCAGGTTTAATAACTGTCATAATTTTGAGGCAGCATTAAGTGCAAAGTTTTTGAAGTATCTGCAACAACTGTAATGCAGTTGTTGTGATTTGTGATTATCCTATGTTATAAAGCCATTGGTGGTTTTAGATTACTGTGGTTATTTGCCTACTTTCAAAGTAGAAGGAAATACTACATTTATGTTAGAGTTCCATGAACATAGAGATATTTTATAAACAGGCTCATGGACTCCTTGAATTTTATCCCTAAACCAGGGATCCATTGACTAGGGGCTAAAAATACCTGAGAGGTTCTGCCATTTCTGGGCTCATAGAAACTTCCATTTGAGCTGGTTCCCGCTAGCAGGTAGCGAAGAGAGAGCAGGCACAGAGGACCAGTTATGAGTGTTAAGGGACAGTTACTGAAATGATGTAAAATACAACAGTCCACATCTGTTAAGCAGAACTCTGGGTCATGGACCCACCCAACTGCAAGGGAGGCTGGGAAATGCACTCCAGCTGCGTGCCAGGAAGCTGTGTGCGGTGAGGGGAGTCCCCAGCTGGTCTCCTCCACAGCTTCCGGAGCACTACAGAATGACCTGGGAAGCTGTATCTGTCATCTGTGGCTGCCAGGACAAAACAACACAGACCAAGGGGCTCAAATAAAGTAAGCTTATTTTCTAACAGTCCAGGAGACTGGAAGTCCAAGATGAAGGTGCTGCTGATCTGACTGCTGGCGAGAGCCCGTCTCCTAGGTTATAGACAGCCACCTCCTCACTGTCTTCCCAGGGCGAAGAAAGTTCTCTGTTGTTGTAAGACGCTAATCCTACCAGGTCAGAGCCCCACTCTTATGACATCATATACACTTAATTAGTCCTATAGGCCCTGTCTCCAAGTGCAGTCACACTGAGAGTTAGTCCTTCAGCAAACGAATTTTGGGAGAACCCATTTCAGTCCCTGGCAGAAGCTGTGTCACGCTCTTCTCTAAGACTTAGAGGGAGGAGGATGTTCTGTTCAGTCGTCCCGGTTGCCTGATCCCAGTACAGTAAACAGCTCCACACTTTCCATTTGCATGCTTTATCCTAAAGCAACAGAGCATTCCATTAATTGACTTGTCTTATTAATTCAATAAGCGGCTTGCAGGATGAAGTGTTTAGCTATGCTTGCTTATTTTGGGTCCTCTTCGGTTGTTGGAAAGAAGCTTCAAGGCTCAAACCATTGTGTTGTTTTTCAGAGTCACTGAAAATTTTTAAGCACTGGTGAAGATTTGCCACATTTGGAATCGCAAAAAACTGCTGGCTTCTCATTATATTATAATTTAATTCACACTTTCTGGTATGATAAGAAAATATTGGGCGGGGTTCACATATTGTAGTAGGATGTTTCCTCTTAGGTAGTTAATACTATATTTCAGTGTTTATTTTAAATGGCATTCAGTTCAGTAAATTTAACGACTTCCATTAAAGCCAAAGGAAACTCATGTGACATCGGTGACTCTAGCCTATAAGAGTGAAATGTAGAATACAATCAAATACTTTTCTGAAAATAAAATAGTAAATCAATGGATTAGAAACTGAAAACTTTCTATAAACATGGGGGGAAGTTCTAGATACTTAATTATCAGATCGTTGCACTGGACACCAAATTTGCACAGTGTTATGTGTCAGTTATATCTCAATAAAGCTGCAGATGAGGGTGAGTGGACTCTTAATATTTAAGAGACTAAAATCTTGTGGGAATTAAAATAAATATTGATAGTGAGTTTTAAAGGTCTTCTCAGACTTACATTATTGGTTCTCTTTTTTCCAAAATCCTTTGGAAACAGTACCAGAACAGGACAGATGGGAGCCTAATGTATACGTTTAATGAGATTTATATTGATGATGATAAATACGTTATTTTGTGAAGCCACATGGGATAAGTACTAAAATGTTATAAGGGTATGTTGGAAGCAATTATTAGCAATTTAGGCACTAATCTCAAATTTACATTATTATTATAAAAATAGCATTTTAAAGCAAAAGTAAAGAAAATCTCATTTCTTTACAAGGACACAGATTGCATGTGTTTTCTTTTGCTTCTTTGCAAAGGGGCCATTGAACAATGAATTTTTGCAAAACTCTAAGAAGGTTTAAAATGCACATTCTACAAAGCGTTTAATATATTAAGCCTAGCAAAACAGCTTATACCTAGACAAGTGGGTTTAATATGAATAAATATTCATGGCCCACTGTCCCCGTAAGCCTGGAACAAAATGTGGATGTAACCAAATATTATTTTAAGCTCTTCTCTGATGTATTTTTACCAAAACCTGATGTAAATCAAAGAATAATGCATTAGGTAAAAGTACTTTTATTGCAACTAATTATCTTTTTAACAGGTTTTCCAGTACTAAGCTTATGAGAACTGATAATGATGAAAATATAACCGTAGTGGCTTAGATTGCAAGATATATATATTCCCTCTTAGGACATGCTGTCAGCCCTAGAGCTTCACAAACCACTCCTTGCTTCCACACAAAACAGCAAGCAGACTGGAAACTCACGGATTCATTTGTTCATTTGAACATTCAGTTCTCCACTCATTTAAAACTCATTTATTCAAATATTTCTTGAATACTTACTATGCACCAGGATTTTTTCCATTCATTTATTTAATGCACCATTTTTTTTCCTTTGCCATTCCATATTAGGAATATGTCCTTGGAAAAAATAATTCAGACAATGGAGAGCATATAAAGGAAAAAACTAGTCATGAGAGGGTATTGAGCAGAAGAATGACATGGTCTGATTTTCTTTTTACAAAATCACTCTGGTTGCTTTGTTGAAAACAGATGACAGAGGCAGTAGCACAAGAACAGCAGCAGTTAGACTGGTTAAGAGGTTATGATCACCTAGGTGAGATATGACAGTGCCCCAGAATAGGGAGTTAGGAGGGGACTGTGTTGTGGGGTGAATGTTATGCCCCCACCCCGCCACATTCATATGTTGACAGTCTTGACCCCCAGTGTGATGATATTTGGATGTAGAGTCTTTTGAAGGCCATTAGGGTTATATTGGGTCACGAGGGTGGGGCCTCATGATGGGAGTAATGTCCTCACAAAAAGAGGAAGAGATACAGCATCTGTCACTGCTTTCCACCATCTGAGGTACAATAAGACCCCCCTCTACAAACCAGGGACAGGCTCCCAAACTCCACACCTGCCCCCACCTTGATCTTGGTTTCCAACCTTCAGAAGTGTGAGAAACAAATATTTGCTATGTAAGCTACCCAACTAAACTGGCCAAGACAGTGTAGTAAGAAATGGTTGCTATGAAAAGCCAGAAGAAGGGAAAACCAGTTTTGAGAGTCCAGCACACAGGTCAGGAGGTGATTCTTTCTCATTCTAAAATGATGAAAGTGTGTTACAAGAATCTTCGAATCTCAGGGAAAGGCCAAGGTCAGCCTAGAAAATAAATCTTCGTGTCTGAGATCACATCTTATACGGGGGAAAACGCCCTTAAGGTAAGGGCTTATTCGTGATTTTAAGGTCAAGGCCATGTTTTATGAAGTGTCAGTTTAGAAGGTTAGTCAAAGGCCAATCACACTGAAAAGAAGGAAATGACGTACCTCCTTGCTAGTACTCCAGAGAGAATGCAATTAGTATGTGCAATGGTTTAAAACAGGAAGATTAAACAAGTCTGAGTGCAGGCCAAAGACCAAAGAAGTTCCCAGGAAGTAGGGCATTTTGGCAGCAGGCACGAGGTGGATGTGAGCAGGGCCTAAGGAGACGGCCAGCCGTGGTCATGACAGGCTGCTGGCCAGCTCCTGAGGGTCAGTTTCAGCAGGATTGGCCTGTTCTGCTGGTCACTCAGGAGTCTTGTCTTCTTCAGAGCTGACTCACTCAAGCTTTCAGAGGAGGCCAAACCCGAGCATCTCTCTGCTTCTCCAACCGAAGGGAGGTTGCCTTCCTCTTTTTCAGATTTCCCCACACATCCCAGAAAGTTGAGCTGAGTTCTGCTGAGCTGAAATACTTTCTCAGAGGGGTAGTCTCAGGAGCATGTTCTAAATCAAGTCTCAAGAACACAGGGGAGTCTGAAATCCAGAAGGTTCTGTGATTTCGTTAGGGCTTTACCGTTACCTTCAAAACAATATGATGCTTGGCTGCAGCTACTGGGCTCTGTGTATGCTAATGCACATGAGACCATTCTCCCTTGAGGGTGAGGCACAATGCAGATGTCAGGTATGGGGATAATTGTTCTGTGACTCCTGTTTCCAAGGAAAGGGAAAAGCCCAAGATATGTTTCAACCTTGGAGAGAAAAAGCTCATAATAATTTTAAATACAGTAACTTTACTAATACCATTGTGTTGATTAGATTCTTTTGCTTACAAATGGCAGAAAAATGACTCAAACTAACTCAAAAAGAGACATGGGCGTAGCAGATTTCAGGGGCTCAGATGATGTTCGCTTGCTTTTCTTTGTGCATCTCTAGTACTTCTTGTAATATTTGTTAGCCTCATTTTCATTCTCCTGTCATGTAATTGGGTAGATGACAGCCAGCAGTCCCATGTGTACACCAGTCACTCTTAAAATTCATCATCCAAACATAAATATATGTGTCCACTATAACCATAACAAATCTTAGATCACCTGTATCAAAATACCACATTTTAATGTCTCAAAACAATGCGGACATACATTTATGTGGAAATGCCACTTTTTCAAGCTAATATTTTTAACTTGTTATTATGTAATGTGTAGACATACGTAAAGAGAAGTTCTCATTTCTTAAATGTACAGTTAAACAAATTAAGTGGCAGTATTTCATTCCTTCTCATAAGGCTGAAAAGGGTTTCCTCTGTTTAAAAACAGCTCTACAGCTTAGCCTAAAGAAGACCATAGTTTGGTAGAAATGTGTTAAGGAAATATCCAAGAAGATAGGGTTGACAGGGGATGAGATGTCCATGAGAAGTGAGTGGGTGCAGCTCATGAGCTGTCGGCTCAGGCAAGCAGGCCCTGTAACTTGTTCAGCAGGGCTTTCCACCAGAGCTGCGTATGACTTTGGGTCTAGTTCATGCATAACAGTAAAAGCTTGGTCACCAAGGATTTATTAAGATAAACCATTGGCTTAATAAGAGAGTAACACCAGACTGCCACCTGCTTCTCTCCAAGTGAGGAGGGAGATGCAGTCGAGCTGTGTATCTGTCCTGGTGTGAGCTGCTTACATACCCGGGATGCACAGGTCATCATATGGTCCCACCCAGTCCTTCTACCACACTAGGGATTTGGGGGCCCTTTGTATTTCTAGACTAGAGTTAATTACCCAGCATAATGTGGTAGATGTCTCACTTTTGCCCTTCTGTATCTACTTTCCATCCTATCTCTGCCTCTAAGCTGACCTCTCTGTATGACATCAGCAACTTGCTATATTTCCTAGCTGTCATTTGGGTTCAGCCAACAGAGAGCATGAGCAGGAAACTGCAAAAGGGGAGAAAACTGAGGTCAGAGTATTAATCCCAAGGTCCTTCTCTGCAGGGTTGAAAGGGACATAATGGACCAAATGTCATGTATTTGCTAAGTGTGGACTAGATAAGCTAAAACTTCCTAGCTCTTCAAGTCCATAATTTCATATTTCTCCTTTTTTTTTTTCCTATTTCTCTTTTTTCAGCAGATCTTACCCATTTCAGTATTAGGAATGACAAGTACACTCCACTGTTTGAAGTCACTCTTCAATGTCTTTTGGCCTTAAGTTGCCAAGCTTAGAGTCCAGACTGTCCTTTGTTGTTTTAATTATCTGGTGCATTTGCTGTTTAAGAGCGTGTGAGTGAAGTGGGCAAGTTCTCCTTAGTACTCCCTAATAAAGGGCATCTCATACAATCCCTGCAGCCTGAGGTCCCCCATCCATCTCCTGTCTCACCCATTCCACATAAGGGAAGAGCCCAAATCACTATCATAGCATCTTCTGCCTCCAGAAAGCCAGAGACTATCCTGATGCACTTGTAGAAAGCAAGAGCTGATCATCTTTATTTCCTGTACCAAGACAAACAGTGGTTTCTGTTACCAGCAACACTTATGATAGGGTCATTTCTACCCAGTGAATTTAATTGGCTATATCTCTCAGATGCCAACATCAGCCGTGCTTCACTGGTTCATCAATGGCTAATATTCCATCTGCTGAGCACAGAGGAGGGCCTAAATCTACAGCCATAAAGATATTCAGTGGTTGAGTGGTCTCTGGCATATATGACCAAAAGATGGAAAGAGGAGCTCATAGAGAAGCAGTTATACTGGAAACCGGCCCTTGTATGGATCTCAAAATAATGGGATTAAATAAATAGAGGGAGGGTCCTTCATGGAGCCCCAGTTCAGTTTTTCAGGACCCAAGGCCTTCATCTAAAGATGGCTTCGTTTATGAGACTGAGCCACAGAGATAAAGGTGAAATATTACACAACAGGTAGAACAATAACCCTTCGACTTGACTCCCCAGTGCATCTTACAACAGCATAGTCCTGGGGCATTTACAATCAGGACTGAACTGGGGGGAAGGAGAGATCATCAAGATGATTGTATGGGGATCTTCTGAATGACCCTGAGTTTCAACCCACATGTAACTTAAATAAAAATCTCTGGATTGGACCAAGAAAACCCTGAAAAGGGCTAGGTTAATTTTTCTCTTTAGGGAATTCTTAAGGCATAAAATCAGAATGTTTAATAGAAATAAAGATAATTTTTACACACCTGAGGCTGTCACGTTAGGTTCACAACCCACCGACATTTGCTTTTCAGTAACTCATTCTCTCGGGCTGAGTATGGCAGATCTCACCGAATTAATCATACTTACGACAGCTACGTTTATTAGACGTCAGTTTGCATCTTATATTGGTATATTCCATTAGTAGTACCATGGATGCTGAGTTACTGAAAAGATTCGCTGGAGGGTTGTGTGATATAATGCATAGTCCCTGCTTGAGGAAATACGATGAGTTGAATCTGCTAAATTAATCACCATTTGTTCAGGTGCTAGTCCTCAGATTGAGGTCACTATGAAAGAACAAAAGAGGAGAGGGAAGAGTTAAGAATGACAACTGTCAATATGCTGCTGTCTTGGCACCAAAAAGACAACTTCAGAAAATTAAACCATTTACTGTGTAGCTCAAGGGTTGGAAACTTTTTTTCTGCAAAGGGTCGTGTCTTGGCTGGGCTTGCCATAGCAAAACACCACACACTGGGTGGCTTGTAAGCAATGGAAATTTAATTCTCACACTTCTGGAGGCAGGATGTCCAAGAGCAGGTTGCCGGCTTGGTCGGGAGAGGGCTCTCTGTGGGTAGCAGACGACTCCTTGAAGTCCTCAGCTGGCAGAAGGGGCTGGGGAGCGCTCTCAGAGGGGATTAGGATTTCAACATATGAACTGGGGGCACACAAACATTCAGACCTTGGCAGGCCAGATAATAAATATCTTGGGCTTTGTGAGCTATAAGATCTCTGCTGCCACTACCCAGCCCTGCTGCTACAGTATGAAAACAACTGAAACAATACCTAAAGTCAGGAGGATGACTGGGCTCCTATAAAACATTATTTATAAAAAGAACAGTGAGCAGCTGGACTTGGCCCCAGGCCTTAGTTTTCTGACCTCTAGTCTAGCTTATCTGCGCTAAAGAAAGTCAGTCTGGCCATTAGACATGACACCTAGGCCTAAAATATGGGCATGCAAATGTTCTCGCCTAGTGGATAAGCAGACATAGGCACCAGTGGTCATTCTTGGTTTTGTTTTCTGGGCTACTTAGATATCCTTTGGGAGCCCCCCTTCAGCCCACCGTCGGACCACCTGCTTTTGCTGTGGCTGGACTTGGCCCTGAAGGTAACGAATGTAATCCAAATGTACTCAGTGAGCACACCAGTCCTCCTGTGCCCAGGGACTGGGGCAGGGCTGGGGAGGGGCCCAACTTGTTCAGTTAGGATAAGGTTGGTGATGTGTTCCAGAAGGGATCCTCCAGAAGCAGATCCACAGCAGACTGGAGTGTAAATGGTGTATTTGAGAAGTGATCCTAGAAAATAGTGCTTAATGTTATCAAGTAGGTTATAACTGAGGGAAATTGGAGCTCCATCCTGCCTGGGCACTATGGGAAGAGTGCAGAGTGGAAACCTCAGTTTGCCCACCAGATGGTGCCCACCGCCCCCATCAGCCATCGGTAGACAACCACTGGTCCCTGCTTCTGGCCTGCCCTGAGTAGCAGCACAGTGGCACTTCAGCCACGGGGGGTTGCCCTCGGGCAGAGGTAGAGATGCCAGGATTTGGAAGTCAGGCCTGCTCCACTGAAATAAGACCCTCAGGGACTAGGGGTGGGGCACCTACAGCTTTTGCTACCGCAGAATTTGGTTAGTCTCCCTGCTGGGATTCTGAAGCAAGTAGGGGCTTTTTTGACTCAGTTGAGCTCTGAATCACACTGTGCCTGAAGTCATCCTATGGACATTTTAGTTATGGAAGCCAGTGAACTTCCTTTTGGCTTAAAGCAGTTTGAGTTACATTTCTTACCACATGAATCAACAAGGACTAAATAAAACACATGGGAAGTTGGAATTTATTTTCTACTGATACTGATTTATCACACAATCTGATAAATGTTTTGGGATATACAGAATTCCTAAGATTAAAGGATTTGGTATATAGGTATAGATGATGTATGCCATCTATATCAGATACAGATATATATATATATCATCTGTATCTATATATAGGGATGTGGTACTATATTCAGGAAAGAGGTACATAAATAGGTTGGTTTTTTATAGTCCACAAAGAGTTAAATAAGGACCTCAGAGAAAGGTCCCCACATCCCCACAAAGCTCCCATGTGCCCAGCCCATGTAAGCCCGTGAATATCTGCTTCCATAAACAGAAACCTCTGTACAGAGTTGCTCAGCAGACTCTCACAAGCTGTTTAATAAAGGAGACAAATAAATGCCTATTCCTCATGAGCACTTACGTTGGTCCACAATCTCTATGCTTGAGGTTTTTCATTCTTTCTCATTCTTTCCTGTCCTATTTGCTAAATGGAATTAAAGGATTAGGGTTGAGATGGTTTGGACAAATAGAAGAGGATCAGAAGATAATAAGACCAAGGAAACCAAATGTAGTCATTTCAGGGAAAGTCAGAGAGTCAAGGGAGTAAGCAAAGGATACCACATGCTTATGAGAGCAGGAGAAGGGTCAAAAAAAAGATTAAAAGAAAATTTGTGTAATGCCTAGAGCATACACTCCCCCTTTTTGTGTTCTCTGAGGAAATGGAATATATTTCTATTATATTTTTGTTCAGACTGCTGCTTCATTCAGTGTGACTCTATGCTGATCTACACTCACATGAGCTCAATAAGCATGTGAGACCCCACTGAATCTGTGACCCACATGGTTCGGCCTATGGTGTCTTATTCAGGAAGCTCAGTTCAACAGCCTAGAAATTGATGAAGAGGGATTCCATTCATTCATTCAATATTTCTGTTAAGCATCTAGTGAGCTAATCACTATTCATGCCAACAGAGAACAAACCAAGCAAAAACACACTGTTGTGGAGTTAACATTGAGTGGGAAAAGACAGATAGTAACCACAATAAATAGAATGAATGCATAAGTTAGATGATGTTAAGTGATATGGAGCAAAACACAGCAGAAGAGGGCTTAAGAGCAGTGAGTGAGGAGGACCTCTTTGGGAGGATGACTTATGACCAAAAACCTGAAAGATGAGGAGAGACCATTCCACACAGAGAGAACAGCAAGTGCAAAGGTCCTGAGGTTAGAGAGTCCTGGGCCTTTCTTAGAACTAGGAGGAAGCCAGTAAGAGACCAGAGCAGGGATCAGCAAATTTTTTCAATTAAGGATCAAATAGTAAAAGATTTCCAGCTTTGACTTACAGTCTCCATAACAACCACTCAGCTCTGCTATTGTGATTTGAAGCTGCCACAGACAACAGGCCTTAGTTTGCTGACCCCTGGTCTAAACGAATGAGCAGGTGCTGGTGGGGCATGAATATAGAGGGCCTTATACAGGTTAAGACCCATGAACTGAAAAGCCAGTATTTCAGTTTGGGGCCATAGGCAGGAAAAAAAATGTCTCACCCATTTGGAAGGCAGTCAGACAGGAGAAATTCCATCCTTTTCAGGGAAGGGTTCTATTTAGGCCTTTTTGAGCCCTTTGGTTCTATTTAGGCCTTCAACTGATTGGATGAGGCCCACCCACTCTAGGGAAGGAGATCTACCTTGCCCTGTCCAGAAATGTTACACCCATCCAGAAGTACCCTCAGAGAAATACCCAGAATTATGTGGGTATTCTGTGGTCCAGTCAAATTGACATATAAAATTAACCATTACATTTTGGTGGGGTAGAGAGCTATTGAAGGGTTTTGAGCAGTGAAATGACATGACCTGCTTTATATGTTAACCCTATCACTGTAGCTGGTGGGTCAGGACAGTCGCACAGAGACCAGCTAAAGGTGATTTCAGTATTCCAGGCGGGAGATAATGGTGATTTGGACAAAGATGGCAGCAGTGGAGGTGGTGAGAAAATCAGATTCTGATTATTCTGAGAAATAACCAGATTGGTATTTGACAGTTAACATTGACTGAATTTCTGATCATGTGATATTAGTGTGGGAGAAATATTAAATAAGATGAACTCTAAGACTTTGACTTGAGCAATTTAAAGGATCAAGTTGCCCCCAGTGAGATAGAAAAAATGGTGAGAAAAACTGGTTTGGGGGAAAGATCAGGAATTCCATCTTGGACAGGTGATGCTAATATGCTTATTAGATGTCCAAGTGGCAAAGTAGATGCTTTGGTCTGAATGATTGTGTCTCCTCCAAATTCCAATGTTGAAATTCTAACCCCAGTGTGATAGTATTAGGAGATGGGGCTTCTGGGAGGTGATGAGGTCATGAGGAAGGAGCCCTTTTGAATGGGATTAGTGCTCTTCTAAATCAGACCCCACAGAGACCCCTCACACCTTTCACCATGTGATGATACAGTGAGATGGTGCCAGCTAAGAGCCAGGACAAGAGCTCTCACCAAAAAGCCAATCATGCTGGCACCTTGATCTTGGACTTCCTGCCTCCAAAACTGTAAGAAGTGTTGTCCTTTATAAGCAACCCAGTTAAGCAACTGATGCTGTCTATAAGCAACCGAATTCTGTATTTGGTTATAGCAGCTCAAATGGACTAAGACACTAGAGCATGAAGTTACATATACTTGTTTGAAGTTCAAAGGAAGGGTTCCATCCTTTACCTGAATTCATAAGACAGCACAAGTACAATTCAAACCTTTCAACATTTACTAGATCCCCTTTCCTTTTCATTGTACATGGTTGAAACGCCTTGGTGCTCTCATTTGCCTACTGCCCACCCCCTCCCTGCCCTCTGCAATACCAGCCTTCCCTCTTGCCCATGGCTCCACTGTGGCCATTGACTGAACCTCTCACAAACTGCTACACCTCCACCTGTACCCCTGGGGTCCACCCTTCCCTGCTCTTTACTGCATCCCCAGGTCTCTTGGCTGGGAAGGTCAGGAGTGAATTTCAGAGAGGGTGGAATGAAGAGAGAAATTAGGCTGGAAATTGTGTATTCTCTTTAGGGGACTATGAGAATGGGTGAGATCTATGAACATCCCTGTGATAGATAATAGTAAAATTACATATGTATGCATGTGTATCAGTCATAAGTGGTGAATGTTCATTATTTCAATGTATATTTAATAGAATCATAGAATTTTAGGATTTTAGCAACTCTGGAAGTTTAAAAATCATCTTGTCCCACCCTCTTTTATAAATGAAGAAACCAAGATCAATAGAAGTGAACTAACTTGTCTGAACTTCCCTTTTTCTCAGAAATGTATTCCTCTATTAACCACTATACTAATATAATGTACAACTAGAGATTTGGGTAATTGGTATAATTTATGGAATGTCTACAACATGTAGCATTTTTTTAATTGAAGTATAATTGATATGCAATCTTATGTTGGTTTCAAGTATACAGCACAGTGGTTCAACAGTTACCCATATTATTAAATCCTCCCCTAACTAGAGTAGTTACTGTCTGTCTACATAGGAAGATGTTACAGAGTCATTGGCTATATTCTCCATGCTGTGCTACCATCCCCATGTCCAACTTATACTATGATTGAGAATTTTTGTTCCCCTCTATCCCCGTCACACACACTATCCACCCACCCACCCCATCGCCTCCCCCATGGTAACCATAGCCATGTCTTAGTGTCTGTGAGTCTACTGCTATTTTGTTCATTTTGCTTTGTTTTGTTCTTAGATTCCACAAATAAGTTAAATCATATATTTGTCTTTCTCCTCCTGGCTTATTTCACTTAGCATAATACCCTCTCAGTCTATATATGCTGTCACAAATAGCAGGATTTCTTTCTTTTTATGATGGAATAATACTCCATTGTGTGTATGGATAATAATCTTCATTATCCATTCATTTGTTGGTGAACACTTAGGTTGCTTCCGTATTTGGCTATTGCAAATAGTGTGGCAATAAACATAGGGGTGCGTATATCTTTTTGAATAAGAGATTTTGTTTTCTTTGGATAAATTCCTTTAAGTAGAATTATGGGTCATATGGTATTTCTATTTTTAGTTTTTTTAATTGAGTTTTTTGTGTTTTTGGTGCTGAGGCATGTGAGTTCTTTGTATATTTTGGATGTTAACCTTTTGTCAGATAAATCATTCATGAATATATTCTCTGATACTGTAGGCTACCTTTTTATTCTGTTGATAGTGTCATTTTCCGTACAGAAGGTTTTTAGTTTGATATAGTCCCACTTGTTCATTTTTTATTTTGCTTCCTTTGCCAGGGAAGATGTATCCAGAAAAAAATAGCTCATTTACATTCAAGAGAGATTTCAACATGTAGCATTTTGAAAAGTGCTTTATATTCACCATTTCATTGAATCCTCACAACTCTGTGAAGTAGGTAATTTAGGCTGGTTTTACAAATGTGTATCCAAAGGACTCAGAGAGGTTAGGTGGCTGGCCCTGGGTCACCCAGCTAGGCAGTAACCAAGCCAAGCCTAGAAACTTGTCTAAGGTCAGTGCCTTTCCCAGCACACAGCTGCCTTTCAATCATGAATCATTTTGTGTGTTGGGGTGTGGGCGAGGGATAAGGATGATCCACACTGGGTGGTAATTTGTTCTCTCTCAGTCTTTTTTGATCTGCTAAGGACATATTTGGGTGTCCCAGAGACGGAACTGGCATACTTCGTAAATTTTAACTTTCTC